>NC_135807.1:20131285-20745477 GCF_964213995.1 Mustelus asterias
GGAGTCGGGGGAGGGGAGGGGGGAGTCGGGGGGGAGGGGAGGGGGGAGTCGGGGGGGGAGGGGAGGGAGTCGGGGGAGGGGAGGGGGGGGAGTCGGGGGGAGGGGAGGGGGGGGAGTCGGGGGGAGGGGAGGGGGGGGGAGTCGGGGGGAGGGGAGGGGGGGGGAGTCGGGGGGAGGGGAGGGGGGGGAGTCGGGGGGAGGGGGGGAGGGGGGGAGTCGGGGGGAGTCGGGAGGGGGGGGAGTCGGAGGGGGGGGGAGTCGGGTGGAGGGGAGGGGGGGAGTCGAGGGGGTCGGGGGGAGGGGAGGGGGGAGTCGGGGGGTGGGGAGTCGGGGGAGGGGGGAGTCGGGGGAGGGGAGAGTCGGGGGGAGGGGGAGGGGAGTCGGGGGGGAGAGGGGAGTCGGGGGGGGAGGGGGAGTCGGGGGGGAGAGGGGAGTTGGGGGGGGGGAGAGGGGAGTCGGGGTCGGGGGGGGAGGGGAGTCGGGGTCGGGGGGGGAGGGGAGTGGGGGGGAGTCGGGGTCGGGGGGGAGGGGAGGCGGGGGGGGGAAGAGAGGTGGGGGGGGGGAGGGGAGTCGGGGGGAGGGGAGTCGGGGAGGGGGCGGAGGGGAATCGGGGGCGGAGGGGAGTCGGGGGGGAGGGGAGTGTGGGGGGGGGAGGGGAGTCGGGGGGAGGGGAGTCGAGTCGGGGGGAGTCGAGTCGGGGGGAGTCGAATCGGGGGGAGGGGAGGGGAGGGTAGTCGGGGGGGGGGAGGGTAGTCGGGGGGGAGGGTAGTCGGGGGTAGGGGAGTCTGGGGGGGGAGGGGAGAGTCGGGGGGGGGGAAGAGAGTCGGGGGGGGAAGGGAGTCGGGGGGGGGGAGGGGAGGGGAGTCGGGGGGGGGGGGGAGGGGAGTCGGGGGGAGGGGAGTCGGGGGGCGGGAGGGGTGTCGGGGGGAGAGGGGGAGGGGAGTCGGGGTGGGGAGGGGAGTCGGGGGGGAGGAGTCGTTGGGGGGGGAGGAGGAGTCGGGGGGGGAGGGGGGGAGAGTCGGGGGGGAGGGGGGAGAGTCGGGGAGGGGGGAGTCGGGGGGGGGAGGGGAGGGGGGGAGTCGGGGGGAGGGGAGGGGGGGAGTCGGGGGGAGGGGGGAGTCGGGGGGAGGGGAGGGGGGGAGTCGGGGGGAGGGGAGGGGGGGAGTCGGGGGGAGGGGAGGGGGGGAGTCGGGGGGAGGGGAGGGGGGAGTCGGGGGAAGGGGAGGGGGGGGAGTCGGGGGAAGGGGAGGGGGGGGAGTCGGGGGGAGGGGAGGGGGGAGAGTCGGGGGGAGGGGGGGAGAGTCGGGGGGAGGGGGGGGAGAGTCGGGGGGAGGGGGGGGAGAGTCAGGGGGAGGGGGGGAGAGTCGGGGGGAGGGGCGTGTCGGGGGGAGGGGAGGGGGTGGAGTCGGGGGGAGGGGGCGTGTCGGGGGGAGGGGAGGGGGTGGAGTCGGGGGGAGGGGAGGGGGTGGAGTCGGGGGGAGGGGGCGTGTCGGGGGGAGGGGAGGGGGTGGAGTCGGGGGGAGGGGGAGGGGGGGGAGTCGGGGGGAGGGGGGAGTCGGGGGGAGGGGAGGGGGGGAGTCGGGGGGAGGGGAGGGGGGGGAGTCGGGGGGAGGGGAGGGGGGAGTCGAGGGGAGGGGGGGAGTCGGGGGGAGGGGAGGGAGTCGGGGGGAGTGGGGGGAGTCGGGGGGAGGGGAGGGGGGGGAGGGGGGGGGGGAGTCAGGGAGGGGGAGTCAGGGGGGGGAGTCGGGGGTCGGGGGGTCGGGGGGGGGAGGCGGGGAGTCGGGGGGAGGGGGGTCGGGGGGGAGTCGAGGGGGTGGGGAGTCGGGGGGAGGGGAGTCGGGGGGGGAGGGGGAGGGGGAGGGGAGTCGGGGGGGAGAGGGGAGTCGCGGGGGGGGAGGGGAGTCGGGGAGTTGGGGGGGGAGGGGAGTTGGGGGGGGAGGGGAGTTGGGGGGGGAGGGGAGTTGGGGGGGGAGGGGAGGGGAGTGGGGGAGGGGAGTGGAGGGGGGAGGGGAGTGGGGGGGGGAGTGGAGGGGGGTCGGGGGAGAGTCGGGGTCGGGGGGGAGAGTCGGGGGGGGAAGAGAGGTGGGGGGGGAGGGGAGTGGGGGGGGAGTGGGAGGGGAGTCGGGGGGAGGGGAGGGGGGGAGGGGAGTCGGGTGGGGGAGGGGAGTCGGGGGGGAGGGGAGTCGGGGGGGAGGGGAGTCGGGGGGAGGGGAGTCGAGTCGGGGGGAGGGGAGTCGGGGGGGGAGGGTAGTCGGGAGGAGGGTAGTCGGGGGGGAGGGGAGTCGTGGGGGGGGAGGGGAGAGTCGGGGGGGGGAAGAGAGTCGGGGGGGGGGAAGGGAGTCGGGGGGGGGGGAAGGGAGTCGGGGGGGGGGGAAGGGAGTCGGGGGGGGGAGGGGAGTGGGAGGGGAGGGGAGTCGGGGGGGGAGGGGAGAGGGGAGGGGAGTCGGGGGGGGGGAGGGGAGGGGAGTCGGGGGGGAGGGGAGTCGGGGGGAGGGGAGTCGGGGGGCGGGAGGGGTGTCAGGAGGGGGAGGGGAGTCGGGGGGAGGGGAGTCGGGGGGAGGGGAGTCGGGGGGCCGGAGGGGTGTCAGGGGGGGAGAGGGGGAGGGGAGTCGGGGTGGGGAGGGGAGTCGGGGGGGAGGAGTCGTTGGGGGGGGAGGAGGAGTCGGGGGGAGGAGGAGTCGGGGGGAGGGGAGAGTCGGGGGGGGGGGAGAGTCGGGGGAGGGGGGAGTCGGGCGGGAGGGGGCAGTCGGGGGGAGGGGAGTCGGGGGGGAGGGGAGTCAGTGGAGTCGGGGGGGAGGGGAGTCAGTGGAGTCGGGGGGAGGGGAGTCAGTGGAGTCGGGGGGGAGGGGAGTCAGTGGAGTCGGGGGGGAGGGGAGTCAGTGGAGTCGGGGGGAGGGGAGTCAGTGGAGTCGGGGGGAGGGGAGTCAGTGGAGTCGGGGGGGAGGGGAGTCAGTGGAGTCGGGGGAGGGGAGTCAGTGGAGTCGGGGGGAGGGGAGTCAGTGGAGTCGGGGGGGAGGGGAGTCAGTGGAGTCGGGGGAGAGGGGAGTCAGTGGAGTCGGGGGAGAGGGGAGTCAGTGGAGTCGGGGGGGAGGGGAGTCAGTGGAGTCGGGGGGGAGGGGAGTCAGTGGAGTCGGGGGGGAGGGGAGTCAGTGGAGTCGGGGGGAGGGGAGTCAGTGGAGTCGGGGGGAGTGGAGTCGGGGGGAGTGGAGTCGGGGGAGGGGGGGAGCGGAGTCGGGGGAGGGGGGGAGCGGAGTTGTGGAGGGGCGGGGGGAGAGCGGAGTTGTGGTGGGGCGGGGGGAGAGCGGAGTCGAGGGGGGAAGAGCGAAGTCGTTGGGGTGGTGTGGGGAGGTGGTCGCAGGGATTCTCCAGAGGTTTGCTGAATGTTCCCGGACCATGAAGCCTCAGTGGTTTATGTTGTCACATGTCAAGTTTTGTAATCACTAAAGGTATGCTAATATTTTTGTTTGTTGTTAAATACACTTTGTTTGATAAAAGCTTCCTCGTGGGTCACTTGAATCAAACCTGGAGTGAAACACCGTATTCTCACCCCAATGGCAAATTCAAATGTAAAAACTTACGGTCTTGGCTAACTTCATAAAACACCTTGGAGTTTCTGGCCTGGTACAGTTACTGGACAGTGATGTGAATGAAGAAAGTGAGCAGGTCTTAACAGGGGGAGAGAGTGAGTGAGACGTGGTGGGGGGAAGGAGGGTGGATTTGGGGATCAAAAACAGAAAATGCTGAAAAATCTGACAAAGGGTCATCCAGACTCAAAATGTTGGCTCTATTCTCCCTCCACAGATGCTGTCAGACCTGCTGAGATGTTCCAGCATTTTCTGTTTCAGATTTCCAGCATCTACAGTATTTTGTCTTTAACTTAGGGATGGAGGGGGGGCGAGTTTAAGGGAAGTGATCAGGGAGGGGTGAGTGAGCAGAGTGCATGAGCTGGGAAATGGAGTTGAGACTGTCGTGATCTGACTGAATGGTGACGCAAACCCGAGGGGCTGTGCTGCTGTTCCCTGCCCGCACTCCTATTTCTTTCATTTGTATTATTCATCTTGAGCTCTGAGCAACCATGAGATTCCAGCTTCTTTATCCTGTCAGCATACCTGGAAAAGCATGACTGGTTTCCTGAAATTGGAATTGAAGCAACACTAATCTGAAGGCTGCTTTGCGGCACAGTGGTTAGCACTGCTGCCTCATGGCGCCAGGGCCCCAGGTTCGATTCTTGGCTTGGGTCACTGTCTGTGTGGAGTTTACACATTCTCCCCATGTCTGTGTGGGTTTCCTCCGGTTTCCTCCCACAGTCCAAGGATGTGCAGGTTAGGTGGATTGGCCATGCCAAATTGCCCCTTAGTATCAGGGGGACTAGCTAGGGTAAATGCATAGGGCTATGAGGATAGGGCCTAGTGGGATTGTGGTTGGTGTTGACTGAATGGGCCAAACGGCCGCCTCCTGCACTGTAAGGATTCTATGATTCTAAGTTGAACGGGGCTGCATTGTTGTTACTTTTGAGCCTTGCAAGCTTTTCGTTTGGATTAGATTTTTAAAAGATCTAATCCAAGTCCACACAACTGGTTAAAATTTGTATTCCAGTAATTGCCTGTGTTCACGTTCTATTGCTGTTGCTGAGATTAGGATTTCTTATGTTGGGAATACTAATTTGAACCTCCCTGTAAAGTTGGACAGTGGTGTGGTTATTTGTAAATTTCCACCCTGAGTGGAGTAAATCAGTCACAAATGTGGGAGAGCTGCATTGTGCTGGTTTCTCTTTACAGCTGTCAAAAGTACAGGCACCATCTTCAAAGCAGCATGGCTGCAAACCTCCTGATAGGTGCCACCGACAGGTGATTTTCCCACCATCAGTAAAACAGACAATCAGTTGATGGCAACAGGATAGATACTGTGCATTTCTGCATTTTCCTCACACGTGTATGGGCTTAAAAGAATGACAGTGTTGTAAACCACCCTGGCAGGAAATCTGTTGCATATGAACCGCTTTTTGTGATTACATTTCAGGAATTATTTGTGCAGCATCTTGCCACATGTGCGTACAAGAGCAGCAATTCAGAAAAGAAGGAGCTGACCTACAATGACCTGGCTGACTGTGTGGAGAACTCTGAAACATTCCAGTTCCTGGCTGGTGTGTATATCCCCACTAACTGTTATGTGAAAATTAATGTGTCCCTTTTCACCCAGAATCTGAGTCGAAGGGTGGCGGTGTGCAGTGGACAACATCACCAACGTAGAAAAACTCATACAAGGGAGCTCTCAAACTGGGTTCTGCAGAACAGGCTGATCCATACAACTTGAGTTTCAAGCTGATCCCAGCTCGTCAAGTCAGAGGTTGGCTTCTGCAGAACTCAACCTCTGACTGAATGAGCTGGAACAGCACAAAACTCAAATTTCGAGATCGGGGTGAGCCCACACAGGATGGCGAGAGGTGGCCGGTAGCGAGTGCCGCAATGGCAAGAGTGGAGCCGGCAAGTGGGAGCGGGGTCTGCGCGGGGGAGTGAGGCAACAATGGGTAGCGGTGGCGAGAGCTGGGTCGCTGAGAGGGTGCGGTGGCGAGAGCGAGGTCGGCGAGGAAGAGCAGTGACAAGATTTGATTTATTATTGTCACATGTATTAACATACAGTGAAAAGTATTGTTTCCTGCACGCTGTACGGACAAAGCATACCGTTCATAGAGAAGGAGAGGGTGTAGAATGTAGTGTTACAGTCATAGCTCGGGTGTAGAGAAAGATCAACTTAATGCAAGGTAAGCCCATTCAAAAATCTGACAGCAGCAGGGAAGAAGCTGTTCTTGAGTTGGTTGGTATGTGTCCTCAGACTTTTGTATGTTTTTTCTGACGCAAGAAGGTGGAAGAGAGAATGTCCGGGGAGCGTGGAGTCCTTAATTATGCTGGCTGCTTTTCCGAAGCTGTGGGAAATGTAGACAGAGTCAGTGCATGGGAGGCTGGTTTGCGTGATGGATTGGGCTGCATTCATGACCTTTTGTAGTTTCTTGCGGTCTTAGGCAGAGCAGGAGCCATACCAAGCTGTGATACAGCCAGAAAGAATGCCTTCTATGGTGCATTGTGAAAGTTGTTGCTGACATGCCAAATTTTCTTAGCCTTCTGAGAAAGTAGAGGTGTTGGTGAGCTTTCTTAACTATAATGTTGACACAGGAGAACCAGGACAGGTTGTTGGTTATCTGGACACCTAAAAATTTGAAGCTCTCGACCCTTTCTACTTTGTCCCCGTTGATGTAGACAGGGGCATGTTCTCCTCTGCACTTCCTGAAGTCGATGACAATCTCTTTCATTTTGCTGACATTGAGGGAGAGATGATTATTGCCGCACCAGATTCTCTATCTCATTCCTGTACTCTGCCTTGTCATTGTTTGAGATAGGTCCCAGTACAGTGGTGTCGTCAGCAAACTTGAAAATCGAATTGGAGGGGAATTTGGTCACACAGTCATAGGTGTATAAGGAGTATAGTAGGGGGCTGAGGACGCAGCCTTGTAGGGCACCGGTGTTGAGGATGATCATGGACCAGGTGTTGTTGCCTATCCTTACTGATTGTGGTCTGTGAGTTAGGAAGTTCAGGATCCAGTCGCAGAGGGAGGAGCTGAGGCCCACGCCATAGAGTTTGGAGATGGGTTTTGTGGGAATAATAGTGTTGAAGGCTGAACTGTAGTCAATAAATAGGAGTCTGACATAAGTGTCTGTGAGGGGGAGTGGTGCTGAGAATGGGGCTGCAAAAGGGTGCAGTGGCGAGAGCGGGACCAGCGAGAGCAAGGTCATGAGGGGAAACGGTGGCGGGAGTGGGGCTGGCAAGCGGTGAATGACGTGTGAGGAACAAAGGGATCTTGGAGTACTTATACAGCAATCAATAAGATTTATCACGTTAGCAAAATCATAATAAAAGCAAACCAAATGCAAGGTTTTACATTGATTGAGATAGTAGGCGAGTTATTCTAAATCTGTAGTGAAGCTTGTAGACCACACAGTAGTGTGTGTCAGTTCTGGTCATATTACGAAAAGGCTGAAAAAGAATTGGGATGGGTGCAGAGAAGATGTAAAGATGATGTGAGAGTCTACGTATCAGGAATGAATTGACAGCCTGGGTCTCTTTTTCTCTTTATTTTTAAAAAAGGAAGAGTTGAAAGATGGCCCAATAGGTCTAGAAAATAATGTAAGGTTTTGCTTGAGTGGATGCAGAGAACATGTCCTCTTGTGACGAAAGTGTAAAACCAACAATATAAGTTTTTCAAATAGGGAATTCAGTTGAAGCCTCAGAAGTAGAACTGAGATGATATTCTTTGGGTCGGTTACAATGGCTTGAGAATGCTGAATGGCTCATTCTCCCGATTTCGGCCAGTTTATGTTGTTGCTTTTAAGACTACACTTCTTGCCCATCCCTCAGGCCTGGTGATAGTTTTTACAGCTGCCTGGGCTGTTGCTTCAGAGTCAGCCACCAAAGTCTGACAGAGGAGTCGCATGTAGAGACATCTGGTTACGGTTGGCAGGTTTCTGTTATAAAAATTATTAGTGAACCAGTTTAATTTTATTTCACAGTTCAGCAGTATCGTGGTCACTTTAAAACAAAAATTGAGTCAATGGAAAGAATTAAGTGTGTAAAATCCATCATCAGGTTTGGTATTGCTACCAAAGGCTCATTTCAGCCCTTGTACTGGTACAAAGTCCCACTCTTTACCTCAGAACTTAATATAAAGTACATCCGTTTTAACCATGCAGTAATATTCTTACAGATATCTTGCCGAAGAAGATCTTGGCAAGCGAATACCTCCGGATGCTGGAGGAGGAGAAGGAGGGAGGTGGTGGAGATGGGGAGGGTGATGATGATGAAAATGACGAGGATGATGAGGAGGATGACGATGAGGAGGATGAAGAAAACGAGTCCTAAAGGAAATTGAGAAAGTGCCTTTTCACTGTACCAGCGTCTTGCTGACGATCGTCCAAAGACTTTCAGTGGGCAGCAAGAAGAAAACACAAAGCCTTAAGACTATTGTGTATTTGGGATAAGTCAGCACAACTTGCATATGCACAACTCGTAAATTCCATAAAATAAACTACTGTGAAGAACTGAACAATGATCGAATAGGAAGTCTGGAGTTAGTGTTAACAGTTCCGTCAGTTCAATGATCGGAAACCGCTGTATTTTTTTGAAAAGATCAGTTTTTTTCCTTCCTGGTTGTGTTATTGGTAAATAACAGAACAAACTTGGTATAATATTGTGTATATATGTGAAATATACTTTTGTATGTTTGGAAAAATAAAGAGACAAGTATGTCACGAGGCTGAGTTCATTTAATTACCATAAAAGCGAGTTCGAGGAGGGGTGTGTTTGTTAGCAGAAATATGTTCACTTTTATAGCTTTTAATGTTAAGTAGGGTAGATTCAGTGCAGAGCGCAATCTAAACTATTCAAAATCAGTCAAACTTTGTAAATATTTATTCATTTGCAAGCAAACTCCAGGACCCATGATCAGAAATCGCACAAAGCCCTTCCCCCAGCTCTCTAGAAATGTAATTACAGGCAGCCATGATCACAGTGAATGGTGGTGCAGGCTCAAAGGACCCTTTTTCCTCCTTGATACACTTCTTAAAACCAACCTCTTTGACCAAGCTTTTGGTTAGCTAATCTAGTATCACCTTATGTGGCTTGACCTCATGATTTGTTTTACAATGCTGCCTGTGAAGTTTCTTGGGACGTTATCAGCTGTACTCGGGGAGGACACCTCGGAGGGCTCATACAGGGAGGCAATATGGGTAGAGCTCAGGAATAGGAAAGTTGTAGTCACAATGTTGGGGGTTTACTATAGGCCACCCAACTGCCAGTGGGAGATTAAGGAACAGATATGTAGGCAGATTTTGGCACGGTGTAAAAGTAACAGGGTTGTTGTGAGAGATTTTAATTTCCCCTTTGTTGACTTGGGACTCAGTGCTAGGGGTGTGGATGGGGCAGAGTTTGTAAGGAGCATCCAGGAGGGCTTCCTGAAACAGTATGTAGATATTCCAACTAGGGAAGGGGCCATACTGGACCTGATATTGGGGAATGAGTCCGGCCAGGTGGTCGATGTTTCAGTAGGGGAGCAGTTCAGGAACAGTGACCACAATTCAGTAAGCTTTAAGGTACTGATGGATAAAGATGTGTAGTCCTCAAGTTAAGGTGCTAAATTGGGGGAAGGCTAATTACAACAATATTAGGCAGGAACTGAAGAATGTAGATTGGGGGCAGATGTTTGAGGGCAAATCAACATCTGGCATGTGGGAGGCGTTCAAGTGTAAGTTGACAGGGATTCAGGACTAGCACATTCCTGTAAGGATGAAGGATAAGTATGACAAGTTTTGGGAACCTTGGATAACGAGAGATATTGTGAGCCTAGTCAAAGAGAAAAAGGAAGCATTTGTCAAAGCTAGGAGGCTGGGAACACACGAAGCAAGTGTGAAATACAAGGAAAGTAGAAAGAAACTTGAGTAAGAACGGCTAAAAGGGGTCATGAAAAAGCATTGGCCAGCAGGATTAAGGAAAATCCCAAGGCTTTTTATACATATATAAAGAGCAAGAGGGTAGCCAGGGAGAGGGTTGGCCCACTCAAGGACAGGGGAGGGAATCTATGCGTGGAGCCAGAGGAAATGGGCGAGGTATTAAATATGTACTTTGTGTCAGTATTCACCAAAGAGAAGGATGATGAGTGGGAAAGGATGTGTAGATAGTTTGAGTCATGTTGAGATCAAGAAGGAGGAGGTATTGGGTTCTTCAGAAACATTAAGGTAGACCAGTCCCCAGGGCCTGATGGGATATACCCCAGAATACTGAGAGAGGCAAGGGAGGAAATTGCTGAGGTCTTGAGAGAAATCTTTGCATCCTCACTGACTACAGGGGAGGTCCCAGAGGATTGGAGAATAGCCAACGTTGTTCCTTTGTTTAAGAAGGGTAGCAAGAATAATCCAGGTAATTACAGGCCGGTGAGCCTTACATCAGTGGTAGGGAAACTGTTGGAGAGGATTCTTCGAGACAGGATTTATTCCCACTTGGAAATAAGTGGACGTATTAGTGAGAGGCAACATGGGGACTTTTACCATTTTGAGTCTAAGTGCCGGATCTGGGCGTCAAATAGATCCGTGCCTGGAATCCTCTTTCCAGCACGCCCATACACGCTTTGCCGGCTCCGGCCCAATCCACGCTGTGTGCGGGGCTTAGCGCTGGCGGACCGATCGGAGCTCTGAACTGTGCATGCGCAGTTCAAAAAAAATCTGACAGCGTGCCCGGGCGCGGAAAAAAAAAGCAGAAAGCGGAGAGAGCGGCTCTCTGACGGTCATCCTCTGGTCGGGGTGAGAGGGGGTATGATGTCTCATCCCCTGGGGGGAGTGGGAGGGGAGGGGGTGTGATGTCTCATCCTCGCGGGGGGGGGGGGGGGGTGTGACCGATCATCCCCGGGGGCGGGGGGGGGGGGGGGGGGGGGTTGTGACGTCTCATCCGCTGGGCGGGGGGGTTCTGCTGCCTGTCTGTGGCCGATCACTCCTGGCACCATCACTGGTACACTACCAGCCAGAGCCATCTCTCTCGCACCTGCAGGGAAGAGTAATCTGTGGCTGGCAGTGTACCAGTGATGGTGCCAGGAGGGATCGGCCGCAGACAGGCAGCGGAACTCCCCTGACCAGAAGATGATACGTCACACCCCCTCTCCTTCCTCCCCCCCCCCCCCAGGGGATGATCAGTCACACCTCCTCTCCTCCCCGCCACCCCCCCCCCCCCCCCCAGGATGATACGTCACACCCCCTCTCCAGCCCCGACCAGAGGAGGAGCTGGGTCAGAGAGCCGCTGCAGTCTCTGACCCCGCTCTTCGGAAGCTGCAGCGGTGATTTCAGACTTTTATTTTGCAGGTCAGTAACAGCGCGGACGCGGATTGGGCCGGAAGACGGTAAAGTGGGATTTGGTGGTAGAGTTGGGCGCGCAGTTCATTAAGTCGATTTAAATGCATGCAAATGCATTTAAATCGTCGGGCTGCCTGATTCGGGCGTGACCCGGACCCGCACCCGAATCGGGTGTCAGTAAAGCGCGATCTGCTCGGATTTGGGTGCAGATTGCGTTAAAGGCCCGATGCCCAACTTTACCGTGATTTCGGGCACGAGGTTTTGGTAAAATCAGGCCCATGGTTTTGTGAAGGGGAGGTCGTGTCTCACGAACTTGATTGAGTTTTTCGAGGAAGTGACAAGGATGATTGATGAGGGTAGGGTAGTGGATGTTGTCTTCGTGGACTTCAGTAAGGCATTTGACAAGGTTCCTCATGGCAGACTGGTGCAGAAGGTGAAGTCGCATGCGATCAGAGGTGAGCTGGCAAGCTGGATACAAAACTGGCTTGGTCAAAGAAGACAGAGGATAGCAGTAGAAGGGTGCATTTCTGAATGGAGGGCTGTGACAAGTGGCGTTCCTCCGGGATCAGTGCTGGGACCTTTGCTCCTTGTAATATATATAAATGGCTTGGAGGAAAATGTAACTGGATTGATTAGTAAGTTTGCAGACAGCACAAAGGTTGGTGGATTTGCGGATAGCGATGAGGACCATCAGAGGATACAGCAGGATACAGATCAGTTGGAGACTTGGGCGGAGAGATGGCAGATGGAGTTCAATCCGGACAAATGTGAGGTAATGCATTTTGGAAGGTCTAATACAGATAGGAAATATACAGTAAATGGCAGAACCCTTAAGAGTATTGATAGGCAGAGGGATCTGGGTGTATAGGTACACAGGTCACTGAAAGTGGCAATGCAGGTGGAGAAGGTAGTCAAGAAGGCATACGGCATGCTTGCCTTCATCAGGGGGGTATTGAGTTTAAAAATTGGCAAGTCATGTTGGTCGCCACACTACCAGAAGGATGTGGAGGCTTTGGAGAGGGTACAGAAAAGATTTACCAGGATGTTGCCTGGCATAGAGGGCATTAGCTATGAGGAGGAGTTGGAGAAACTTGATTTGTTCTCACTGGAGCAACGGCGGTTGAGGGGCAACCTGATAGAAGTCTACAAGATTATGAGAGGCATGGACAGAGTGGATAGTCAGAAGCTTTTCCCCAAGGGTGGAAGAGTCAATTACAAGGGGGCACAAGGTGCGAGGGGCAAGGTTTAAAGGAGATGTACGAGGCAGATTTTTTTACACAGAGAGTAGTGGGTGCCTGGAACACGTTGGCGGGGGAGATAGTGGAAGCGGATATGGTAGTGACTTTTAAGGAGCGTTTTGACAAGTGCGTGAATAGGATGGGAATAGAGGGATATGGTCCCCGGACGGGTAGGGGGTTTTAGTTAAGTCAGGCAGTATAGTCGGTGCAGGCTTGGAGGGCCGAAGAGCCTGTTCCTGTGCTGCAATTTTCTTTGTTCTTTGTTTTGTTACGTTAAAGGGTGTCAGTTGGTAGCACTCGCACCTGAGTCACAGGTTTGTCGGTTCAAGTCTCATTCCAAGACCTGAGCACAGAGGTCAAAGCTGGCACTCCAATGCTGGACTGTTAGAGGTGCTGTCATTTGGTTTAGATATTAAACTAACGCTCAGATGGACTTAAAAGATCCCATGACACTATTTTGTATCATAAAATTACAAAAGGGCAGAGGTTCAAGGTGAGAAGGGGAATGTTTAAGGGAGATGCGCTGGGGAAGTTTTTCATTCAGAGAGTGGAGTGCCTGGAACGCACCGCCAGAGGAGGTGGTGGAAGCAGGCACATTAGCAATGTTTAAGAGCCATCTGGATGGGTACGTGAATAGGGAGGAACTAGAAGGACTTGGACTGAGTAAGAGCAGAAGGTTTTTCTTTAGTTAGGGCGTCATATCGGCACAATTTTGGAGGGCCGAAGGACCTGTTCCTATGCTGTACTTTTCTTTGTTCACAGTAAGTGGTGAAGGCTGCACCCAAAAGGTGAGGAAAATCTCACTAAAGAGATAGTATAGAAATTATTTATTTATTAGTGCCACAAGTAGGCTTACATTAACACTGCAATGAAGTTACTGTGAAAATCCCCTAGTCGCCACACTCCGGTATCTGTTCGGGTATACTGAGGGAGAACTTAACATGGCCAATGCACCTAACCAGCAAGTCTTTTGGACTGGGAGGAACTGGAGCACCCAGAGGAAGTCACGCAGACACAGGGAGAACATGCAAACTCCACACACACACACTGACCCAAACCAGGAATCAAGTCCCTGGCGCTGTGAGGTAGCAGTGCTAACTACTGTGCCGCCCCCAAACCCTGCTAATGCCTACGGCCAGGTTTGGATGGGAGATTGACAGCACATGAAACATGGTTGTTCAGATCTCCTCGGCTTCATGCCACAGAGGAGTGGATGACTTGATATCCATCTTGATTTCTGGCTGAACCAACCCTGCTCTTCATTGAAACTGAATCATAATGTTTGTCAGGAACTAATAGAGTTGGAACATCTTTTTATTTTTATGTATGTAGTACAATATAAAAATAGGAAAAAGTCAGCGATTAACATTACTGAAAAGTTGGCAAATCGTGGTCTGGATGGAATGCATCCTAGTTTGTGGCAAGCAGCAAAAGCTGAAGAGATCACAATTGCCACCACAAAAAGTGACAATTTTCCAATCCTCACTGGATAGTGTAGTGCTGAAGGATTGCTCATGTTATTCCAGCAAAGCACGTGAGGTAGTGTGAGCAGGTGGGGAAGAGACTGGGAAATTATTCACCAGTCAACCCAATCAGTTGTGCTGAAGTTATTGGAAATGATTATCAGACAAATAAATTAATTTGGAAAGGTATGGGTTAATCAAGGTGAGCCAGAATGTACTGTGAAAGGCAAATTGTGTCCGACTAACTGATGTGAACTCTTTTAATGAGGTAACGAGGTAGACTAAGCTTCATTATATGACTGTGCTAAGATAAATCAGTTACAATAGTCCTGAAACCTTGACTGAGTTATGATTGATCGGGGTTATAGTGCTGATTAATCAGCTTTAATAATGTAGCAGTTTAAACACGGAGATTTTGTAATATACTGTAATGCCGGCACATGGCTGTCTACATCTGACAAAGGCATTATGAACTCCAGTAACCCCTGCGAGCCTGGAGCGAGAGTCCTTGGTACAGCCAATGCTAATCGCGTTGTATCAGTGGAAATGAATAGCTTTGTGTAAAATGAATATTGTATCAGTGGAAGTGAATAGGCTTTTTGTACAACATGAATAGGACTCTGTTCAGTCACACAGGTGTCTTATCAACTTGAAGTCAAAATTTAAAACCAATCAAATTAGGCTAGTAACAGTCAGCCAATTATCAGGCCAGTTTGGCTCTGACTATGAGATGGTGTGAAGGTCAGAAAGGAGTTAAAAACGTAGCGGTGTTTATTATTTCATATATTTTAGAGGTATAAATTTTAGTTTAAGAAATTAAAGTGTTAAATGTAGGATAAGTGAGAAAACCTGATTTTGGGATTGGTAAACACGCGAACATATTTGCCATCCCAAGGATAACCCTGGAAACAGCACGGTGCCACAGTGGTTAGCACTGCTGCCTCATAGTGCCAGGGACCTGAGGTTCAATTCCCGGCTTGGGTCACTGCCTGTGTGGAGTTTGCACGTTCTCCCCATATCTGCGTGGGTTTCCTCCGGGTGCTCCGGTTTCCTCCCACAGCCTGAAAGACATGCTGGTTAGATGCACTGGCTGTGCTAAATTCTCCCTCAGTGTACCCGAACAGGCGCTGGAGTGTGGCAACTAGGGGATTTTCACAGTAACTTCTTTGCAGTGCTAGTGTAAACCTATTTGAGACACTAATAAATAAACCTAACCCATATTTACTCTAGTGGTCAGAGATGCGTAGGTTTCAGGGGTAAAACTCATAATTCAAGGTTCTGAATTCTTAAGTGAGAACAATGGGGTCCTCACCTATGCCTGACCAAATAAGTAAGAGCAACCGGTATTTGTAAATCAAGTAAAATTTATTAAGCAATATGTCACATATACTTAAAATCAATGAAGACAACATAGAAGTTTCTTTATCCTCAAGGCTTAGGATTCCTCGTATGCTGCCAACACAGGCAATGCATTTCTTCTCTTTCTGTAGATGAACTATGCTGCAGAACCACACCACAGGACCAGTGGTGAAACTGCCAAAGAAGACTACATTTCTAAATCTTATCCCTAACTCTGACTGTTCCTTGCCCCTTTTTAGGAAATAGTCCAAATGGCCTTGTTTCATTGGTTAGGGGCAAGGGTCCTACATCTGTAATCAGAGCTATGCAAGACAGACAAATGTCCACATCTTATTTTCTTAAGGCCCCAGAGCTTATATTCTATGGTGAACAAATTGCATCCTTTCAAATAGAGTGGTTCTGCAAACCCATTACATCCCCTTTTCAAGAATACAAATTGTTGTAAACAACTCACATAACACAGGTTCTATTCCCATGGATACCAAGGAAATTAATAGATGTCCTAGCATAATGTCAGGAATGTCTTTTTAAAGTAAAGGTCTTACAGAAATGGTTAATAGGTTTTAGGCTCCTTGATCTATTTAAAATGCACGGATCCCATTTATAGACAAGGGTGCCACATTAACACTTGGGGAATAGAGGAATACAGGCGGTCGGTCTAGATAGGACGTGATCGGCGCAGGCTTGGAGGACCAAAGGGCCTGTTCCTGTGCTGTTCTTTGTTAAGTTCAAGCTACTGAGGTCAAACCTTTTGCTTATTTAGCTCAAGCCAACAAAGTCTTGAATCTCTGTGTAATTAGAACAAATACAATTGCTTGAACCCAGACCTTTTAAAGCAGCTTTCAGGTTATGTAATCAATCAAGAACAGTTTAGCGCAAACAGCTGCCTGCCCGTTCCCAAGCTGCCTCAACTGTTAATTGTCTGATTTGCAGAAAGTCAAACTGTACTGTTTAAAATGTGGCTAAGATTTTAAAAATCCAATATTACTACAAACCAATACCAAATCCTTGAAATTAGCATCATCAAAATTTCAAAGTGCAAAAACTAAACGGGCTACTTTTCTTTGATTCTTGGTAGATTTGAAATGTCTACAGCAATCGTCAGGAGTTTAAATTAATTGTGTAGCTTTCAGTTAAAGCAGCTAAGAGCAACTTTGTAAACAAGGGGAATTTCTTGGTGAAACCAGTAAATCGGAGAATTGCCCTGACTTCATCAGTAATTTATTCACATGGGTCTCAGAATCAAAGGTTTGTTTTCAAGGATAAAAGCTAAATAATGTAAATTCCTGTTTGGAACATCCCAGGTATGCCATGGAGGCGGGCTGGGGGTGATTAGGGAGTTTCCAATTTATTCACCTGTGTGTTTGCTCACAGAAACAGACACTTGGCAGTTTAGTTTAGGAACAGAGACAGTTGCAGCTTAGAGTCAACGTTAGTGAGGCCTGCACCTTAAGCAGGGAAAATAGTAACTTTATTGTTCACCACACAGAATATAGGTAGGATCTCAAGTTTATTTAGGAGACAAAGTTCTTGAGGGAAGAGAGGCTGGAGTATATGCATGGCTTGGAGCTAGAAGTTGTTTACAGTATCTCTCAGTAAAAACAAGCAGTTAGCTTGGAGCATGCAGAGGCCTAAGCTTGAGGTGAGTTGATGTTTTGAAGAAAAGTTGGATGATTGCTTGGCCAAAAGTTAATGGAAGGATCTCTTTATTTCATGCCTCAGAGAACAGCTGGAACATCAAGGAGAAAGTATAGTGAATTCCAAAGAGATGTGGCATATTTGGTAAATTCCAAAAGAAGTGAATATATTCTAGATCGTAACAAGAGTGCATTTGTTTAATTTTGTTCTACATAGTCAAGTTTATCATTGCTTAAAAACATGAAATCTTGTGTTTCAATTTCTATCCATCAAATCACTGGGCATTTGAATTTCTCTAAGCGTTTTTGTAAAACCTTGCTGCACAGAAGCCAGAGAAAACCCGAGAGGGTAAACCTACATGTTGAGGAGCTAAGAGCTTCTCCACATGCCATGAAAGACCAAGGTCAGAGTGGAGACTGTGACCTTGACTACAACCAAAACTCATTCAGAGAACATAATTGAAAGAGCTCTAAAATCACTGTACAATATAATTTTACTGTCCAATAGATTCTCTGGAATTGCTGTCCAAGTATCCTGTTGCTTTAATTTATTTTAGTCTTGTCAGATCAAGGGTAAATGGTGAATCCATCTTCATAACAGAGAAGATTGATCATGATCGTGCAGTGGAGATATATATATATTATATATAGGAAGGAATAGGAAAATGCCACACAGGCTTGAGAAAATGAATGAAGAGGGAAGAGGATATATGGGTACATAATTGGGGCTTGAATGACAGGAAACAGAGGGTGATATTGATGGATTTTTTAAAGGGCAGGAGGTGGTATGCAATGATGCTCCTCAGGTTTTGGGGTTCTTTACTCTTTTCAATTTTTAGGAACAAACATAGCCTCGGTGCTGGGACATCTGCTGATTGTAGTATGTATAAATGATCTGGAGGAAAACGTGAATGGTCTGATTAGTCAGCTTGTGGAGATTGGTGGAGTTGCTGATAGTGCCGGGGATTGTCAAAGGATACAGATTGGAGACTTGGGCACAGAAATGGCAGATAGAATTTAATCCGGACAAATGCGAGGTGATGCATTTTGGAGGATCAAATTTAGGTGTGAATTAAACTGTGAATGGCAGAACCTTTCGGAACTTTAACATAGAGGGATCTGGGCGTGCAGGTCCACAGTTCCTGAAAAGTGTCAACACAGGTGGCCAAGGTGATTAAGAACACATATGGCATGCTTGCCTTCATCAGCCGGGGCACTGAGTACAAGAATTGGAAAATCATGTTGCACCTATATAAAATCTTGGTTAGGCCGCATTTGGAGTATTGCATGCAGTTCTGGTCACCACATTATCAGAAGGATGTGGAAGCTTAGAAGAGAGTACAAAGGTGGTTCACCAGGATGTTGCCTGGTCTTGAGGGTGTTGGCTAGGAGAGGTTGAATAAACTAGAATTGTTTCCACTGGAAAGACGGAGGCTGAGGGGGAAACCTGATAGAGGTCTACAAAATTATGAGGCATAGACAAGGTGGATAGTCAGAGGCTTTTTCCAAGAGTGCAAGTGTCAATTACAAGGGGGCACAGGTTGCAGGTGAGAGAGAAAAAGTTTAAGGGAGGTGTGTGGGAAAGGTTTTCCACGCAGAAAGTGGTGGGTGCGTGGAACGCGCTGCCAGAGGTGGTGGTGGATGCAGAGATATTAGCAACATTTAAAAGGCATTTGGATGGGTACATGAACGAGGAGGGAATAGAGGATACGGACTAAGGGCAGAAGGTTTTTCTTTAGTTTAGTTAGGGCATCGTGATCTGCACAGGCTTGGAGGGCTGAAGGGCCTGTTCCTGTGCTGTACTTTTCTTTGGTTTTTTTTGTACAAACTTATGAAGCTTGCAGATAATATGAAATTTGTCAATGGAAACCATGATGAAGATAGTTGTGGACCTCAGTAACAGGAAGGATGGTGAATTGGGGAGAAACAAATAGGGATTTCAATACCACGAAGTGGGATGTGATGCATGGCATAATAATGAAAAGTGTGGATGAGCAGAAACACCTTGACATTCATGTACTTGAATTCAGAAAGGTGGCAGGGCAAGTTGATAAGGTGGTTAAAAAGGCATATTGGTTATTTGGGTCTATAATCAGAGGCATAAAATATGAAGCAAGATCATTTTGTCGCTAGTTAGGCTTCAGTTCAAATGTTGTGGACAATTCTGGGCACCATACTTCAGAATAGATATAGACAGAGAAGTGACCTAAATAGAGGTTTTCAAGATGGTCAGAAGTTTTAATAGCGAAAAGAAAAACTATTTCCTCTGTTATGAGAGTCAATACAGTAAGAAGTCTCACAACGCCAGGTTAAAGTCCAACAGGTTTATTTGGTAGCACAAGCTTTCGGAGTGTCGCTCTTTCTTCAGGTGACTCACCTGAAGGAGTGACACTCCAAAAGCTTGTGCTACCAAATAAAGCTGCTGGACTTTAACCTGGTGTTGTTTTTTCCTCTTACTGTGCTTACCCCAGTCCAACACTGGCATCTCCACATGAGAGTCAATAACCAGAGGTTATAGTTTTTAAAAATCTAGAGGGAAGATGAGAACTATTTTCATGGAGATGTTGAGACTGGAATGCTCCACCCAAAGAAATGGTGGAAACTGATTCTGCAATTGCCAGCCCTGCAAACAAGGTCTCAGCAGAGAACGTCACACAATCAGAAAGGGACAACTTCATGTGTAGTACATGTGACACACTTTGTCTTTCTGAATATGCTTAATCGACCATCAAAAGTCGTCCAACAGATGATCTCATGTAACCTCACCAAATCCTAAGGCTGCATTCACATCAGCTCCTCTTTCTGATGGAAGGATACCAATCAACATAATAAACAAACTACAATGAGGTCTTAAAAGGATATGTCCTTGCTACTAAATCTGCTGGAGCATCTCCAATATCTTATTAGGAAACTTGAAGCCAATTAAAATTTCTGGAGAAAATTTGTTGTCAGGAGATCAAAATGAAAACAATCCTGTTCCTTCATTATTTTAAAAACCTTGGATCAAATTAGCTCCAAGTCTACCCTCTTCTCTAAAGTCGAGACCAAACACATTGATCCTACATGGATAGCTAGTGTTCAAGACACTTTAAAATGTTATATAACTGCCATTAAAAATGGTACAAATTCAGACTATTTTGGAATAAGTGTGAGACGTTCCACGTGAGATAAATTTGACTAAATGCAGAAAATTCAACTGCTGTGATCACCATATCCTCCAAACGCGTAGTGATTGTATCAAATTGGGTTTCCCGTCTCACCAGATTAAAAGCCCCATTACAAGGTATGCATATGTGGGGGAGTTTTACACTCTGGAGCATGCAGATCAGCAATTTAATATGCAAAGCAGAAACCAAAGTCAAGTACAAGATGGATTGCAGGATAGTGACAGGGCATTGGGTCTATTTTTCATTCTACACAAAACCTTGAGTTCATCCCACATTATATATGGAGCAGTTTCAAACACAGGACAAATTTTTCCTTAGGGGGAATATAAAGCTATAATGCTAATGACTGAAATTAAGGTCTGGGGTAATGAGAGAGCATACACAAAGAAACTAATTTACCACCACTTGTAAGCAACTAGTTAAAGATACAGAAGTTTATTTGATAAGAAAATGATCATACCATACTGCTAGTCAAAAAAATTGATATCTTAGATTCACAAATTCATATATGATACTTATACATCATATCTGGTCAAGAGTTTACAGCATAGTTATTCAGCTCATTAAAAAATATTGACTGAAAAAGGAATGGACAAATTTAACCTACAGTTAAGTATTTACACAGCATTAGTAAAACAAACTGCAAGCAATGCAAATCCTCATTGCCCCAGGAGTGTAAACTGCTCATTTAAGCGTAAATGGACCACAAACACTAGGTTAGGTAACAAACCTTATTTGTGCTGGTTAAAAAGGTTTAAAAAACGATTTGCATTCAGGATCAAAAACTACCCTATATTAAAACATGTAAGCATGAGGAAAAATTTACTGGAAGTCCACTTTTGTGCCCAATTCTACCAGTGCCCAAAAAAAGGAAACAAGCCAACAGCTTAATATGCAGTAGTTACAGAAGGTAGACGAGTTTGTGCAATTCAAAAATAACAAAAAACAAAAACAGCAAAAGAATACTCAAAACTTTTTCAATGCAGCATATGTCAGGCTTTTGAGGTACTTGAAAATATTTTAAATCCTCTTTTGCCTTAAGGATTTACAAGTAGCATTTTTTTTTTCTCTCTTCAAAACCATTGTCCAGATCACCTCGTTTTTCCGCAGTTTTTCTGTTAACAGCCGTCATATGGCGTAAGCGACTGCTGAGAAAGTGCAACAATACTGATCATTCTATGCAGCATAAATAACGATGCTTTACAATTTTTCAAAATATATTAAGTTTTCAACCTATTTTGTTCATTTAAGCAGTTTATGTACAATATGGTCATACACTGCTATTTAAGCCCGTCAGCAGATTTTTGACATGCAATGGGATGATTACACAAGGCACAAAGAACAAAATAAAGCACTATAATCAACTTGAGGAAAATAGAATTGTTTGCCTAACTTTGCACCGTTTCAAAATTAATTTCAAACCAACTAAAAAATGTATGTTTTAGAAATGCTCATTTTGGTCTTCTTTGTTATACTTTGAACCAGGGAAATACATGATTTCTTAATTATAGTTGTTGCAGCAACCAACTAATATATTGAGGTAGGTCCAGATTGGGATGGGATAGGGTTGGTGTGAGGTGGGGCGGGGGGGGGGGGGGGGGGGGGGGCAGGGTTGGGAAACAAAAGAACTGTAAGCGAGGGCCAGGTACCTCTCAGCTGCCAGTGCCTCTTCCCCAAACTTAAAAATAGGAATCATTCCCCCAGCCGGCGAGAAAACACTTGACTGAAAATGGCCTATCTGCTTTTGAGGCAGAAGGAATGGGTCATGGTGACCTTGACACAGATGAAAAATGCAAGTTTTCTCTTGTTCCCTTCTTGTGCAGTGTGAGGATAACATATATTAAAGCCATTTACCAAGTGTTAAATACAGAATTCCGATTCACATTTCTATAAAAGTACAGGCCAAATAAATATAAAGGGAGACCAATCGAAGTGTATATAATGTTGCACAGCCACCTTGGCACCAAATTCACTTTCCGTTCCCTCACAGAAGAAATAAATCCAAAAAAAAATCACAAATCATAATTTTACTTCAGGAACTGAAGTAAATACTTCAGCAAATGGAACAGTCTGTGAAACATCATTACTACTTTAAATGGCCTTACATTTTGTTTTCCAATATTTAAACAATGTTTTGGGAGGTTTATTCTAATCAGAGGCAAACAGAAGACAGTTGACACATTTCAGATTATTTCTGAATTTCAGTTATTTCCAAAGCACCTTTTTTTTTGCATGACAGCTTGATGGAAAGTATGCTTCTTGCATTAGTTTCTTCCCCCCTTTTTAAGTGCCCCACTGACACATTACGGACAAGCTGCTTACTATGGTTTGACTGCTCAGTCTCTTTTTTTTAAATAAAAAGACATGATATTTACTGAACAGCAGAGTGGAGGTTTTAGCTGACATCTCTGCTACTACACAATCCGATTTGTCTTGCATCGACCTACGGATTTTAAAGCTTTAAAAAGGTGGAAATGTTAGATCAATAACTTGATGTTAAAGTTCACAAACCAAAAAAAAACTGGCAGCACTGTGGTTCTGAACAGAGCAGAAAGCACAAGATCGAGACCTATCTGCAAGACCACCAGTTTCTCACAAATGACAACCAGTAAAAACCCAATATAAAATTATTCAGCTACAATGAATAGAAATCACAGCAAGGTCAAAGAAGAAGTCACAATAATGTGCATTAATATTGGTAATACAACAGAAGGTTGTTTACATTTTACACAGTATAAGCCATGGGAAGTTCAAGTGAACTTTCCCCTGTATCGTCCAAGTGGATTTTTTCCACTTCTCTCCAGTTAGTGAATGATCTGTTACCATTCCCTCTCCAGAGCACAGTATACAATTCAGCTGAGCCCAAATGATCACCGAAGCTTATTTCCACAGATAACATTCAGAAGGATTTGCCTTCTTGGAAAGTAGCTCGGATTAAATAGATTTTTTTCACTGAAGCATCAAAATGGTACAAAAGTACAGGATCAGATAAATGAAAGTCAAATTTACAGGATTATAATTTAGCTGCTGTTAATTTTCCACTTACAATTATAACTGTTGCAACATTACGTTAACCTCAAAGTTTAAACCTTGGAAATTACGAAAAATACTTTATGCAGTTTTTAAATAACCAGCCCATATTGCTAACATCCTTGGGTGTTTTCATTGTCAACACTGGGTTTTGACTGGAGGCTAACTTAAAATTTATGAAAAAAGAAAGAGTACATCTACTTGGCTTCCAACATTAAGTACTTCTAAAAACTAGTACATATTCTTTTGGTAGATATGACTGGACAAAAGCACAAAGTAATTCTCTCAGCCACATAAAGGATCCAGCTTATTTTTAGCACCACTGTGACAAATGGTAAAGGCTTGTGGAAAGTGCAGTATAAGTATGTTTTACACATTGCTTGATTGGTATTTTAAATTATAACTACGCCATGCAGTGGAGCCACTGAAGCTATAATTGCAATTTACAAAGATATCGCTCATAAAACAAACAGGGCCCATCCTGCTGGGCTCATGAATTTTGAGAACTAAAAGGTGATTTTTTTTTCAAGAAAGGCCACACAGGCTGATATTGTCCTTAATATAAAGACTCTCACACGAGAGACAGTATGTAATGCATGCGAAAATAGCAACTTAACTATCTTTCAGATGCCCATTTTTTTATACCTCCGAGGTCTCTACGTTTCTTCAGTGTCACTGCCAAGAGATGGCAGGCGGTTTACGTGAAGCACAACTAAAAAAGAAAATTCTGCAACCAACTGATTCCATTTGTTTACGTTATTAGCCTTTTAGTTTACTAGAGTTGTTTACATTGAAGTTTACAAAATTATTTACAAGCACAAATGTTCTCAATTATGCACAAATGACATTTACAATAAAAAAACACTAATGGTGATTTAATTCCCATGATGAATTCTGCTGCATGCTTAATATACTAAACTGTTTTACAATCTAGCTCCTTATCTACAATTTTTGCAGATTATTAGAACTATCCCAATTGAATGTTGGCCACCAATGGCAGTAACTTATAATAAGGCAGATTTAATCAGCCAATTGCAGCACTAGTTATGTCTCAAATGGCAGTGACTGCAATAAATTCTCACAAAGAGCTGCTGCCATCCAACGATCACAGCACTTTTATTCTATTATTGATTCATTGTCTCTGATTTAATGTCACTATGACTGTCGATGTATAGCGCAGGAACAGAGAATACAGGGGCCAGCTCGCAGTAGCACCCAGAACTTTGAAGCAAGATGTAAACGTTTTATAGTGCTGGTTAGAGATTGCTTAATAGCTAAGGACACTTCAATAATCAAATCCGCCCCAGAAACTGGAACAGAGATACGTATCTAGGGATTGTCCAGTTCTTTAAAAAAAAAAGCCCAACATAGTCAATGACCAATACAGGAATACTAACTAAAAACAAATAACTACGGAAATGTAATCTCTAAAACTCCCCAAATCTACATGCCAATTTACTTTTTAAAAAATATTACAAAATCAGCTGAGTTGGATGCAGGATGTCACCAAATAAGTGCATTAGTCAATGTTTTAAAAGTAAACAGGACAGGAAGGGGTGAAACCATTGGGAATACAACAGAATCCTGTATTGAAATTTTTTCAATAAAACTTTTCCTTCAACATGGCAGCTCAATCAACAATTAATGGAGCAGCTCAAGTAACAGGTTAAGCCTTTGGTTAAGAACTTCTGTCCAGCCCTACAAATTTGAAGTTCAATTGTACACTTTAAAAACAAGTAAAATGATATAAACTTTCGTTTCATCAGATTATTATGCTGGTTTAGTATGCTTAAAAGGGGTTAGGTTCTAACATCAGCTCACCCCTCTACCTGAATTCCAGTGAATTAATTCCTTATTTCCACAATTAAGTTTTGATAATACACATTTGCCCCAATTCAGAAAAAAACTTTTACAATAAAAAAAAACCAAGTGTAGTCTTTAAAGCCCTGAGTACTCATCATGCTGTTCCTACATACTAAACAATCACTTATTTTAATTGCGAGATTAGTAGCTCTGCACATTTGAAACTGTGCTGCGCTCCACCAAGGAGGTTTCATGGACATCAAGAACTCTTCCATGGCCAACACACCAGTTAGGTGTGTTTAATCTTTCTGTAAAGTTTCCCTTCCCAGAAAACTTCCCCTCTTCTTTCTTCAGAAAACCCCCATATAATAGCTAACGGCTGCACCACACAGGAAACCCAAGTATGTACGGCAGTCAAGATTCAGGCTTGAACATGGGTCTCCCGCGTTGGAGAGTTGAATGCCTTAGTGTTGTAACTTAGTGAATGTTGCAAAGACATTCCTGCACGTGTACAGATTTTTTACAACTACTCAGAAGCCTCAATCGGACTAGTTCAGTACCAAAGACTGATACACTTAGTGTGCCCTTCGCTACATCCATTTCTCAAACTCTTCTAGTTAAGTTAAAAAAAAATGCAGGATTCAATGAGAAGCATGAGGACAATATGTTGTAACTCGCTGCATT
The DNA here is from genome assembly GCF_964213995.1 of Mustelus asterias. NCBI lineage: Eukaryota > Metazoa > Chordata > Chondrichthyes > Carcharhiniformes > Triakidae > Mustelus > Mustelus asterias. The sequence goes on from NC_135807.1 coordinate 20,156,553, forward strand.
TTTAGAAGCACAGTTCATCAGTCCTTCCAAGTACATATTTCATAAATAGAAGATTTTAAAAAAAATTCTGAACTTGTTTGGCAAAATATGCCCACTTTTGTAATATGATTTGCAGCATTGTCACCATTCCTGTACAAAGTACCATGCAGCCAGATACAGAAATAGTCGAAAACAGTTTATAAAACTCTTCTACAATACAGTTGCCTGTATCTACATCATGTTTTGATACATAACTTCAAAAGCAAAGGTTTTATCCTAAAGACCTATGTACAATATGGTTTTTATTCATGGCCACATAAATAAGTTGTTAACACTGAAATTTATGCTGGTTGCACCTTCTATGAGATTTAAAAATTTGCTGAAGGGTTGAGGTATATAAAACTGGATATTTTATACAACGCTTTGAGTCACTTAATAAGTGCGCATAGGCCATTGAAAAGATATTGTATGTAACCATAAAAAGGTTTGGCTTCAATCTGGGGGTGGATTTAAATCCAGGAAACAGTTTACATCAATTAGATGACTACCATTAATAAAAATGCCTGCCTCGTGGCAAAAATCTAGCACCATCTTTGAACTGCTTTGCCAATGTGACAGCGGCATGTGCTCATTCTATTTTTGCTGACACGAGAATAACCACGAGGTAGTTTAAAATTACTTCATTCTCAAAAGTTTCAATTTCGATAGTTCTCATCTGACTGCCCTGTAATAATTGAACTCAAATTGGCGAAGTAATTGTCATGGTAATCCTTACAGCCTACATGGCGGCAAGCCACAGCAGTGGCAGACTAGACAATCACAGCAGAAAAATATTTCATTTGCATCACTGATGGATTGTATCAAGATCTGAGAACTAAACAATTGCAGCATGTTACAAAAATATCAAGAGCTCAATATATAAAATAGTAGTGCCCATCTGTTCTAGTTATGTTTTATAGATTGTCTCCAAAGATTAATTACTTCAAACACACACCAATATTTTTCTACTAAACACATCTTAAAAAGAGACTGCATTTCTTCTGTTGGAAATCATAAGATTGCATTCTCAGAACTGCTGAGAAAGTCAAACCTACACAATATATTGCCTGCTCTAAAAGGAAAAAAATGCTAGCGCTCCATAGACTTACTTTCAGTGTTAAAAGACTTTTTTCCCTCCCTTTACTGACTCACAAGATGGCCATGCTTCACAGTACTGTATTACAGTAGTTTTCGCTGAATTCACTGGATAAAACTCCAGATATAATAAAAGGAATGCTGTTGATGTTCAATTTTGAGTTTCAAAATTCTGCCATTTGAAGCCAACAGACGGGATGTCTTTAAAGACTCATACCATCCTCTAAATTCCTCCATAACTTTACAATCCTAAGCAAACCCCCATCAAATATGCAGTTGCTAATGTATATTATAATGCTTCCGCAAAATATATACTACTTTCTCTTTCTATCTACACCAGGCTTAAGTCTAGTTTTATCTAATATAGAATAAGATTGCAGTTATTCAACTTCCATTAGTGACTATACACACTGAGACGATTACCACAGGCCTCCCAATATTCCAGCTTTTCATTCTTCAAGAAAAACATTACAGGTGACTTGATTCACACATTAGCAACCAGGTCATATTTCACCTCATAGCTGAAAGAGGCCTGCAGGGTATTGCAACGTACACAGCAACAGAAACACATTAACTGCTCATTTGTCACTACACTGCCTGGGACATGCAGCTGGTCTGGTCTTAGCCCAGCTCTGTTCAGAAATCCCAACTGAGGAGACCTGTCAAGCAAAATACATAGTGCGCAGTGTGTCCTGGTGAACCTGTACAGCTTTAGCCAGAGCCTGTTGATCCCGGCCATTGCTCTGACCAGATGTGTGACTCCCTTCAGCACTGAAAAAGAGAAAAAGAACAACAAGATTAGTTGAAAGGAACAAATGCATGCTGCTAAACTTGTCAGGCTAATGCATTACATAAAACCTACAGCACAGCAACAGGCATAACTGCATAACCTGTTTTTTATGCCAGTGTTTATGCTCTGTACAAGTCTGACAACCCACTTCATCAAACCCATCATCACATTCTACTCTTCCTTCCTCCCTCACATTTTGTCTAGCTTCTCCTTAAATGCATCAATACCTCTACTTTCTCAGGAGGCTAAGGAAATTTGGCACGTCCGCTATGACTCTCGCCAACCTTTACAGATGCATCATAGAAAGCATTCTTTCTGGTTGTATCACAGCTTGGTATGGCTCCTGCTCTGACCAAGACCGCAAGGAACTACAAAGAGTCGTGAACAAAGCCCAGTCAATCATGCAAACCAGCCTCCCATCCATGCCTCGGAAAAGCAGCCTGCATAATCAAGGGCCCCACGCACCCCGGTCATACTCTCTTCCATCTTCTTCCCTCAGGAAAAAGATACAAAAGTCTGAGATCACGTACCAATTGACTCAAGAACAGCTTCTTCCCTGCTGCCATCAGACTTTTAAATGGACCTACCTCATATTAAGTTGATCTTTCTCTACATTCTCACTGTGACTATAACACTGCATTCTGCACTCCTTTCCTTCTCTATGCCCAGTATGCTATCTGTATAGCGCGCAAGAAACAATACTTTTTACTGTATACTAATATGTGATAATAATAAATCAAATAAATAATAAATCAAAAATAATAAATCAAATAAAAACATAAATGATATGGATGATAGTGTGGGGGGGAATGATAATTTTGCAGATGACACCAAGAATGGTAGGGTGGTTAATAGTGGAGGAGATGATCATGAATTACAGGAAGATATAGATGGATTGGTCAGATGGGAAAAGCAGTGGCAAATGGTATTTAACCCTCAAGTGCAAGGTGATGCACTTTGGAAGTAGTAACAGGAGAAGGGAGTATTTAATGAATGGTAGGACACTAGGAAGCTCAGTTAAGAAATCCTTGGTACTAAAATTCTCAAACTTAATGAGTTAGGGTTACAAAACAAGACTACCAGAAAATTCCTACATTTAATTCAATGCAATTTATTGGACTGTTTTCCCACTTCAATTGCCAATTTCTATCCCATCCGTTGATGCTATGATCATAGACCTTGCCTTCTGACGAAGATAACAGTCGTGAGTTATAAATAAAAATAGCCATTGGATAAAAGTCATACTTCATATTTGCTTTAAAGATGTTAGTCAGAACACAGGAAAGCAAAACAAATAGGATTTGGCCTCTCGAGGCTGCTCCGCCACTCAGCGAGATCATGGTTAATCTTCCTTGTAAATGCCATTTTTCCGCACTATCCCTATATCCCTCAATGTGTTTAATATCTAAAATCTATCGTTGTCTCTCTTTAACATACTCCATGACTGAGCCTCTACATTCCACTGGTGACAGGAATTCCAAGATTCACCACCCTCCGAGTGAAGAACTGGTTTCAGATGCAATATTTCAGGAGTTTGGTAGTTTCAGCTCTTTTTCTTCAGCATGGCATGACATGACAACATTAACTGTAGTATTTAACATTATGAAATATGAAACATTCAAAACTGGAATATCACCTCGAACATATAGCACAGAAGCAGGTTGTGTGGCCCTACTGGTCTGTACCAATCTTTGTGGTCGACACAAGGCTCCTCCTATCCCTGCTTCAGCTCACCCCATCAACACATCCCTCTATTCTTTTCTCCCTGGTGTTTATCGAGCTTCCCCTTAAATGCAGCTTTACGACTCATCTCAACTATTCCTGATGGTTGTGAGGTCCATATTGGAGCTGTACAAAACTTTGGTTAGGCCACAGTTGGAGTGCTGTGTGCAGTTCTGGTCATCTCACTACAGGAAGTGTGATTGCACTGCAGAGGAGATTCACCAGGATGTTGCCTGGGATGGAGCATTTGAGCTATGAAGAGAGACGGGATAGACTCAGGCTGTTTTCCTTGGAGCAGAGAAGGCTGAGGGAGGTTCTGTGCATAAGATTATGAGGGGTATGGGTTGGGCGGATAGGAAGCAGCTATACCCCTTAGTTGAAAGGTCAATAATGGGGGGGCCTAATTTTAAGGTGAGGAGCAGGAGGTTTAGAGGGGATTTGAGGAAAAATGTTTTCACCCAGAGGGTGGCGGAAGTCTCGAATGCACTGCCTGGAAAGGTGGAAGAGGTGGGATACCTCCCAACCTTTAAAAAGGTACATGGATGAGCACTTGAAATGCCATAACATTCAAGGCTATGGGGCAAGTGCTGGCAAGTAGGAATAGTGTAAATTTAGTCTAGCTTTGTCAGTGCAGCCTCGATGGGCTCTTCTGTACTGTATGAATCTATGACACTTTCTGACCAGTCTCCAGGTAAAGTTTCTCCTGAACTCCCTACTGGGTTTATTAATGACTATTATATTTTTGTCTCCCCAGGTGGAAATACATACTCTATGTCTATCCTAATGGAACCCTTTCATAACGTAAAGAGCTCTCCGTCTCTCAGTCACCCCTCGACCTTCTCAATTCTAGAGAAGAGAGTTCAGTTTTCCCTAAATATTATAAGCTCTTGGCTCTGGCATCACCCTTGTAGAAGTATCTTTATTCATATTTCTGTTTTGTCTGGGGTCTGATCATTCATCCAGAAAGACGCAGTGGAACACCCCATCCTCCCCTGCTGTAGCTGCATTTAATTGTTTCTGAAATGATGCCCAGCTTTCTTGGACCACCAACTAACATTGAACAGGCTCGTCATTCCCAACTTCTGATGAAAACTTGCCCCAAGTTTTATATGGAGCTCATCTGCTCCTACCGGAATGTAAAAAATCAGTGTAAAATATGGCCACGCACGCCAACAGAGGTATTGTAGCAGGTAGGGTGCTGTGTTCTGTCATGGTGCCTCGCTCTGCAAGCTTCTTGCTTCTTATTAGATAGAACAATCGTTTGTTCATTGGAAGATGGTTGCTGCTGCTTGGTTTTTCTGAATGCAAATAGGTGGGGGCACTGAGGCTGATGGGAAACTTTAAAAGAAAATGGTGAAGAGTTATTCCACCAGTATCAGGTGGTCTTGAAGCATGCTGTGCCTTTATATTAACGCACAAATCTATGCTAACACTTGGTCTAAATGTAGCAAATGCATATGAAGTGCTATTTTGTGGGTGTTTTATTTATATATAATATATATAGTGACACAGTGGTTAGCACTGCTGCCTCGCAGCTCCAGGGACCTGGGTTCAATTCCCAACTTGGGTCACTGTGTGGAGTTTGCACATTCTCCCCGTGTCTGCGTGGGTTTGCTCCGGTTTCCTCCCACAGGATGGGTGGATTGGCCATGCTAAATTGCCCCTTAGTGTCCCGGGATGTGATAGGTTAGAGGAATTAGCGGGATAACTAAACAGGGATAGGGCCTGGTTGGGATTGTTGTCAGTGCAGACTCGATAGGCCAAATAGCCTCCTTCTGTACTGCAGGGTTTCTATAATTCAATGATTTTGATGAAAGGACATTGACTCAAAAATTGACTTTCTCTCTCTCCCCATAGATAGTGCCAGACCTGAGGCAACTCAGTCGAGTGGAACTCGTGTCCTGTAATACGCGCAAAGTCATGGACACTACCGATGTCCGAGATGACTATTTGTGCCAGCTGCAGAAACTTGAGCTCCAGGTTTCAGAGCTCGAGCAGCAGCTGGAGTCACGGTGGCACATCCCGCGGGGCTGACAGCTACATGCACAGAATATTCAGAGAGGTGGTCACACTACAGTTTATGGGCCTAGAGGCAGAGGGGGAATGGGTGACCCCCAGGCAGTCCATGAGAACTGGACAGGTGGTGCAAGAGTTCCCCGGGGTGCGGGTCAGGAATCAATTTTCCATTTTGGAAGCTGGTGAGGGTGTTGGCTCCTCAGAGGAGCACAGTCAAAGCCAGGTCTGTGGCACCACGAGCAGCTCGCTGTACAGGGAGGGAGGAAGAAGAGGGGAAGAGCAATAGTGAGAGGTGATTCATTAGTTAGGGGAACAGACTGTTTCTGTGGCCATAGATGTGACTCCAGGATGATATGTTCCTCCCTGATGTCCGGATCAAGGGAATCACAGAGTGGCTGCAGGACATTTTTCTGGGGGAGGATGATCAGCCATATTGATATCATTGGCTTAGATGGGATGGGGCTGGGGTACTGCAATCAGAATTTGGGGAGCTCAGGAGAAAATTAGCACACAGGACCTAAAATCTCTGGATTACTCCCAGTGTCATGTGGAAGTGAGTTCAGAAAAAGGAGGGTAAAGGCAAGTGAATGCATGGCTGGAAGATGGTGCAGGAGGAAGGGATCTAGATTCCTGGGACAGGCTCTGGGGGAGATGCCATCTGTATAAGCTGAACAGGTTGCACGTGAACCTGGGCGGCATGTTGGCACAGTGGTTAGCACTGCTGCCTCACAGCACCGGGGCCCCAGGTTCAATTCCAGCCTCGAGTCATTGTGTGGAGTTGCACATTCTCCCTGTGTCTCCGTGGGTTTCCTCCGGGTACTCCAGTTTCCTCCCATAGTCCAAAGATGTGTGGGTTAGGTTGATTGGCCATGCTAAATTGACCCGAGTGTGAGGGGAATTAGCAGGGTAAATGCGTGGGGTTGCAGGAGTAGGGCCTGCGTGGAATTGTAGTCAATGCAGTCTCGATGGGCCTTGTGGCCTCCTTCTGCACTGTAGGCATTCTATGAATCTATGAACAGAGCTGGGACTGAGTTCTTTGTGGATTGTTTTGCTAGTGTTGTCATGACCGAACTAACTCAGCAAGTGCATAGGAACCAAAACATTAACAAGATACACAAAATACTGGGAGGGACAGAAGGCACGAGTACAGAGAATAATAAGTTAATAAGTGAAATCAGAGTAAGGGAGAAAGTGATTATGTTTAAATCAGGATTACAGTGCATGTGTGTGAATGAGATTTGGGTGTTTTAGGTACAGATTGCGTTGTGGCAAAAGCAGACACATCGCTCAAGGAAGAGCAAGGCTAAGTGTTACATATCCCTGGGTACAAAAAGAAAATTCAGAAAAGATAGAGAAGGGGGAGGAGTGGCGGTATTGGTTAGGGAGAGCATTGCAGTGCTGGAGAAAGAGGGTGTCTCAGAGGATTCAAGGACAGAATCAATTTGGCTAGAGTTAAGGAACAAACAGGGCGCAATTACAATGTTCAGTCAATAGACCTCCAACTCGAGAAAGATGTAGAAGACCAAATCTTCAGGGAAATTACAGAGAGGTACAAACATTTTGGAGGAGTTAAAATTGGAGACTTTAATTACCCGAATGTAGTCTGGATCAGTGGTAAAGGGCAGAGAGGAGCAAAAGTTCCTAGATTGTGTTGAGGAGAGTTTTCTAAACAGCATATGTCCAGTCCAACAAGAAAGGATGCACTGCTGGACCTGGCTCTTGGAAATGACATGGACCAAGTAGATCAAGTGTCAGTGGGAGAAAATTTAGGAGGCCATATTGTATTGTAAGATTTAGAATGATGATAGAAAAGGAAAAGAGGCAATCCAATGTAAAAATAATTAACTGGGGGAGAACGACTTGAAAGGGGCAAGAATGGAGCTGGGCCAGTTAGACTGGAACAAAAGGTTGGCGAGAAAGACGGTAGCTGAAAAATGGGCTACCTTCAAAACAGAAAGAGTTCAGACACAGTCATGGTATATTTCCTTAAAAGGGAAAGATAAGATAAACAAATCCAGAGCTCCCTGGATGAAAAAGGAGATAGAAATTAAGATAAGGAAGAACAAAGAACAAAGAAGTGCGCTTATGACAGGTATCAGGTAGAAAATACAGTTGTGAACCAAGAGGAATACAGAAGGTTCAGTGGGGAGGGAAAACCACATGAGAGAAGCAAAGAGGGGTTATGAGAAAAGACTGGCAGCCAAGATAAGGGGAAATCTCAAAGTCTTCTACAGTCATATAAATAGTGACATGGAGGCAAAAGGAGAAGTAAGGCTGATTAGGGACCTAAAAGGGAATTTACACATGGAGGCTGAGGGCATGGCTGAGGATTAATACTTTGTATTTGTCTTCATCAAGAAATTGGATGCTACCCAGGACCTGGTGGCAAAGGAGGAAACTGTCTCTAGGAGGGTTCAAAATTCATGAGGAAGTATTGAATAGACAATGATCGAAGGGCCACATTCTTCGAGGACACCCAACAGGAAGAGGAGGCCCAGAAAAAGAGACCTAGAGAGGAAGACCAGCGACCTGGAGTCCAAGGACTGAATCCACCTCCAGGAAACACCTGCCAAGTGTGTGGTCGGAGATGTGGCTCTAGGAGCTGGCTCATCAGCCACACAAGGACCCACAGAACCCATGACCAATAGAACGGAGTTTCTTAGAGGAACAATCATATTTGTTAGCGAGTGATTGCCGAAGAAGAAACACTCTGAAGAACTTCTCTAGTTCCATCCTAAATTGAAAGAGCTTGAACCTATGTCACCTTGTCCTAATTTAATCTATAGTATTCCAGATTTACTTTTTCCATTCATGCAACTGCTTTCTGTCTCTAAAGTCATTTTGTAGACAACTCATTTCCATGCTAAAACATTTATGTTTCTCCAGCCTTCCCTTGAAACCCAGACCCTCAACACTAAAGATCAGCCTCTGAAGCACAAAATTCACAGAAGAACCAAACAAGGCGTCCTCTTACCTGTCATGTTCCTTGTCCACCAAATGGTATCTGGCACGGAAAGCCACCAAATGAGCATAATAGGCTGGGGCTGGAATGGAGACTGACCGTGTACATCGAACATATGTGTGGCAAAGTTGATATGTGAGAATCTGAAGTTCATCTGCATTGAAGCGGTTATCATCCCATAGAACATGGTAGTGAGATGGTCTGCTTGTTCCCTAGAAAGTATTTTTAATCATTAACTCTCACTTATAAACAAAATTATTTTCCAATAACTTCTTTAAGCAATACAAAATTATAATAGATAGAACATATAATCTGCCTGTGCAATTTTTTTTTATGTTTTGCTGTACTCCTACAAAATAGATTAAATTAGTTCCTATCCTGAAATATCATCCGCATTTGGCATTCTGATACACTACACGAAAAACTAGTTTGATCGGAGTTGTTCATGAAAACTTGCTATCACATGGATTAACTAACTGCACAGACAGCTTTTATAGTAGTGAATGTTTTAGTAGCTAGACAAAAGACTGGGATAAAGAAAGTCACGCACATTTTTTTCTCTTCCCCATTTCACATCTCTGGTCTTAGAGTCCTTCTTTAGTTGCAAATTTAGAATAGGTTGGATTAAGGCTTGTCCAAGATCACAGCAAGTTTTCAATGGCTGGTCGAACTATAAAGTGATTTACTATTGGACAGGTTGAGCAAATGGTTAGTCTTCCTTTGTTATCTGATCAAAATTCACAAAGTCCCACACAGGATTGTAAGCACCTCTTCTGATATTCAATAAGGTACGGCCACTACATTATTGGAAACACCCCATCCTTTAGATGCTAATGTCAGATCGAGGTCCCAATTGCCAGTAAAGGTTGATGTTTAAGATCTAATAGCATTTTATGAATAGTAGAGTTCTGATGTCCCGGCCAACATTTCTGCTCAACAAATATCCTAGAGGGACTGGTTGGTCATTTGTTTTTGGGAAACACTGTTGCTCCTCCACCACAGCTTGAAGTCCATTGACTCCACCACTTCCTCTGACTAAACCCACCAGTGACCAAGCTTCTAATCCCACCGAACATTGTCTTCCTTGGCTAAGCAATGTTTTCACTGATGCACTGTAGCACCTTGCTTATTTTACATAAAGGGCATCATTAAGTGCAAGACATTGTTATAACAATCCATGTTGATGTAGCGCTTTTAACATAGTCAAAGATTTCAGTTTCAGGAGAGTGATCGACAGACACACACATGGAAATGCAAGGACAAAAGCAAACACAGGGGCGAGGATGAATGGAACTTGGAGTGTGTTAGGATACAAACAGCAGTGTTTTGGATGCAGGGAGATTTTTTTTTGTTATTCTATCGTGATGCGTTTCTTTCAAAACTCACCTGAATGCCAGCATGGCTGCACAGGTAAAAGTCAAACTCAGATGGATGCGTTATTTTTGTATCCACCGTTGTGCCTGCTGGAATATTGCCACTTTTTCCAACCTGTAAATAAAGAAAATAAAATTTGGGAGTTAACAGAAGTTACAGGCAAGAAGCCATATGCAATTGTGGTTTAGTTTTATCTTTCCAGAGAAATTTATGGATTGCTGATACAAGGTCAAGTGACAGGGGGTAGCATTTCTTCTTTCGAGAGACCACCCAGGGATTGTTTGCTTTCTATTAAAGGATACTGCAATAGGTCCGACAGAGCATAAGGTCACTGGTCTCGAAGACTCCAGCTGAACCCGTAAACCGGAATTGTTAAGTCATGTCTCCCCCATATAGAGGGGTACTAATGCAGCACTTTGGGTGGGGTTTTGCCTTATTAAACTTTGGAAGCTGCCGCAAATGGAACCATTCATTCAGTGCACATTTGTTAATGCTGAAGGATAGCATTATTTGCTATTATCTGCAATGAAATCCAGCTGTATCTTCTCATCACAGGCTCCCAGATCGAGCCTTGTAAATTAATCCTGTAAAAGGATGACTGAAACTGGGATTTTTAGAGGGTCTTTCGCTGCATTTGGGATCATAAATTTACATCCCCCTCAGCTAACAAATCTGGAAGTTCAGGATTGGTAACGTTATCACTCCAAACAAAACATAGCACACAAAGATTTGGCACAATCTCATTTTCTGCCAACTATCAATGGTTTAAACAAATACAACATCCAAAATATATACCGTTATATCCTAAAATGGAAGAGGAAACACACACCATTTGAAGATTACTGGCAGGTGCTCATGATTACAGATTCAGTTGAGTGAACCGTGCAGCCCATGCTAATATTTTTTAAAAGCACAGAAAACAGCATTTATCGACCCAGAGTCAAACCAGTCCAAGTTGTTGCTGGAGCTTTTCTTATTGGCTACTGCATATCACAGTGGCACAGTGGCTAGCACTGCTGCCTCACAGCGCCAGGGACCCGGGTTCAATTCCCGGCTTGGGTCACTGTCTGTGTGGAGTTTGCACATTCTCCCTGTGTCTGCGTGGGTTTCCTCCGGGCGCTACGGTTTCCTCCCACAGCCTGAAACATGTGCAGGTTAGGTGCATTGGCCATGCTAAATTCTCCCTTAGTGTCCCCGAACAGGTGCCAGAGTGTGGCAACTAGGGGATTTTCACAGTAACTTCATTGCAGTGTTAATGTAAGTCTACTTGTGACTAATAAATAAACAAACTTTAAACACTATGAATCCAATTATCAAAATACAGAAACAAACAGATTTCTAAAGGATCAAGTTTTGAAAATCATCCTTACCCTTTCATTCTTATCAGTACAGAAGAGTCTGGTGTGATGGCGCTTTTGAACCACAATAAAAGTGATGCCAGGCTGGTAGTCCTTTTCTAATTTAATACAAGCCTCTCGGATAGCTAGCAACTCATGATGGAGAACCTATGAACGCAATTTACAAAGTGAATTTTATCTGGAAGGACAGCAGAAAAACTGTGAAACAGAATACATTGCGACATGACCTGCACTGAAACATCATTTATATAAACAGAATCCAAGTACACAATTTATATAAGCATGCATCACTGTGACCTGGATAATTCCACCTATCATTACACATTTCAAAACAGTTTTTACCAAGACATTAATATACCTTTGTTTAAAGTGAAAATGTTTCACACAATGCCAACAAGGACGTTAAAATATTTCACCCTGTAGAAAAACAAGATTCGCCAGAAGCTGGAAATTTGAAATAAAACCAGAAAATGCTGCAAAAACTCTTATCTAGCAACTTTTAAAAGAAAGATTCTCTCACGGGATGTGTGTGTCACTGGCTAGGCCAGCATTTGTTGCCCACGTCAAAGAAGAGTTACTGTTTTGGGTCAATGACCCTCAATCAGAACTGAGGAAAGATAGAGAAATGTAAGCATATCTCTAATAAAATTACACTGCAGAATTTGACCAAGTGTAGTATCAAGGAGCCCTATCAAAACTGGAATCAATGGGAACCAGGGACAAACTCTCCGCCAGTTGGAGTCATACCTGGCACAAAAGAAGATGGTTGTTGTAGTTGTGAAGGGTCAATCATTTCAGTCCCAGGACATCATTGCAGGAGTTCCTCAGGGTAGTGTCCCAGGCCCAACCATCTTCAGCTGCTTCATCAATGACCTTTCCTTCATCAGAAGGTCAGAAGCAGGGATATTCGCTGATGACTGCACAATGTTCAGCACTATTTGTGACTCCTCAGGTACTGAGGCAGTCCATGTCCACATGCAGCAAGACTTGGACAACAATTAGGCTGGGGCTAAACGGTAAGTAACATTCATGCCACAAAAGTGCCAAGCAATGACCATCTTCAACAAGAGAGTGTCCAGCCATTTCCGCTTGACATTTAAGGCATTACCATCGCTGAATTCCCCGATATCAACATCTTGTAGGTCACCATTGACCAGAAACTGAACTGGATCAGCCAAACAAATACTGTAGCTACAAGAGCAGGTCACATGCGAGAAATCCTGTGATGAGTAAATCAGCTCCCAACTCCCCAACACCTGTCCATCATCTACAAGGCACAAGTCAGGATCGTGGTTGAATGCTTTCCACTTGCCTAGATGAATGCAGCTCCAACCATACTTAAGAAGCTTGACACCATTGAAGACAAAGCAGCCGCCTGATTGGCACCCCACCCACCACCACTCGCTCCACCACCACACAAAGTGGCAGCTGTGTGTTCCATCTACAAGATGCACTACAAAACCTCCCAGAAGGACAAGAGCAGCAAATGCACGGGAACACCACCACTGCAAGTTTCCCTCCAAACCACTCACCATCCTGACGGAAATATATTGCTGTCCTTTTACTGTCCCTGAATCAAAATCTGGAACTCCCTTCCTAACAACACTGTGGGTGTACCTACACCACCATGGACTATAGCAGTTCAAAAAGGCAGCTTTACCACCATCTTCCCAAGGGCAATTAGGAATGGGCAGTAAAAACGCTGGTTTAGCCAGCGAAGTCTACATCCCGTAAAAGAACAAATAAAAGTTAGAAAACTTTCCCTCTATCAAGTATATTAAACATTTTATGGCCGACAAAGTTCCTTCAGGATGAGATGTTGCTCATTTAGTTCAGCATTCAGGTCACAAACGCTGCATTAAACACATGTTCAAGAACCAATACACATCACAGAAAGAATATCTTTTCCATTAGATTGATATTTCTTTCCCCAGGTAGCTTGTCCTATATTTGCTTGCCCTGTTTTCCTTTATGCTTCTAAAGTTTCATTGTTTCATCTTGCCTATTTTCCACCATCTGTGTATGCTGTTAAGCAACAAGTAACACCATACTACTCAAGTGGCAAGAGCATGGCCATCTCCAATGAGAGCGTAACCATCGGATGTGGATCCAATAGATGCATCACCAAGTTCCTGCCAACATCTGGTGGGGGGGGTTTTTGGGGGGGATTATTGATCATTGATCACTGACCAGACAACTGGACCAGCCAGCTAAATGCCATTATTGGTGGAGCAAATCAGAAGCTGGATATACTGTGTTGAGGGACAGCACGGTGGCACAGTGGTTAGCACCACTGCCACACAGTGCCAGGGACCCAGGTTCAATTCCGGTCTCAGGTCACTGTCTGTGTGGAGCTTTCACTTTCTTCCCGTGTCTGCGTGGGTTTCTTCCGGTTTCCTCCCACAGTCCAAAGATGTGCGGGTTAGGTTGATTGGCCATGCTAAATGGGTCCTAGTGTCAGGGTGACTAGCAGGTAAATGTGTGGGGTTACAGGAATAGGGCTTGGCTGGGATTATAGTCGGTGCAGACCTGACGGGCCAAATGGCCTCCTTCTGTACTGTAGGGATTCTACGATTCTATGAGTGGTTCTTCTAGAATTCCCAAAGCTGCTCCACATGTCAAGAGTGTGGTGGATGGAAGAGTGCAGCAGTAACTGCAAGGTTAACACCATCCAGGGCAAAGTAGTGTACTCATCAATAAGTTTGAATATACAATCCATCCACCACCTGCATACTATGGCTGTAGTGATGCGCCACAACAACCTGTGACAGCCTCTTCAGCAATAACTCTCAAATCTATGTCATCCACCACTTAGCAGTCAAAGCTAATAAATTTCTAGGTCTGGCCAAAAGAAAGGATAATGTGGGTAAGGAACTGTCACAGACTTCCCTTTATTTTGGATCTGATTAGTTTGTGTTATGTGAGCAATAACATATTGTTTCTTTATGTGATTGACATTACATTTTTCTCCTGGAATAATCTGCAGTAGTACAGGCATGACAGATGCTTGCACACAAAAATTTAGTACAAGGTAAGACAATATGGAATTAACATTGAGAGAACAGGACATAACACCCATCTACAATCAAATCAAAAAAATGTCTCGAAGTCTCAGGATCAGAAGAAAATCAAATCCTACAAACACAAAAAACATGAAGTGAGATAGAAAAGCAATTGTGTTTTATGTTGGAACTAATGACACTGGAAGAATTATAACAATAACAAGAACATCTCCTGTTCCCCAACCATTTTCACAAGAGTAGAAACCTCCTGGCACCACGTGCCAAATAGCAGAAGAACAGTAAATTAAAGGAATTAAATACATGACTGGAGAGATTGCGTAGAAACGAACAGTTTGGACTTCTAGGACACTGTGACCTGTTTTGGGGCAGTAGTGATCTGTACAGGATGAATAGGTTTTATAACCAACATTCTCACTGGGGGAGAAATGTGCAAAGCAGGTTTAGTCTTAAATGTAGGGGAAGGGGAATAAACAGATGTAAAAGCAAAAATGTCAAGAGCAGAAAAAAGTGAGTACAAACCAGAAGTAGGAGACAGTAAAATGAGAAAGATTGCAGAGCAAGTCGTACCTATGTAAACATACAAGTTAATGTCAATAAAACTGGTGAGTTTTATTGACATTAAGACCCCGGGGAATCTTGTGTGTGTGTGTGCCATCACAGAATGACAAACTGGGTGGAGCAAAACTATGTACCTGATAAAGAGAAGGGTTTCTACAGTATAATTAAAGACTGATTTTAGTCTAATAAAAGGGTGTGCTGAGCTAATTCTAAGAAATTAAGTGGGGCAAATAGGTGTTATGGGTAGAGAAACATCGTGAACAAGAATTAGATTCCACATTAAAAACTGAAAGATGAAAAAATAACTTTTTGATTGAGAATGGGCCACAGGAAGTAGTTGATGCCAAAACATTGAATGTATTCAAGAGGTAGCGAGATATAGCACTTGGGACGAATGGGATCAAAGGCTATGGGGAAAAGGAAGGATTAGGCTATTGAGCTGGCTGATCAGCCATGATTGTGATGAATGAGGAAGCAGGCTCGAAGAGCCGAATGGCCTCCTCCTGCTCGTATCTTCTATGTTTCTATGTTGGTGGGCTTTCTTATCTATAGTGCCGGCATGGAGGGACCAGGACAAGCTGTTGGTGATCTGGACACCTAGAAATTTGATGCTCTCGACCATTTCCACTTTGTCCCCATTGATGTAGACAGGGGCATGTCCTCCACGGTGCTTCCTGAAGTTGATGACTATCGCCTTCGTTTCGTTGACGATGAGGGAGAGATTATTGCTGTCACACCAGTTCACCAGATTCTCTATCTCTTTCCTGTACTGTGTCTCGTCATTCTTTGAGATCCGACCCAAAGCGGTGGGGTCATCAGCAAATGGGGCATCGGTGTCGAGGATGATCGTGGAGGAGGTGCTGTTGCCTATCCTTACTGATTGTGGTCTGTGAGTTAGGAAGTTCAAGGCCCAGTCGCAGAGGGAAGAGCTGAGCCCCAGGCCACGGAGTCTAGAGATGTTTCGTAGGAATAATGGTGTTGAAGGCTGAACTGTAGTCAATAAATGGGAGTCTGACATAGGGGTCCTTGTTATCTAGGGATTCTAGGGTTGAATGCAGGGCCAGGGAGATGACGTCTGCAGCGGACCTTTTGCAGTGATAGGTGAACTGTAGTGGATCCAGGCAATCTGGGAGGCTGGAATTGATTTGTGCCATGACTAACCTTTCAAAGCACTTCATAATGATGGATGTCAGAGCCACCGGACGATAGTCATTAAGGCATGCTGCCTGGCTTTTCTTTGGTACCGGGATGATGATCGTCTTCTTGAAGCAGATAGGGACCTCAGATTCGTGTAAAGCGAGGTTAAAGATGTCTGCGAATACCCCCACCAGCTGCACAGGATCTCAGTGTTCGTCCACGTGCCCCATCTGGGCCAGTCGCTTTCCGTGGGTTGACCTTCAAGGAGGCTGCACTGACTTCTGCGATGGTGATCTTGGATACAGGTTTGGCCAAGGCTTCCGGGGTGGAGGGCGCGCTCTCGCTGACCTTTTGCTCAAAACGGGAATAGAATGTGTTGAGTTCATCGGGGAGGGGTGCATTGGTGCCGGCGATTTTACATGCCTTCATCGTGTAGCCTGTTATGTCTTGCAGACCTTGCCATAGTGGGGGTAGTCCATGTGGCTAGCCTGGGGCTCTAGCTTGGTCTGGTACTGTCGCTTGGCTGCTTTGATGGATCTCCATAGATCATATTTGGATTTCTTGTACAAGTCAGGGTCATCTGACTTGCACGCCTCAGACCTGGACTTCAGCAAGCAGTGGATATCTCTGTTCATCCATGGTTTCTGGTTGAAAAACACACGGATTTACTTCTTTAGCACACAGTCTTCTACACACTTACTAATGAAGTCAGTTACTGTAGTGGCATACTTGTTCAGGTTGATTGCTGAGTTTTTAAATATTGACCAGTCCACTTACTCGAAGCAGTCCCGTAGATCAGCCAACTCCTCAGACCAACATTGCATGACTTTTTTTAATGCATTCTTGTTTCAGTTTTTGCTTGTAAGCTGGGAGCAGGAGCACAGCCTTGTGGTCTGATTTGCCAAAGTGTGGGTGGACGATAGAGCAGTAGGCGTGTTTGATATTTGTGTAGCAGTGGTCTGGAATGTTTGGGCCTCTGGTGGAAAAGAAGTGTTAGTGGTGTCTTGATAGGACGCTCTTGAGTTTGGCCTGATTGAAGTCCCCAACCACGATGAACAAAGCCTCGGGATGTTTCGTCTCAAGCTGTTTGTGGTGGTGTATATTCGGTCCAGCGCGGTCTTCACATGGGGTGGGATGTAAACTGCACTCAATCGCACTCAAACAACAGGAATCAGATCATAATAGAAACAAGAAGCAGGAGTAGGCCCCTTTGGCCCTTTGAGCCTGCTCCGCCATTATTATAGATGAGATGAACCCACTATAAGTAGTAAATGACATATGGTAGAAAGTTTACATAGCTACATAAAGCCACCTAAAGTAGTGCAAGAACTGACTTCTCCATTTTTTGGTTCATAGGCCAAGCCGAGTACAAGGCAAGCATAGTAAAGTGATTTTGCTCTTTAAAACTCTATCACTACTCGAGCGAATTATCAAACCACCTAGGTACAACCACTGTCTACAATTGGCTTGTAAATTTGCAGTTGTTAGATAAACAGACTTATCAGTTCCATTAGGTAAGCACATTTATAGGCTTAACAGCCTCTTAGTTTAGTTAATAAAATTCATACTTCTGCAACCCAATAAATCTGCTTAGATGCTATTTACCTGTTGAAACTGTCCTTCTGAAACTCCATCCCTATAGAATATAATGCGTGTTGGTTTGAAGCGTGTAGATTTGTAGAACTGGATGAGGAGTTCTCTGACCATGAAAGCAAGGTCCTGGATGATCTCCTGTCGATGCTGCTGTACACGGACTGTGGCACAATAACGACTTGGATGAGCGTCCATGCTACCCACCACCTAAGGAAAAGGGTGTGGGATGCAAAAGAAAATAAACCCAAAGATAAGCTTCAGCAGATAACCAAACCACATTCCTAAGGAATTAGTACATAACCATCAATCATGAAGAAACCTTAGAATACTTAAATCAACAAAATTGGCAATAACAAAATTCACTTCCAAGTGCAACATACAGAAAGATTGCCTTGAAACCAGAGTGCCTTCATAGAATCAGTGCAAAAGGAGGCCATTCGGCCTATCAAGTCTGCACCGACCACTATCCCATCCGGGCCCTATCCCCATAACCCAATGCATTTACCCTGCTAATCCCCCTGACACTACCGGGCAATTTAGCTTGACCAATCCACCTAACCCGCACATCACACAACCCAATTGCAACGGAATCTTGATCAATTGGACCAGTGGGCTGACGAATGGCAGGTGGAGTTTAATTTAGATAAATGCGAGGTGATGCATTTTGATAGATTGAACCAGGGCAGGACTTACTCAGTTAATGGTAGGACGCTGGGGAGAGTTAAGAACAAAGAGATCTAGGGGCATATGTTCATAGCTCCTTGAAAGTGGAGTCACAGGTGGGTAGACTAGTGAACAAGGCAATCAGCATGCTTGGTTTCATCGGTCAGAACATTGAATTCAGGAGTTGGGACGTCTTATTGAAGTTGTACAAGACATTGGTAAGGCCACACTTGGAATACTGTGTACAGTTCTGGTCACCCTATTATAGAAAGGATATTATTAAACTAGAAAGAGTGCAGAAGAGATTTATTAGGTTGCTACCGGGACTTGATGGTTTGAGCTATGAGAGAGGCTGGATAGACTGGGACTTTTTTCCCTGGAGCGTAGGAGGCTGAGGGGTGATCTTATAGAGGTCTATAAAATAATGAGGGGCACAGATCAGCTAGATAGTCAATATCTTTTCCTAAAGGTAGGGGAGTCTAAAACTAGAGGGCATAGGTTTACGGTGAGAGGGGAGAGATACAAAAGTGTCTAGAGGGACAATTTTTTCCACAGAGGGTGGTGAGTGTCTGGAACAAGCTGCCAGAGGTAGTAATAGAGGCGGGTACAATTTTGTCTTTTAAAAAGCATTTAGACAGTTATATGCATAAGATGGGTATAGAGGGATATGGGGCAAATGCGGGCAGTTGGGATTAGCTTAGGGGTTTAAAAAAAAAAGGGTGGTATGGACAAGTTGGGCATAAGGGCCTGGTTCCATGCTGTAAACCTCTATGACTATCTTCGGACTGTGGGAGGAAATCGGAGCACCCGGAGGAATCCCACGCAGACATGGGGAGAACGTGCAAACTCTACAGAGACAGTGACCCAAGCCAAGAATCAAACCCGAGTCCTTCGTGTTGTGAGACAGCAGTGCTAACCACTGTGCCACCATGCCACCCTTCACTCTGTACCCAATTGCTACTCCTAATAAAACAAGATTTTAAAAATGCTCCCCACAATTGACAATTCAAATCATCATTGCACTAGTGATTGGTCCAGTCATTTTTACCATGTGGCTAACCTGGGAACTTCTAGGCTTCTCGATCAAAGATTACTCTCAAACTATTACTCAAAAAGATCAAATGATTTGGTAGTATTTGGGCACAGAGTCTGGTGTTTAGTTCATTCGTGGAATGTTGGGTTCTAGCAGCAGAGGAGGGGTGGCACGGGCCCTAACTGGGCTGCATAAATTTCTCAGGGATCTCAGCAAAATGAATGACATTTTGCAATTGGTCCTTGATCTTCTACCTCCAGTAAAGGTCATTCGTTCTCTTCTGGCTTCTCAAACCGTCAGCAAGACTCTGATGTTAAACATTTCTCTTTAAACAACAGGGATTCAAGCTAGGACAGGGGAAAAACTGCTTTTATCATAGTTTGACATTTTCAGAAGTTTAAAAAACAATAAAAATTAGTTGCAAATATATTCAACCCGCTTGCCTTCAAAAAGATTTCAAAAACGCAAATAAAGCACCGGTGCATATAAAGGAACAATTTGAATTTTCCAACAAAGTAAACAGAATTTTTATAACATGAATATAAACAATAACTGGATCATTCATAATCAGTATAAGTTATCTTCTTTGAAGTGAAGCAGGAACTGGAATTATACTTCAACAGATGTTGCTATGGGCAAATGTGAGATCAAACATGTAGCTTGAGTATTTGGCTTATTGAGAAGAATATTGCGGTAATCCGATAGGGCTGAAGCCAAGGCTTGGAGATGCTGAAGACAAAGAGGAAGGTATGAAGGTGAAGTGGCTTTGGAATAGATTCACAGAAGAGGACAGTTGCCATTGAAAATTAGCCTTTGAACGAAAAACAGCTTAAAAAAGACAAAAAAAATGCCTAATTTGTAAATTCATCTCAGAAATCTCAACTAAGACATTCACATTATCATTTCAATTTTTTTTTTTGGAAATGATGTAAACATTCACCATCAATAAACTAAAAATACAAGGACTCACTGCAGCAATTGAAGGTTTTTTGCCATCTCCAGCTGGTGGATGTGTTACATCTGCACCCAAGAATATTACTGGCTGCTGAAATACTGCAGGCCTGAGAAAATAAACACAAATTTTGGGATCATTACAAACAGCTCCATTTTATGACCACAATAAGTCGCATCAGCAGTGAATGGATATATTCATATCACGGAGGCACATTTTATTGGGTTTCCCAATTAAGTCAAAGTCAACTCAATGTGAAAATTGTACAATAAACACACAGATGCCCATTCCCTGAACCACATTCAGTATCTTGGTGACTTAGAAGACCAACTCATGTGTGCGTGAATTACTACAATATTTTGTATTTGCTCTGCATGCTTTCATCATTAAGTAATATAGGATATAGACATTGTAAAATAGCTGCAAACAGTGCAACTTAGTATACTGGTGGCAATACAAGAAACTGAATATATTCTTCCACAGGTCGCCACTGCTGTTGTCAAATCAACACAATAAAGACCTGATTGTGGCTGGGTTAACAATTGCAGGAAAAATTCATTTAGTTTTGGCTACTTCAGTATGTCAATGAAAAGTTAACACTGAAAATATTCTTTTTTACCTTGCGTATTTTCTACATACTGAACCTTCCTAGTCTAAATTGGTCAGTACAGTAACAAGTGCCATAAGATCATGGTGCTAAGCCCTATTTAAGTCTTGAGCATGAATACCAGGTTGACGTTTAAGTGCAGTATTGAGGAAATACTACACTGTCAGGGGGACGTGGGTGTTGCTGGCTAGGTCAGCATTTTTATTACCCATCCCTAATTTCCCTAGAGGTGATGGTGGTGAGCTGCATTCTTGAACTGCTGCAGTCCATGTGATGTGCAATGCTATTAGGGAAGGAGTTCCAGGATTTTGACTCAACAACGGTGAACAAATGGAGGTATAGTTCCAAGTCAAGATGGTGTGGCTTAAGGGGAACTTGTAGGTGGTGGTGCACCCATGCATCTGCTGCCCTTGTCGTTCCTTTTGGCAGAGGTCGCAGATTTGGAAGGATCTATTGAAGGAGCTTTGCTGAGTTGCTGCAGTGTATCTTGTAGATGGTACATACTGCTTGCACTGTGTCGGTATTGGAGTGGATGTTGGTAGGTTATGGATGGGGTGCCAATTGAGCGGGCTGCTTTGTCCTGGTGGTGTTGAGCTTTTCCAGCATTGTTGGAGCAGCACTCATCCAGGTGAAGCATTACTATGGCTTCCTCCCTCTCAGCTTGATGCAAAAGGTCCTTCAGCACTATTTAATAGAAGAGTAAGGGAACTCTTCAGTGTCCTGGCCAATACATATTGTTCAATTAAAAAAAGGAAAACTAAACTAGTCATGTATTGTATCGTTAATTAGTATTTTCCCACATTACAAACACAACTACAATTAAACTATTGAATAAGAACATTTGGCCCCTTGAGGCTGCTCCACTATTCATTAGCTGTAAAGCACATTGGGACATCTAAGGTCGTGAAGGCCACTGTATGAGTGTAAGCCCTTTCAGTTCGACACAGTGGGAAAGTCAATAATGCCTGTTCATTAAATATGGAGAAGTCTTCACCTATATAGAAGTATTGCAGTATCAGAACACAACATGGGCACATGTCAGGAACGTCACACATTTAACATAAAATCAAACAAAGCAAAGCAGGAACTAGTAAGCTGAAGCCACAGCTTCAATGTTGTGACTGAAAACATTAGAAGCTAATACTTCAAAAACTTAATTTTACAGAGAAAAATTGTAAACTACCAAAACTATGCAAGGTACACGTGGGGAAAAAAGGCATTACAATCCATCAATGAATGAAGACAACTGTCAGTTTTATGAAATCATTTTATGAATTAAGAGGCAAATATGGTCAAACACACCACACAGCACAGATCCAAATAGTGGAGTCTATGGAAATAGAGTTTAATCAAACCAAGTCACTTAGCAGGTAGATAAAAGTTCAACTGACCTTCCCTGTGGCACCAAGATATTATTGACACCTCCCAGCTTTACGTTGATCTTCAGGCAGAGGTTGGAAAGTGTTTGTGGAGAGGTTTTCAGCACATTTTTCACTTGCACACATTGTGTGGCCATGCCAAGTAATGTGTCGCCCACACGCTTAACCTCCGCTGTCAATGGAAAACACGACTTATTAATATATTGTTACCATCCAGTTGGGGAGCAGTAATTTTTTTTGTTTAAAGTAGACAAAGTTTGAAATTCCAGTTACCCACTAAGAGAATAAAGCCACTAGATTCCACGATTTTAAACAAGCAATATAAACTTTATACTACACAAAACAATTTAGATCATCTTATACTCTAACATTCAGAATTAATACCAGGCAAATATGAAGTAACAGGTAAAACGTGGTCAAACACATTGGTGCTGTGTCAGCTTTTGTGAAGCTAACTGTCCGCAGTGCAACCAAGTCAAATTCCACGGATTTCTCACCACAGTGACGACCAAGAATCACAATATTTTGATCTCCCTCATGAGGGATTTCAACTCTTCATTTTTTAAAATTTAGCCTTCAAATATCCTCAAAGCTGCACAAACTCAGGCTGCCTCAATGAATGCTCATCTCCCCATGGTTCAAACTCTTCTGAGACTGCATTCTACAGGGTTCACAAAGCTGCACTCTCGCCTCTAATTACTGGCACACTTTAAACTCTTTTATGGACTGTTAGTGTCACTCAAGATGACACTGCCCATGGGTGTCTCTAAAATCCAGACCCCGGCTACTCGGAGTTATAAATAGCTCCGAGAGTTTCTCTGGGCCTGTACTGGTTCCAGCACGGAACCAACGACCTTCCAGCAACATACAAGCTCCCCAGGACTTCACAGGGCCCCAACTACCTGGAGCCTGCTAACAGCTCTCAGTGCTTCTCCGAGTTGCCAACGACATAAGGTGTAAACTACAAGCTTCAGCGGCATCAAACAGGTCTGAGAATCTGAGCCCTAACTGCCTGGAGCTTGCTAACAGCAACTATTCGGAATCCAACCTCTCCCCCTGCTGCAGAACACTTGTTCTCCCAGAAAACACAAAGATAGATTAAAAACCAGAAAACTTCTTTCAAAGTCCAACGATGACCATGAAACCATTGTCAATTGTTGCAAAAACCTATCTGGTTCACTAATGTCCTTTAGGGAAGAAAATCTGCCGTCCTTTCCTGGTCTGGCCTACATGTAACTCTAGATCCACAGCAGGGTATCTCAGGGATGGGCCCAGCCAGCAATGCCCACATCCCATGAACGAATTTAAAAAATAATCCTTTATCCTGAAGTGGTGCCCTAAGAACCCATCACAAGGAATGCTATTGCTAGGGAATAGAAAAGTTCCTTTCCTCAGCCATCCAGTGTAAATATCACCAGATCAGATATTGTCTAGCTGGATGCAGAGTAAAGCTATCCACAAGTGTGCCTAAGATCGAGACCCACCATCCCAAGGGTCTCTGAGCAAGATGTGTCAGCCGTGGTTCAGTGGCATTCACATGCTGAGGGGTACGCCACAGACTTGTAAGTGCTGCACTGTTGGAGGTGCTGTCTTCCAAATTTCACCTTTAACTGAGATCCTATTTGTTCTCAGGTGGCCATGGCATCCCTTCAAAAAAGAGCAAGAGGCCTTTCCCCCACTGTTCTGGAACTTGTGAAGGAGAATAAATATGGTAATCATGTGTCTGGAAATTGTGTCGCATTTACTTTTACAATGAGAGAACTTATTTTAAAAATGCACAGTGCAGTACTGATGCTAATATCATATTAAGAAATATTTTCAGTGCATTTAACTAGCTGAATTTTAACTGTTCAGAAATCTCAAACTCTGAAACTCTAAATGTACTGACCGTAAACTGGAGTTTTTCCAGGAAGCACAACCACCACTAGTTGAAGTCCTGCATAGGTGTTCTTCAGGTGCCTGAACATTGGTTCCACACTGTCTGCACCTTGTGCATATTTACAAAAACATGGCTGGCCTTGTATCGGCATCCCCGCATCCCTGGATATTTTCCTTAACTGGTCTGTGAATGCTCTGAAAGGAAGCAATGTAGTTGGTTGATAAATATTTTTTTGCAACAGTTATCAAAAAGGTAGTAGTGAACCATCTTGACGTGGAGGGGTAGAAGAGAAAGGGTTTGCAATTATCACCATTCATTTTTAGTGCTTTAACTTTATGCTTGTAATTCGTACTTAGAATGTGAAAAGGTTTTACTTTTCTGGACACTAGAGTTGGGAGAGGATAGGGAGAAAAGAGGGAATGAGAGGCATGCTTGAAAAGAAAATAAGTTTATTTATTAGTGTCACAAGTAGGCTTACATTAACACTGCAACGAAGTTACTGCAAAGTAGTCATCACACTTCGGTGCCTGTTCGGATACACTGAGGGAGAATTTAGCATGGCCAATGCATTTAACCAGCATGTCTTTCAGACTATAGGAGAAAAGCGGAGCACCCGGAGGAAACCCACGCAGTCACGGGGAGAACCTGCAGACTCCGCACAGACAGTGACCCCAAGCCGGATATCAAACCCGGGTCCCTGGCGCTGTGAAGCAGCAGTGCTAACCATTGTGCCACCATGCCACCCCCATGTCTTAACATATACATGTTAAATGTGTCTTAAATTTATTAACAAAATATATATCTTAAATATGTCTTAACATATTTTCTACTCAAGGCTGCAAACCCTTGCTATGGGATCCTTTAGTACCTTAGTGTTGACGTACCTTTGCCTAATATCAGCATAAACATCTACAAGGAAGTGTCACTGGTATTGGGTTAGGAGTAAAATTGCTGGCCAAATTTCCCACCTAACCCAGGGTGCTGACATTAATTGTAGTTCCCTTTCAGCATGCCAGATGAGGTTAGCTAACTTAGCATAGATTGGGAGTCAAACCAGAGCCTTTCTTTGTTGTATGGTTTAGCTAATCACTAGATGAAGTACTCTTCTCAAATTAAAAGAGATTGACAACATTTTAATATTTAGTGCAAGTTTCTTCCACTCAGAGACACACCATTTCAGGTCGCCACAAGTGCTAAAGTTCTGTAATCTCAGGGAAAAATGTTGGCTACACTTGAGTGCTTGCATTGCACATTTATCAAATTTCCTGTGTACAAGTTATAGATGCAGCGGATAAAACATTTTGCTTACTTGAGTGTATCTTCCCTGCACTGCCTCTGTGGAGCAAAACATGCAATTGCCCAGACTTTGACTTCAATGCCTGTATGGAACTGTTTACCCCGCATATCCCACACACCCTGAATAGGAGTAGCAATGGTCTTGTTCTGCAACAAAAAGTAAAAAGTAACATGAGAGCAGGAGTATTTCAATGTCACAAACTGTACCAGTTATCCACTGACTAGAATGGTGCGCTTTAATTTCAAAGTGCTGAATGTCATGTATTTTCTAAATCTTTCAAACACAGGTGGGTTATTTCAATTTTAAAATCTCTCAACCGTACAAAAGCTATGCATCTTAAAAATAAAATTTCACTATTATATAGCGCGCACACATAGCATTTCCTCCTTAATTGTCACAGCTGCTAATTTTTCAATCTGACTGACTTCAAATGTAACCTTTGTATCAGTAGTTTAGACAGTGTTATAAACCATTTATGCTTCGAGTTTATGAACTCACTTAACTGTAGCCTACATAGAACCACAGAAAGGTTACAGTGCAGAGAGGCCATTCAACCCATCATGCCTGCGCAATCAAAAAAGAGAAAAATAAACTAGTCACCCATTTCAATCCCATTTTCCACTATCTGGTCCTTGCAGGTTACAGCACTTCAGATTTAGATCCAGATGCCTATTAAATGAGCTGAGCGTTTCAGTCTCAACCGCCAACTTAGGCAGTGAATTCCAGACCCCCACCACCCTCTGGGTGAAAAAGCTTTTCCTCACGTCCCCTCTAATCCTTCTATCAATCACCTTAAATCTATGTCCCTGGTAATTGACCCCTCAGCTTAGGGAAACAAGTCTTTCCCGTCTACCCCTCAATTACATCACCCTTTAGCCTTCATATTTGAAGGAAAACAACCCTAGTGCGTCCAAGATCCCCCCATAGCTGCAATAAAACCAGAAATATTCCGTTTCAGCAATATCTATGGAGAATAAAAGTTAAAGGCAAAAGACTGCAGATGCTGGAATCTTAAACTAAAACAGAAAATGCTGGAAAATCTCAGCAGGTCTGTGGAGAGAGTAGAGCCAACGTTTCAAGTCAAGATGACCCTTCGTCTCGGACGCATCCTGACTCGAAACGTTGGCTCTATTCTCTCTCCGCAGATGGTGTCAGACCCAAGATTTTCCAGCATTTTCTGTTTTGAATAAACGTCATCAACTTTGCTTCACTCCATAGGTGCTGCCTAACATGCTGAATACTTCTTGCATTTTCTGTTTTTTATTTACTATGTTGCATTACCTTTCACACAACATCCAGATATATAGCACTCTTATCTCAGCAACACATCCCAAAGTGCTTCACAAATATTTGAGGCAAGAAGCGAAAAATAATGGAGGTAAGGGACTCCAGGAAAAAGAGTTAGCTGGGTAGATGAAGATAGTCAGTTTTACAACAAAAACTGGTACCTTCGTGTAATACACCAGCACTATATTGACTGTATCAAGGTTGGGTTGATGCCTCAAGATTGTCTTAAATTAAGTAAATTTGAGGTTTGAAAGTTTTATATATTATATAAGCTCCTAACAGTTGACAAATAGTTGTCTGCTCATTTTGCAACAGTCCTTACCCGACCACCGTACAACAAGGAAGGTGCCTGAAGAACACGGCCTGGTACGTCTGTCATGTCGTCTCTCACGCCTATTCCAAATTCCCGAACATATGGGTCAGCATTAAAACTAGCACTTTTCATCTAAAAGGAAAAAGGCTCAATTGAACTGACTGAAGTATGTGTCTGCACACTGGAAAATAATTTAGTTCACATTATTGCAAAGTATACAGGTACAGTAGTATAGTCCCTTTAGAACTAGAATTTAGATGAGAAAAATATATACTTTGTATCCAAGAAATCTTGACGGGTGAGAAGACAAAGAAAAATTGAAATGATTCCATCGGAATGTATTTAGCTAATTATTCACCATTCTACTGACCATGATTGCAACTTTGACTAGTGTTCGGACATCAAAAAGAAAACTAAAATGTCAAAACAATGGAACTAAATATTCTAAAAAACTATACTGATAAGCTGCGCATCATGAAGATATTTCACAGGGCATTGCAAGCAGTGTAAACAGAAGTGCAAAATTACCGAGATTGATAGGTGAAATTAACGGGCAAAATTGTGACAATTTCAATGTAGGCATCTGAGAAATCATCCACCTTGTACCTAAAAAGGATAGAAAAGGGTGGGGTATTCTCAAAATGGTGAAAATCTGGAAACAGTGGAGATCAACAGAGACTTGGGGGTCCAGGTACAAAGATCATTGAATTGTCATGGGTAGGCAAACAAAACAATTAAAAAGGGTTAAAAATCTGGCTTTTATATCTACAGGAATAGAAGACAAGAGGTTGGAAATTGCACTTCAAAAATACAAAACCCGATTAGACCACACCTTGAGTACTGTGAACAATTCTTGGCACATATCTTGGGAAGGATTTGCAGGTAGCATTGATCAGAATAATACCTGGGCTCCCAAGGGCTATGCTACAAGGAGAATTTAATACAGACTAGGATTGTATTCCATGAAATTAAGAAGGCTTGAGGGCATTTTGATCAAAGTATTCAAGATAGTAAGGGAGAATAGATATTGGGAAAAACTATTTGCTAAAGGCAAATTACTGTGGATGCTGGAATCTGAAACAAAAACAGAAAATGCTGGAAAATCTCAGCAGGTCTGACAGCATCCATAGAGAGGACAGAGCAAACATTTCAAGGCTTGATAACTCTTCGTCAGGCCAAAAGGAAATGTCACCCGGATTTGAAACATAAGACCATAAGACATAGGAGCAGAATTGGGCCACTCGGCCCATCGAGTCCGCTCTGCCACTCAATCATGGCTGATATTTTTCTCATCCCCATTCTCCTGCCTTCTCCCCATAACCCCGACCCCCTTATTAATCAAGAACCTATCTATCTCTGTCTTAAAGACACTCAATGACTTGGCCTCCACAGCTTTCTGCGGCAAAGAGTTCCACAGATTCACCACTCTCTGGCTGAAGAAATTCCTCCTCATCTCTGTTTTAAAGGATCGTCCCTCAATCAGCTCTGTTCTCCCTCCACAGATACTGTCAGACCTGCTGAGACACTTCCAGCATTTGCTTGTTTTTTTTGAAACTATTTGCTTGTTGCACAGTCTAGGATTAGGGTGCATTGGCTGAAATTTAGAGCCAGATCTTTCAGGAGTGAAATTACAAAAAACTTCATCACGCAAACAGCAGCAAAAAATCAGAACGCTCTTCTGAAAACGACCATTGGTGCTAGATGAATTGTTAACTTTAAAGCTGAGATTGCTAGATTTTTGTCAAGACAATGGTATGAGGATATTGGGTAAAGGAAGGTAAATGGAGTCAGGGGATTGACTGGCAGATGAGGCTCAAGGGGCTAAATGGTTCACTGCTGTTCCTGAATTACTCACCAGTTTGCTGATCTCATCTTGTCTGTCTGGTGCAGACCTGGCAGTGGCTCTAATCATTGTTGAGGTTTGATTGTCTGTCAGCTTTTTTATACATCTTTGCCCAGCTACAATGTTACACACCTGAAATGAAACCAATTCAAATCAAGACAGTAAATTAATCTGATAGCACCAGATTCTGCTGCAACATAATAAGCATGCTTATGCTGAAAAACGTGATTGTTTTTAAGAAAAGACAACTTCCAATATTAACTATCTTCCATCACTGCATTTCCATTAATACTTTCAACATCAGAGGTTTGAATTTCAACATTGGTGACATCTAAGGCCTCTGCGTCTTCACTGTCCATGGACCCTCCTACCTTATCCAAGGAGCAAATATTCTTTATACCACGTACAAAATAATAATTGGTTAGGTAATGAATCAAACAAAAATGCATCCCTATCGATTGTTTTTAGGTTTGAACTTGTCCAAGTATTGCATCAAAAGCCAACTTGAGATGACCGACCATTAACTTTTATACAAGACTCGCTTTCCCTTGACCTTTCAAAAGATAACCTTCAACTCTCCTAGTTGCCAACCAGAAAACAAAATAGCTGCTTTCAAAAATGGTCAATAAATATTTTTTGAACCGTGTTTTTAACAGCAACAAATAAACAATGAAAAAATAGCTTTCTTTACACGAGGGGTTGCAAGGCTGTGAAATGCACCACTAGAGTTGCAGATTAAAGCAGGGGCCATGTGAATATTTACAAATAGGTTTGAGTAACAAAGGTGTTTGGTAAGAGTTTGAGCACATGCTATTAGGACTAATGCTCACGTGGAGGATAAATAACACAAACTAGTTTGGCCCAACATCCTACTCCTATTTCTATGTAATTCAACATAAAATAAGGCTGATCAACAATTCGCACTGGATAAAACTACTGCACTGTACAACGGGAGTAGACAAAGCGGTGGGAAAAATAGTGAAGCAACTCAACTCAAATTCCTGTTAACAGCAACTATTCTCTCCTTTAATACAAAAGTGAATACAAAAGTGACCTCATTTTTCCAGCGGAGCGGGCAGAGAGGGGAGCGATTTTGGAGGGGAGAGCTAAGAGTTAAGCTGAGTTTATTTTCACTTACTTTCTTGGAGCTTTTTGTTTAAAAAGCAGCAGGAAACTGGAAACCAGAAGTCGGCCGTGGGGAGATCTGGGACGGTTTGTAGTTTTTTTTTAAAAAGGCACTAACCTGAGGTTCGACCTCATTCTTCCAGCGGAGTGGGCAGAGAGGGGAGCGATTTTGGAAGGGAGAGCTGGAAGTTCAGCTGAGTTTATTTTCACTTACTTTTTTTGGAGCTTTTTTTTTTAAAAAGCAGCAGGAAACCGGAAGTCGATCGTGGGGAGACCTGGGACGGTTTGTAGTTTTTTTTTAAAAAGGCACTGACCTCCGAGGTTCGACCTCATTCTTCCAGCGGAGCGGACAGAGAGGGGAGCGATTTTGGAGGGGAAAGCTGGAAGTTAAGCTAAGTTTATTTTCACTTACTTTTTCAGAGCTTTTTTTTTAAAAAAGCAGCAGGAAACCGGAAATCGGTTGTGGGGAGACCTGGGTAATTTTGTTGTACCCAATAATTCTGAACAGTGAGGAAACCTGAGACACTACACAGGTAGAGTCTCCCACCCTCTCCCCTCCTCTAACCTAAAAAAAAGACCCGGAGTGAGAGCAGGTAAGCTCTTTCTTTTTCTTGTTGTATCACAAGTTAGCTAGAGGGGATGGAAGTGAAGGCAGTGCAATGTTCCTCCTACAGAATGTTTGAGGTTAGGGACGCCGTCAGTGTCCCTGCTGATTTCACCTGTGGGAAGTGCACCCATCTGCAGCTCCTCAAAAAACACGTTAGGGAACTGGAGCAAGAGCTGGATGAACTTCGGATCATTCGGGAGGCAGAGGAGTACAGAGATAGAAGCTTCAGGGATGTAGTTACTCCGAGGAATGAAGATAGATGGGTGACGGTGAGAGGGGCTAGGAGGAAACAGTCAGTGCAGGGATCCCCTGTGGTCGTTCCCCTCGGCAACAAGTATACCACTTTGGATACAGTTGAGGGGGATGACCTACCAGTGGTAAGCCACGGTGACCGGATCTCCAGCACTGAGTCTGTCCCTGTGGCTCAGAAGGGAAAGGGGGATAGCAGGAGAACAATAGTTACTGGGGACTCGTTAGTTAGAGGGATAGAAAGGAGGTTCTGTGGCAGCGAAAGAGACTCACGGATGGTATGTTGCCTCCCGGGTGCCAGGGTCCGTGATGTCTCGGACCGTGTTTTCAGGATCCTTAAGGGGGAGGGGGAACAGTCACAGGTCGTGGTACACATCGGTACCAACGACATAGGTAAGAGAAGGGACGGGGATTTAAAACAGGAATTTAGGGAGCTAGGGTGGAAGCTGAGAGCCAAGACAAACCATGTTGTCATCTCTGGTTTGTTGCTGGTGCCACGTGATAGCGAGTTGAGGAGCAGGGAGAGATTGCAGATAAACACGTGGCTGCAGGGATGGCATAGAAGAGAGGGTTTCAGTTACATGGATAATTGGAACACATTCTGGGGAAGGTGGGACCTGTACAAACAGGACGGGTTGCACCTGAAACAGAGGGGCACCAATATCCTGGGAGGGAAATTTGCTACGGCTCTTCAGGGGGATTTAAACTAATTTGTCAGGGGGATGGGAAAAGGAGCTGTAGTCCAGAAGCCAGTGTTGAGTGTAGTGAGGTACTGAGGAAGGTATCAAGGTCGCAGGAATGTATCGGCAGACAGGAAGGTGGGTTGAAGTGTGTCTACTTCAATGCAAAGAGCATCCGGAATAAGGTAGGTGAACTTGGAGCGTGGATTGATACTTGGGACTACGATGTTATGGCCATCACGGAGACATGGTTAGAACAGGGACAGGAATGGTTGTTGGAAGTTCCAGGGTATAGATGTTTCAGTAAGAGTAGAGGTGGTAAAAGAGGTGGAGGAGTAGCAGTGTTAATCAAGGATAGTTTAACGGCTGCAGTAAGGCAGTTCGAGGAGGGTCTGCCTACTGAGGTAATATGGGCTGAAGTTAGAAATAGGAAAGGAGCGGTCGCGTTGTTAGGAGTTTTCTATAGGCCCCCAAATAGTAATAGAGATGTGGAGGAAGAAATTGCAAAGCAGATTATGGATAGGTGTGGAGGTCACAGGGTAGTTGTCATGGATGACTTTAACTTTCCAAATATTAATGGGAACCTTTATAGGTCTAATAGTTCGGATGGGGCAGTTTTTGTGCAGTGTGCGCAGGAGGGTTTCCTGACAGAATATGTGGATAGGCCGACAAGAGGTGGGGGCCACATTGGATTTGGTACTGGGTAATGGACCGGGCCAAGTGTTAGATTGGGTTGTGGGAGAGCACTTTGGAGATAGTGACCACAATTCGGTGTCATTCATTATTGCAATGGAGAGGGAGAGGGCCATACGGCAGGGCAAGGTTTATAATTGGGGGAGGGGTAATTATGATGCGATTAGGCAAGAATTAGAGAACATAAGATGGGAACAGAAACTGTCAGGGAAAGGCACAAATGAAAAATGGAGCTTGTTCAAGGAACAAATACTGCGTGTCCTTGATAGGTATGTCCCTGTCAGGCAGGAAGGAAATGGCCGAGTGAGGGAACCATGGTTCACAAAAGGGGTTGAATGTCTTGTCAAGAAGAAAAAGGAAGTGTATGTAAGGATGAGAAAACAAGGTTCAGTTGGGTCGATTGAGGGTTACAATTTAGCAAGGAATGAGCTAAAAAAAAGGGCTTAGGAGAGCTAGGAGGGGACATGAGAAGTCCTTGGCGGGTCGGATCAAGGAAAATCCCAAAGCTTTTTACTCTTATGTGAGAAATAAAAGAAAATGACCAGGGTGAGGTTAGGGCCAGTCAAGGACAGTAGTGGGAACTTGTGCATGGAGTCAGAAGAGATAGGAGAGGCGATGAATGAATACTTTTCTTCAGTGTTCACCAAGGAGAGGGGCCATGTTTTTGAGAATGAGTGTGTGATACAGGCTGATAGGCTGGAGGAGGTAGATGTTCTGAGGGAAGATGTATTAGCGATTTTGAAAAACCTGAGGGTCGATAAGTCCCCTGGGCCAGATGAGATATATCCTAGGATTCTTTGGGAGGCAAGGGATGAGATTGCAGAGCCTTTGGCTTTGAAATTTGGGTCCTCACTGTCCACGGGGATGGTGCCAGAGGACTGGAGAATGGCGAATGTTGTTCCTCCATTCAAGAAAGGAAATAGGAATGACCCTGGTAATTATAGGCCAGTTAGTCTTACTTCGGTGATCAGTAAGTTAATGGAAAAGGTCCTGAGGGATAGGATTTATGACCATTTAGAAAGATGCAGCTTAATCCGGGATAGTCAACATGGATTCATGAAGCTGTGCTAAAATTCTTAAGTGCCCGTCTTGCACAACTCTCCTGATTCAGGTTTGGTGAGATTCAAGCAGCGCAGCATGTCCCCGGCTTCAGCGGCTAAGTGTAAAAGCAGAGCGAAGAGGAACGCACCCCCCCCCCCCCGCCTTTTTTTAAACAGCACAGGCTGCCGTAAAGCAGAAGGGTTTAAATGTTTCATTGAAAATACCAGACCAGAGAAGAAGCAAGTGTCCAAAGTAAGTAGATGGAATGTGCGGGGGGGGGTCGGATGCTTAGCTTTTTGAGGGGGGTTGTGAGGTAGTCCCCTGGGCTGGTTGGTGGGGTGGGGGTGGGAGGGGTATCTCATACAGGGCTTGGTCTGGGCATTTAAAGTAGCTACACTGAGATTAGAACTGTTTTTATTTCTTCTTTCTCTTTCAGACTAACTATTAACATAACACAGGCAGAACCATTTGAAGTTAGCGATAAAAATCACTTTGTCTGGTGGTTCTAAATGCAGCGCAATTGACCAGAGGAAGCTAGCACTTCTGGACAATTATCATGTAAACCCTTACCTGGGAACTTCCAAGAGGAACTCCCCAGCGCATCTCTGGGGTGCCCCCCAATTCCGACGCTGGGAAGCCACAACTAGTAGAAATGATCATTTATCGCAATCACCATAGAATAATGGTATTCACTGCGAGCATTCAAGATCTCCAACGACAGAAAAGACCAACCTAACATGGCAAATTAATGTCACTGCACCTCTAACTTCACCAGAGTTTGCATTATTGAACCTAAAGGAAGTTGGAGCATTTGTATATCCAGAGCAGAGGAAAATGGAGGCTCAAGTCTCTTTCCATCTAGTTCCCGGTCTAAGCAGCGCTAAATAAAGAGGAACTTTAAGGGAGTCTGGGGCAACCAAGTGAGACAAGGAAAAATCAACGAGGCTTTCATGCCCACAAGATCTCTGACAACTCTTTGCAGCTTGTGACAGGTAGTACTAGCAGAAGGTTGTACTCAAATCTGGCTAGAGATGTCACACCAGGTGGGCAAAGATAACGTTTAGCAAAATCGAAAGGACAAAGAGAAAAAAGGGAGTGAAAACTGTGTGCAGAACAACTGTTGATCCTAAGCCAACAAACTTGGTGAAAAAGGACTACAGGACATCTTATTTTAAATCTTTATCAAAAACCATGCATAGTAAACAACAAAAATGACTTGCCTCAAGAGGAAGATATGTGTGTTTTTGTTCCTGTCCAACTTGTAGACATGGTAAATGAGGATAGCGAAGATTTAGTTTGTGCTTATCCTTGAAATATTGTGCTACTGTGCATTCAACAGTCTGTCCATTCTCTTGCTGAAGTGGGAATCTATGTATATCCAACAGGATGAAACAAAATTAGAAGCTTTAATCAGACAATGAACATTGAATTTATCAATTTTTAAATACCAATCAAGCAGGATAGAAAAAATATTCTAAAAATAATACTTTTAGTAAAAATCATATTTGAATTAAAAACAGTCCTAGGAATTAATACAACAAAGATTTAATTCTCTTAAATTCCAAAATGTATCACACAGTACAGAAATGATCCAGCAATTAGTTAAGACACCCAATTGTATTTTACACTGGATGGTGAATTTGAATTCAACAAATTTCCTTATTAAAATAAAACTGTATAGTTCTACAACTTCTCGGAGGTGTATACGTACATGCACATAAACTGCCTAACTGAATATAGTCAAACATTTTAATCTACAAAATGCTGATTATTTCATTTTAACTAAATTTCTACAAGTTTGCCACATCCAATACAATCTCTATATAGTTTTTTAAAAACTTATCAAAGTTATTCTGAGTTTATTCTTTCATACATAAATGCCTTACGTTTGATGGCTTGCAGGTCTTCTGGTAACATTGCACACTCTATATTTTCTTTTCATTTGTCCACAATGAGTTATCTCTACCTTGAGACCTGCAGGGAATTAAATCCAGTTTTTATGACAGACCAAGTACTGATATTTCCATTGCACTCACTGCATACAAAGGACAGCATAGAATTATAAAACATAACAGCACATCATTATTCAACCCATCATAACCATTCTTTCTCACAGCCCTACAAATTCTTTCCCTTCGTGCATTTATCAAAATCCATTAAAGGTTATGGTTGAATCTCCTTCCACAACACTTTCAGGCAATGCAGTGTAGATCACTCGCTCTGTAAAAAAACAAATTCCTCACATGACTGGTAATTGCAAATCACTTTAAACCTATGTCCTCTGGTTACCAAACCATCTACCACTGGAAACAATTTCTCCTAATTACTTTATAAAAACCATTCATGATTTAACAATTCTAACAAACTCCCCTTACCCCTCCTAGCTTCTCCAATATTTTCACATCACTAAAGCCCCTCAACACGGGTCCTATTTTGGTAAATCTCTTCTGCACCGCTTGCCTTAACAAAACTTCTTAAAACGTGCTGCCTAAAATTGAACGCAACACTCTAGTTGAGACTTAAACAATGTTTTCTAAAGGCTTAGCATAACCTCCTTGCTTTGCACTCATCCATCGATTAATGCCAAAGAACCGTATGCTTATTTAAGCAACCTTTTCAATTTGTCCTGGTAT
This sequence comes from Mustelus asterias, assembly GCF_964213995.1. Classification (NCBI taxonomy): domain Eukaryota; kingdom Metazoa; phylum Chordata; class Chondrichthyes; order Carcharhiniformes; family Triakidae; genus Mustelus; species Mustelus asterias. The sequence continues at coordinate 20,192,480 of NC_135807.1, forward strand.
CTTCAAAGATTTGTGTTCGTGCAACCCCAGATCTCTCGCTTCCTGCATACACTATGAAATTGCTCCCCCGTTCTTATCAAAATGAATCACTTCCAACTCTAACCTGCATGGCTGAACAGCATTCAATAACGCTTTGCATGGGGAACAAACGGGAAATGCTAAAGCAGCTTGCTCTTTTAAGGTGCTCGCCAAGCACGGGTGTGCATTAATCTTAAAAGGGACTGCAAGGTGCACCAAGCTGACTGTGCACAGCACAAAGTTAGAGGGCACATTGCCCCCAACTTCACAGTGCTGAATTCCATTTGGCTTCATTTGTCCATGGGATGTGGGCATTGTGTTCTAATTCATCACTAATTGTCCTTGAAAAGGGCATGGTTAGCTGCTGTCTTTAACTGCTGCAGCCCATGTGATGTCGGTACATTAATAATGCTGCTGGGAAGTGAGGTGTATGATTTTGACCCAGCGACAATGAAGGAATGGCAATGTAGTTCCAACTTAAGATGGTGTGCGGGCTTGGCGAGGAATTTCCAGGTGGTGGTGTTTCGCTGCATCTGTTGCCCTTAACCTTCTACGTGGTGGAGGTCATGGGTTCAGAAAGTGTAGTCAAGGGAGATTTGACATATTTATGCAGGGCATCTTGTAGGTACTGCATTCCGCTGTGCCTAGTGTCAGTGATGGATAGGGTCTCTATTACATCAACTGCTTTGCCCAGGATAGTGCTGAGCTCCTTAGGCTCTTATCATCCAGACAACTAGAGAGTATTCCATCACACTCCTACCTTGTAGATGGTGGGCAGGCTTCAAACAGTCAGGAAGTGAGACACAGATTTCCTAGCCTCTGACCTGCTCTTCACAGAATCAGAGAATGATGACATAACAGAAGGAGGCCATTTGGCCCATCATTTCCATGTCAACTCTCCGCAAGAGCGACTCAGCTTGTTTCACTCGCCACACCACCCCGCCCCCTTCACTCTTCGCCTTTTCCTCCTAGCTCTGCAATTTTTTCTTTATTCAAATAGTTACCCAGTTCCCTTTTGAATGCCACAATTGAATCTGCCTCTATCACACTCCCAATCAGTGCAGGTTCTCCAATTAGGGGAAAGGATAGAAGAGAAAAGGAAGAAAGTCATAAAATTGTGCACTCCAGCGTAGTGCTGTCGCGTGCTTTGGCGAAGTGGTCAGTTGGGTTGGACGGGTAGTATTAAAAGGTGACAAGAAATTCTGGCTTCAGATCCCAGGCAGAGACATTTCTTGTTTCAGCCAAGTAATTTTTTGTCAGTTGAACAGGGCCAAAAATAAAGGCAAAATCTCAAAGAGTAGTAAAAATGCAGATAGCAGATCTACTGCTACTGCTGCTCACTTAGTAAGATCATTCTTCAGGTCATATTGCCTACCCTTAGTTCACTAATTTAGTGCAGCAGGCTGTTGTGAATTGTTCATATTCTACAACCATGACACACTAGAAAGTGTGTCATTGCAATCTATTTTCAAATTAACCTTTGTTCCCTTCAGTTCTTCTGACTAGTTCAATGAACAGTGGATTATTTTTCGACATGCCACCAGTTCATACTCGGCCCAAAAGGTACTTCATGCTTTCAAAATCATTCCTGGTGGACATGCAAATTGCACAGAATTAAAGAACAAAGAACAGTACAACATAGGAACAGGCCCTACAGCTCTCCAAGCCTGCGCCGATCATGATGCCCTATCTAGACCAATCACCTGTATCCCTCTATTCCCTGTCTGTTCATGTGTCTATCCAGCTAAGTCTTAAATGTGGCTAACGTAGCTGCCTCAACCACCTCATTTGGCAGTGCATTCCAGGCCCCCACCACCCTCTGTAAAAAAAACGTCCCCCACACATCTCCAATGAACCTTCCCCTCTTACCTTGAACCCCTTGTAATTGTCATTTCTGCCTTGTAACTTTCTCCCATTTGTTTGTTGGCATTATTTTCCAGAGTTCTCCTGACATAAGAAATAGGAGCAGGACTAGGCCATTTGGCCCCGAGCCTGCTCGTGGTTGATCTGGTCGTGGCCAGAACTCCACTTTCATGTCTGTCCCGTACCCTCCCAAAACCCTCGACTCTCTTATAGATCAAACAAAATCTGCTCAATCTGGCTACTCCTTAGAGCAAAGAAAGTTAAGAGATTCGATTAAGATGCTCAAAACCATGGACCTTGTTATTGAGTAAATAAACAGTGGCAGCAGGTTCAGCAGATAACAAAAAGGACCAGAGGTGACATCAGGAAACTGTTTCATGACCACATCAAGATACTGCAATGCACTGCACAAGTGTTGTGGAAGGAGACTCGATAGTAACTTTTAAAAAGGGAAATGGATAAATATTTAAAGGGAATAAATTTACAGGACTATGAGGAAGCAACAAGGGCGATTACTCAAAAATCCAGCACAGGAATAATGGGCTGAATGGCCTCTTTCTATACTGTATCATTGTATGATTCTATTGTAGAAAGTATTTTTAGCAAAACTTGAATTTCAAAACAATGGCTTCTAAACTCAAACAAATCCATTACCCTATACAATTGGCTCCTATTCACAATATCAATTTGTAACATGGCAGTATTTAACTTAAAGTAGCAGAAATACAATGCAAATTTATATATATATATATATATATGTTGTCTATCCCCACTTGCCCTGACAACTGGAGTAGTTTAACAGTAAACCACATGGTGTAGGACTACAGTCAAGTGTAGGCCAGACTAGCAAAATGTGGGAAGTTCCCTTCCCTGAAGAACATTCATAAACTGGATGGATTTATGTTACAACCCGACAGCTTTCATAATTATTTTTTCTGGTGTCAGTTCACAAATTATTAAATTGCATTGCACAACTTTTCACTCTACTATTTCATCATTCACTTGCTGGGTTGCAGGTCCAGAAACATTAGATTGCCATATCCCTCAAAAGACTTTCGAAAGCATGAGATCTCATAGAAACATGGAAGATAGGAGCAGACCATTTGGCCCTTGAAGCCTGCTCCGCTCAACTAATGGCATGCAATATTATCTTAAAATTGAAATATGTTCAGTTGACAATGAAAAAGTATATTAAATACTAACATACTTAATACTGTAAAAATCATCATCAGTTTCTACACTCACCTTTGATCTCCTTGGTGAACTTTACTCTCTGGGAGTCAGTTAATGGTTTTTGCTGTTCTTCAATATTTTTAAAATCCAAAACTTCACACATGAATTCAATCACCGGCTGGGCTTTATAAAACGCTGTAGCAGATACTGAAAGTAGAAAGAAATTTGTAACACATCTCTCCCCCTTTTTTGAAGCAAATATTTGCACACAAAATAATGGCCGTTAATGATAGGGAATTAAATAGTTTCCACTTCTGTGACGTTCAGAATCAGGATCTCACAACTGTACGCCAACCTTTGCAGTCACATGCAAAATAAAGCTCTGTCTTTTCTGCCTCAAAATACGTTGTAGTCCTAACCTCTTAAAGAACAAAACCTGAACAGGTTGCAGCAGCACTCTCTCACTAAATTAGACATCCAGAGTACAAGAAATAGTTGCTAAGTAGCTGGAAGTAGCAATTTCTCCTCAAGGGCAATTAAAGATGAGCAATAAATGCTGACCTCGTCAGCAACTTCCACATCCTATAAACAGATACGTGAAGAAAATCAGATTTTTATTGTCATATGTCGAAGGGATTTAAACATAGACTAGAACAGCTTGGGAAACTATGATCTAGAGGCAAAAATGGGCGAGAAACTGGAAGATACGGACTAACAGACATGGAGCCGGAAAACATGGTAAATTTGAAGTATGGACAAAGTTCAAGAAGTCACCCAGCAAACTGCCAGTCACATCTGGTCAGTAAAAATCAACATGCTCAGGTTTAGGCAGATACAGTCTGTCAGTTTCTTGGAATGTTAAAACCGGATCCATTATAAATGGATTACATGCACACAATTATATGGTGAACACTAGCTGTGTTATGTCTATTTCATGAAAGCTAGCCATCTGAACCCGAAACAATTCAGTTATGATATATTCAGCACTTCAGGCCTCTGCCTTTACAGAATTGAACTGGTGTATGAATGCAACAAATTTCATCCAGTGGAATAAATGTTAAATACTGCAGACATTAGAAATCGGAAATAAAAACAGAAAATGCTGAAAATACTGAGGTCAGGCAGCATCCACATACGAGAGAAACAAAATTCTACTTTGGTGTGTCCTGTATCTCCTATTGTTCCCAGACAAAGGAATGGGTGAATTAAATTAGGAAGAAAATTAAATGGATTTTTATGAGGAAAATACAAGGTACTGCATACAGGGATAGGAAATGTGTTCCAATAAAACAAGATATCCATTTACTGAAGTAGAAATAATTTGCAAGGTATTAACCACAAATGATCTAGCTATTTGGAAGTTGCCAGCAATAAGCTGCACTTTGATGGCATTTGATCAGAAGTTTAAACAAATTATTTTTATCTTACAAAGATCATTAATGTGGACACATTTCGAACGGTGTGCAATTTTCAACAGCATAATTTTGAAATGGTACAGATCGAGTGGAAAAAGCTCCACCAGGGCAGAAATTTGAAAGAGAGTACCATCCTGGCCTTGAATTAAGTCTTAGCCATTAGGAAAGGGAATTAGAATTAAAGAATCCTAAAGCAAGTTAATGTAACAGCCTTACATTGATTCCAACAGCTTATAATTTTGGGTTACAATGAACTAAATCTTATTTGTCAGCAACATTTTCCTGCTTCAACTAGAAGTTTCAACTTGACATGAATATATGAATTTATCATCATAACTGCATGCACAAATACAAATTCATCAGATTGCACTATTTGATTGTAATATTTATATTACACATGGTGTCACTACATAATGTACTTAAACATAGGTTTCTGGGGGATGCTTATAATGTTAGTGAAAGTTACAATACAAGAATGTTAACTCTGTAAAAGCCAGAAGCTCCACAGGTTTTATATTTACATACTGACTCAAATATGGAACTGCAAAACGGCGATTGGTCATTCTACATATTCACATTTAAGGTCAACACTAATCAAACGCATAAATCACAGGGAAAATTGACCAGACTTTAAGCTTCAACGAATTTGCATACATTGCAAATTCCACTGCTACTCTGAGGTTAATGCAAAAAAAATACACAAAATTTGAAGAACAGAGAAACTCTCAACGTCTTGTCCGTTCTAAAGTTAAAGTTTACTTATTAGTGTCACAAGTAGGTTTACATTAACACTGCAATGAAGTTACTGTGAAAATCCCCTAGTCACCACACTCTGGCGTCTGTTCGGGTACACTGAGGGAGAATTTAGCATGGCCAATGCACCTAACCAGCATGTCCTTTGGACTGTGGGAGGAAACCGGAGCACCCAGAGGAAACCCGCGTAGACACAGGGAGAAGATGCAGACTCCACACAGACTGTGACCCGAGACAGGAATCGAACCCAGGTCCCTGGTGCTGTGAGGCAGCAGTGCTAACCTATATCGCGCAATCAAAATTTCCACAAAAGAGAGATTATTTAGTCGATCAAGTCGCTTCCAGTTGTGGTACTTTCTTCCATGTAAATTGGCCAGAGTGCAAGTGAATACACTTTAAAAGTACTTGGTTGGTTGTATAGCGTTGTGGTTGTGAAAGATGCTGCACAAACATGCTATTCCTTCCTGTCGTTAAAAAATGTTTGCCACTGTAACCCCATTGTTAGTTTTTAGAATTAGAATTCTCAGCCATGCCAGGCAATGTTCAATAATTTACATAATTAATAAAACTCAAAAGGCAGGTACCTCGAATTTAGATCAATTAAGAGTGCAGTGAAAATTTCCTAATTTCTTAAAAAGGTAAGAATAAATTTGTACATGTTAACCTCCAAAACCTACCATCAATATTAAGCATCATTTTCCACAATGAAGGTCTGACAGACTGGTGAAATCCAAACCACACTTCCCTGCCTCCTCCCAAGGGATTAGAGCACCCCTCAGATGGTGTGAAGAATGAACGGCCTACTGGAGTGTACCTTAAAGAAAAAAAATGTATTTTAATTAACAGGACAACCAATTTATTAAACTTTGTTTTGCAGCAACTCCTGCAATTGTAAAGTAATATTCACTCTTACAAACATGATGACTGAGTGGCTTGCTAGGCCATTTCAGAGGGCATTTTAAGAGTAGGTCTGGAATCACATGGAGACCAGACCAGCTAAGGATGGCAAATTTCTTTCCGTGAGTAAAATTCATGTGTTTTTTTTTCTTTCACAGCATATAGGAGTGGCTGGGTAGGACAGCATTTGTTGGCCATCCCTAATTACCCTCGAGGTGATGGGGGTCAGCCATCTTTTGATTTGATTTATTGTCACATGTATTAGTATACAGTGAAAAGTATTGTTTCTTGCGCGGAATACAAAGCATACCATTCATAGAGAAGGAAACGAGAGAGTGCAGAATGTAGTGTTACAGTCATAGCTAGCGTGGAGAGAAAGATCAACTTAATGCAAGGTAAGTCCATTCAAAAGTCTGATGGCAGCAGGGAAGAAGCTGTTCTTGAGTCAGTTGATATGTGATCTCAGACTTTTGTATCTTTCCCGACGGAAGAAGGTGGAAGAGAGAATGTCCGGGTCGCGTGGGGTCCTTGATTATACGGGCTGCTTTGCCGAGGCCGCGCGAAGTGCAGACAGAGTCAGTGGATGGGAGGCTGGTTTAGCCTACTCTAAATGTAGTCTGATCAGAGCCTTTTAAAGCCTCAGCAGTACTTCCTTGCTTTTGTATTCTAGTCCTCTCAATATGAATGCTAACATTGCATTGGCCTTCCTAACTACCAACTCAACCTGCAAGTTAACCTCAAGAATCCTGGACCAGGACTCCCAAGTCCCTTTGCACTTCCGATTTCTGAATCTCTCCCCATTTAGAAAATAGTCTACGCCTCTATTCTTCCTACCAAAGTGCATAATCTTTTCCCACATTGTATTCCATGTCACTTCTTTGCCCATTCTCCTAACCTTTCCAAGTCCTTCTGCAGTCTCCCTACCTCAATACTACCTGTCCCTCCATCTATCTTTGTATCATCTGCCAACTTGGTCACAATGCCCTCAGTTCCTTCATCTAGATCATTGATGCATAACGTGAAAAGTTGTGGTCCCAACACTGACCCCTGCGGAACTCCACTAGTCATCGGCTGCCATCCTCAAAAGGACCCTTTTATCCCCTCTGCCAGTCGGCCAATCCTCCATCCATATATAGCTTTAAGTTTAATTTATTTTAATAATAATAAATAGTGTATCGAGAAAGGTGAATCCTGGGTTTGGTTTCACTTTAGATGTTCTGTGAAATGCAGCCAAGAAGTGCAAGTCCTGCACCGCATACCTGAGGCTTTATAACTCTTGAATTGAAAGCTGTGTTATCGAGGGGGTTAGTAGCTTGGGTAAGTTTAAAAAAAACACCAAGTGGGGGAAAAACACTGTGCTGTTGCTTAGCAATAGGGAATCAGAGAGAGACCCACAAGGTACAATCTGAACACCAGCACTATTGGAGGTTGAAAGCTGAGCAGCAACTGTAGACAAATGGAAAGCCAAGTGGAGCTGAGCATGATGCTAGTGTGACACAGGGACAAAAAAAACAGGACAGCAGCACTGACACAGCAAGTACAGTCGCCCCTTGGGGAGCTATATTACCACAAGCACCAATGATTCCTGAATACACTTCTCAAATAATCCACATGACCTAACATTTCCTGCTTTATACAGCTGCACAAACACGTGAACTATGACAATTACACCCAAGATGTTCTCAACTATTTGGATAACTTGAATGCAAGAATTTATTAAAATGTAATGCTTAACTAATTAGATAATTAGTTCTTTAGGTTAAAATTAAGAACAACTGAGAGAGGTATGCCAGGATAGACCAGTGACCCAGAATTACAATGAAAGGTAATTTATTTTTGGTGCCCTATGTAGAGGACACCAAGCTAGAGAGATTTGTGGACTGAGGAACGCAGCCAAACTCTTAAAAAGAAAGCTCAACCAACATTGCACTCGGGCTAAGGACAAATACAAGACACTGCGCGGTGCAGTTAAAAATAATCAGCTATTTTAGTTTATGAATGTCAAGGGAAAAGCAAGAAACACCTGGGGGTACTAGTTGCTCTTCAGTAAGTGGTGGTTAGAAATAGGCTTTAGGAATAGATTGTGCATGACCATTCAAAGACTTTTAAGATGATTTTCCAAAGTGACAAACTTCAAGAAGGTTTTACATATTCTGAGGGACTCCTTTAAAAAATAGTAATCAAGGACAAGTGGCTAAAGTAAGGACACAGAATATTCCTGAGTGCATCACTGGCTGCAGTGGGAAAGATTGCATTTATTGTGTACTCTTGGTGAGTGCTGAATCCCACCTGGAGTTATCTCAAGTTCAAAAACTATAGGCGTTAATTGACCCATCATTCACCAGCATGGGTTGGGCTATAAACAAAGCAAATATGATTATATACAAGCATACATATAAAATAGGAGCTAGGAGAAAACGTAGGCCATTCAACCCCTCAAGTCTGCTTCGTCATTCAATAAGATCATGGCTGATCTGTTTGTGTTTCAAGTTCTACATTCCCTCTACCCCCAATAATCTTTGATTCACTTATCCAACAGGAATTGACCTCCGCCTTAAAAACATTGAATAACCCCGCCGCCACCATCTTCAGAGGCAGTGCTCCAAGGTCGCACATCCCTCAAAAAAAATTCTCATCTCCTAAAGGGCAACCCCTAATTTTAAAACAGTGCCCCTTCTGGACTCTCCCAAAAGAGGAAACATCCTTTCTATGTGCATCTATTAAGACCATTCAGGATCTTATATACTCCAAACAAGTCACCCGTCACTCTTCTAAACTCTTGTGGAAACAAGTCCAGTCTGTCCAGCCTATCATAAGACAACATGCTCATTCCTAATATCAATCTGGTAAACCTCCCCTGAACTGCTTCCAATGCATTTACATCCTTCCTTAAATCAGGAGACCAATACTACACAGAGTCTTGAAGATGTGGTCTCACTAATGCCCTGGATAAATGAACCCTAACATCTACTTTTATGTTCAATTCAATTCCATTGACCAACTTAATTACTTGTTGTACCTGCATACTAACTTTTTATGACTCATGGGCCTGAACATCTAGATCCCTCTGCATTTCAGTATTCTGCAGCTGTTCGCCATTTAATACTCTGCATTTTGTTGTTCCTGCCAAACTGAATAACTTCACATTTTCCCCACAATATATACATGTCACTTTATATATCAATATATCTATGTGCCAGATTTTTGCCCACTCACTCAACCTATCTACCTCCTCTGCAACCTCGCGTTCTCTTCACAACACTTTCCTACCTATCTTTGTGCCATCTGCAAATTTAACGACCATGCCTCAATCCCCTCATCTAAGTCACTGATATTAAAAAAAGTAAAAAGTTGAGGTCGCAGCACAGACTCCTCCAGGACTCCACTCAGCACATCCTACCAATCAGAAAAAGACCCATTTATGCATGCTCTGTTTTCTGCCAGACAATCTTCTATCCATGCCAACATGCTATCCCCATACCACGAGCTTTTAATTTCCACAATAATCTTCGACGTGGCTCCTTATCAAATGCCTTCTGGAAATCCAAGTACATCATATCTACAGATTACCCTTTACCCACAGCGCATGTTACTTCTTCAAAGAACTCCAATAAATTAGTTAAACGTGATTATTCTTTTACAAAACCATGCATATAGACCAATGTTGGTGAGACTGAGCCGGAAGTATAATCCTGGTTGCTGAAATACAATGGAAGGCAGCCCAGGCCCTTCATGCAATGTAGAAAAGAGTAAAAGGGTGCAAGACCAAAAATGCTAAAGAATGACTTGATAAACTAGGGTGTTCAGCCTCAAAAAAGATTGCGTCAAAGAGCACTTCTGAATATTAGAATAGAAGAGAAACAAAAAAATTCTCAAAACATGCCAGGGAAGCAAGAATGCAGGGGTTGTGTAAAATTCCAAGCAGATATCTTGTGTAGAGGATGGTCAATTGTTGGAACAGGTGATCAAAGATAAGAGACAATAGATTCACCTAAAAAATCTAGATTCTATAATAGGGCAATAGAGTTGAGCATTCTCAAAGAATAAAATTAAATTCGCTGCAGGACCTTACTCCTCCAAACTTTTATCTAGAGTATCTAATTTCCACGTTGAGGTTGTAAATTATACACATCTGATCAAGTGCTATGCAACAGAATGCATGCAACTTCCAAGTTGGCAGTGAAGGAGTTGACAACCGCAAGTGTGAAAATAATTTCCTTCAGCTTCCTCCAGTTGATCTAGTCAGTATTCTTTAAAAAGAATCAAAATTATTTGCTAAATTCAAGAATCTAACATTAAAAAGTCCATCAGTTTTTGACGAATGAAGCCCCAATAAGATAATTCATGAGTCATTCTGTAACAGTTTTCACTCGCACACAGAAACCCAAAAACCCGCGGGTGAGGTTATTTACTAAATGCCACATTTAGACACTAGATGGCTCTTCTCACCTCATGGAGGGTAGATGTCTCATCACTACATCTAGTGCTTGAATAGATTCAAAAGGAATAGCTGGGAGTCGACCCGAAAGTGCATCATGCAAGGCTTGGAGACTGACACATGCCACCCACTTTATCACCACCTTAAAGATTCTGTCCTTTCCTTCCCCTGGTAGAGTTACCTCTAGCTCCACCTATTTAAAAGAAAAAAATAAACATTAAACACAGATAAGGAGTAGAAGGAGTAGAAATACTTATTCATAAACTACATCAACCAAAAACCACACTGAAATATCAGCACATCATAAATTTTGACATACTCCATCACCATTATAAGTGACAAGCACTTGAGGTTATAATACATACATTGAGTTATCTGATTAATAATCTTCAGTAAAATAGTCACAATTGGAACTGAATGGAGGTATACCTTTACACTTATTAATTATATCTGTATTCGAGGATAGAAAATTAGGTTAACACAAACTTCTGCTTTTTCAGGAAATTGATACGGTGGTGGTGTTGGATAGGCTGTCTGTACTTCAAGTTGATAAGGCACCAGGACCAGATGAGATGCATGCAAGGAGGAATGTGGGGAAGCCGAGGAGACGCTGGCCATAATTTCTTCCTTAGACTCAGAGGTGACGTCAGAGAACTGGAGAACTACAAAACCTTGCACCCTTGTGCAAAACAAAAAGGCCAGTCAGTTTAACTTTGGAGGTGGGGGAAACTTCTGGAAACAATAATTGAGGGAAAAATTAATAGTCCCACGGGAAAATGCAAATTCATTCAGGAATGCAAGCACAGATTTATGGGTAAACCATGTTTAACTAAGTTGGAAATGTTTGCGTTGATGAAGGGAATTGCTGTTGATGTGCTGTACTTCCAAAAGACATTTGATACAGTGCCACACAGCAGACTTGAGCAAAGTTATAGCCCATGGAATAAAAGGGACAAGAGCAACATGGAAAAGGAAACAAGAGAGTAGTGGTTAATGGATGCTTTTTGGGATGGAGACAGGTTTGTCGTGGAGTTTCTTTCTGGGGTCAGTGCTGGGACCCTTGCTTTTCCTGATATACATGAATGAATGTAGATGATATGAAACTTGGAAGCATTGTGAAACGAGAGGAGGGTAGTGTAGAACTTCAAAAGGGCATAGATAAGCTGGTGGAAAGGCAGACAGGTGGCAGATGAAGTTCAATGTGTAGAAATATGAAATGGTTCATTTCGGCTGGAGGAACATGCAGAGACAATAGAAAATAAAGGGTACAACTCTAAAGGAGGTGCAGGAGTCAAGGTACCTGGGTGTACATATGCATAAGCCAATGAAGATGGCAGGACAGATCGCGAGAACAGTCAATGAAGTAAATTGTATCCTCGGCCTAATTAACAGGTACATAGAGCACAAGAGAAAGGACGGAATGTTGAAACTGTATAAGACACTAGTTCGTCGTCATCTGGAGTATGTTGTCCAGTTCTGGACACCACACTTTCGGGAGGATGTGGAGGCAATAGAGAGAGCTCAGAAAAGATTTGCGGGAATAGTTCCGGTGATGAGTAACTTCAGTTATGAAGATAGATTGGAGAAGTTAGAACTACGTTCCTTGGAGAAATGTTTGAGAGAAGATTTGATAGAGGTATTCAAAATCGTGAGGGGTCTGGACAGAGTAGATAGGGAGAAAATGTTTCCAGTCGCGGTAGGATCGAGAATGAAAGGGCACAGATACAAAGTAACTGACAAAAGCAGCAAAAATGTATTTAGACAGCAAGCAGCTAAGGTGTTGAATGCACAGCCTGGAAGTGGAGTGGCGGCAAATTCCATTGAAGTATTCAGGAGAACATGAGATGATTATTTGAATAGAAACAATGTGTAAGGGAACGGGGAAAGGGCAGGAGAATGGCAGTGTGTCATAATGCTCACTTGGAGAGCTGGTACAGACACAGGGGGGGGCGGGGGGGGGGGGGCAGTGGCCACCTTCTACAATGTAACAATTCCTTGATTGTGTGAAAATGATTACTAATACAATACTTCGGTAAGTCTAATGCAAAATAAAGTAGATCCAATCATTTATAGAAGAATCAAAACATTGGCGATAATAACCATGTTATGCTATATCTGTTAATGTATCCCATAGGATTAAGAGAGCATAGGCACATGAAATTGAAACAGCTGCTACTAGCAGAAGGCTTGGTAACCAGAGGATACTGATTTAATATAAGAAAGCCAGGGAGATGGCTTTTTTTAAACTTGGAGTTGCTCTGAATTGAAATAAAATACTTCAGTGAGGTTGAAGCAAATTAAATAATAACTTCCAACAATTTAATTTATATAGTGTCTTTAATGTAATAAAGTGTCATAAGGCACTTCACAGGAGAATTATATATACAAAAACACCATGCCACAAAAGCAGATATTAGGGTTAGATGACCACAAGTTTGGTCACAGAGGTAGGTTTTAAGGAGTGTCTTAAGAGGATAAAAGCAAGGTGGAGAGGTATTATGTGTGTGAGATGTTATAAGATGGTTACGTTTTAAACTGTTTCTTTTACTTCAAGGTGCAACAGAGTAATGTGGAGGCGTGTATTCTGCCCAGCAATAAGTCTAAGTGACATAACTCACACGCAAGGGGACGCCCAGAAAAAGATCTATTGAAACTCAAGTATCCGTTTTCATACCTGGAGACAAAAGATAGCTGGCCCTGCTGTGGCAGACTTAGATAGAGAACCCGGTCAGAGAGAAAAATCCCAGAGAGAGAGAGTGTGAGGAAAACAGCAGCTGTGTGCACAGTAGGGTATAATGTTAGCCACCAGGAGGGATGCTAGCGAAAGCTCTGATCAATGGAGACACGACATATGGAAATTTAAGGACCCTGAAAAATGTGCCCTGGCATAGCTAGGAGTCACCGCTGGCTGAGTGGACTTTGTCGCTGGAAGCTGGCTGGGGGTTTCTCAAGAATACTGGTGGGAAAAGACTTCTGTTGGACACTGGGGATCATTACTCAGCAAAACAGGGAGAAGTGAGCCTGCTGGAAGCTGGGAGTAACTTTGGACTTGTTCCAACAAAGATAATAGCAGAAAGTGTGGTGTAATGCATAATTATGGTGTAAAAGTAAGTAATCGGGGGGATATTTTCTGTAACATATTAGTTGCTTGCTAAGTAATATTTAGTCTCTGTTGATTTTAGTTTATTTGTTACAGTGAAAGTTTTAAAACAGGAAATTTTATGTAAAGCTTTCAGTTGGTCAGAGGGGATTCCAGAGCTGAAGGCACAGCTGATGCACAGTGAAGCAATTATAATCATGAATGCTTTAGAGCCCAAATTTAGATGAGTAGACAAATTGCTGACAGTTGTCAGACTGGAAGAATTGGGGAAGGACAAGATCATGGAGGGATATGAAAAGTGAGGATGATGATTTTTAAAGATTATAGTATTGCTTAACTGGGAACCCATGTAGGTCAGTGATACAGGGGGTGGATAGGTGAACTAGGCTTGGTGCAAAAATTAGGACACAGGAAGGAGATATTTGGTGACCTCAATTTTACAGGGGGTAGAATGTGGGAGACCAGCTAAGAGTGCTGGAGGCAACGGAAGCAAATACATAAACAGGAAAAAGATACAGAGCTACAAAGAACAAGGATGCAGAGCTAATTAGATAGCTATTTCAAAGCACAGGCACAGTGGGCCATCATATGCAGTACAATCCTGCCAATTATAAAGTCAGAACTGTTTAAAGAAAGGATTTGCATTGAAAGAGCACCTTTCCTGACCCCAGGGTGTTTTAAAGCACTGAAACCCTCATAATGCCTATCATCTGGCTATTCTAAAGCTTACCTGCCCAACCTTCAACCTTACACGAATAAAAGATTTACATTTATATAGTGCCTTTGATTACCTCAAGGCATCTCAAAGCATTAAAAAAATCATCGCCATGTCAAATTCTTCAATGACTTTGCCCTCCACCTATCTTGGCAACCACATCGAGCCCTGCAACACTCCTGCACTTGTACAATTCTGGCCTTTTACAGATCTCCAATTTTCATTGCTCCACCACTGACAGCCTTGGCTTCAGCTGTCTGCTAAATCAGCTGCTGATTCTTAGCTTCCGAGTGTTTGCTACCAATCTTCTCCTTTCTCAGCCTGGAAGCTTTAAAATTCCGGAACGCTTCACCATGGTGAAAATTTTCCTGGAGACTGCTTCCTCTACCTAAAGCAAGGCAGATCTTCCAGTCTCATTTTAACCCAAATTTGGTCTTTCAGATCTGAGCAATAGCACTTACTCAAATTCCTGCACTGAATCACACTAACCTCGGCTCAACGTTTTCAGGGATATCTTGGAAAACCTCCCTCTCTCAAAGCCAATTGCCAGGCCAATATAGTTTGCCCCCTACCAATACAACTTACTTATACCTCTACAAACATTGTCTACTTTTACTGAAACCTTTAGTAGCTTTCAGGGTTGACTTTGCAACACCCAGCTGTCCTGAAAACTAACCTAATAAGCTCCACCTCCTACTTGTTCTTAGCCAATGTCTTTTCCATCTTCCACTGGTTCTTTAGTCCCTCAGTACACTATTTAAAAATGTTTTTTAAATAAAACACAAATCCTATAAAAGTCTCACCTCAGTCTATGATAGCAACCTCCTGCAGCCTACCTCTTAACTGTGCCTCTTCAGTTTCTAATTCTGGACCCGTGCATAAATCCCTCCCATGCCTCTACTAATGGTGATACAGTCTATGGTCTCAGCTTGGTCCTTCTCTCTGGAACTCTCTCCTTGAAGCCCTCTGCCCCACTTGCAAATATACCTCCAAACCCGAGCTCTTATTACTCAGCACCAATTTCTCTTTTGTGGAGAATCTCAGGATGTTTGCTTGCAAGTGCGCAATGTCACTGTGTCATCGACACTCCACCATTCAAAGTGGTGTACACACTAAACAGCTGCAACTCTTCTAACTTTGCTTGAGCAATTTAACAGAATAAGTGCATGAAAAGGTACTGGTGAAACTGTTCAAAGCATAGTTATCATATTCGGTTTATAAGCAGATGTGAAGCCATCTCGCACTGAAGGCAGGAAGAATATTTTTAAAAGGTGGTGTTGAGATGCAGATTCAGTAAATTTCATTTGAGATAATATGGAAGGTTAAGCAGGCCACAGAAAGCACAGATAAAATGGTGCACATCTTTAATCTTGCCTTGGCAAAAGTGGGGTCTTACTTTCAGTTTGAGAGATTTATTCTAGAACGTGTACCACAAATATACAAACAGAAATAGGTGTACACAATATGGAACCAACGGATTTTTACAGACCCAAAAATCATTTAGTTTTTAAATAATCATGAACAAAATACAACTATTTCTCAAAGAATATTTAATCTGGCTCAACTCAATTTGTTTTCTAAAATACTGGCAATCCATCTGTCATTTTGCAAATATACACATAATGTTTAGAACATATTCATTTGGTAATACAGAATTTGAATATTGTTTTTCATATTGAACTCATCAAGACATTCACAAGAATACAATGCAAGGGAAATCAACAAATTTATACTGTATGAGAAGACAGTGCTAATTGGTTGGCAAGTGGACTCTGATTGGTTTTTAAAGTTTAAGCTTATTTTATTATTGTCACAAGTAGGTTGACATTAACACTGCAATGAAGTTACTGTGAAAATCCCCAAATAGTTGAGACATTATCATAGAGAATGTACAGGTTCCCTTACATTGTATGCTTGCGAATGTTCTGATGAATGTAGGATGAAAAGCTTCGACATAGTATTTCTGGGAAAAACACAAATATTTAGAAAATTGAAGGGACAGTAAAGTCAGCATTCTATATTTTCACACCTTTATATATTAAAAGGCAACATTTAGGCTGATCTAATGTATTTAAGGGAAATAGTATTAAGGCCATAACTTAATCTTACTCACTCTGTCTCGCCCTATAGGAAGAGGCATTGCTGTGTAGAGGTTCTTCCTTCCATCAAACACAGGCTTCCGATCACCGAAGATCTGATTTTTAAAATGTTGAACCATGTGTTCAACAATTTCCCTGAAAAGTAAAGTAATTGTTTTACTTCTGTAGCTGACTCGATAAAAGCATCTTTTACTCAAGCATGCTGTTCTAAGAAGCTATCCTGAAAATATTCCATGAACTCTCCATCTATGCCACCTTTGCCAATCTGATTTTTCCCAATCTATATGTAGATTAAAACCCGCCACGATTATTGTCGTGCCTTTCTGACAAACTCCCATTATCTCTTCTTTTACACTCTGTCCTACCATGTAGTCACAATTAAGGGGCCAGTTCACCACTTCCACAAGTGACTTCTTGCCTTTATAATTTCTCATCTCAACCCAAACTGCTTCTACATCCTGGTTTCCTACACTTAGACCATCCTTCTCGAATGTGCTAATATTATCATTAATTCACAGAGCCACCACTTCATCTGTTCTTAATTTCCTGTCCTTCCTAAATATCACACACCCATCTATGTCACCCTGTTGCCATGTCTCTGCAACAGCTATCAGGCCATTAGAATTTATATTTACACTACCAATTCATCTGTTTTGCTACGACCAAGTTTAGCCTTTGGACAAGAAGTGACGAGTGAAAGGGCAGGAGATGAAGGAACCAGGTTACGCAGACTTAATTCAAACACCATACAATCTAGGAGGAAAGGAATTCTTGCTGTGCTGGGTGTTGTATATTTCCAGTGAGCTGAAAGATCATATCTCATTAACAGTAAACTTTAACAGACTACATGTTCCATTCGAGAACAGCTTTCCAATTGAAAGAACCCAGAATGTTGAATCAAATTTATTGTTCAATGAGTACTTCCTCCTTTTGGTGGCATCAGATTGCCACCAGTTAAGGTGAAATTAACATGGCACAGGCATTAGGAATTCAGATCATGCGAAATCCAGATTTCCTGACTACGTGAGAAAGAAACTGGACATGCTTTCATTCAAATTTAATATGGCAAGGATTTAAGCCTAAAGAATTGTGTGGTAAGAGAGTTGACTCAAGGGCGGAGCATCAATGAGGGATGAGTAGGGAAAAAATGAAATTTTAAAAATACATTTATTTGAATTAACAGTGACTAAGAAACAGAGTCCTCAGACTGTCAAAAAAATCACAACACAAAAAGGGGATAAAAAAACTGACAGC
Source organism: Mustelus asterias (assembly GCF_964213995.1). Classification (NCBI taxonomy): domain Eukaryota; kingdom Metazoa; phylum Chordata; class Chondrichthyes; order Carcharhiniformes; family Triakidae; genus Mustelus; species Mustelus asterias. The sequence goes on from NC_135807.1 coordinate 20,210,205, forward strand.
AAAAAATACGTAAAAGGAGAATAAGTAGTCTTTGTAGCCACTCTGAACATCCCCACTGTTTCAGACAGGGTCAATAATGCTGTCCACAGACTGGGCAAAAAATAGCCCAAGCCACCAGAATGTGTAATAATAACACTTTTACATGTTTTCAACAGTACTCGAAATCTAATCTCACTGGCATTTATTTTCCTCTGCAAGTGTTTATCCACTGCAACACAAGACTGGTGATTATGATTACATTCGAGCGCCAGACCACAATTCGCGGAAGCCATTGTACCGCTCCAGACTTCCTTGCCTTCACCTTAAGCAACACCAAGGAAAGTTTAGCTCCTTTTTCTTCCCCTGGACAATATGACTGCTTTCCACTCAAACAGATCTCCTGATTTGAAAATTTTCAATCCAGGCCTCAGTGTCACTGCTACTTCAGCTCCTGACACTAACTACATATTCCTTCCTTCGGGTCCCAGACACGCTAAAGGATGAAATAATTTTTCACTTCAGTTGGTTCACAGACTAAATTTATGCAGGATCCTCGAAGCAATCTTTTAGTATCAGGAACCTGAGCAGAACGGTTAAGACAGTTCAGATTCCCAATAACTCATTGAGAGCCTCAAGTCTTTAGGTGTCTAGATCACCAACAACCTGTCCTGGTCCCTCCATGCAAACGCTATAGTTAAGAAAGCACACCGACACCTCTACATGCTCAGGAGGCTAAAGAAATTTGGCATGACCACGACGACTCTCACCAACTTTTACAGAAGCACCATAGAAAACATCCTTTCCAGATGTATCACAGCCTGGTATGGCTCCTGCTCTGACCAAGACTGCAAGAAACTACAAAGGGTTGTGAACATAGCCCAGTCAATCACACAAGCCAGCCTCCCATCCACTGACTCTGTCTATGCTTCCTGCTACCTTAGAAAAGCAGCCAGAATAATCAAGGACCCCCACGCACACACCCTGGACATACTCACTTCCACCTTCTTCCATTGGAATAAAGATACAAAAGTCTGAGATCACGTACCAATCGATTCAAGAACAGCTTCTTCCCTACTGCCAGACTTTTGAATGAACATACCTTATTTTAAGCTGATCTTTCTCTACACCCTCACTATGACCATACACTATTATTCTGCACCCTCTTTTCCTTCTCCCCTACGTACTCTATGAATGGTATGCTTCGTCTCTGTAGTGCACAAGAAACAATACTTTTCACTGTATGCCAATAAATGTGACAATAATAAATCAAATCAAGCAGCAGACATTTCCCATTTCAGACATTTCAAAAAGAAACATTTTACACTACCTGTTTACTCTTCTTGGACATTTATCTGGTTTTATGTCTATATCATAATGGTAGATTTCAATTTTTGGAATGTCCACCTCAAAGAAGTTGGCCTGTAACTTGATTGGTCGACCCATAGTGCCAAAATCAGGTCTCACAGGTGGCTTGAAAGTTGACAGTGTCTGCACTGGCGGCGTTGGGGAAGCCGGATCTAGAAGAGAAAAGTATTTGCATGAGAATTAAAAATAGATCATGCTTATATAATCACCTACATTTATCCCAAAATTTCTAGCATTGACAGAAAGACACTCAAAAGTTGAAGGATGCTTGCCAAATCAACAATTGTATGCAAGCTAGATGACTCCTATAATGTGTTTGTTTTCAGAGTCATACAGCATAGAATGATGCCCATTCAGCCCACCGTACCAGTACTGGCTGTTTGCAAGAACAAACTAATTAGTCCCATTCCCATGCTCTTTTCCCACAGCCTCACAAGTTTGTCTTTTTTCAAATATATACCCAATTTCGTTTTGAAATTTACCAGTGAACCTGCTTCTAAATGATGCATAATCATGTAAACCACCTAGACTCCTCTTTAATTCTTTCATCACTGATCCTGAATCTGGGTCCAGACTCTCCTTCCTGTGAAAACAGTTTCTCCTTATTTACTCAAAATCTTTCATAATTTTAAACATCTGTATATTAATTTTCACACAATGCTCTCTGCTCCAAGAAATAATATCAGCTTCTCCAGTCCCTCATTCCTATTAGAGTCATAGAGGTTTACAGCATGAAAACAGGCCCTTCAGCCCAACTTATCCGTGCCGCCCAGTTTTTACCATTAAGCGAGTCGCAATTGCCCGCGTTTGGCCCATATCCCTCTATTCCAATCTTACCCATGTAACTGTCTAAACGCCTTTTAAAAGACAAAATTGCACCCATCTCTACTACTGCCTCTGGCAGCTCATTCCAGACACTCCACCCTCTGAGAAAAAATTGCCCCTCTGGACCCTTTTTTATCTCTCCCCTCTTGCCTTAAAGCAATGCCCTTTGGTTTTAGACTCCACTACCTTTGGGAAAAGATGTTGACTATCTACCTTATCTATGCCCCTCGTTATTTTATAGACCTCTGTAAGATCACCCCTAAGCCTCCTACGCTCCAGGGAAAAAAGTCCCAGCCTATCCAGCCTCTCCCTATATCTCAAACCATCAAGTCGGAGTAGCATCCTAGTAAATCTTTTCTGCACTCTTTCTAGTTTAATAATATCCTTTCTATAATAGGATGACCAGAACTGTACACAATATTTCAAGTATTACCAATGCCTTGTACAACTTCAACAAGACGTCCCAATTCCATAGATTACGATCACATTTTAGCTTTGAACTAATAATTCAACCAGGTTTATTACTAGCCTTAATATACTGGTAGAATTACACTTGTCACTGATACAGTGGGCAGAATTCTCCCATTTTTAGACTAGGTTCTGTGGCAGGAGAAGAAACGTGGAGTTCTTCTGCTGTGGCAGCCGGCAGGAAAACATGCTAAATCTTCCAGCCCTGACTTCATTAACCATGCACCTGGGTGTTTTGACACCATATTCAGTGGTGGGGCAGGGCGGGAAGGCGTGTAATCTATAGTGTCCAGGTGCCATACTGAAATGGCACCCAACATCACTGACCCACTGTTGAAGAAAGTTGGATCTGCTGAAAATGAAAATAGATCTTCAGGAGCACCCTGAGACCAGAAGGTGGACCTCGTGAGGATGAAGATCAGTCGCCAGGAATATGCTGAAGCTGGAAGATAGACCCTCTCCAGGATACCTAATCTGGAAGGTCCACCTGCAGGTGCTTCCCTGACCCAATGCTGTGGTGATCCACGGTCCAGGGTTGCAGGCGGCTTCCATCCTGAACTCTGACGGCAGCTCCAGGCATCTGAGTGCTAACATCTGCATGCCATTTTGATCCCAACATGTTGCACACCGGCATGTTTTCCTGCTGGCATCAGGGAGAATCTCATGTGAGGGATCAGGCCTTCATCTGAATCCCATTAACGGAATGCAAATAAGGTTCATGCCGACCTCTGGTGGATTTTCTGACGCACTATTATGGAATTATAGAATCTACGACATAGAGACAGGCTCTTTGCCCCAAACTCGTCCATGCCGACCAAAATGCCCATCTAAGCTAACCCCATTTGCCTGCATTTGGCCCATATGCCTCTAAACCTTTCCTATCCATGTATCTGTCCACATGCCTTTTAAATATTGTCAATGTTCCTGCCTCAATCACTTCCTCCAGCAGCTCATTCCACATACGTATCACCCTCTGTGTACAAAAGTTGCTCCTCAGGTTCCCATTAACTCTTTCCCCTCTTAACTTAAACCTATGACCTCGAGTTCTCGATTCGAATCTTCCATTCACCCTATCCATGCCTTTCATGATCTTATACATCTCTATAAGATCACCTCTCTGTCTCCTATGCTCCAAAGAAAAAGATCCTTGCCTGTCCAATCTCTCCCTATAACTCAGTCCCTGGAGTCCTGGCAACATCCTTGTAAATCTCTTCTGCACTCTCTCCAGTTTAATAACATTTTTCCTATAGCAAGGTGACCAAAACTGAACACAATACTCCAGGTGCGGCCTCACCAATGTCCTGTACAACTGCAACATAACACCCCAACTTCGATACTCAATGCCTTGACTGATGAAGGCCAGCATGTCAAAGCCTTCTTCACTGCCCTATCTACCTGTGACTCCACCTTTAGAGAACCGTGCACCTGAACTCCAAGGTCCCTCAGTTCCAGGATACTCCCCAAGGTCCTACCATTCACTGTGAAAACCCTACTTTGATTTGACTTTCCAAAATGCAACACCTCACACTTATCTGTATTGAACTCGATTGGCCACTTCCCCTCCAGATCATTTATATATACTACAAACAGCAGAGGTCCGTGCACTGATCCCTGCGGAACACCACTAGCTACAGATCTCCATTCTGAAAAACACTCTTCCACCGTTACTCTGTCTTCTATTCTCTTTAACATATAACTTTTAAAAATTGTAATAATCTTTATGCCAGTACTGTGCATAACACACTTTGTGCAATTCTAACTCATCACTTTAAGTTATTTCTACCACCTTCACCAAACCTATTAACAACATTTCTTGTCACTGGATTGGGAGGATCTTGTAAAAACATGCCTGATACTCCTCCAGTGCTTTTTGATGTCTGCTGTAGGTTGCCCAAGATTCCATACCTAATAGAAGCATTGGGATCACTGCCTCATGGCAATGACCTTAGTCTCGGTTTTGAGACCCTGGTCCTCAAAAAGGCTGAGTTGGCACATTGGAGGCAATGACAAATTTTGAGGTCTATGTCTGCCTTTGTCGCAAAACAGCTCCCAAGATTATGGGCACATTTCCCAAGATCTCACCAATGACCTTAATTGAAGATGGGAGGTGGTTTTGTGTTGTAGGAGGTGGTTTCGTGTTGTGGGAGGTGGTTGGAAGAGGACCTTAGTTTTCCAGGTGTTTAGTGAAATGCCCACTTCCGAGGAGGTGTTGACATGACATGGAGCTCAGTTTCTGAGTGAGCACACACACGAGTGTCTTCTGCATACTGGGGATTTATAGTCAGAGTGATTTTGAGTTGAAGACAGTAGGTGTAGGTTGAACAGTTTCCCCTCTGTTGTGTCGATCATTTCCATATATTTGTGTCACTTGCTGGGGTAAGGTGCAATACCGCAGCGAGGAAGATGGAGAAAGGGGTTAGTGTGATGGCAAAACCTTGTTTAACGCCAGTCTTCACCAAGGTAGAATCTGTGGTGGTTCCATTGGTGCAAATCTTGGCTTGCATGACATTGTGCAGTAGACAGAGGATGGTGACAAATCTCTGAGGGCAGCTGAATTTGGGGAAGGTACTCTATAAGCCAGATGAGAGAGTCAAGACTTTTGTGAGGTCAAAAAGGCCATGTAAGCAGTTGCTAGTCTTCCTTGCATTTTTCTTGAGATTACTGTGCAGTGAAGATCATGTGGCAAGAAAGGTAGCCCCAACAGCAGCAACATCCTCTTCCAAGGCAACACACTCAGGGGGTTGAGATGCTAATCATTCAAAACCACTCCCAGGAGGATAGCAAAAACATTTTTGAGGTGTGCTCAAAGCATCCCTGGAGAGATGTAACATCTTCGCCAACTCCCTTGGCTTATGACCGACTGAAATGGAGAAAGTTTATTTAAGGAGCATGCAGAGGAAAAGTCAAGATGTCGGAGAGAGCAGAGAAACTTCAACATCTCATCTGTCTGACCCTTCAAGTGCCACCTGCCTGACAATATTAGCCATCTCAGAACAGAGTGGAAGCAATCCTTGATGCTGAGAGACTGCCTAAAGAGGAAGAGCAATATTAATCCTCATGTAACTTAGCTCCAGATGGTCTCCTTGGACACGAAGAGTTGGAAGAATAAAAGCTATAATCTGACTATGCTGCTGTGGGTTTTCTGGAGTTAAAGTGAACATGAAAAAATAAAACTAACCATTACACTTAGAAACATCTAGATACATTAAAACATTTCAAACTTACCATTATTCCTGGGAAAAATAATAAATGTATTTTTTGTCAAAAATAATGATACCTATCAACTATTAAAAATGATGAACAAATGTGAGAACAGCTCAACATAAGGAATAAAAATGTATAGAATAAAAACATGCATCAGATGTATACATAGTGACTATCTACTTTGGCAGCACTTTTCGCAGGTCCTTATCTAGGTTAAAAGGCATGCTCCTCCTAGCAAAACGTTGCCTTATATACAATGATAAACAAACTAACAATTTTAATCGAGCAAGCTAAAGAACCAAGTTAGTGTAAGTACTAAGGGGCTGTTTGCACCATGTACAATACCCTAGGCCACTAACAGATTTTTAATGTTCCCTTCCTCCACCTTACCAAGCTTTGCACAATTCTCTATTCTTTCATGCATCTATATGTCAGGAGGCAGCCAATTTCCATGCTCCTTCTCTCTGGATATTCACAGGGAGGAACACAAGAGAAATCCTGAATATTCACTCCATTTAAAAAAGCAGTTGGCTCTGTTCACCAACATAAGAACAAAAGAACCAAGAGCACCTGACGAAGGAGCAGCACACTCCGAAAGCTAGTGGCATTTGCTACCAAATAAACCTGTTGGACTTTAACCTGGTGTTGTTAGACTTCTTACTGTGTTTACCCCAGTCCAACGCCAGCATCTCCATGTCATGGTTAAAGAGACACAGAGTTCCTTGAAGTTTGCATCTAACTTGCAGTAACTTCTAGTGCAAAATGTCACAGAAGTTAAATGGACAAGCCAAGTCTAATAAACAGATGGGGGCAGGGGAAGAACAGTATTAACATAGTTTGTTCAGCAACTATGGTAAATTCTGTCCCAAAGGAATAAGGAAATATCCCTCAGGGTTGAAGAATGAATAAGGCCTGCCTAGAATATTTGAATACAAGACAAATCTAGCAATGGTAATTCAATATTTATTAGGCTATCAAAGTGGGTAAAATATTGGAAAACTGCATAGCAATGACTAAACTAAAAAGATGGAGAATAGTTACAGGACATTATTCTATTATCTGCCAAAATGTGAGACCTTAATATTTTGCTTGCTCGAATTCTTTAGATTAATTAATTCCAATGAAATCATTGAAATAAGCATCCCAAATGTGGCTACTATTCAAGCTGCGTTTCGTGGGTATTTCATTTCTCATTATTCACACAAAATATATCATAAGTTTTCATTCCAAGACTATAAGTTTTACCAAAGAAAATGAAGGTTTTTCAAAATTTCAGCCTTTTCAAAATAAATTATTCTACTTCTGAAGGAGCATTAACCCAGTGTAAATTGCTCCCAGTTCTGCACATGCACTGCACTGGTTAATATTTTACTTGCATCCTTTTGACTTGTGAACGACTTTTAATCATAAAAAAGATTAGTTTAGCCTTAATGCAGTATTGATATTTCCCAGCTTTCTAAATGCCAAGGTGTACACAGCAAGCATCCTGCGTTTTCTCCAATAGTAAGAAGTCTCACAACACCAGGTTAAAGTCCAACAGGTTTATTTGGTAGCAAATACCATAAGCTTTCGGAGCACAGCTCCTTCGTCAGATGGGGTGGATATCTGTTCTCCAACAGTGCACTGACACAGAAATCAAGTTACAGAATACTAATTAGATTGCAAATCTCTACAGCCAGCCAGGTCTTAAAGGTACAGATAATGTGGGTGGAGGGAGCATTCAACACAGGTTAAAGAGATGTGTATTGTCTCCAGACAGAACAGCTAGTGAGATTCTACAAGCCCAGGAGGCAAGCTGTGGGGGTTACTGATAATGTGACATAAATCCAATATCCCGGTTTAGGCCGTCCTCATGTGTGCGGAACTTGGCTATCAGTTTCTGCTCAGCGACTCTGCGCTGTCGTGTGTCGTGAAGGCCGCCTTGGAGAACGCTTACCTGAAGATCCAAGGCTGAATGCCCGTGACTGCTGAAGTGCTCCCCCACAGGAAGAGAACAGTTTTGCCTGGTGATTGTCGAGCGGTGTTCATTCATCCGTTGTCGTAGTGTCTGCATGGTTTCCCCAATGTACCATGCCTCGGGACATCCTTTCCTGCAGCGTATCAGGTAGACAACGTTGGCAGAGTTGCAAGAGTAGGTACCGTGTACCTGGTAGATGGTGTTCTCACGTGAGATGATGGCATCCGTGTCGATGATCCAGCACGTCTTGCAGAGGTTGCTGTGGCAGGGTTGCGTGGTGTCGTGGTCACTGTTCTCCTGAAGGCTGGGTAGTTTGCTGCGGACAATGGTCTGTTTGAGGTTGCGTGGTTGTTTGAAGGCAAGAAGTGGGGGTGTGGGGATGGCCTTGGCGAGATGTTCGTCTTCATCAATGACATGTTGAAGGCTCCGGAGGAGATGCTGTAGCTTCTCCGCTCCGGGGAAGTACTGGACGACGAAGGGTACTCTGTCCACCGTGTCCCGTGTTTGTCTTCTGAGGAGGTCGGTGCGGTTTTTCGCTGTGGCGCGTCGGAACTGTTGATCGATGAGTCGAGCGCCATATCCTGTTCTTATGAGGGCATCTTTCAGTGTCTGGAGGTGTCTGTTGCGATCCTCCTCATCCGAGCAGATCCTGTGTATTCGGAGGGCTTGTCCATAGGGGATGGCTTCTTTTACGTGTTTAGGGTGGAAGCTGGAGAAGTGGAGCATCATGAGGCTATCCGTATTCTCCAATAGTTCAGGGAGACTGGAGTTGATTATTAGAACTGGGCTACACTGACTCAAAGTTTAAAAAGCACAGGTTTTAAAAGATAGGAGAGATGGTCAGCTTATAAAAACAAGAAAGCTGCTTCCAGAAGAAAAATACATTCAAGAAAAAGGCATTTGATGAGCTTGATTTAAAAAGAAAGCTGGTGTTAAATGAAATAGTGCTGGGGTATAGTGCTTGCATCTAGTGTTTCTTAACTACATAGATTCAGAAGTATAGGTTTGTCAAATTTACAGACAGCACCAAAGTACGGAAAGCAATAGTGACAACTGATATGGTCACTCTAAAACAGGATTTAAATCAGCACTCAACTGGAGAGGGAATTGGAAATTTAAATTTATTACTGATGAATGAACAGTGTTATATATTGGGCAGAACATGTGAGAAACAGGTTTACAATGGCAAGAATAGAATTAACGACAAAAAGTGCCTTGACGTTATAATCAATCCTTTGTTTTCAATGTTTAGAAAACATGGTAAGTTACTGAAAAATCAAATTAAATTCTCAAGGTTTCTGCTCAGAACAGTGAAGTGGAAATCTGTAGAGGTAATTGAGAGGGTTTATAAAGTATTGCTCAGACTGCATTAGCTTTAAATTGAATTCTTCACAAGAACATAAGAAAGAGTAGGCAATTTGACTCTTCAAGCCTGCTTCACCATTCAATGTAATCATAGCAGTCACTCCACCTTTCCATACTATCCTTGTACCTCCTTCATATCTAAAACTGAGTTCTGTCTTGAATACTCTACGTTAAATGCCACTTGGAAGAAACAATGGGGGTTGCAAGGTCACAGAATATATGCTGGGTGTGGAACTTCAACATCTATCATTAAGAGTGTCTCTCAGTAGCACCAACTAACCAAGTCCTGAAGGATATATCTGGCAGACTGAGCCTGCAGCAGCTGGACCAATATACCTACGGCAAATGTATCTGTCCATGACAGTATTAGTAGAAGTGTCCACTGTACAGTCTTTGAAGACAAAGTCCAGTTTTCCATACAGAGAATACCATTCATTGTGTTGTGGATAGATTCAAAACATATCTAGCGACTCAAAACTGGGCATCTATGAAGCACTGTGGGCCATCAGCATGAAGCAGAAATGTGCTCCAGCATAATCGATACCTGTACAGCACACCCCTCATTCAACCATTACCAGCAAGCAAGGGACAAATTCTGGTTCAATTAAGAGTGTAGGAGAGTATGCCAGAAGCAGCAACAGGTATACCTGAGGGGTACCAGTCTGGTTAAGTTACAACACAGGACTACAAACTTGCTAACAGTGGAGGAAATATGCTATGGACAGAGCTAAATGGCCTCACAAGCAACAGATTTGACAAGAGCTCTGAAGTCCTCCCATATCCAATCATGAATGGAGGTATACAATTCAACGACTAACACGAAGAGATTGCTGTACGAATAACACCATCGTAAATGATGCCAGGGTCCAACATGGCACTATGTCATGATGCTCACTTGGAGAGAGGGTGCAGATACGATGGACCAAATCGCCTCCTTCTGCGCCATAACAATTTTGTGATACAGCACTGATATCTACCCAACATGGAAAACTGCCCAGGTATGTTACATCCACAATAAGCTGGGCAAATCCAATCCAGCCAATCACTATCCCATCAAGTCTCCCTCAATCCTCAGCAAAATGATGGAAAGTATCATCAACAGTGTTATCTGATAGCATTAACTTGCCAATAAACTGCTCAATGCTCAGTTTGGATTCTGCTAGGAGCACTTGGCTCCAGACCTCATTACAGCTTCTCCATCTAATCAGCACCCCAGATACACCAATACTGCCAGAAGCACCTGCTTGTTTTATGTTAACTGCCTGTTTCAAGGCTCAAGGTCAAGCCCTCATGTCACCAATGAGACAACTTTAGCTCCATCACATTTACAGTGGGTGAGCCTGGAAATTAACCCTTAGAAATATCGTTCTAGATTTTTATAGTTTGTAACATTTTGGTATCATGATGGGAGAGAATAAAAAGAAACTCAAGTTGTATTTCTTCATAATACAGTCAAAGTCCAAGATAGAAACCTCAGATCCATCTATAACATTCAGGTAAACACAAGGTTATGGCTAGGATTTCAGTGAAGTTTGCTGGTGTTCTTTCACATAGCAGCAATTTCAAACACTCAAGCTGACAACAGGTCTTGGTCTTCCAATTGTGATTTACGACTGGAGAAAGGTTTTTGAGTTATCCACCATTTTGTCAAAGGAGTTGCAGTCGTGCTGGAGTGACAAGCGATGAAAGGTGATGACTAGCAATACACATTGCTCTAAAATGCAATTTTCTGCTGCTGCATATTGGTGCTAATAAAGGAACCCAATCTCAGAACTTCAGATGAATATTCCTCCGTTCAAAAGAGGACCATTTTTATCAGAGTTAACACAGCGACAGCAAAGAATACAAAACATTCTGCTCTAATTCTTGGAAGAATGGTATACCTTCTGATATTACAGCTATTTCAACTGCTCACTAAAATGATTTTTAATTACAGGATTCCTTTGATAAATAGAGATTACGACCACATTAAAATTGAAGATGAGAAGAATTAGAATAATAGAAATGAGAATGTGATGAGCAGGTTAAGGATTTCTATGAGGAATTAAGGAAATATTTCAAAAATTCAAAGAGAACCATAAAGTATTTATATCAGAAAAGGAATTAAAAGCAAAGTCAATCCATTAAGAGGATCATCCATGTATAGATGATCAAAATGTGGCACAAGCATTTGAAACGTACTTCACATCAGTCTTTATTAAAGAGAAGGATATCTAAGAGGAGGTAAATACTTAACTACCCGAGAGCAAGGTGAGTGACAACTAAAAGGAGAACTTTAATGAGCTTAGTCAGGTTAAATGAAGGGCTGAATCTCAAGTCAATAAAACAGATCCTCCAATCCAAAGGAAGGAAACTGCCAGGGTCCTGGAAATGATATTTCAGGAATTTATTGAACGCAGATCTGTGCTAGAGGACTGAAGATTGGCCACCCGGGTCCCCACTTCCAAAGGTGAAACAAAGAAAATCAGAGTAAGTAGCACATTGCCTGGACAAAATTTTAAAGTTTTCAATTAAAGGATGGAATTACCACTTACTTGTATAAACATTATTGGAGCATGCCAGGATTTCAAAAGGAACATTTGTTAATAAAAAAAAGAACAAAGAACAATACAGCACAGGAACCGGCCCTCCCAGCCCGTGCCGCTCCCTGGTCCAAACTAGACCATTCTTTTGTATCCCTCCATTCCCACTCCGTTCATGTGGCTGTCTAGATAAGTCTTAAACGTTCCCAGTGTGTCCGCCTCCACCACCTTGCCTGGCAGCGCATTCCAGGCCCCCACCACCCTCTGTGTAAAATATGTCCCTCTGATATCTGTGTTAAACCTCCCCCCCTTCACCTTGAACCTATGACCCCTCGTGAACGTCACCACCGACCTGGGGAAAAGCTTCCCACCGTTCACCCTATCTATGCCTTTCATAATTTTATACACCTCTATTAAGTCTCCCCTCATCCTCCGTCTTTCCAGGGAGAACAACCCCAGTTTACCCAATCTCTCCTCATAACTAAGCCCCTCCATACCAGGCAACATCCTGGTAAACCTCCTCTGTACTCTCTCCAAAGCCTCCACGTCCTTCTGGTAGTGTGGCGACCAGAACTGGACGCAGTATTCCAAATGCGGCCGAACCAACGTTCTATACATCTGCAACATCAGACCCCAACTTTTATACTCTATGCCCCGTCCTATAAAGGCAAGCATGCCATATGCCTTCTTCACCACCTTCTCCACCTGTGACATCATCTTCAAGGATCTGTGGACTTGTACACCCAGGTCCCTCTGCGTATCTACACCCTTTATGGTTCTGCCATTCATCGTATAGCTCCTCCCTACATTATTTCTACCAAAATGCATCACTTCGCATTTATCAGGATTGAACTCCATCTGCCATTTCTTTGCCCAAATTTCCAGCCTATCTATATCCTTCTGTAGCTTCTGACAATGCTCCTCACTATCTGCAAGTCCTGCCACTTTTGTGTCGTCCGCAAACTTACTGATCACCCCAGTTACACCTTCTTCCAGATCGTTTATATAAACCTCAATTTTATTATAAGGTAGCAATGCACATGGTGTGATGGGAGGAGGGCGGTGGGGGGGACTGGGCAAGATTAAGGTGGAAATTAAACAGTAGAATCCTAAGTTGTAAACTGGTTAGGAAAGAAGAAAAGGGGAGAGGTTCTGCCTTTGCAGCCATTGCACTTCCAAGCACTCTGAAGAGGAGACATCTAACAAGGTTCAATTCTGAGCTTACTACAGTTCACTGTATATACAAATGCTGGCTATATGCCTACAGGGAGTGGTGTCATAAACTGCCAATGATACCACAACAGTAGGGATAGTTAATTTATTACAAAGAGTGGATAATGAGATATTGATAAGTGGGATAAAAACTGGCGGATGGAATTCAATATTTGTAATTGCAAGGTGACATTTTTTTGGAAAATGTCAGTAATTATGTCCCAGATTGATGGAAGTTGATGGGGAAGATGAAAGACCAGAGGAAGAGTTTTTGAATACAAAAGCCAAGTGGCTGTGCAAAATTATTAATAAAACCCCAGAATGTGGTTATGGTTAGAGTGAATACAGAGCGATCTGGGTATTCTAGTGCATGAATCACAAAGGCTAGCAAGCAGGTCCAACAAGTTAAGGCGGCAAACAGCATTTTGGCCTTTATTGCTGAGGGGTTGGTGTTTAAAAATAGGGACGTTATGTTACAATTGTACAGGGTGTTGGTGAGGCCTCGCCTGGAATACTGCTTACAGTTTTGACCCCCTGATCTTAAAAAGGATTTTTAAAAAGTTTATTTGCCACAAGTAAGGCTACATTAACACTGCAATGAAGTTACTGTGAAATTTCCCTAGTCACCAGAGTCTGGCGCCTATTCGGGTCAATGCACCTGACCAGCATGTCTTTCAGAATGTGGGAGGAAACCGGAGCACCCAGAGGAAACCCACACAGACAAAGGGAGAACGTGTAAACTCCACACCGAGAGTGACCCAAGCCGGGAATCGAAACCAGGTCCCTGTCACTGTGAACAACAATGCTAACCACTATGCCATGGGTATAGTGCAGTCCAAAGGAGATTCACCAGGCTAACTCCTGGAATGAGGGGGTTGTCCTATCAAGAAAGATTAAATAGTCTGGGTCTGTATTCCTCGGAGTACAAGGTCCTGAGGGGGCTTGACAGAGTAGATGGCGAGATGCTTTCACAAGTAGGAGAGTCTTGAAAAAGGGGACATCGCTACAAGATAAAGGACCAGTCATTTAAAACTGAGATGTGTAGAAATTTCTTCTCACAGAGGCTGGTGAATCTCTGGAATCCTTTGCCCCAAAGGATAGTAAAGTGAAGATTGATAAATCGAGGGATAGAGGGCTAAGGGGAAATGGCACAGAAAAGGAGTTGAGGCCAGCATAGATCAGCCATGGTAGTACTGAATAGTGAGGCAGGCTTAAAGGGCCTGGTGGCCTATTCCTGCTTCTATTTCTTGTGTAGTGTTCTAGAGTTTAGCATTTTGGAGACCAGCATGTATCGGGAGGTCAGAGGCTTTAAAGACAGCAGAATATAGGATGCTGCGTGGTAATCATGAAATACAATGATATTTCCAAAATGAAAAATTGTGACTTCTTTCATCAGAACAGCAGATAACAGAGCAAGTGGCAAATGATTGAAGGATAGGATAGGGTAGGAACAAAGGAATAGGCCATTTAGTTCCTGGAGCTTGATCCACCAGGGATCACAACTGATCTGCTACTCAACAGCATATATCCACCTTTGCCCTATTATCCCTTAACACCTTTGGTTAACAAAATCTATCAATCTTAGATAATTGAGATCATAATAATAATGTATCACTGAGATTGACTTTAGTCGAAAGTATTCCATACATATTCTACCCTGAAACAAGTTATTATACTTCAATTCCACCACAGTAAACAATTCTCCAGGCTGCATAAAAACTTTCCAACTACTAGATGTATCAACACTTGTGTTTAAGGTTCAAAATGAGAGCAAAACAATAAAAGAATAATGAATGACAAAGTCTTATTAAAACAGAGGAGTAAATACAAAGTAGTTTGCCTTGTTTTTTTTAAATGGAACAGTGGAAATAAATAGATACCAGCGTTGAAGCAATTAATATAGATCAGAAAATATTACAAGAAACACAAACTAAATGGAAAAAGCAACTGGTTGAGGCCTGCATCCTAGAATACTGAAAAGGGATGAGGAGAAAGAGCAGGACTCTGACAACAGATAATCAAATAACCTTAGATGTGCAAGCAGTACCACAGGACTGGAGGGCTAATGATATATCATTGCTCAAATAGGCAAAGGTTAAACTGGTTAGCTACAGAACAATCAGCCTAATTCGGCTCATCCGGTAAGTTTTAGCACTTGTCGTCAATGTGCACTTAGAAATACGCAAGTTAATTAAGCACATACTTGTTAACGGCAGGTCAAATCTGACAGATTTCAGAGTTCTTTGAAAGAGCAACAGAATAACAGATGAAGAAAGTCGAGTGGAAAATGAAGGTGATTTGATTTATTATTGCCACATGTATTAGCACACAGTGAAAAGCATTGTTTCTTGCGCACTATACAGACAAAACATACTGTTCATAGAGAAGGAAAGGAGAGTGCAGAATGTAGTGCACTGTTATAGCTGTGGAGAGAAAGATCAACTTAATATAAGGTAGGTCCATTCAAAAGTCTGATGGCAGCAGGGAAGAATCTGTTCTTGAGTCGGTTGGAACGTGATCTCAGACTTTTGTATCTTTTTCCTGACGGAAGTGGAAGAGAGCATGTCCGGGCTGCGTGGGGTCCTTGATTATGTCGAGGCAGCAAGAAGTGTAGACAGAGTCAATGGATGGGGGGCTGGTTTGTGTGATGGACTGGGCTTCATACACAACCCTTTGTAGTTTAATCTGGTGTTGGGCAGAGCAGGAGCCATACCAAGCTGTGATGCAACCAGAAAGAATGCTTTCTATGGTGCATTGGTAAAAGTTGGAGAGAGTCGTAGCTGA
Source organism: Mustelus asterias (assembly GCF_964213995.1). Lineage (NCBI taxonomy): Eukaryota > Metazoa > Chordata > Chondrichthyes > Carcharhiniformes > Triakidae > Mustelus > Mustelus asterias. The sequence goes on from NC_135807.1 coordinate 20,225,886, forward strand.
CATGCCAAATTTCCTTAGTCTTCTGAGAAAGTAAAGGCGTTGGTGAGCTTTCTTAACTATAGTGTTGGTATAGGGGGACCAGGGCAGGTTGCTGGTGATCTGGACTCCTAAGAACTTGAAGCTCTCGACCATTTCCAATTCATCCCCAATGATGTAGACAGGGGCATGTTCTCCACTACTCTTCCTGAAGTCGATGACTATCTCCTTTGTTCTGTTGACATTGAGGAAGAGATTATTGTCGTTGCACCAGCTCACCAGATTCTCTCTCATTCCTGTACGCCGTCTTGTCATTGTTTGAGATTCGACCCACTACTTCATCAGCAAACTTGAAAATCAAGTTGCAGGGGAATTTGGCCACACAGTGATAGGTATATATGGAGCATTAGGGGGCTGAGGACACAGCCTAGTGGGGCACCGGTGTTGAGGATGATCGTGGAGGAGGTGTTGTTGCCTATCCTTACTGATTGCGGTCTGTGTGTTAGGAAGTTCAGGATCCAGTCGCAGAGGGAGAAGCTGAGCCCCAGGCCATGGAGTTTGGAGATGAGTTTCGTAGGAATAATTGTTTTAAACAGTAGTCAATAAATAGGAGTCTGACATAGGTGTCGTTGTTATCCAGGTATTCCAGGGTTGAGTGTAGGGCCAGGGAGACAGCGTCTGCTGTGGACCTGTTGTGGCGGTACGCAAACTGTAGTGGATCCAGGCAATCTGGGAGGCTGGAATTCATTTGTGTCATGACTAACCTTTCGAAGCACTTCATGTTTCTTATGAGAAATGCAAATAAGTGATGTCTTGTAGTTTGTAACTTGGATGCTGCATTGAGCAACGTAACCAATATTTATATAGCATCGTTAACAGTAAAAACATCCCAGTGGAACACAATCAGAAAGAAAAAGTTGACAAGGAGCCAAGAAAGGATACATTAGGACAAGTGACCAAATGTTTGGTCAAAAAAATGGGTTTTAAGAAGCATCATAATGGAAGAGGGCCAAGCGTTTGTTGAGGAAAATCCAGACCCTTAGGCCCAGGCGATTGAAAAGACAGTTGACAATGACAGGAAAATGAAGTGGGGACTTCAAAAGAGGACAGAGAGTTGGAGGAACATAAAAGTTTTGTGGACTGGAAGATGTTAAAAAATAGGGACGGGCAAGGTCCTGGAGAGGTTTAACATGAGTGAGATTTTGCAATCATAACATTGATGGACCAGCAGTTGATGTAGGTCCGTGAGCACAGGAACGATGGGCAAATGGGACATGACGTGTCTGACATCAGTTTCTGCCTTTTATAAACAATTCATGGCTATGATGCTTCTGGGGCAATGGGACATGAAGAATGTGAAAAAATGCTATATAAATGCAAGCTTTTTCTTGGATGCAAGAGGCACAGGCTTGAAATCTGTGGCTTACACAAATAAAAGTGTTTAATTCTAAGCAATTTCAAGGAAAAGGGTATGGTTACAGACTACTCAAATAGGTATCTGATTAAAAGAGAAATGTGCGGAAAAAGAACAAGGAAATAAAATATAAACAAAATACTAACACTCTTGAAGAACAGACATTTAGGGATGCCGATGTCAACATCTTTGAAAGTAGGATACATTTAGAAAGTTGCCAGCAAGAGCACTTGGAATCCTAAGTTTTATAAATGATGGTATAGGGTACAAAAACAAACAGAAAATGCCAAATCTATAGGAATAAACTCGCTTAGGGCCACGTCCAGTATTTTGAAAAGATTATATAGAAAATACAGTATTTAGAAAAGATGTTATGGCTGCAGAGGAATAAGAACAAGAATTGGGAAGAGGAATAGACCATACAGCCCACCAATGCCTGCTCTGCCATTCAATATGATCATGGCTGAACTTGGGCTTCAACTCTGCTTTCTCACTTGCCCCCCCCATATCCTTTGATTTCCCCAAAGACACCAAAACTCTGTCTATCCCAGTATTAAATATATTCAACCCTCTAGGATAGTGAATTCTAAAGTTTCACCAGCCTTCGAGTGAAGAAATTTCTCATCTCAGTCCTAAATGATCGCCCCCTCACACTGAAACCGAGAGCGTGTGTGGGGTTTCCCAGCCAGGGGAAGTCTCTCAGCATCCACCCTAGCAAGCCCCTTCAGAATCTTAAATGTTTCAATGAGGTCACCTCTCATTTTTCTAAACTTCCAAGAATATTGGCCCATTTTACTCAGCCACTCGTCATAGGACGACCAACTTATCACCGGAACCAATCTAGTGAACTTCACTGTACTGCATCCAATGCTATTATTTCCTTCCTAAAATATAGCAACTGAAACTGCGCGTGGTATTCTATGTATGGTCTTACCACTGCACTGTACAATTGTTGAAAGACTTCCTTTTTCTAATATATCTTGCAATAATTGCTTACTGTACCTGCATGCTTACTTTGTGTTCCTATTACGAGTGCACCCAAAACTCTGAACATCAATATTTGCATATTTCACACCTATTGAATAATATTTTGCTTTTCTATTTTTGCAGCTGGTGAATAACCTATTATAATCCATCTGTCAACTTGTTGCCCACTCAATTAACCTGTATCTCTCTATGCCTTTATGTCCACCTCAAAGCTTGCATCCCTACCTATCTTTGCAACCAGTAAATAGATACATTATTCCGTCGCTTCATCTAAGTCATTAACATGGCTTATATATAGATGAAACCCCAGCACCGACCCTTGCAGCACTCCCACTAGCCATAGTGTGCCAAATTGAATAGCCCCATTTATCCCTGCTCTCTGCTTCATATTCGTTAATCAATTCTCTATCCATACTACTATATCGCCTCCAACTCTTAAGTATTGCAGATGAGATTTACTAAGACGGTACAAGACATTTGCTGATGGGTCAGACCTCAAACAACGGCGAGATAGGAGTACAGGAAAGAGCGAGAGAATCTGGTGAAATGGTGATGACGACAATAATCTCTCCCTCAATGTCAGTAAAATGAAGGAGATAGTCATCGACTTCAGGAAAGGTAGTGGAGAACATGCCCCTGCTTACATCAACAGTAATATATGGAGATGGTCGAGAGCTACGAGTTCCTAGATGTTCAGATCACCAATCAGTCCTGGTCCCTCCATCCCGACGCTACAGTTAAGCTCACCAATGCCTCTACTTTCTCAGAAGGCCAAGGAAAGTCGGCATGTCCACTACAACTCTCACCAATTTTTACAGATGCGCCATGGAAAATATCCTATCCAGTAATATCAGAGCTTGGTATGGCTCCTGCGCTGACCAAGATTGCAAGAAGCTACAAAAGGTTGTGAGCATCGCCCAGTCCATCACACAAACCAGCCCCTCACCCATTGAGTCCGTCTACACTTCCCACTGCCTCGGGAAAGCAGTCAGCATAATCAAGGACCCCTCGCACCCCGGATATACTCTCTTCCACCTTCTTCCATCGGGAAAAAGATACAAAAGTCTGAAAACACGTACCAACAGATTCAAGAACAACTTCTTCCCTGTTGCCATCAGACTTTTGAATGGTCCCATTATATATTAAGCTGACCTTTCTTTTCACCCTACCTATAGCTGCAACACTATATGCTGCACCCTATCTTTTTCATTTTCCCCTATGTACTTCATGATTAGCAAGTTTTGCCTGTATATCGCAAGAACTAATACTTTTCACTGTATCCCAGTACGTGACAATAAAATCAAATTAAAAACATTTAATTTTGACTAGACATTTCAGAAACTTTCCACAGCACTAAAAGTTAGAATAGGTGCCTAAAATTATACATCGCTTTGGTGATATAAAGAGAAGTCAACTATTTCCAATGGTCAGTGAGTCAATGGGTACAAATTTAGACTATTGCTGAATTTTACACAATTGTCACACAGTGGGCCCATAATTAAGGAAACTGGATAAATATTGATATCAAAATGTAAAAGGGTACAAGATTAAGTGGATAGTTCTTTCAGCGCATCCACAGATGGTCAAAATCACCCCAATATTGTAGAATTTTGCAGACATTTCAAAAACAGCAGCAAAGCCAGCTCTGGCATCATACTAAAACATACAAGATCAAATTTAGTTTTTGTGGGCTTCATTGCACATTTCCCTGTGTTTTTTTTAAAAAAACAAAGTTTTCTGTTCCCAAGTGTCAAGTTGAAAAGTGTGATGGTAGAAATTGAACTTGTAGTGCAACCCTCCTTTTCTCTCCCTCACATCCACCACACACACACAGCAATCTGTAATCATCCATACCCCAAACCACCCAATCTGGTTTACTTTCTCTAGTAACTTCCAGCGAGCAATTTGCCCACCTCTCCCCAAAATCTTGCCGGTTATAAAACGTAGAAATCTTTGGAGAGCACCACCAGGAGTTCATGTCCTAATTAGAAGCTGGGTGCATCACAACACTGGGATGGTGAAGCCCCATTTAGCTGCACTGATGGAAACAGCAGATTCTCTCTCCATCCAGCCATCCTCATTCACGGTTATGTTTAATTTGAGAGATGGAGAACTTTCCCAAGGCCCCCCCCCACACACACACACACATATAGAAGGGCGAAAGCTGGCGGCAAGAACTCGGCCTGGGCTTCAGAGCGGGCAGGCGGGCGGTCACACGGCGCTCCTTTGGGACGCGCCTCGAACTACCCGAGCCCGAGGCTTGGGTGCCGCCTAGAGCCGTGGGATTTGGGGCGGGCTCCACCAAAACATCCCCAAGCTGCTCGAGCCTTCATGGTGAAGGTAGAGGAGAACCATTTTAACCGAGTGACTTACCGGGCTCGGCTGCAGAATACATCCTGGCTTCACGGTTCAGAGACAATATAGAATATGAATAGATATTCCCCTGGTGTTTAAATCGAGTTCAGAGACGGGAAGGCGATATCCGGGGTGACTGGAAGGCAGGGTGAAGCACATGAACAACCTTCCCGCTGGGCCGACAGGGGCCTGGGGGACTGAGGCAGACACACAGAGACCCCCTCCCCCCGCGGGCAGCACACTCACTGAGGCTGTGCGACTCGGCCCGGCCCCGCGCGCAGGCGCAGCAGACGGCCCGGCCCCGCGCGCGCAGGCGCAGCAGACGGCCCGGCCCCGCGCGCGCAGGCGCAGCAGACGGCTCGGCCCCGCGCGCGCAGGCGCAGCAGACGGCCCGGCCCGACCCGGCCCCGCGCGCGCAGGCCAGGCGGACCCCGGACGATCTGACGTCACCTCCCTGCCGTGCGACCTGACGTCATCCCACTCACCCCTCCCCCCCCCCCCCCCTCCATCGCGCGGGGAGATGGCGCCGCCGGCCCCGCGCGCCCGCCATCCCAACCGCCGCCATAGCGCACTGCGCACGCGTCGGGCGACAGAGGCGGGCTCGGTGTTCCGCCGCTGTGTTGGTGGCACCGCCGGCTGTTAACTTGTGTGCGGTGTGTCTACGGGGACAACCTCAACCGCTCTGGCAGAGTCTGTGAGCAGAGAAGGCAGAGTTAATGTTTCAATCTATTTAGTGTGTGTGCGTGCAGAGCGCGTATGTTTATTTATTAGAGTCACAAGTAAGGTTTGCATTAACACTGCAATGAAGCTACTGTGAAAATCCCCTAGTTGCCACACTCCGGTGCCTGTTCGGGTACACTGAGGGAGAATTTAGCATGGCCAATGCACCTAACCCGCGTGTCTTTCGGACTGCGAGAGGAAACCGGAGCACCCGGAGAAAACCCATGCAGACACGGGGAGAACGTGCGAACTCCACACATATAGTGACCCAAGCACGGGAATTGAACCCGGGTCCCTGGCGCTGTGAGGCAGCAGTGCTAACCACTCTACTGCCTATGTGTCTGCGCAGAGGGTGTGTGTGTCTGTTTCTGTATATGGAGAGTCTGTGTGTCCTGATGTCTGTGTGTATATGGCATTTGCAAGTCGGAAAAGGAATGCAATAAGGAAGATTTCACATTTATATAAGCTTCTTCCAAAATATTTTTTGTAACCAGTGCCCGGTGCAAAAGTATTTGGTGCCCTAGGCGAACCTTGCCTGCCCCACTCCCCACCACAACCAATGTTTGCAAATGAATGCAGTAAGATGGTTCCACACAGTGGCTAAAAATTGTCAAACATCACAGGTAGTTGTTATCTGTAGCCTGGTCTCACTTGGTCTCAGCCTCCCACTTGTCTGTTTCTGCAGCACCAGGTTAACTCAGCACCGCTGACTAGATTTGCACACTCCATTCCCACATTTCTCCCTGGATCTCAACTCATATCACCATGAGATCGCCCAGGTGACTTTTGAACAATGGAAATTTTGTGAACTGGTGGCACCACCCATTACTGAACCATGATGCTGGATAACATAAATTACTCTTAAAGTAAAGTTTATTTATTAGTCACAAGTAAAGCTTACATTAACACTGCAGTGAAGTTACTGTGAAATTCCCCTTCCGGACATGAATACAGATTCTGCTTACACTACAACGCCAGAAACACTAAACCAGAAATGAACACGAGAATTTAGGTGGAGATTTGGAAAAAGGGTTAATGTCAAATGTGTAAATATATAGACTACATCTTCATGGTTGCAAGATCACATAAAAGAACTTAGAGGTAGTTCCATGCAAAACATCATGTAGAGACTACCTTGTAAATAATTAGCATAAAGATAAATAAAAGACAGGTTGACAGTAATGTCTCCAGCATTATCTGTAAGTCGAATACTAAGTCGAGCACGTACCAGACCAAAGACCAATAACAGATTAAATGTCTTTAACATAGTAAAAAAAGTCCCAAGGCAATTCTCAAATTTGACACAGCGAGACTCATTATAAGGAGCACAGAGACGTCAGAGTCTATTAAGGCTGGAGAAAGTCACAAGAATCTTAACTTGAGTGGAGCAAATGACAAATAACCACCCGATTTGGCGGGCCTGCTGTTGCTTCCCTCCCAATTCCTGCCTGATCTGAGTGTGAGTTGGACTGAGTTGAGTGGACTGATGAATGGCAGATAGAGTTTAATTTAGATAAATGCGAGGTGATGCATTTTGGTAGATTGAACCAGGGCAGGACTTACTCAGTTAATGGTAGGGCGTTGGGGAGAGTTACAGGACAAAGAGTTCTAGGGGTACATGTTCGTAGTTCCTTGAAAGTGGAGTCACAGGTGGACAGAGTGGTGAAGAAGGCATTCAGCATGCTTGATTTCATTGGTCAGAACATTGAGTACAGGAGTTGGGACGTCTTGATGAAATTGTACAAGACATTGGTAAGGCCACACTTGGAATACTGTGTACAGTTCTGGTCACCCTATTAGAGAAAGGATATTATTAAACTAGAAAGACTGCAGAAAAGATTTACTAGGATGCTACCAGGACTTGATGGTTTGAGTTATAAGGAGAGGCTGGATAGATTTGGACTTTTTTCTCTGGAGTGTGGAAGGCTGAGGGGTGATCTTATAGAGATCTATAAAATAATGAGGGGCATAGATCAGCTAGATAGTCAATATCTTTTCCCAAAGATAGGGAAGTCTAAAACTAGAGGGCATAGGTTTAAAGTGAGAGGGCAGAGATACAAAAGTGTCCAGAGGGGCAATTGTTTCACACAGATGGTGGTGAGTGTCTGGAACAAGCTGCCAGAGGTAGTAGTAGAGGCGGGTACAATTTTGTCTTTTAAAAAGCATTTAGACAGTTACATGGGTAAGATGGGTATAGAGGGATATGGGCCAAATGCAGGCAATTGGGACTAGCTTTGGGGTTTTAAGAAAAAGGGGCGGCATGGACAAGTTGGGCCAATAGGCCTGTTTCCATGCTGTAAACCTCTATGACTCTATGGATCAACGGCGTGTGAACCATGGGGGCCTTATACCAAGTAGCCAAGTGGGAAAGTGGCAACCAGTTAAAATTCTTCAGTATATATGAAAACTTTGATTTTTTAAATTGGTTTACAGAGTATGGGCGTCACTGGTTAGGCCAGCATTTATTGCCCATCCTTAGTTGCCCATCAGAAGGTGGTGGAACCAGTCTAACAGCTATGGCCTTTAGGACCCGGTCAGCTTGGTCTGTGGTGGTATTACTGAGCCACTCCAGATGAGGGACATTGAAGTTCCCCCACCCAGAGTACATTCTGTGCCCTTGCCACCCTCAGTGCTTCCTCCAAGTGGTGTCTGAAATGGAGGAGTACTGATTCATCAGCTGAGAAGGGACAGTACGTAGTCATCAGCAGGAGGTTTCCTTGCCTATGTTTGACCTGGTGCCATGGGATTTCATGGGGTCCAGAGTCAATGTTGAGGACTCCCAGGGCAACTACCTCCTTACTGTATACCACTGTGCCACCTCTTCTGCTGGGTCTGCTCTGCCAGTGGGACTGGACAAGAATGGTGATGGTGGTATCTGTTAAGTGTCATTCTGAATATGACTGTGTCAGGCTGTTGCTACACTGGTGAGGATGCATGTCCTAAACCAATTAAACTTTTAATTCTTCTTTAATTGAGACCGGACGTGACTAAAACACATCAACTTCTTCGCCCGTTGTGATTGGTGTGATTTTTCTTTACAGGAAAATAACCAAAATCTGTCATGGAAACTTGGACCAAACAAACAAACAAACTTTGACCAAACAAAGGCTGGTTATTTGTAATCTGTTGGGTTGGTTTTCTCTAAAACACAATACAAATGATTTGGTTTCATGTGGAATGTGCCCTACCTTTGTGTCTGAATAAAAAGAGGAATATAAATTGCAAAAGACTGGTACATTTGTCCAGATATTAAATTACCCACAATTAGACCAATTGCAGTAACTACAACGGAAACTAACAAATGGGTAGATCAATCAATAACTGTTTCATAAAATGTCACATGCATCATAGAGTCATAGAGGTTTACAGCATGGAAACAGGTCCTTTGGCCCAACTTGCCTATGCCGCCCCTTTTTTTAACCACTAAGCTAGTCCCGATTGCCCGCGTTTGGCCCATATCCCTCTATACCCATCTTACCCATGTAACTGTCTAAATGCTTTTTAAAAGACAAAGTTGTACCTGCCTCTACAAAAATCTCTGGCAGCTTGTTCCAGACACTCAGCACGCTATGTGTGAAACAATTGCCCCTCTGGACACTTTTGTATCTCTCCCTTCTCACTTTAAACCTATGCCCTCTAGTTTTAGACTCCCCTACCTTTGGGAAAAGATGTTGACTATCTCACTGATCTATGCCCCTCATTATTTTATAGACCTCTATAAGATCATCCCTAAATCTCCTACACTACAGGGAAAAAAGTCCCATTCTATCCAGCCCCTCCTTATAACTCAAACCATCAAGTCCTGGTACCATTCTGGTAAATCTTTTCTGCGCTCTTTATAGTTTAATAATATCCTTGTACAACTTTAACACGACACCCCAACTCCTGTATTCAATGTTCTGACCAATGAAACCAAGCATGCTGAATGCCTTCTTCACCACCTTGTCCACCTGTGACTCCACTTTCAAAGAGCTATGGACCTGTATCCCTGGATCTCTTTGTCCTATAACTCTCCCCAACACCCTACCATTAATTGAGTAAGTCCTGCCCTGTTTGATCTACCAAAATGCATCACCTCACAGTTATCAGAATTAAACTCCATCTGCCATTCATCAGCCCACACGCCCAATTATTCAAGATCCCATTGCAATCCTGGATAACCTTCACTGTCCACTATGCCACCAATCTTGGTGTCATCTGCAAACTTACTAATCATCCCTCCTAAATTCTCATCCAAATCATTAATATAAATGACAAATAACAGTGGACCCAGCACCGATCCCTGAGGCACATTGCTGATCACAGGCCTCTAGTTTGAAAAACAACCCTCTACAACTATCCTCTGTCTTCTGTCATCAAGCCAATTTTGTATCCAATTGGCTAGCTCACCCTGGATCCTGTGAGATTTAACCTTATGCAACAATCTACCATGCGGTGCCTTGTCAAAGGCCTTGCTAACGTCCATGTAGACAACATCATCTGCACTGCCCTCATCTATCTCTTGGTTACCCTGTCAAAAAACTCAATCAAATTTGTGAGACATGATTTTCCACTCACAAAGCCATGCTGACTGTCCCTAATCAGTCCTTGCGCCTCTAAATGCCTGTAGATCCTGTCTCTCAGAATACCTTCTGACAACTTACCCATTACAGGCGTTCAGCTCACCGGCCTGTAGCTTTTCCCTGCAGCCCTTAAACAAAGGCACAACATTTGCCGCCCTCCAATCTTCGGGCACCCCACCTGTGGCTGTCGATGATTCGAATATCTCTTCTAGGGGACCCGCTAGTTTCTCCCTAGCCTTCCACAACGTCCTGGGATACACTTCATCAGGTCCTTGGGAATTATTTACCTTGATGCGCTTTAGGACTTCCAGCACCTCCCTCTCTGTGTTATGTACATTCCTTAAGACATCACTATTTATTTCCCCAAGTTCCCTAACATCCATGCCTTTCTAACAGTAAATACTGATGAGAAATATTCATTTCGGATCTCACCCATCTCTTGTGGATCAGCACACAGATGACCTTGTTGATCCTTAAGAGGCTCTACTCTCTCCCTAGTTACTCTTTTGCCCTTTATGTATTTGTGGAAGCTCTTTGGATTCTCCTTTGCCTCATCTGCAAAAGCAATCTTGTGTCCCCTTTTTGTCCTCCTGATTTCTCTCTTAACTCTATTCCTACCTTCAAGGGATCCACTTGATTCCAGCTATCTATGCATGTCATGTGCCTCCTTCTTCTTCTTGACCAGGGCCTCAATATCCCAAGTCATCCAGGGTTCCCTACGGCATCTCCTCCGGAGCCTTCAACATGTCATTGATGAAGACGAACATCTCGCCAAGGCCATCCCCACACCCCCACTTCTTGCCTTCAAACAACCGCACAACCTCAAACAGACCATTGTCCGCAGCAAACTACCCAGCCTTCAGGAGAACAGTGACCATGACACCACACAACCCTGCCACAGCAACCTCTGCAAGACGTGCCGGATCATCGACACAGATGCCATCATCTCACGTGAGAACACCATCCACCAGGTACACGGTACATACTCTTGCAACTCGGCCAACGTGGTCTACCTGATACGCTGCAAGAAAGGATGTCCTGAGGCATGGTACATTGGGGAAACTATGCAGACGCTGCGACAACGGATGAATGAACACCGCTCGACAATCACCAGGCAAGACTGTTCTCTTCCTGTTGGGGAGCACTTCAGCGGTCACGGGCATTCGGCCTCTGATATTCGGGTAAGCGTTCGCCAAGGCGGCCTTCGCGACACACGACGGCGCAGAGTCGCTGAGCAGATTGATAGCCAAGTTCCGCACACACGAGGACGGCCTCAACCGGGATATTGGGTTCATGTCCCACTATTTGTAACCCCCACAGAGTTTCACTGGCTGTCTTGTCTGGAGACAATACACATCTTTTTAGCCTGTCTTGATGCTCTCTCCACTCATGCTGTTTTGTTTCTTAAAGACTTGATTAGTTGTAAGTATTCACATTCCAACCATTCTTCATGTAAATTGAGTTTGTGTCTTTATATGCTCTGTTTGTGAACAGAATTCCCACTCACCTGAAGAAGGGGCTTGCAGCTCCGAAAGCTTGTGTGGCTTTTGCTACCAAATAAACCTGTTGGACTTTAACCTGGTGTTGTTAAACTTCTTACTGTGTTCCCCACTTCTACCAGCCTTGCCCTTCACTCTAAAAGGAATGTGCTTACCCTGAACCCTGGTTAACACTCTTTTGAAAACCTCCCATTTACGAGCCATCCCTTTGCCTGCCAAGAGATTCCCCCAATCAACCTTAGAAAGTTCCTGTCTAATACCATCAAATTGGCCTTGCCCCAATTTAGAATTTTAACCTTTGGGCCAGACCTATCGTTCTCCATAGCTATCTTAAAACTAATGGAATGATAAAGTTAAAGTTTATTTATTAATCACAAATAAGGCTTACATTAACACTGCAATGAAGTTACTGTGAAATTCCCCTAGTCACCATAGTCTGACGCCAGTTCAGGTCAATGCACCTAACCAGCACGTCTTTCAGAATGTGGGAGGAAACCGGAGCACCTGGAGGAAACCCATGCAGACATGGGGAGAACATGTAAACTCTACACAGACAGTGACCCAAGCCGGGACCCTGGTGCTGTAAAGCAACAGTGCTAACCACTGTGTTACCATGCTGCCCCCATCACTGGTCCCAAAGTGATCCCTTAATAACACTTCTGTCACCTGCCCTTCCTTATTTCCCAAGAGGAGGTCAAGTTTTGCCCTCTCTCTAGTCAGGCCATCCACATACTGAATGAGAAATTCCTCCTGAATACACTCAACAAATATCTCTCCATCCAAACCCCTAATATTATGGCTGTCCCAGTCAATGTTGGGAAAGTTAATGTCCACTACTATTATCACCCTATTTTTCTTGGAGCTATTTGTATTCTCCTACCTATTTGATCCTCAATTTCCCGCTGACTATTTGGGGGCCCATAGTACAACCCTATCAAAGCGATTTCCCCCTTCTTATTTCCCAGTTCTACCCATAGACTCAGTGGGTGAACTCTCAGATATATCCCCTCTCAGTACTGCTGTGATGCTTTCCGTAATCAAAAGCGCAACTCCCCTTCCTCTCTTACCTCCTGTTCATCAGTAGAACGTTTTTTTGAGAAATTATGAACATTTCGCTTAACAAAAGATAATTAACAATTCATTTTCTGTAAAATGTCATAGAGTCATTGTGATACAGAAAGAGGTTATTTAACCCATGCCATCTCTCTATGGAGTAAACCAGTAAGTTCCATTCCCCTGCTCTTTCCCTGTTGCCATGGAAGTTTAGTTCCCTCAAGTGCCCATGCAATTTTTCCTTTTGGAAGCATTCCACCTCAGCTTCCTGGAAGGCCATGGGTTCTAGGTCATTTCTACTCACTGTGTAAATAAAGGTCTTCCTCACCACCCCACCTCCCCCACCCCCACGTCCCAACATTGTTCCTCTTGCCCGAGACCTTAAATCTGTATCCTTCATCCTCTTACCATCAGCTAATGGGAACAGCTGGTTAGAATCTTGTGTACCTCATCAAATCTCCTTTCAATCATCTTTGCTTCAAAGATAACCCCAAGTTCTCCAACCTAACCTAGTAGCTAAACTCCCTCAAACCTGGAACCATTCTGGTAAATCTTTTCTGCGCCCTCTCAGGAACCTTCACATCCTTTTGGTCACTCAGTTCCAGTGACCTGAACTGGGTGTAATTCTCCCATTGTGGCCTATCCAAAGCTTCACAAAGATTAAACGTAACAAACCTCGATGTAAGAAGCCCAAGATCCCATACATTTTGCTCACCACTCTTATTGGGCGGGATCTTGAGCCCACACTCTCCGTGCGCGAGATCGCTGGGGTCATTGTTGGCGGGACTGGAAGATTCCACCAGTGCATAGGGCTGGAAAATCCCATCCTCCATCTCCTTTTAGTGTTAAGATATTTAACCATCATAGTACATCCACAAAACTGGTCAGGTAACAAATAATTTTGATCCAAAAATAATTTAAGAGTGAATTAATTTGCATGTAGGCTAAATACTGAACAGCCAAGTTATACTGATGACTGAGAACACAATAGCAATAACTCAGAGTTATTAAAATGAAGCCTGATTGCTATATCAAACATCAGGAAAAATGTGCGGGTCTCCACTTATGACAGTCCTCTGCTAGCCAGGAACAGAGGTTGGAGACACAGCATGCTAATGTGTCCAATACCGAGCAAGGAAATGTTCTTACTTTTGTGGAGGGTGCAACAGCCAACACGAAGTTCACTGCACTCAATCTAAGTGGATCCCACAGCCGATTTGTGCCTCTTTGATACGTGACTGTCTGTCCTTTAGACAATGGGTTCTTTCACGTTTTAGAATTCTCATACTGGCCATTTCCTTGGGTTGAACATCACAATCAATCATTTCATGTCCCCTACAATCTACCCAATATATGATGGGATCTTAATATAGAACAATTGCTCTGTTCATTGTTACTAGAATAACCTTGAGACCAGGGAGAGATCAGCCATGATGTGATTGAATGGTGGAGCAGGCTCATGGGGCTGAATTGCCTACTGCTCCTAATTCTTAAGTTCCAATGTAATCTTAACCGAGAGAGAAATGCAACAAATTGTTTTATTAAAAGACAGGTAAATCAATATTGTACAGTTCAATGGATTACACACTACATTATTCATGTTGCATAAAATAATGGTCACCTATTTTCTCTTTAAACAGAGGATCCACAATTCTTGAATTGAAATGGATGAACTTTTAGTGGATTGCCAAAGAGCGAAGCCAACAACTGAGGTGTAACCTGGAATTGTAGTAATTCACATGCACTTGGCTTTTTTTATTCTTTCATGGGACGTGGGTATCACTAGCTAAGCCAGCATTTATTGCCCATCCCTAACTTCCCTTGAGTAGGCTCCAGCCATAATGCACCCATTCACAAATACACAATTATATTATAACAATTTGTATCCTAATATAATGTAAATCGGGAAATATATCAAGCAGTACATTTTTCTCGTTAAATCCAGAGGCCCAAGCTAATGCCCTGAGGACAAGCGTTCACAAGAACGTAAGACATAGGAACAGGAGTAGACCACTCGGTCCATTGCGAATGTTCCGCCATTCAATAAGACAATGCCTGATCTTAAAGTAAAGTAACGTTTATTTATTTGTCACAAGTGAGGCTTAAATTAACACTGCAATGAAGTTACTGTGAAAATCCCCTAGTTACCACACTCCGGCACCTGTTCAGGTACACTGAGGGAGAATTGGCTTCAACTCAATGTAAGGAACTTATTCCTTAAGTTATATTAAGGAATATTCCTTAATTCATATTCCTTAATTCCCTGACAGATCATCCCAGCCTAAATTTATTCAATGATGGAGAATTCGCAACCCTCTGAGGTAGAGAATTCCATCAACGGGGCGAAGTGGAAAGGGTCGAGAGCCCCAAGTTTTTAGGTGTCCAGATCACCAACAACCTGTCCTGGTCCCCCCCTGCTGCCGACACTATAGTTAAGAAAGGCCAAGAACACCTCTACTTTCTCAGAAGACTAAGGAAATTTGGCAAATCAGCTACAACTCTCACCAACTTTTACAAATACGCCATAGAAAGCTTTCTTTCTGGTTGTATCACAGCTTGGTATGGTTCCTGCTCTGCCTAAGACCAAAAGAAATTACAAAAAGTCGTGAATAGAACATAGAACAGTACAGCACAGAACAGGCCCTTCGGCCCACGATGTTGTGCCGAGCTTTATCTGAAACCAAGATCAAGCTATCCCACTCCCTATCATCCTGGTGTGCTCCATGTGCCTATCCAATAACCGCTTAAATGTTCCTAAAGTGTCTGACTCCACTATCACTGCAGGCAGTCCATTCCACACCCCAACCACTCTCTGCGTAAAGAACCTACCTCTGATATCCTTCCTATATCTCCCACCACGAACCCTATAGTTATGCCCCCTTGTAATAGCTCCATCCACCCGAGGAAATAGTCTTTGAACGTTCACTCTATCTATCCCCTTCATCAATTTATAAACCTCTATTACGTCTCCCCTCAGCCTCCTCCGCTCCAGAGAGAACAGCCCTAGCTCCCTCAACCTTTCCTCATAAGACCTACCCTCCAAACCAGGCAGCATCCTGGTAAATCTCCTCTGCACTCTTTCCAGCGCTTCCACATCCTTCTTATAGTGAGGTGACCAGAACTGCACGCAATATTCCAAATGTGGTCTCACCAAGGTCCTGTACAGTTGCAGCATAACCCCACGGCTCTTAAACTCCAACCCCCTGTTAATAAAAGCTAACACACTATAGGCCTTCTTCACAGCTCTATCCACTTGAGTGGCAACCTTTAGAGAACTGTGGATATGGACCCCAAGATCTCTCTGTTCCTCCACAGTCTTCAGAACCCTACCTTTGACCCTGTAGTCCACATTTAAATTAATCCTACCAAAATGAATCACCTCACATTTATCAGGGTTAAACTCCATTTGCCATTTTTCAGCCCAGCTTTGCATCCTATCTATGTCTCTTTGCAGCCTACAACAGCCCTCCACCTCATCCACTACTCCACCAATCTTGGTGTCATCAGCAAATTTACTGATCCACCCTTCAGCCCCCTCCTCTAAGTCATTAATAAAAATCACAAAGAGCAGAGGACCAAGCACTGATCCCTGCGGCACTCCACTAGCAACCTGCCTCCAATCCGAAAATTTTCCATCGACCACCACCCTCTGTCTTCGATCAGACAGCCAGTTACCTATCCAATCGGCCAACTTTCCCTCTAACCCACACCTCCTCACTTTCATCATAAGCCAACCATGGGGGACCTTATCAAACGTAGCCCAATCCATCATGCAAACCAGCCTCTCATCCATTGACTCTGTCTATACTTCCCGCTGCCTCGGCAAAACAGTCAGCATAATTAAGGACCCCATGCACACCGGACATTCTCTCTTCCACCTTCTTCCTTCGGGAAAAAGATACAAAAGTCTGAGGTCACGTACCAACTGTCTCAAGAACAGCTTCTTTCCTGCTGCCATCAGATTTTTGAATGGACGTACCTTGCATTAAATTGATCTTTCTCTACACCCTAGCTATGACTGTTAACACTACATTCTGCACTCTCTTGTTTCCTTCTCTATAAACGGTATGCTTTGTCCGTATAGCGCACAAGAAACACTACTTTTCACTGTATGCTAATACATGTGACAATAATAAATCAAATCAAAGATTCACAACTCTTTGAGTGAAGAAATTTCTCCTCATCTCAGTCCTAAATGATCAACCCTTTATACTGAAATTGTGCCCCCATGCTTCAGATTCCCCGATCAGTGGAAACAATCCCTCAGCATTTACCCTATTGAGCCCCTTCAGAATTCTGTAGATTGCAATGGGATCGCCTCTCAATCTTCTAAACTCCAGGAAATATAAGTCCAATTATTCAAGATTTCTTCATAGGATAACCCCTTCATCCCAGGGTTCAATGCAGTGAACCTTTACTGTACCACCTCCAATGCAACTATATCCTTGGAGACCAAAACTGTACACAGTATTCCAGATGTAGTCTCACCAAAACCCTGTAGATTTGTATTCTTATATTCCAATCCTCTTGCAATAAAGGCCAACAATAAATGCCATTTGCCATCCTATTTGCTTGTTGTACTTGTATGCTAACTGTTTGCATTCTTTGTACAAGCACACCCAATCTCTGTGAACAGCAACACTTACAAGTTTCCCATTGTAGTAACTCAAGGCGAATCGATGTGGCAAGCAACAATTAAAAATTTTATTGACTGTGAAGAACTATGTACAACTAAGGGTCAAACAGCACAACTCTCAACAACGCCCTGACTCCAACTGAAGCCTCCCAACCTCGGGAATTTGCTCCCGATTGGCACAGGTTTGTGGCCTCGCAGTCCATTTCTTCCAGCCTGGTCACGTGGCCCATGAAGGATCAACCATGAAAGGGGCCACACTACCATACTCTCTCCCCCCCCCCCCCCCCCCCCAACCTCTTGGACTGCCTATGATAAAACAAAAAGAAAAACAGTTAACACGTTGGCAGACAAACAACAATATTACAGAAGGGACACCAGGGAAAGACAGTTCATAACGTCAGCCGGCTCGGAGACTTCTAGAGCCTTACGGAATGCTGCAACTCTGACAGGGATTCTTCAGTAGCCACCCACCCAGGATCTACTGATGGGGCAGACGTGCTAATCACCTCTGAGCTAGGTCCTTGCCAGCCCCTTCCTCTGCCTCAGGCACCAAAACCAGAGGCAGCCTTGGCCCCACGATGGGCGTTAAATGCCTTGTTCAGAAGCTGGTACATACGAGCTGGATGTGGGGCCCACTTGCTTGTCCCCTGTTGCTGGCTCTACTCCCTGGCATAAGTGACCAACATGCTTCTTCATGTGGTGGAGACCCTGAACCTCTGCCTACTCCACAATGCTGGCACCAAGGCAGGTCCACCACCAAAATTCCTTACCAAAACCAGGTTGTCAACATTAAATGATCTGTCCCCTTTCTGAGTGACAGATACTTTTTCAGAGAGGCCTGCCTACCCTCCACCCTGCCCAACGAATTTGGGAACCCTAAGTCCAAACAGGTATACAGGTCCCTGCTCATTAGCAATGCTGCAGGCCTGACCCCAGTGGTGGTGTGATGTGGGACAGCAAAAAACGTGCCAATGTCAATGGCAGCGGCCTATGAGCCTGCTTCTTCATAGAAACCTTGAACGTCTGCACAGCTTGTTCCACCCACCCATTTGAGGCAGGATGGTAGAGGGCTGACCTGACATGATGAACGCCATTAGACTTGACGAAAATCTGAACTTCGTCAGCCGCTCCGTTATCTGATACCAACACTCCGGGAAGACAATGGATCATGGAGATCTTCTTCAGTTTTTCAATCGTAGATGTAGCTGTGGTGGATCTTGTGAGCTAAATGTCCAACCACTTGGAATGGGCATCTATTAGGATCAGGAATAGTGCCTCAAAAAAGGCCCAGAAAAATCTATATGAAGCTGCGACCACAGACGGCCCAACCACTCCCAGGCGTGCAGGATCACTGATGGTAGTAACATTTGTTGAGTCTGCCAACTCACACACTACCCAACCATTTGTTCAATGTCTCTGCCAATGCCAAGCCACCAGACATAACTTCTGGCCAACGCTTTCATTCTGCTCTGGCCAGGATGGGCATCATGTAACTCTTGGCGCAGGGGCTGCTGCCCTGAGGGCAGTACATTGACACTCACTCACTTTATCTATTTAGATCCATTTGAAGACTCTCCAACCCCTGTTGTCAACTTTCTTTCCATGATGTATCTCGATGTCATCGGCTCCATAGATTCAGTCTCGTCATCATTAATGTTCATTGTAAATAGTTAATGCCCCAAATCTGATCCTGGTGACACTCCACAAGTTACATCTCACCAAGCAGAAAAATATTCATTTATCCCTACGCTCTGCTTCCTGTTAGCTAACTAATCCTTTATCCATTCTAATATGTTACACAATCATACAATCCCTACAGTACAGAAGGAGGCCATTCGGCCCATCGAGTCTGTACTGACCACAATCCCACCCAGGCCCTATTCCTGTAACCCCACATATTTACCCTGCTAATCCCCCTGACAGTAAGGGGCAATTTAGCATGGCCAATCAACCTAACCCACACATCTTTGGACTGTGGAAGGAAACCCATGCAGACATGGGGAGAACGTGCAAACTCCACACAGACGGTGACCCAAGACAAGAATTGAACCCGGATCCCTGGCATTGTGAGGCCAGCAGTGCTAACCACTGTGCTACCCACAAGATACAAGTTTCCCCCACATGTACTCTTATCATGTATAGTAACCTTTGGTGTCTTTGAACATAAAAAGATAGTATTAAATGGAAATCCTTTCTTTACAAAATGAGAAGTGAATTGTTACCAATAATTCGGATCAATGGTGCTGCAGGTAATTCAAATTCATCATCAGCCCACATCCGGAGTGAAAGAACATAAGAACTAGGAGCAGGAGTAGGCCATCTGGTCCCTCGAGCCTGCTCTGCCATTCAATAAGATCATGGCTGATCTTTTCATGGACTCAGCTCCACTTACCCATCTGCTCACCACAACCCTTAATTCCTTTATTGTTCAAAAAGGAAAGGATAACGTCCCAACAAGTGTATAATCCTGTTCCCAAGCAACTCAATATCTATATTAAGTGTTAGCTATTTAATTGCGCATCCCCCCAAAACAATCAGCATTTTCAATAGCAAAAGTCTGGGAAAGATTGACAAATATTTACCAGATACTATTCACTTTTATTGAGTCCAAGATGTGGCGTGTCAAAGTTTAGAAAGGGAGTTGCTGTGGGAACATGCACTTTTTACATGCATGTTAGCATCCATGAAATTCAAGACAGAAGCGTGCTCATTCACACCAATAGGTTAAAGTTTAAGATATCAGTCCCGTGCAATGGGAACAGATTAATATGATGTGGAAATGCCGGCGTTGGACTGGGGTAAACACAGTAAGGAGTCTAACAACACCAGGTTAAAGTCCAACAGGTTTATTTGGTAACAAATGCCACTAGCTTTCGGAGCGCTGCTCCTTCGTCAGATGGAGTGGAAATCTGTGGAAATCCACAGATTTCCACTCCATCTCACGAAGGCGCAGCGCTCCGAAAGCTAGTGGCATTTGTTACCAAATAAACCTGTTGGACTTTAACCTGGTGTTGTTAGACTCCTAACAGATTAATATCCAGGCAGTGGTAAGACAACAAGAATAATACGTTCACAAACAAATTGATTGATGCATGTGAAACTTAATTGTGTGGTTAAAATACGTTGGTTGTTCCAAGTGTGGAACTCAGTACTTAACATTTTTATTATAGATATAGCGTTTCTAATTACATAACTACAATTGCTAACAACACTTCCCCACTGCATTTATAAAGGAAGATTATGAGCTCTCCCACAAACCGTGATACAAGATGAAGACAGTTTTACCACTTCTGTTTATGATTTACCTCGTTGCTTCTCCAGGTAAAATATTTTTTATTAATGAGTTCAGATTTAAATCTAACATCCATTCAGAAATATAAAAATTAACCTTTCAATGCTTTACAAATATATTTTGAGAACATTGAGCGGGAGTGGGGGGGGGGGGGGGAATACACATAAGGAACAATTGAACCAGCTTCCTCTGCTATTGGGAACCTCAAGTGGTGGGACAAAAACAGAAAATGCTGGGAAAACTCATCAGGTCTGGCAGTATCTGTGGAGAGAGGAAACGGAGTTAACATTTCTGGTCAGTATGACTGTAATGTTGTTCTGACTGGGTGAGTTTGTAAATGATAGGTGTTTACCTCCTGCTGCTCTTTTTCCATCTGTGTGATTATTCTTAAACTCAGCAGGGAAGTCCTCCTCTTCCTTCGCTTTTTGTATCAATGATTAGCGTCAGGATGAACCCAGTCCAGCTGAGTTTCACTTTCTCAATGACTCAGGATGTGAGATAATATATGTGGGTGATGTACTGCATGAATATAGGTGGGTGGTGTATTGCATGGGAGATGATTTTCCTGCTGTTGTGTTGAATACAGCATTGAGGAGAATCGAGCAGCAAAGATTGCTTGTCCTCAAAGCGGCCAATTCAATTTTTCCATTGCACCCAGGCTCGCCTGCCCTCTTCCAGATTGCTCCTGCTGCTTCTGCTGCTCACTCCTTCATCTCCCTGGGCCCTAAACTCTGGAATTCCCTCCCCACCGCTCCAGCTCTTTAACTCGCTTTCCACATTTAAGATACTCATTAAAACCCATCACTTCAACCAGACTTTTGGTCATCTGCCTTAACATCTCTGTGCCTTGGTGACATAGGCCAGAATTTTACCGGCACGCCTGCCCGAGGTTCGTAAGATCCCATCTGAGGCCAAAGGAGAATGCTGTTCTGCGAGCCTCGCCCGCCCCGATTCCAGGGTGGGCGTGCCGGTAAAATTCCAGCCTATAGTTTATCTTACAAAGCTCCAGTGAAGCACCTTGGAACACTTTATTACTTTAAAGACGCCACATAAATATAAGTTGTTGATGGAGATTGTTTGGTAGGTGAGTGATGAGGCTGTGAAGAATCGAGCAGTAGCTGAGAGTTGATGAGATATGGCAGTTGAAGATGCATTCACTGACCTTAACCATTTGTTTAAGGTCATTGAACTTCTTCTGGCACTGCCTCCAAGTCATTGCTCCTGGCATTGACCCATATCTGTTCCCAGTGCCTTTGGACCAAGTCTCCGGAGGACCTTAATTCCCCACCGCGGATACAGGGCATCTTTGCTGCATGATCACCAATACCTGTTCCAAAAGAACAACTTCACCTGAGGCTAGGAGGTTCCGATTCTGGGTCAGCTGCTGGTCCAATGCAGTCAGTGAACAGTGTGGTGAGCCCTGGCTGCATGCAGCAATCATGCAGATTTGAAAGAAACAGAAATTTCCAGCATTATATTCAACAGTCATGAAACAATCGCGCATTTCGATCACCTTAGCCGTTTCCAAGGGCAATCCAATGTACCTCCCCCCCCCCTCACCATGCATTTTCCAGGTAATTTCATTTATTTCAGGCATTCTGTAATTTTTTTTTGCAGGAATGTATTGTCTCAGGGCGTATTGGAGACTGATGCAATTATGGCTTTCGAAAGAGAGTTGATCATTACCTGAAGAGGAAAGATTTGTAGATGACTTACTCTTACAGAGAGCCAGCATAGACACAGCAGGTCAAAGGGCCTCCTTCTGTGCTGTGACCATTCTATGATTCTCTATTCCTTTCCTCAGGGTATTCCCCCCCCCCCCCCCCCCCCCCCCCACCCCCCGCTCCATTGCCATTTGGAATTAATGCATTCCATAGTGCCAAGGACCTGGGTTCAATTCCAGCCTTGGGTGACTGTTTGTGTGGAGTTTGCACATTCTCCCCGTGTCTGCGTGGGTTTCCTCCGGGTGCTCCGGTTTCCTCCCACAGTCCTAAAGATATGCAGGTTAGGTGGCTTGACCATGATAAATTGCCCCTTAGTGTCCCAAAATGTGTAGGTTAGATGGATTAGCTATGGTAAATATGTGAGGTTATGGGCATAGGGCTAGGGAGAGGCTGAATGGCCTCCTTCTGCACTGTAGGGATTCTATGATTGGGAATAGGAAGACTCCAAGAGTCACATTTCAAACTCTTAAGGTGCCAACATTTCTGAATCCCCCTCTATACTTGAGTAAATTCATTAAACATTAAATATATTAATGTGAAAACAGCAGCATTTACCATTAAATTTTTTTTGTTCATGGTTTGGTGATGGAGAGGAAGTGGTTAGGATTTATTACTTAAAAGATATTAAGAGGCTAAAATTATTAGTGGGTGGCACGGCGGCACAGTGGTTAGCACTGCTGCCTCGCAGCACCAGGGACCCGGGTTCAATTCAGGCCTCAGGTCATTGTCTGTGTGGACTTTGCATGTTCTCACTGTGTCTGCATGGCTTTCCTCTGGGTGCTCCGGTCTCCTCCCACAGTCCAAAGATGTGCGGGTTAGGTTGATTGGCCATGCTAAATTGACCCTAGTGTCAGAGGGATTAGCAGGGTAAATACATTGGGTTATGGGAAAAAGGCCTGGGTGGGATTGTGGTCGGTGCAGACTCGATGGGCTGAATGGCCTCCTTCTGCACTGTACAGATTCTATTATTAGAATTGGGTTAGATATATCTTACATATATTTTTAATGTATATTCTTACACTCATTGGATATGTGTATAAAGTGGGGAAACTTGTTAAATCTTTCACCAAAAATATCAGAGTAAAAGGTGTGGCACAATTTAAAATCCCATAATCTGATCTGTCAAAGGTTTTAGGATAGAATTTCCACTGGAGTTCTCCCCAAATTTGGCTGTTTGGCCAAATAGTTGTTGACACAATTTCTCCAGGATTTCTTTTGCGCTTCAAGGCAGGAGATTGGGAAAATTTACCTGGAAATCCCATGTGCTTCTTCAGAGGTGAAGTTTGAAGGTGACATAAATAGCTTTTTCTAAAACAAAAAACAGCGCACTTTTCAACAGTTCTACCTTTATTGACCTGAGATGATTAAGGAAACCAATGTTACCTATATGTGTACAATTAAATACTCATTGATGGAACATTTGGTGCTTGACGCTATATTATCAATCATCATTAGTTATGATATTCAGTTTATTACATACCAATAATTACCCAAGGCATTTAAGTCTAATAGTTTGATATTGAAACTGAGGCCCACTGTAAAGATCATAAATTATTAATGTTTCTTCAGTAAGTAAACAGGTTAGGAGAACTGGATAGTGTTGTCTTTTAACTCTGGAAACTGGCCTTAAATTCCAGCCAGTTAAGTGGACGAAAAATCTTTTCACTTCCAGCTGTAAGAGTCCCGCTGGAAATAAGTTTGGACTGTCACAGTTTTATCTTTTTATTTATTCATCTGCAGAATGTCACTGACTAGGCCAGCATTAGCAGTCCATCCTGGGGCGGCACAGTGGTTATCACTGCTGCCTCACAGGGACCCGGGTTCAATTCCTGGCTTGGGTCACTGTCTGTGTGGAGTTTGCACATTCTCCCCATGTCTGCGTGGGTTTTCTCGGGCGCTCCGGTTTCCTCCCACAGTCCAAAGATGTGCGGGTTGGGGTGATTGGCCATGATAATTTGACCCTAGTGTCAGGGGGATTAGCAGGGTAAATATGTGTGGTTACAAGAATAGGGCCTGGGTTGGATTGTGATTGGTGCAGACTTAATGGGCCGAATGGCATCTTTTTGCACTGTAGGGATTCTATGATTGATTCTATGAATTGCCCTTGAGAAGGTGGTGCAGAGCTACCTTCTTGAACCGCTGCAGTACATGTGGAGTAAGTACACCCACAGTGCTGTTAAAGGAGCGAGTTCCAGCATTTTGACCCAGTGGACAGTGAAGGAAAGTAACGGGTCACAGGATATAAGTGGATGAAGGTGATATGTTTTCTTTTTCTTTCCTAATAAACTAATCTCCCTGCCTTGTATTTACATTTACTGTTTCACAAAACCAACAGAGAAAGATTTCCCCTAAGTTGCCCGTCGCGTTTGATCAGCCCACAGGGTGAAGGATGTGGGAAAGACAAAGATGGTACACCAGCCTAGTGGGCTTTGAGGTTGGGCTGAAGCACATTGCTTACATAAAGAAAGTCTTTACTAAACCTGGCCTGAAAGAACTGAGTGCACAAAATTGGATATTTTCCATTTTCAAATATAATAAACTTAGAGATGAAATAGGTTTTGAGCAAGGAATAGGTGGGACAAGGACAAAAGGAAGGTCTGTGATAGGAAGGAAAACAGGAGAGATTGAATGATAGAAGCTCTGATATCTGCAGCTGATGCATTCAAAAGACACTGCAGATTGCCCTCTCTCTGTCAATGTGGCCATACGCCGAAATATTAGTTACTTCCTAAAACTTTTCACCGTTGGTTTTGTACTTAGCCCAGATTGTCATATGGAGAAGCACAGCAGCCTGATTTTTGAGTTATAGGGTCATAGAGGTTTACAACATGGAAACAGGCCCATTGGCCCAACTTGTCCATGCTGCCCTTTTTTTTAAACCCCTCAGCTAATCCCAATTGCCAGAGTTTGGCCCATATCCCTCTACACCCATCGTACCCATGTAACTGTCTAAATGATTTTTAAAAGACAAAATTGTATCCGCCTCTACTACTACCTCTGGCAGCTTGTTCCAGACAGTCACCACCCTCTGTGTGAAAAAATTGCCTCTCTGGACACTTAGAACATAGAACATAGAAAGCCACAGCACAAACAGGCCCTTCGGCCCACAAGTTGCGCCGATCATATCCCTACCTCCAGGCCTATCTATAGCCCTCAATCCCATTAAATCCCATGTACTCATCCAGAAGTCTCTTAAAAGACCCCAACGAGTTTGCCTCCACCACCACCGACGTCAGCCGATTCCACTCACCCACCACCCTCTGAGTGAAAAACTTACCCCTGACATCTCCTCTGTACCTACCCCCCAGCACCTTAAACCTGTGTCCTCTCGTAGCAACCATTTCAGCCCTTGGAAATAGCCTCTGAGAGTCTACCCTATCCAGACCTCTCAACATCTTGTAAACCTCTATCAGGTCACCTCTCATCCTTCGTCTCTCCAGGGAGAAGAGACCAAGCTCCCTCAACCTATCCTCATAAGGCATGCCCCCCAATCCAGGCAACATCCTTGTAAATCTCCTCTGCACCCTTTCAATGGCTTCAACATCTTTCCTGTAATGAGGTGACCAGAACTGCGCGCAGTACTCCAAGTGGGGTCTAACCAGGGTCCTATAAAGCTGCAGCATTATCTCCCGACTCCTAAACTCAATCCCTCGATTAATGAAGGCTAGTACGCCGTACGCCTTCTTGACCGCATCCTCCACCTGCGAGGCCGATTTAAGAGTCCTATGGACCCGGACCCCAAGGTCCTTCTGATCCTCTACACTGCTAAGAATGGTACCCTTCATATTATACTGCTGCTTCATCCCATTGGATCTGCCAAAATGGATCACTACACACTTATCCGGGTTGAAGTCCATCTGCCACTTCACCGCCCAGTCTTGCATTCTATCTATGTCTCGCTGCAACTTCTGACATCCCTCCAAACTATCCACAACACCACCTACCTTGGTGTCGTCAGCAAACTTACCAACCCATCCCTCCACTTCCTCATCCAGGTCATTTATGAAAATGACAAACAGCAAGGGTCCCAGAACAGATCCCTGGGGCACTCCACTGGTCACTGACCGCCATGCAGAGAAAGACCCCTCCACAGCCACTCTCTGCCTTCTGCAGGCAAGCCAGTTCTGGATCCACAAGGCAACAGCCCCTTGGATCCCATGCCCTCTCACTTTCTCAAGAAGTCTTGCATGGGGGACCTTATCGAACGCCTTGCTGAAGTCCATATAGACCACATCCACCGCTCTTCCTTCGTCAATGTGTTTGGTCACATTTTCAAAGAACTCAACCAGGCTCGTAAGGCACAACCTGCCCTTGACAAAGCCGTGCTGACTACTTTTGATCATACTAAACTTCTCTAGATGATCATAAATCCTGTCTCTCAGGATCCTCTCCATCAACTTACCAACCACTGAGGTTAGACTCACCGGTCGGTAATTTCCCGGGCTGTCCCTGTTCCCTTTCTTGAATATAGGGACCACATCTGCAATCCTCCAATCCTCCTGAACCTCTCCCGTCTCCATCGACGATGCAAAGATCATCGCCAAAGGCTCCGCAATCTCCTCCCTCGCCTCCCACAGTAACCTGGGGTACATCCCATCCGGTCCCGGCGACTTACCAACCTTGATGCCATTCAATAGTTCCAACACATCCTCTTTCTTTATGTCCACATGCTCGATCCTTTCTGTCCACCGCAAACCAGCAGTACAACCACCCAGATCCCTTTCCACCGTGAATACCGAGGTAAAGTATTCATTAAGCACCTCCGCTACTTCTAACGGTTCCGCACAAACTTTTCCCCCTTCACCTTTTAAGGGTCCTATGCCTTCACATCTCATCCTCTTACTCTTGACATATTTGTAGAAAGCCTTGGGATTCTCCTTAATCTTACCCGCCAAGGTCTTCTCATGACCCCTTCTCGCTCTCCTAATTTCCTTCTTAAGCTCCTTCCTACATCCCGTATACTCCTCTAAATCCTTAACACCTCCTAGCTCTCTGAACCTTCTGTACGCCTCTCTTTTCTTATTCACCAGGTTCATCACAACCTTCGTGCACCACGGTTCCCGTACCCTACCAACACCCCCCTGTCTCATCGGAACGTTGTCATGCAGAGCTCCAGACAAACATTCCTTGAAAATCCTCCACTTTCCTTCGGTACTTTTCCCCAAGAATGCCTCCTTCCAATTTACCCGTCTAATTTCCTCCCTGATGACACTGTATTTCCCTTTACTCCAGAGAAACACTTTCCTAGCCTGCCTGATCCTATCTCTTTCCAATGCTATCGTGAAGGAGATAGAATTATGATCACTATCCCCAAGATGCTCACCCACCGAGAGATCCTCCACCTGTCCAGGTTCATTAGCCAGCACCAGATCAAGTACAGCCTCTCCTCTAGTAGGCTTATCCACATACTGTGTCAGGAAACTCTCCTGGACACACCTAACAAACTCCTCTCCATCCAAACCCCTAGCCCTAGGGATATTCCAATCTATGTTTGGGAAATTAAAATCTCCCATCACGACAACTCTGTTATTCCTACATCTCTCCAGGATCTGTTTCCCCATCTGCTCCTCAACATCTCTGTTACTATTGGGCGGCCTATAGAAAACACCCAGCAAAGTTACCGACCCCTTCCTGTTCCTAACCTCCACCCACAGAGACTCCGTAGTCAATCCCTCCACGGCGTCCACCTTCTCTACAGCCGTGACACTATCCCTGATCAACAGTGCCACTCCCCCCCCTCTCTTGCCTCCCTCCCTGTCCTTCCTGAAACATCTAAAACCCGGCACCTGAAGCACCCAGTCCTGTCCCTGAGACATCCAAGTCTCCGTAATGGCCACCACATCACAATTTGAAGCAGCAATCCACGCTCTAAGCTCATCCACTTTATTCACTACACTCCTGGCATTAAAATAGACACATCTCAGACCTTCAGCCTGAGCACTTCCCTTCTCCATCACTCGTCTAACCTCCCTCTTACCCTGTCTACATTCCTTATCTATTTGCGAGCTAACCTCCTCGCTCTCAGTCCCCTCATTTCGATTCCCTCCCCCCAACCTTTCTAGTTTAAAGTCTCTCCAGTAGCCTTAGCCAACCTTCCCGCCAGGATATCTTGTATCTCTCTCCTCTCACCTTAAACCTATGCCCTCTAGTTTTAGACTCCCCTACCTTTGGGAAAAGATATTGACTATCTAGCTGATCTATGCCCCTCATTATTTTATAGATCTCGATAAGATCACCCTTCTACGCTCCAGAGAAAAAAGTCCCAGTCTAGCCAGCCTCTCTTTATAACTCAAACCATCAAGTCCCAGTAACATCCTAGTAAATCTTTTCTAGTTTAATAATCTCTTTCTAGTTTAATAATATCCTTTCTATAATAGGGTGACCAGAACTGTACACAGTATTCCAAGTGTGGCCTTACCAATATCTTGTACAACTTCAACAAGACATTCCAATTCCTGTATTCAATGTTCTGACCAATGAAACCAAGCATGCTGAATGCCTTCTTCACCACTCTAAGTGCTTTCTAAAACTATATCCAAGGTATTTTTACTTCTACACTTTAACCTGTTGTTTCGAAGTGAAGCATTATGGAGCGTCAGTGAGCGACACTTAATCTGCAGAGTTCTGAAACTGCAGGACAATGCCAAACAGTCGCCAGGTGCCGCCACTATTGTTCCAGGGAAAATCAGAGGAATATTGGCAGCTCTCACAAAACACTTGGCAGCCTACTAATAGCAGCTTTGGCAGGGCCCCAGGAATAGACTGATTGCTTGAAGGAATGAACAAAAAAGACTCACTTCTGGATCTGGTACTGAGTTTGGTGAAATTCATAAAACCCCTTCAGAGTCACAGACTCTGTGAGTGACAGACAGACCTTTCCAGAATCACAGGGTGTGACTGATAGACAGACAGAACTCCTCCAGAGACACAGGGAGTGAGTGACAGACTGACAGAACTCCTCCAGAGACACAGGGAGTGAGTGACAGACTGATCCTGAATAACAGAAACAGAGTGAGAGATGGTGATTTGGCCTTTACCACTAAATAAATCACAATTTTGCCTCCTCACCTTTTTAAAATGTATTCTTTCATGGGATGTGGGCATCATTGATAAGACCCTGCATTTATTGCCCATCCCCAGTTACCTGTGAACTGAGTGGCTTGCTCGGCCATTTCAGAGGGCAGTTATGAGTCAACCACATTGCTGTGGCTTTGGAGTCACATGTAGGCCAGACTGGATAAGGCCGGCAGATTTCCTTCCCTAAAGGACATTAGCGAACCAGATGGGGTTTAATGGATATTTCTATGGTCACCTAGCACACATTCTCCTCCTGCAATCTTTTTCCACCCCTCTTACTTCTCCTTGTAAAATATTTGATAGCCTATCTGGTGGGTGACTGGTTTGCCCATCCATCACCAGATCCAGCTGGGCCACATCACGGATTGTGGTGCCTCACTATCTTATCAAAATGACCCCCCCACCCCCCTCCATCCTGAATGATCATGAAGAGCAAAGATTACCTTTGGCCTCTTTTCTCCACCATCATCCATCGCCTTAAACACTAAATCTGATGTAAGGTCACCAAACAGAAACATTGGGGGGGGGGGGGGGGGGGGGTTGGGAGGGAGAATTGAATGACCTCCCCGAGGTGAGTTTTGAGGTGGGGGGTGCGGGGCATTTAATTAGACTAAAGGGTCTGGAGTGGAGGCCCAGCTGCCTTTCTGTCTCTGTCCCGATGACAGTGCTGGGTGGAGGAACCAGGGGAACACAAGAAGGGAAAACACTGTCGGGTTTGCTGGCGGGCTCCCGGGGGTCCCTCGTTCAAAGGCACTCGGTGTTCAGTGACTGATCAGGGGATGCATCATCGGGGACAGGGGGAAGCTTCCGAGACCCAACCTCTTTCCTCCATCCTGCCCTCAGTTGTCAGACCCCTGGAAGCTGTCATTGCTCCCTGCAGTGGAGAATGTCCTCTGATTGTCTGGCAGCTTTCAGGGAGTGGCGGCTCCGGGATCCAGGGGAGGCCAGTCACTGGCCACTTGATTGGTACTTAATACAGTGGGCCTTCTCCAAAGATGGCGATGCAGGGCTTCTGTGGGCCGGATTGAATTGCTCCCATTAACTCTGTTTTTCCTTCTTCAAGATGCTGCCAGGCCTCCTGGATATTTCCAGCATTTCCTGTTTTTATTTTAAGGGGAACTTTTCTTATCAGATCCAATTATTTTCACATCTGTGACAGGGAACATTCTCCGTTCTGCAACTTGTTTTGTGTTATTATAGTTTCAAACTTGGTGTTGAAACATGTTTAAAGTACGTAACACGATTAAAAATGTTGTGAATCCAGCTAAGAAAGAAATAATGATTTTACAACAGGCAGGAAATTTGCCTTGTATGTGAAGTGTTAAAGTTGTTGCTGTGTTGACTCTATTTGCAGTCTCCCCTTTACAATGCTACTCCTGTCAAAATGAAGCGAACAATAAAGTCTGTAACCAGAAGCCACCTGAAAATTGCACAGGTGATGAGGACCGGTGTATGGTATCTAAGGTCACCACAGAGATTTGTAAGTTTACATTTAAAATCCATTCTTTCTAATGCCACCCTTGAACTTAATGAGGCATCCTTCAATGTTCTCATTCTTTTATTCTGATTTTTGCATCAAAAATGCTCATTTTTGCATCAACCAATTACATAGAAAGAGGAGATTTTTCAACCTGTTCGAATGTCCAGAGGTGCAGAATGAATATAGGGTGTTTTTGGAGATAATTCTGTTACTTGAAATGGTAAGCCCACATCATCCTCTCCTTCACCACCACTATCTGTGCCTGTCCTGAATAAATGAGAATTTTAGACCCTACTCCTTGTCTCCTGGCCAGGATGCAGGTTATTATAAAGTTCTAATGCAATGGAAATGAATATCAGTCACTACGCTTAACAGGCAGCCAATCCAAGGGGGCAGTGCCAGGGAGCAGTGCCAAGGGGGGCCCTCTGGGAAGATCCAAGTGGTGGGGGGGGGGGTGTTCCACTTATCCATGGAGGGAGAGGGTTCCACTTGTGCATGTGGGGAGGTGGTTCCCTGTGTCCTTGGGGGTGGCGGGGCTGAGAGTTCTTTGTTTTTTATCGTGGATCGGGCTGCCCTTTAAAAACGGAGCCGTGCACTCGGGGTTCCTGGCATTGCCGGCATTTTTTCAGCCTCGCCCCCACCAGCATGATGGTGTGGACCATGCCGGAGGATTCTCTCTGCGCAGAGAACCGCACAGCATGGTGGGAAACGCCAGCTGCGCAGCCGCTGAGCTACACGTCGCTTTGCCCGCCTTGGCTGGCACTCTGTGCAAGATATGGAAAACTCCACCTCAAGTCTTTCATTCCACAGTCTGAGATGAATTTCTGACCCTTTCACCGGGATTTTACTGTCCCGCCCGCCACGGGAAGCAGAGCAGGTGAGGGGCGGAGAATGGGAAGATCCGTTGACATTGGGCTGGATTTTACAGTTTCGGGATGAGCGAGACCATAAAATCCCGTCCTAATTAGTGTTTTTCCTTTGGGCAACAAAGGTAATATTCGAAAAACATCAAGAGGATTGATGGTCGTCTACAGTACTGAGTTAAACTATGTGATTAATAATATTAAATTATACAACAAACTTACAGAAATGTTTTATACTCTTTCCATGTGGCACAGTGGTTGGTACTGCTGCCTCACAGCGCCAGGGACATGGGTTCGACTCCCGGCTTGAGTGACTGTCTGTGTGGAGTCTGCACGTTCTCCCCGTGTCTGCGTGGGTTTCCTCCGGATGCTCCGGTTTCCTCCCACAGTCCAAAAGACGTGCTGGTTAGGTGCACTGACCATGCTAAATTCTCCCTCAGTGTACCCGAACAGGTGCCGGAGTGTGGCGACTCAGGGATTTTCACAGTAACTTCATTGCAGTGTTAATGTAAACCTACTTGTGACACTAATAAATAAATAACGTTAAACTTCATGTCTTCTTGGCACATACATAACAACATTAGATAGAAGGTGAATTGATGGCCTGGTCTTGTGACGCCTTATTCAATTGGCTAGATAATGAAAGCAAACAGCCACAGAGTGGTCTATTGCAGCAAGTCTGGTCACCTCTGTGACACAGCACTCAGGGTGCTCCTGTTATTCTCCTAATTAAGATTGGTTGCGCTTTGTGCGAATCATATGCGTAAACCTGTTTAGTTTTTGGAACTCCCCTCTGCAGTCGCACAAGGGCTGTCATATAATGTAAAGTATTAGCATGACTGATGCTTGGAAACTAACAACTATTTTTTTCCCCCTTCCCATCATTCTAGTTGGACAACAGATAACTACTTTGAAAAAAGGCTGCATTAAAAATGCAGAGTGTACTGGAACCGTCAACATCTTATTCATCAGCGCAGGAACTGAATGCTGCGCGACCAACTTATGCAATGTGAATGGCTCAGCTGGCCTTGGCGAAAGCAAATGGGTGCTTCTAACTTCTGCATGCTTCCTATCCATAATCCTTAAATTGGTAAACACGTTTGAGTTTTAACATCGAGGATGTAGCATTAGCTTGAGAAATGTTCATTCTGTTTCTAATTACATACTGACTTCACTTACATCTAAGGTTCAACATCAACAGTAATTGATTGATGCTGAAGTTTCTTGCTATGACTCGCTGCAATGATCCCATATTGACCATAATGTCACCAAATACGTAACAATCCTGTCACTCAAAAGACAAAAATAAACCAAGATTAACAGGTTAAAGGAGCCTCGATATAAACTGAAAACTTGCTGCCGTCACAATCAATATCGCTCATGATCATGGCCAGCAGAACTCAACCTGTAACAGTTGGATTTTTTGTTAAAGCAGGTGATATTGTGGCACAATTAAAATAAAATACTTAAAATTTCCATTAAAATAGCGCAGAGACAAATTTGATATTAGCATTTGTACAAGACATCACCGGCACAAATCTTTATCCTCACGTATTGGTGACACAATTGCGTAATGTAAAAAGTTGTACATCGCTATAACACGCTGTAATTCTTCATTAGAACTGCAATTAGAAAAATGTAGTTCTACTGTTTGTGAAGGATCTATTTTCTTTATTATACTAGAATTATCAACATAATTTACGATGGTTATAATGTGAGATAGAGGATCGTGGCAAATGAAACTGATGTAACAGCTTTGTCCCTATTCTGCAACCTTCTCCAATCTTACAACTCTCTGCCATCTCGGCATTGCTCCAATTTCGCAACTTTGTTCGTTCCACTTTCGGCGGCTTTGCCTTCAGCTGCCAAGACCCTAAGCTCTGGCATTCTCTCCCTAAATCTCTCCACTTCCCTACTTGTTTCCCTCCTTAAGACATTCTTTATAACCTAACTGTCTAATCGAGCTTTCGTTTATCTGTCCTAACACCCCTGCATGTGCCTCAATGTCAAATTCCGTTTGATTACACAGCTATGAAGCAACTTAGAATAACAGAAAATTACTGCAATGCTAGAATCAGAGACAAAAAGAGAAAATGCAAGAAAATCTCAGCACTTTAGAATGTTGTTTTGTTCTGGCAATAATTAATAAATGCATAACAATCATTTTGAGTGGTTTTATTCATTGTAGCATTAAATGGATAAAGTACAGAAGAATCAAAGGTCTATCAAGGCCATTCCCCACATAAACCACATACAATTTGTCCTGTCACCAATGTATCAGACCAAGTCCTGATGACTTTTTTTTTCATTCATGGGACGTGGGCGTCGCTGGCTGGCCAGCATTTATTGCTCATCCCTAGTTGCCCTTGTTCAGAAGGCAGCTGAAAGTCAACCACATTGTGCAGAGGGGGTTGGGTATGTTAAAAATATTAATTGAGTACTTTTCATTGATCCTTCACTCTTGAAACTGATGCTTGACTATTAGGTTTGAATGGTTTTAATAACTTTAATTTTAACAATAAAATAATAGAAAATTAGATAAACGTATTGGGTGAGATTTTCCCGGAAATTGGCAAAGGCTGATGGCGGACGGGATAAGTAGGGTTGAAGCCATCGACGCCAATGCTGGCTTTCTCCGCCCATATCGCGCAGCACTTCGAAAAAAACATTGGATCTCACGATGCATCGCTGGTGTGGCGGCTTCTGATTCACCCGTCAGCAACTTAGAAACACAAAGATTGGGGTGCCATTTTTAAAGGCCACCCCGCTGGCACAGCGAATAAACTAGTTAGCCCTGGAATCACCCCCTCTCTTCCGGGCACCCCCACACCAGCAGTGCCAGGGGATGATTGGGCATGACCCTCTCCTCACTGAGCTACCTGGGGAGGCTGTGTTCCAAGTGCACGCCTTTGGAGACCAGTTATGATTCATGCTGTTCCGTCATCATGCGGCTGTGGAGGGATTTTGTGACGGGGGCCGGATAATTCCAGTGTAGGAACCTGATAATCAGACGTAAATTTATTAAAATGATGTTCCCAACATTGAACGCTAGGAAACACGGCCCATCACTGACAGGGGACCGGGGACAGTCACATCATGCATTTAAGCTGACATAAAACAGCAGATTTTGCAATATTTTCCATTCCTGTCGCCGAACTCGCCTGACGTGAATGGGAGCGGAAAATCCCATCCATTCTTGCCAAAGTGGATAACCTCACATTTTTCACATTGTATTC
The DNA here is from genome assembly GCF_964213995.1 of Mustelus asterias. NCBI lineage: Eukaryota > Metazoa > Chordata > Chondrichthyes > Carcharhiniformes > Triakidae > Mustelus > Mustelus asterias. The sequence goes on from NC_135807.1 coordinate 20,260,760, forward strand.
CATCTGTTAATTTTTTGCCCACTTGCTTAGTTTCTCTAAATCTACTTGAAGCGTCAACGCATGCTCCTCACACACACTTCCACTTCTGTCCAGCAATACATGAGACATAGAGTCATAGACGGACAAAGCATGTACTTATTTCTGTTTCCTTGGTTAGTTTTTCCCTGGAACAGGTCACCAGCCTTGTCTTCAGAGGGAATCATTTGGAGCGCAATGTATAATTGCTTACATAGAGATAGGAATATTAGTACAACCAATGTGGCTTCATAAAATGGAAGTCTAACTGTATCCTATGAAGCAGCTACGAAAATGATGACACCGTAGACATGGTTCAGACTATTCAACTCAAAGGCCACGTTATGCTATTGCCCAGATTCCCATGTCAAATGTTTTATGGTGTGGGCAGCATATTATCAGGATCAATTGGCTTGGGAAACAAGCCTGATTACTTATTTAAAATGGTAGGCAGGTTGCTGATTCGTATTATGGGGCTGAGCTTGGGGCTGGGCAGCACTCCCTCAATACTGCTTTGACTTTTGTGCTCAAATACCAGAAATGAAATAATGTTTACTCTGAAATTTGAAAATCTATTGAGCTTCAGTTATCTGTGATGTGAATCAGCCTAATGACAGCACTTCTAATTCCAATTTAATAATTATGTCAGAAACTTTCTGTTTTTCAATATCCAAAGTGTGGTGAGTTGTGGGAGGTTATTAATAATCATTCTAAGATATATACACATCTCTTTTAATCCCTTATTAATCATGACTTTTTATGTACGATATATTTGGGGTTATTTTAGTGGTGAAGATAGCCACGAAACGCGTGCTGTGCTAATAAGACACACCTGTTTTGAGAGTTTGGTTTTAGCACATAACTTTACTCCTAATTGCGGATTACTGTCCTTTGAACTTGCCTGGAAATGCTAAAAGAGAAAACGAGATAGCTGCAGGTTTCGTTCGCACTCAAGTGCTGATGAGAACTTTGTGAATGGGAACATGGGAGCTCCACACACCCAGTTCCACTGAATGTGAGCAGTGTGTTGGCTGACACATAGTGGCAGGTTTCAGGATGACACAGCAACTGAGGGGTCAGGTTCCCAGGTTTGGCACTGGAGGGCCTGGTGGTGAGGGTTCAGAACAGGAGGGATGTCTGTACCGGGAGGGAAGGTTGGAGGAAAGGAGGCCACCTCACCCACTTCTCTCTCTCCTGCTGCAGCTGCTTCCTCTCTGCCTGGTCTAATCTCCTCCTCTCATTCCAGATGATAAGGAAATTCTAGCAGGGACCAAAGGGGTAAGTTTTTCACACAGAGGGTGGTGGGCGAGTGGAATCGGCTGCCGTCAGTGGTGGTGGAGGCGAACACAATAGGGTCTTTTAAGAGACTCCTGGATGAGTACATGGAGCTTAATAGGATGGAGGGTTATAGGTAGGTCTAGAAGGTAGGGATGTGTTCGGCACAACTTGTGGGCCGAAGGGCCTGTTTGTGCTGTAGTTTTTCTATGTTTCTATGGCGTAGTGGCAATGCCATTGACTAGTAATCCAGATGCCCAGGCTATCCGGGGACATAAGTTCAAATCCCATCATGGGAGCGGGTGGAATTTGAATTCAATTAATAATTCTAGAATATAAAAGCTCGTCTTAGTAGTGGTGACCACGACAACTATTGCTGTTGATTGATGTAAAAGCCCATCTGATTTACTTGTGAAATCTGCCATCCTTACCCGGTCTGGTCGATATGTGACTCCAGACCCAGCAATGTGGTTGACTCTTAGCCACCCTGTGCAATGGTCAAGCAAACCACTCAGTTAAAGGGCAATTAGGGATGGGCAACAAATGTTGGCCTTGACAGCAATGCTCTCATCCCATGAAAAAAATAAAGAAAAAAGTATAGTTGCTGATGACCAAGCTCTCTGTCTCCTGGTGAGTACTATGAGGTGAAGTGTGCCACATACTCTTTCCCACGGATTCCTCACAGAATTTCCAGTTTGTCCACACACTGCTGACCCTCTGAGGTGCTGCCTGCTCTCTTCTGCAAGGCAGCAGAAAGCCCCATCATGGCTGTTGTCTGCCTTTGCCACTTAACTACCTTCAAGTAGCTAACTGTTTCCTGGGGATGCTGGGTACCACTAACTGGGCACTGAACTTAATTGCTTCATTTAGGGCACTTGCATTTCAACATAGAGCTCCGCAAGTGATACAGCTGAGGCACGGGGTGAATAACATGGAAATTATCTGGGTGAATGATTGCTGACCCCAGATTAAAACTTAAGCGCATTTCTGAACTGGCAATCTTTGCATTGCTTGCTTGAGTTTTTTTGATGAGGTAAACAGAGAGGTTTGATGAGGTTTGATTCTGCACATGTGGACTTTCAAAAGGCATTTGATAAGGTGCCGCACAACAAGACTTGTGAACAAACTTACAGCCCAGCCTGGGATAAAAGGGACAGTAATAAAGTGGATATGAAATAAGCCCAGTGATAGGAAACAAAGTGTAATGGGGAACAGTTGTTTTTCAGACTGGAGGAAGTTTGTTTTAAACTTTTCATTTATGGGAAATGGGCGTCACTGGCAAGCCAAGTACCTGCCGATTATAATACAATTCTAAAGATGGTGTAAATGTGCATAAATCACTGAAGGTGGCACGGCAAGTTGACAGCATGGTTAATAATTCATACAACATCCTGGGCTTTATCAATAGGTACAAAAGTAAGGAAGTTTTGTTAAACCTGTATAAACAATAACTTTCCTCAACTGGACCACTGGTTCTGGGCACCACACTTGAAGAAGAATTTGAAAGCATTGGAGAGAGTGCAGAAGATTCACGAGCGTGATTCAAGGGACGGGGAACTTGAATTATATAGAAAGGTGGGAGAAGTTGGGACTGTGTCCTGTGGAGAAGTTAAGAGAAGATTTGATAGAGGGTCTGGACAGAGTAGACAGGGAGAAACTGTTCCCATTGGTGGAAGGATTGAGAACCAAAGATTTAAGGTAATTGGTAAAAAGAAATAATGCCAACAAGAGGAAAAAATGTTTTCATATCTTGAGTGTACCTGAAATGCACTATACTGGGTAGGAGTGTGGTGGAGGCAGGTTCAATTGAAGCTTAAAAGAGGGAATTTTTAAGTTTATTAATCACAAGTAGGCTTACATTAACACTGCAATGAAGTTACTGTGAAAACCCCCGAGTCGCCACACTCTGGCACCTGTTCGGGTACAGTGAGGGAGAATTTAGCACCTAACCAGCACGTCTTTCGGACTGTGGGAGGAAACCGGAGGACCCGGAGGAAACCCACGCAGACCCAAGCCGGGAATCGAACCCAGGTCCCTGGTGTTGTGAGGCAGCAGTGCTAACCACTGTGATCTGACAAGGTGGGAGATGCAGTGCCAGGGAGAGGGGCACTAGGTAAATTGGCACTAGGCACAGGTTTAAGGTGCTGGGGAGTAGGTACACAGGAGATGTCAGGGGTGAGTTTTTCACTCAGAGGGTGGTGGGTGAGTGGAATCGGCTGCCGTCAGTGGTGGTGGAGGCAAACTCGATAGGGGCTTTTAAGAGACTTCTGGATGAGTACTTGGGACTTAATAGGATTGAGGGTTATAGGTAAGCCTATATATAAGACTAGGTAGGTAGGGACATGACCGGCGCAACTTGTGGGCCGAAGGGCCTGTTAGTGCTGTATTTTTTCTATGTTTTCTATGTTCTAAATGCAAATTACTGCGGATGCTGGAATCTGAAACCAAAAGAGAAAATGCTGGAAAATCTCAGCAGATCTGGCAGCATCTGTGATCAAGAAGGCAAATGGGATGTTGGCCTATATCGCGAGGGGGATAGAATATAAAAGCAGGGATGTCTTGATGCACCTGTACAGGGCATTGGTGAGGCCGCAGCTGGAATACTGTGTGCAGTATTGGTCCCCTTATATGAGGAAGGATATATTGGCATTGGAGGGAGTGCAGAGAAGGTTCACCAGGTTGATACCGGAGATGAGGGGTTTGGATTATGAGGAGAGGCTGAGGAGATTGGGTTTGTACTCGTTGGAGTTTAGAAGGATGAGGGGGGATCTTATGGAGACTTATAAGATAATGCGGGGGCTGGATAGGGTGGAGGCGGAGAGATTCTTTCCACTTAGTAAGGAAGTTAAAACTAGAGGACACAGCCTCAAAATAAAGGGGGGGTCGGTTTAAGACAGAGTTGAGGAGGAACTTCTTCTCCCAGAGGGTGGTGAATCTCTGGAATTCTCTGCCCACTGAGGTGGTGGAGGCTACCTCGCTGAATATGTTTAAAGCGCGGATGGATGGATTCCTGATCGGTAAGGGAATTAAGGGTTATGGGGATCAGGCGGGTAAGTGGTACTGATCCACGTCAGATCAGCCATGATCTTATTGAATGGCGGGGCAGGCTCGAGGGGCTAGATGGCCTACTCCTGCTCCTATTTCTTATGTTCTTATGAGAGAAAAGAGCTGACGTTTCAAGTCTAGATGACCCTTTGTCAGAGCTTTGTAGAGGTTCAGGTAGTATTGAGGAAGCAGGGGGACTGCAGAAGGACTTGGACAGGTTAGGAGAGTGGGCAAAGAAGTGGCAGATGGATTACAATGTGGAAAAGTGTGAGGTTATGCGCTTCGGAAGGAGGAATGGAGGCATAGACTATTTTCTAAATGGGGAAATACTTAGGAAATCAGAAGCACAAAGGGCTTGGGAGTCCTTGTTCAAGATTCTCTTAAGGTTAACGTGCAGGTTCAGTTGGCAGTTAGGAAGGCAAATGCAATGTTAGCATTCATGTCGAGAGGGCTAGAATACAAGAGCAGGGATGTACTTCTGAGGCTGTATAAGGCTCTGGTCAGATCCCATTTGGAGTATTGTGAGCAGTTTTGGGCCCCATATCTAAGGAAGGATGTGCTGGCCTTGGAAAGGGTCCAGAGGAGGTTCACAAGAATGATCCCTGGAATGAAGAGCTTGTCGTATGAGGAATGGTTGAGGACTCTGGCCTGTATTCGTTGGAGTTTAGAAGGATGAGGGGGAATCTTCTTGAAACTTACAGGATACTATGAGGCCTGAAAAGAGTGGACGTGAAGAGGATATTTCCACTATTAGGAAAAACTAGAACCAGAGGGTACAGCCTCAGGCTAAAGGGACGATCCTTTAAAACATAGATGAGGAATTTCTTCAGCCAGAGAATGGTGAATCTGTGGAACTCTTTGCCGCAGATGGCTGTGGAGGCCAGGTCATTGAGTGTCTTTAAGACAGAAATAGATAGGTTCTTGATTAATAAGGGGATCAGGGGTTATGGGGAAAAGGCAGGAGAATGGGGTTGAGAAAAATATCAGCTATGATTGAATGGCGGAGCAGACTCAATGGGCCGAGTGGCCTAATTCTGCTCCGATGTCTTATGGGTCACCTGGACTCCTAATGTCAGCTCTTTTCTCTCTCCTTTTCCAGCACTAAGTACATAGTTCCCTCAGCACAAAGGCCCTCCCTCTGTGCTGTATTCTATGATTAGGAGGATGTTGCTTGAATAAAAGCATTCAAAGCTGCTCCAAAAGTTAGCAGTCTCACAACACCAGGTTAAAGTCCAACAGGTTTATTTGGTAGCACAAGCCACTAGCTTTCGGAGCGCTGCTCCTTCATCAGGTGAGTGGGATTTCAGTTCACAAACAGGGTGCATAAAGACACAAACTCCATTTACAAAATAATGGTTGGAATGCGAGTCTTTACAGGTAATCAAATCTTAAGGCTAGAGACAATGTGAGTGGAGAGAGGGTTAAGCACAGGTTAAAGAGATGTGTGTTGTCTCCAGACAGGACAGTTCCACATCATTGCTCCATAGGTTCCCTGAGTGATTGATGATGATCTGTAGCCTCACCTACAGCCACTGGCCCCCTGCAGTGTCCCAACCGGATGTACTATCCCACTGCCCCGGAAGTGAACCCGGTAATACAGGAAGTGACGCAGTTATCCCCTATATAAGGCGTCTCCCGGCCTCGCTGCTTCCTCTTCTCGCTCTGCCCGGTTCGGAAGTGTTCGGTTCTTCTGATCGAAGCTAAGGCCGAGTTTACCCCGGCGACTAGCACCATCGGACCCCGCAGACAGGCAGCGCCATGGCCTCCACCTCGGAACTCGCCTGTATCTACAGCGCGCTCATCCTGCACGACGACGAAGTCACCGTCACCGTGAGTGAGGCCGCGGCGGCGCCATCTTAGAGAGAGGGAGGCCCGCGGGAGCCCGGGGCCCGCGAGCGGGAGGCGGCCCGGGGCCCGGAGAGGGAGAGGTGGCCCAGGAGCAGAGCCGCCTTGGTGCCGGGGTCTCGTGTGGAGGCCCCGGTCCCGCCTCGGAGCTTTTTCCCTCCCCACGTGGGAGCTGCCGGGACTGTGATGGGGAGAATTCCCCTCCAGGCTGGGCCATCATCGGGAGGAATGTGTCCCCGAGCTGTGGCTCCAGAGAGACGGGCTGATGTTGGTCGCCAGTTTCCAGGCTGATGTTGAGAGCTGACTTTCCACCCCCAGCCTGAGGCTGGGGCCTGTGCCCCAAACCAGCTGCTTGTCCGACTCGCAAAATGAGCACTTTGTCCTCCAGTTTCTGACAGTGGACTAATTTACCAAGGCATTCATCTCAGAACAAATACATGTGCTTTCCATGTGTGTGCTGCAGGGAACTTTCAATTCCACTATGCTCTTCTTCCTGAAGCTAGTGTTAATCTCTACATTCACCCTACCTATCGGATTGACCATTCCATTGCTACCTTCCCCAGAGTTGCCCCATTCTTCTGGTCTTGCAGTTGAATAATGTTTGTGCTGATAGATAACCAGATCCTAATTGTACTGCCCTGCTAATATGTATTTGAAATTTTTCTTTTTCAGGAAGACAAACTCAACGCCCTGATCAAAACAGCAGGTGTAAGCATTGAGCCTTTCTGGCCCAGTCTGTTTGCCAAGGTAATATCAGAATTCAGGCTGGCAATGTATTAACGGATCTCTAGTCATTTGGCCCAGGTCACCTGCCAAAATAAAACTTAACCTGTGCACCAGAGTATCTTTTGGCATTGTGGATAAGTGTGTTTGGATTTGTGTTGTGCTTCTCATGATTTCAGAACACTGAAATTATAGAATCATAGAATCCTACAGTGCAGAAAGAGGCTATTCGGCCTATTGAGTCTGCACCAACCACAATCCCACCCAGGCCCTATCCACATATCCCTACATATTTACCCTCTAACCTGTGCATCCCGGGGCAATTTAGAATGGCCAATCAACCTAGCCTGCACATCTTTGGACTGTGGGAGGAAACCCACGCAGACAGTGACCCGAGCCGGGATTAGAACCCAGGTCCATGGAGCTGTGAAGCAGCAGTGCTAACCACTGCCACTGTGCTGCCCCAAATGAGAGTGAGGTCCAGCAGCCAAATCTTTCCCATTATCTGCCCAACAAGTTTGTCTTGGTGTTAAATTCTGTCTTTGCCATGGCATTTTACTACATTAAAGGTGATATGGAAATGCAAACATATGACTGTATGGACTTAAATAACACTGCATTAAACACTCAGAGCTGGGACTATCTGTAAGGAGAATGATAGGAAGAATCCAGACACTATGACAGTGCATAACCTCACTTTCTCACATTGTATTCCATCCGTCACTACTTTGCTCACTCTTCTAATCTTTCCAAATCCTTCTGCAGCCTCCCCCCGTCTATCTTTATATCATCTGCAACCATGGCCATAATGCTGCAACCTGTGTACTGTTTATATAGTGCCTTTGATTAAAAAGATCCCAAGGTGCTTCACAGAAGTATTGTCAAACAGAATGCGAGAGCGCCTCAGGAGAGTATTCAGTCAGATGACCAAAAGATTGTTCAAAATAGGTTATCAGAAATGCCTTCAAGGGAGAGAGTGATGTAGAGAGGATACTCCTCAGCTTGGGGCCTAGGTGTTTGAAGGCATAGCCACCAATGGCAGAGCGATTAGAATTGTGGGGGTGCACAAGAAACCAGAATTACAGCAACGCAGAGAGTTCTAGGGAAGAAAGGTGTGAGACCATAGAGGGATTTTTAAAATCAAGATTCCTTCTGCGAGTCATTGTAGGCCAGCAGGCACAGGGGCTTTTCATAGGCAGAGTTTAGGCTGTGCGAGGCTAGCCAGGACTGTGTTGGGGTAATGCAAATGAAGGCCTGAATGAGGTTTTCAGTAGATCAGTGACATCAGGACGTTGTACTGATTTAGCAGCAGTGAGGATTTGCGGTGACCGTGTGAAGTCTTGTCTATGTTGACCAGCTTTTTATAAATTTTGTTTTAGGCATTGGCTAATATTGACATCAACAGTCTGATCTGCAACGTCGGTGCTGGTAGCAGTGCCCCAGCTGCTGCTGCAGCTGTTTCCACTGCTGCCCCAGTTGCTGGTGAGTGTAATTATTTTAAATTGTAGGAATTCTTGGCCGACTAAAGATAAATGTACATACCTTTTGTTGGATGAGACTTGTTAATTTTACTCTGTACAGGTTTGTGCTGGAGAATTAAAATCTCTTTTTCTTTCAGCAGCTGAAGAGAAAAAGGAAGAGAAGAAACAGGAAGAATCTGAAGAGTCTGACGATGATATGGGTTTTGGTCTTTTTGACTAAATGTACCATGCAACAACTTGTTCCGACTTGCAACAATAAAAATTGAATATACTTTTTCCTGAGTTGCCCTGAATGCTTATTACCAGAGTCTGAGGTCCAGCAGCCAAATCTTTCCCATTATCTGCCCAACAAGTTTGTCTTGGTGTTAAATTCTGTCTTTGCCATGGCATTTTACTACATTAAAGGTGATATAGAAATGCAAACATAAGACTGTATGGACTTAAATAACACTGCATTAAACACTCAGAGCTGGGACTATAAGGAGAATGATAGGAAGAATCCAGGCAATATGACAGTGCACAACCTCACACATTGTATTCCATCCGTCACTTCTTTGCCCACTTCTAATCTTTCCGCAGCCTCCCTCTGCCTATCTTTATATCATCTGCAACCTTGGCCACAATGCTAAATCAGTGATGTATAAAGTGAAAAGTTGTCCCAACACTGACCCCGATGGAACTCCACTGGGCACCAGCAGCCATCCTGAAAAGGAGTCTTATCTCCACTCTTGCCTTCTGCCAATCTTTCATCCATGCTCATAACTTGCCTCTAATGCTAGAGGCAGCTTCCTGTGTGGCACCTTATCAAAAGCCTTCTGGAAGTTGATAACTGCTAGCTCTCCATTGTCTAACCTGCTCATTATAGAACATAGAACATTACAGCGCAGAACAGGCCCTTCGGCCCACGATGTAGCACCGACCAGTTAAAAAAAAACTGTGACCCTCCAACCTAAACCAATTTCTTTTCATCCATGAACCTATCTACGGATCTCTTAAACGCCCCCAAACTAGGCGCATTTACTACTGATGCTGGCAGGGCATTCCAATCCCTCACCACCCTCTGGGTAAAGAACCTACCCCTGACATCGGTTCTATAACTACCCCCCCTCAATTTAAAGCCATGCCCCCTCGTGCTGGATTTCTCCATCAGAGGAAAAAGGCTATCACTATCCACCCTATCTAAACCTCTAATCATCTTATATGTTTCAATAAGATCCCCTCTTAGCCGCCGCCTTTCCAGCGAAAACAATCCCAAATCCCTCAGCCTCTCCTCATAGGATCTCCCCTCCATACCAGGCAACATCCTGGTAAACCTCCTCTGCACCCTCTCCAAAGCCTCCACATCCTTCCTGTAATGTGGGGACCAGAACTGCACACAGTACTCCAAGTGCGGCCGCACCAGAGTTGTGTACAGTTGCAACATAACGCTACGACTCCTAAATTCAATCCCCCTACCAATAAACGCCAAGACACCATATGCCTTCTTAACAACCTTATCTACTTGATTCCCAACTTTCAGGGATCTATGCACACATACACCTAGATCCCTCTGCTCCTCCACACTATTCAAAGTCCTCCCGTTAGCCCTATACTCAACACATCTGTTATTCCTACCAAAGTGAATTACCTCACACTTCTCCGCATTAAACTCCATCCGCCACCTCTCGGCCCAACTTTGCAACCTGTCTAAGTCTTCCTGCAAACTACGACACCCTTCCTCACTGTCTACCACACCACCGACTTTGGTGTCATCAGCAAATTTGCTAATCCACCCAACTATACCCTCATCCAGATCATTAATAAATATTACAAACAGCAGTGGCCCCAAAACAGATCCCTGAGGTACACCACTTGTAACCGCACTCCATGATGAATATTTACTATCAACCACCACCCTCTGTTTCCTATCCGCTAGCCAATTCCTGATCCAATTTCCTAGATCACCCCCAATCCCATACATCTGCATTTTCTGCAGAAGCCTACCATGGTGAACCTTATCAAACGCCTTACTAAAATCCATATATACCACGTCCACTGCCTTGCCCCCATCCACCTCCTTGGTCACTTTCTCAAAAAACTCAATAAGGTTAGTAAGGCACGACCTACCTGCCACAAAACCATGCTGACTATCACCTATCAATTCATTACTCTCCAAATAACTATAAATCCTATCCCTTATAATTTTTTCCAACATCTTGCCGACAACAGAAGTGAGACTCACCGGTCTATAATTCCCGGGGAAGTCTCTGTTCCCCTTCTTAAACAATGGGACAACATTCGCTAACCTCCAATCTTCTGGTACTATACCAGAGGCCAACGACGACCTGAAGATCAGAGCCAGAGGCTCTGCAATCACTTCTCTTGCCTCCCAGAGAATCCTTGGATAAATCCCATCCGGACCAGGGGATTTATCTATTTTCAGACCCTCCAGAATATCCTGCACATCCTCCTTATCAACTGTAATACTGTCTATTCTACTCCCTTGCAACCCAGTGTCCTCCTCAGCTATATTCATGTCCCCTTGCGTGAACACCGAAGAGAAATATTGGTTCAATGCTTCACCAATCTCCTCCGGTTCCACACATAACTTCCCTCTGCCATCTATAACTGGCCCTAAACTTGCCCTAACCAACCTTCTGTTCTTGACATACCTATAGAACGCCTTAGGATTCTCTTTAACCCTATCCGCCAAAGTCTTCTCATGTCCCCTTTTAGCCCTTCTAAGCTCGCTCTTCAACTCCCTCTTAGCCAATCTAAAGCTTTCTAGTGCACTACCCGAGTGCTCACGTCTCATCCGAACATAAGCCTCCTTTTTCTTTTTAACCAACAAAGAAACTTTTTTGGTGCACCACGGTTCCCTAGCCCTACCAATTCCTCCTTGCCTGACAGGGACATACCTATCACAGACTCGCAGTAGCTGCTCCTTGAAAAAACTCCACATGTCGGACGTTCCCAGTCCCTGTAATCTCCTAGTCCAACCTATGTTTCCTAATTCTCTCCTAATAGCCTCATAATTACCCTTCCCCCAGCTAAAACCACTGGCCCGAGGTTCATGCCTATCCCTTTCCATCACTAAGGTGAACGTAACCGAATTGTGGTCACTATCACCAAAATGCACACCAACTTCCAAGTCTAGCACCTGGTCTGGCTCATTTCCCAGCACCAGATCCAATATAGCCTCACCTCTAGTTGGCCTGTCTACATACTGAGTCAAAAAACCTTCCTGCACGCTTTGAACAAAAACTGACCCCTCTAACGAGCTAGAGCTATAACAATTCCAGTCAATATTAGTCAAGTTAAAATCCCCCATAACAATTGCCCTATTACTTTCACTCCTAAGCAGGATTGACTCCGCAATCCTTTCCTCAACCTCTCTAGAACTTTTAGGAGGTCTATAAAAGACGAGCTAGAGCTATAACAATTCCAGTCAATATTAGTCAAGTTAAAATCCCCCATAACAATTGCCCTATTACTTTCACTCCTAAGCAGGATTGACTCCGCAATCCTTTCCTCAACCTCTCTAGAACTTTTAGGAGGTCTATAAAAGACTCCCAACAGGGTGACCTCTCCTCTCCTATTTCTAATCTCCGCCCATACTACCTCAACAGATAAGTCCTCATCAAACCTCCTCTCTGACACTGTGATACAATCTCTGACCAATAATGCTACCCCTCCCCCTCTTCTACCTCCTTCCCTACTTCGACTAAAACATTTGAACCCCGGGACCTGCAGCATCCATTCCTGCCCCTGCTCTATCCATGTCTCTGAAATAGCCACAACATCGAAGTCCCAGGTACTGATCCACGCTGCAAGTTCACCCACTTTATTGCGAATACTCCTGGCATTGAAGTATACACATTTCAAACCCTGCTCCACCCCACCTCTGCAATGCCGTGCATTGCAGTCCCCATCCATGCATCCCTCACTTTCAGCCCCACTACTCAGGATCCCTCCCCCCCCCCGAATCAGTTTAAACCTCCCTGCATGGCCTTAGCAAATTTACCCCCCAGGATATTGGTCCCCTTCTGATTAAGGTGTAGACCATCCTTCTCATAGAGGTCACACCTTCCCCAGTACGAGCCCCAATTGCTTAAGTACCTGAACCCCTCCCTCCTGCACCATCCCCTCAGCCATGAATTCAAACCTTCCCTCTCCCTATTCCTCTCTAAACTATCCCGTGGTACAGGCAAGAGTCCAGAGATAACCACTCTGACAGTCTTGGCCTTTAGTTTCCACCCCAACTCCATAAATCCCTGCCTAATATCCCCTTCCCCTATCCTCCCTATGTCGTGTGTCCCCACATGTACAATAACTTGTGGTTTATCTCCCTCCCCCCTAAGAGTCCTGAATACCCTGTCAGACACATCCCGGACCCCAGCCCCTGGTAGGCAACACACCAACCCTGAGTCCCTACCTTTAGTTCCGACCCTCCTATCTGTCCCCTTAATTGTGGAGTCCCCAATCACAAGGCCCAGTCTTTTACAGCCCCTAACCACCTGAGCTTTCTCACTCGGCTCACCCCCAGAGATCTGCTCTCTATGCTCAGTTGATTCCTCCTCAACTGTAGCCTCCAGCACCGAAAACCTATTATGGAGGGGAACCGCCCCAGGGGATTGTCTTCCCCAGGGGATTATCTCCTCAAAGGATTTCATAACCTCCCCTTGATGAAGCTATGCTGACCTCAACCTATTTCACTGTGCTTCCAAGTATTCTGAAATCTCATCTTTAATCATGGACTCTTTAGTCTTACCAATAACAGGCCTGTAATTTCCTGTCTTTTGCCTCCCTTCTTAAACGGGTGTTAGTGATGTTCCAGTCCTCTGGGACCCTCCCTGACTCCAGTGATTACTGAAAGATCACCACTAATGCCTCCGCAATCTCTTCAGATATCTCCTTCAGAACTCTGGGATGTGATCCAGGTGATTAATCCATCTTCAGACCTTTCAGCTTATGTAGCACCTTCTTGGGAATGGCTACCACACCTCTGCCCCAATTCAATTATTTTTTTCCACTAAAGACTGACACAAAGTAAGTATTTTGTTTCTCATTACTAAAGCATCATCCAGTGGTTCAATGTCCACTCTTGCTCCTCTATTACCCTTTATCTAAAAAAAACTTGCAATCTTCTTTATATTGCTGGCTAGCTTACCCTCATATTTCATCTCTCCTCATCCTTATTGCTTTTTTAGTTGTCCACTGTTGGTTTTTAAAGGACTCCCACTAACCTTCACCACATTGTATGCTTTTGCTTTTATGCTGTCCTTGGGCTTCCCTTGTCAGCCATAGTTGCCGCGTCCTCCCCTTAATATGCTTCTTGGGATGAAATTCTGTGTCTGCTGAATTACTCCCAGAAACTCCTGCCATTGCTGTTTCAATGTCTTTCCTGCTCGGCTCCTCTTCCAATCAACTGACCAGCTCATGCCTCAGGAGGTTACTTTTACTCAACTGTAATACTGTTACATCTGATTCCAGCTTCACCCTCTAAACTGCAGGGCGAATTCTATCATATTGTGGTCACTACTCCGAGGGTTCCTTCACCTTCAGCTCCTTTATTAAGTCTGCCTCGATACACATCAAATCCAGAAGCGCCTGCTCCAAAAAGCCATCTTGTAGACATGCCACAACTCCCCTGGGATCCATTACCAACTTGATTTTTTCCCAGTCCACTTGCTCATTGAAGTCCCCCATGATCACTGTAACTTTGCCTTTCTTACACCAGGAGATAGAAAAGGCATGCATCTTGTGCCCCACACCCTGACTACTGCTTGTACATAGCTCCCATCGGGGTCTTTCTACTTTTGCGGTTCCTCAACTCTACCCACACAGATTCTACATCTTCTGACCCTATATTGCTTATTGCTATCGATTTAATTTAAATTTCCTACTAACAAGCTGATATCCCTGGGTAGGATGTGGATGCCAAGGTAATGAATGAGGAAATGTATTCATGATCAGGGAGTAAAGGAGATCTTATTACGTGTATAGTACAGTTCCGCCGCTGTACCTTAATTACAAATTTAAAGATTTAAAAAGGCCCTGAGGAGCAACTTTTTCACACAGGGTGATGCATAAATGGAATGAGCTGCCAGAGGAGGTGGTAGAGGCAGGTATAGCTGCAACATTTAAAAGACATTTAGACAGGTACATGGATAGGAAATTAGAGGGATATGGGCCAAATGCAGGCAAATGGGACTAATTCAGTTTAGGAAACCTGGTCGGCCTGGATGAGTTGGGGCGAAGGGTCTGTTTCCCTGCTGTAGATTTCTACGACTACAAAATACTGCAAGTGTTGGAAATCTAAACAAATAATGCTGAAAATACTCACCTGGTCAGACATCTGTGGAGAGAAGTGGTTAACGTTTCAGTTGGAATCTTTCATCAGAACTAAAGAAAGATAGAAATTTAAGTTTAGAAACCAGTAGAAGGTGGAGGGGGAGGAAGAACAAAAGGGAAGGTTTGATAGGGTGGTGGACAGAGAGTTTAATAAAAGATTTCAAGATAAATTGTGTACTGCATGGACAGCAGTGGCTCACCACCGCCTTCCCAAGGGCAATAAGGGATGGGCTAGCCAGGGACCCACATCCCATGATAAGAATAAAAGATCCGTTAGTGATGGTTAAACCACTTGTTGGTCATATCCATTGAAGTCTGTGTCCCTTGGACATGTGGGAGCAAAGCTGAAAGTTGTACCAGGGTGAGAGAGTCATGGTCTAGCAAAGGTATAA
This sequence comes from Mustelus asterias, assembly GCF_964213995.1. Taxonomy (NCBI): domain Eukaryota; kingdom Metazoa; phylum Chordata; class Chondrichthyes; order Carcharhiniformes; family Triakidae; genus Mustelus; species Mustelus asterias. Next base: position 20,275,869 of record NC_135807.1, read on the forward strand.
AGTGAGAGTTTGGTTGAGCAAATCAGCAGCAGCAGGAATGTGACTAGTGGATTGCCAAAGGGGGCTGGACAGCTGAGATTTTGAAAGTACAATCAGAAATAAATTGGGAGAATTTTTTGTTTCGAGCAGACCAAAAAGAGGAGGGGTTGCGATGTGCAGAGTGATACAAGAAAGTGATTAGAAATGGCCTTATCTGTGGTCAGGTGAACAAAGGCCCAATGAGATCGCAAGGTCAAGGGTCAGGAGCTTACATTGAGGGACTGATTTAGGGAGGATAAGGCAATGAACTCAGGAGAGAATATGATTGGATGAGCTGGATGTTCAAATCATTGAGGATCACAAATTGGTGCAGGGGGGTGGTGGACTGAAGAGTTGGTGAGAAATTTTCATGTGCTGGTCTGGGCATAGAGAACAAGGATTTTTAACTGATGTTAGAGGGTGACATGCTCAAAGAGGGTAAGTTTTCCAGACGATCAGGGTGGTCAGACTAAGGTTGTGAGTTGATGTTAAGAGCCACTCTTCCACCTCAATGGTCTGGGCAGGGCAAGTGGAAGCATATATAGCCAGGCTTTATTTAGGGAGAGTGTAAAATAATGGTAAAGAATAATGTATACTGTATTATAAAGCTAATTCATGTGTCAAAATCCTAATAAACCCCACTAGGTGGTGCTAATACTCTTGAAAATCACTCACAATGATAGTTCTGCTGGAGTTACATTTTCAGACTTCTCGAAATGATGTTGCCTACCCTTGACTTACAAAATTCTGTTAATTTGATGAGACATCAAACCTTTCAAGCTGATGTGAAAGATCCCATAACAATATTTTGAAGAGGAACAGGAAGTTCTGATCAGTGTCCTAAGCAATATTTATCTGGCAACCAACACCTAGAAAGTTACCTGATCATTCTCATAATGCTGTTTGTAGAACCTCGGCTGCCATGTATTTTTTAAATTTTATTTCTAGGATATGAGCGTTGTTGGCATTGTCCATTCCTAATTACACTAGAGAAGGTGGTGGTGAGCTGCCTTCATGAACTGCTGCGATTCCTGTTAGGAATACCCACAGTGCTGTAAGGGAGTTCCAGGATTTTGACCCAGCGACAGTGAAGAATGGTGATATATTCCCAAGCCAGGATGGTGAGTGACTTGGAGGGGTACCTCCAGGTGGTGGTGTTCCTATGCGGCTGCTGCTCTTGTCCTTCTCGATGGTTGTGGCTGTGGGTTTGTAAGGTGCTGCTTCGGGAAGTTTGGTGAGTTCCTGCATATAATCATAGAAACCCTACAATACAGAAAGAGGCCATTCGGCCCATCGAGTCTGCACCAACCACAATCCCACCCAGGCCCTACCCCCATATCCCTACATATTTAACCGCTAATCCCTCTAACCTACGCATCTCAGGACACTAAGGGGCAATTTTAGCATGGCCAATCAACCTAACCCGCACATCTTTGGACTGTGGGAGGAAACCGGAGCACCCGGAGGAAACCCACGCAGACATGAGGAGAATGTGCAAACTCCACACAGACAGTGACCCAAGCTGGGAATCGAACCCAGGTCCCAGGAGCTGTGAAGCAGCAGTGCTAACCACTGTGCCACCATGCCGCCCAGTGTTAGAAGGAAGAAGAAGCTCTAGTTGCATAGCATGGGCAGGGTGTAAGCACTCGTACATAACTTTCACCTCTGGAAATAAACACCCTTTCTATGGCTCCTTGTTATGATGAGCTGTGTTTCTGTCATCCTGAGCTGAAAACTGGATTCCTGTTCCTCCACGATCATCCTCAACACTGATGCCCCACAAGGTTGTGTTCTCAGCCCCCTACAATATTCCTTATACACCTATGACTGCGTGGCCAAATTCCCCTCCAATTCAATTTTCAAGTTTTCTGACAACACCACGTAGTGGGTTGGATCTCAAACAATGACGAGACAGAGTACAGGAATGAGATAGAGAATCTGGTGAACTGGTGCGGCAACAATAATCTCTCTCTCAATGTCAACAAAATGAAGGAGATTGTCATCGACTTCAAGAAGTGTAAATGAGAACATGCCCCTGTCTGCATCAACGGGGATGAAGTAAAAAGGGTCGAGAGCTTCAAGTTTTTAGGTGTCCTGATCCCACCATGCCGACACTACAGTTAAGAAAGCCCACTACTTTCTCAGAAGACTAAGGAAATTTGGCAAGTCAGCTATGACTCTCACCAACCTTTACAGATGCATCATAAAAAACATTCTTTCTGGTTGTATCCCAGCTTGGTATGGCTCCTGCTCTGCCCAAGACCGCAAGGAACTACAAAAGGTCATGAACATAACCCAATCTATCATGCAAACCAGCCTTTCATCCATTGACTCTGTCTACACTTCCCGCTGCCTCAGCAAAGCAGGCAGCATAATTAAGGACCCCACGCACCCTGGACATTTTCTTTTCCACCTTCTTCCATCGAAAAAAAGATACAAAAGTCTGAGGTCACGTACCAACCGACTCAAGAACAGCTTCTTCCCTGCTCCCATCAGTCTTTTGAATGGACTTTACCTTGCATTAAATTGATCTTTCTCTACACCCTAGCTATGACTGTAACACTACATTCTGCACTCTCTCCTTTCCTTCTCTATGAACGGTATGCTTTGTCTGTATAGCACGCAAGAAACAATGCATTTCACATGGGATGTCCTCACCGGATCTCATCACCCTCCATGAATCTAGTGGCGATGTGCGTGTCCCGAGCTCGTCTGCCTCGTCAGGGCATTGCCATTGTCTCATGGCTGACATCCTCTCCCTCAACGACCTTCTCAGCCTTGTCCACTTCGGTGTCCTCCTCAATGGAAGAAACGTGCCCTCCGCCTCCGGCACCTCGTCTTCCTGTCGCAGGTTGTGCAGGGTGCAACTAGTGACCATGATGCGTGACACTCTCTGTGGATTCTATTGCAGGGCTCTACCAGACTGGTTCAGGCACCGGAACCTCATCATCAGCATTCCAATAGTCTGCTCTGCCAAAGTGCGAGTTGCAGCATGAGCCTCAGTGTAACTTGTCTCAGCTGAACTCTATGGTCTCTGCACAGGCATCATCAGCCACCTCCTTACTGGGTAGCCCTTGTCCCCATGGAGCCAATCCTACAGTTTCTGTGAATCCTGAAACATTCTGAGAGCAGTTCAGAATGAAGGAATCGTGCACACTCCCTGGGAATTACACACCTGGGAGTACACACCTGGAGGATGTGTTTGTTGTAGTCGCAGACCAGCTGAACATTCAGTGAGTAGAAGCCCCTGCAGTTCACATAGTTCACTGTTTGATGCCATGGAGCTCTGAGTGCCACGTGTGTGCAGTCGATGGCACGCTGCAATTGTGGCAAACCAGGAATTTGAGTAAAGCTTAATGCTCTTGCATCCTGGGTTTGCCTGATCCTGGTCAAAATAGATAAAATTGTACGCCCTCGAAAAGATGCATCCATTACCTCCTGGATGCAATTGTGTGTGCAGGCTTGCAAAGTCCCACAGAACTCAGCTGCGGAGCCTGGAATCAGCAACTGGAGTAAAGAATGGAGTGCCGCTGTAACTTTCAGTCTAACTGGCAGTGAATGCCCTCCAAGTCCCCATGGCACCAAATCCTGAAGAAAGTGGCAGATGTGACCAACCAGTTTAGTTTATTTATTAGTGTCACGAGTAGGCTTACATTAACACTGCAATGATGTTGCTGTGAAAATCCCCTCGTCGCCACACTCCAGTACCTGTTCGGGTACACTGAGGGAGAATTTAACATGGTTAATGCACCTAACTAGCACATCTTTTGGACTGTGGGAGGAAACCCACACAGACACTGGGAGAACGTGCAAACTCTGCAGAGACAGTGACCCAAGCCAGGAATTGGACCCAGGTCCATGGCTCTGCGAGGCAGCAGTGTTAGCCACTGTACCACCATGCCGTGCTCCAGGGCAGTTATGGTTACACAAGTTCTTGAACATCTGCATGCATATATTGTAGGTGCCTCTAAGATTCATCGTCTGGGTGCGGAGCAGGCCCTGCCACTCCTTCCTCTTCATGGTTCTGCTCCTGCCTTTGGAAAGACAGGTGCCTCCATTGACATCTTCTTCTTCTCTCTTGACTATGAGAGAGAGGAATAACAATGAATTCAACTGCCTCCATGTTTTGTATGTTTTCCCTCATTGCAATATCACAGAGATGTTTAAGTAACCATTTTATCAAAAGGAATTTTATTTAAGAACACAGTTAGAATATAATCAAAAGAATCAGCATAACTTTTACCAATTAAAATACTTAAACATGGTAAAGTATAATTCTTAACAGTTATCGATCTCTATTGTTCCAATTTAGCATTATCTCCACATAGACATATACCCTTCTTCAGAATTAGTTAGCACATAAACAAGTATGCTCATGTAGTGCTGGATTTCCAGCTTTTTAACACTTTGGGACAGAGATCCAGGCAGCAATTTTCAGAGAAGGATATGTCATCAAAACAGCCAAAAATTCAAACATGTAAACCTAGTCTCTGGCAGCTCCCAGTCTCCAGACTTCAAAGACAGAAAGGGATGCCTCTCTCCCTACAGCTTCCAAAACAGCAACTTTCAGAGAAAGATTCACTCTCATGCAGTAGAAACTCCGAGAAAGAGACTTCACCAGTCAATCATCTCAATCAAGACCCACTCTGCAAAATCCCAGAGGAACATTAACAGCAGAACAGCATTGGGTCAGATTAAGCAATTATGCTGCTGCAGCAACAATACAGGATGCCTTCTGTAGACATAACAGTCCAATAAAATGTAAGGGACTGCTAGAAACATCCTGCACACGAACATGACTAAAATACATTTTTTAAAGGCACAGTATCGTCATACACCATGATAGTCAGTGCGCCCATGATTAATGCTAAGCAGCCATTAGTGGCACTCGCACATAAATGGTGCTTGAGTGGGCATAATTATGTGAGTAACTAGACTTCAGATATGTCAACTGAGTTACAGCTGAATGATCTCATCTGAAACACAGTAACAATCACTGACATGTCTTTCCATTAGCCTTGCTCTTTGTCAACATTCCACCTCCAGAAATCTCCCAACCCCAGGTTTGAGTAGAAGAGTCAGTCCATGATGACTATTCCCCCCTACCCAGTGCACTGTTCTAGGCTTTCTTTCACTGTTGAAGAAAAAGAGAGGGACCTCCTGAAAAACATGAATCTCCAAGAAACGCTCTGAGCCTCGAAGATGTACGTCCTTTTGACACTGAATCTGGAAAATCCACCTGTAGATGTTCCCCTCATCCACTGCTGTGGTGTTCCTGGGTCCAGGGCTGCTGGCAGCCTCCATCCTGAACTTCAAAGACAGTCACGGGCATTGTTCAGGTGAGGCTTGACTTCTGCACGCTATGTTGTTCCAGACTGGCATGGCATGTTTTAGACTGGCATGTTTTCTTGCTTATGTCGTGGAAAATTGGGAGGGGCTGGGGGGAAGATTCCGATCAGACCCTCATCTGCAACCCATTATTGGATGCATATCAGTTTCATATTGACCTCCAATGGGTTTTCCAAATTGCCACGGTGGGCACCAGAAGATCCCATGGGAAATTCATGCCAGCATGAAACTGATTTTTGGACGCTTGCTGAATTCTCCCTCCCATCCCACCTGCCATTGACCTCGCCAGCTGGGCCATGGGAGAATTCCGCCTGTTGTTCTACCTTTCCCCCATCATGAGAACGTAATGGGACCTAAAAACATAGAAACTAGAAACAGGAGGAGACCATTCAGTTCTGGACTCCCCCAGCATCGGGAACATTCTTTCTGAATCTATTCTGTCTAACCCTGTTAGAACGTTGTATGTTTCTATGAGATCCCCTCTCACTCTTCTAAACTCCAGACTTAGTCTCTCCTCTTATGACAGATCTGCCATACCAGGAATCAGCCTGGTAAACCTTCACTGCACTCCCTCTATAGCAAGAGCATCCTTCCTCAGATAAGAACACCAAAACTGCACACAATAGTCCAGGTGTGGTCTCACCAACGCCTTATACAATTGCAGTTAAACATCTCTATTCCTATCGCTATGAAGGCCAACATACCTGAATTATCTCCTCTTTAAGGGTGATTCAGTTACAATTTTGTTTGCTAATCTTTGATTCCAATTTACCTATGCCAGATCTGTTCTCACCTCATCAAAGTAGGCCTCCTCCAATTGTTTACTCTGGATTGCTCCTTATCTTTTTGCATTGTTAGTGCATACTGTTATCACTGTCCCCCAAATGCTCCCCAACTGATACTTGATCTACTTCATTATCCAGAAGCCAGATCTTTCTTGTTGGGCCATTAACAGACTGATCTAGAAAATTCTTCTGAACATGAGTCGGAAACTCTTCCCCCTTTTCTGCCCTTTACACTGTTTCTATCTAATTTTGTATCAGGTAATTAAGGTTCTGCCCCATATCTACTCTACAGTATTTGCACATTTCTGTAATTTCCTTGCTCTACATCTTTCCCTCGAGATGGTGGCCCATAGAATATACATAGGTGTAACCATAACCCTTTTTTCCTTAGATCTCACCAAATAGATTCTGTCCTTGATCCTTCAAGAATATCCTCTCTCTCAAGCATTGTAATTTTCTCTTTAATGTTACAAATATGAAGTCTTTATGAGGCTGCAATGTTTCAGGACTATTTTTTAATTTCAGCTAAAATGTATAAATGAAGGGGCTTATGCAACAAAGAACAATACAGCACAGGAACAGGCCCTTCGGCCCTCCAAGCCTGCGCCGCTCATGTGCCCAACTAGACCATTCGTTTGTATCCCTCTATTCCTAGTCTGTTCATGTGGCTATCTAGATAAGTCTTAAATGATCCTAGCATGTCCGCCTCAATCACCTTGCTTGGCAGTGCATTCCAGGCCCCCACCACCCTCTGTGTAAAATACATCCTCCTGACATCTGTGTTGAACCTTGCCCCCCTCACCTTGAACCTGTGACCCCTTGTGTTCATCACCTCCGACCTGGGAAAAAGCTTCCCACTGTTCACCCTATCCATGCCCTTCATAATTTTATACACCTCTATTAGGTCGCCCCTCATCCTCCGTCTTTCTGAACCTGTTCTGAATTCTCCTGACAGCAAAACTAGGTCTTATTTGTCGACAGTGGCAGAATCACTCTATGATCCTGTGAGTTTCCAAAGTCCCAGAAAGGTGTTAAGAATGTCAAGATTTAAATGATTGTGCTTTAAACTAGCCAGTTAATTTGATCTATAGAGTTGGGATCCAAAAGATAGCTCATCAGCATTTCAACCTGGATACAAGGCCTATGTGATTCACACAGCAATAGAGATAGGCTTTGAGAGCTAAGGGTGTACTTGAAGTCATTGTCGGATTGGATTTCAAGGTTCTCCTAAAAACTCTCTGAATTTCACCGCTGGACATCTGCCAACATCTGAGAGAGGCAGCAGATGGAGGCAGTAAGTCTCACTGGTTCACCGTGCAGTAAGTGGGTGGGAGCTCGCGCTTAGATTGAAAAATCAAATTTGTGCACATCTAAAACGAAGCTAGAAGATTCGCCTGCCTTGACCTAGCGGAAAAATCTCCAGGAAAAATCCCACCATGAAAGACAGTTCTGGGGTCAGAATTTACCAGGCCAGGGAAGGAAACGAAGTAAGTCTTTGTGAGCTAGGAATGACTTTGGATTGGTTCTGGGAGGATTTACTGAGGGACACTGTTAACTGTAAACATGGAACAAGTGATTTTTGGTAATTTAAATGTTAAAGTGGGCAAGTGTTGTCTGTAATTTAAATTCTAAGTTACTTACAAAAATAATGTTTAGTTAATATTGCTTTTTGTTTTTTTCAGTAAAAGTCTTCAAATTTGAAATCTTGCCATATGATCTTTTAAGTTGGTCACAGAGAATTTAAATTCCTTTTTAAAAGTTATCAGTCTCCACGGAGATCATGACATTAATCAGTAAACTATTCTTACTCCTTTATTTAAAAAAGTGAGCGAGACAGGAAACCACAAGCCAGTTGGCTTAACATCTGTCATAGTGGAAATACGTTATAGCAGGACACTTAGTAAAATACAAGACCATCAGTCAGAGTCTACATGGTTTTGTGAAAGGGAAATCATGTTTAACATGTTTTTATTGGAGTTCTTTGGAGGAGTCACATGTGCTGTGGATAAAAAGGAACTGAGGATGTCCTGTACTTAAATCTCCAGAAGGCATTTGATAAGGTGACACATCAAAGGTTATTGCAGAAAATAAAAGCTCATGGTGTAGGCGATAACATATTGGCATAGATAGATGATTGGCTAGCTAACAGGAAACAGAGGGTTTGCATAAATAGGCTTCTTCTAGTTGTCAAGGTGTAACGAGTGGTGTGCCGCAGGGATCAGTACTGGGACCTCAATTTTCAACATCTATAAAAATGACTTGGATGCAGGACCCAGAAAGGTATGGTTGCTAAATTGCCGATGGCACAGTGATAGGTCGGAAAGTATTGGGGTAAAATGTGAAATTGTCCATTTTGGCAGAAAGAATAAAAAAGCATATTGTGTAAAAGGTGAGAGATTGCAGGGCGCTGAGATTCAAAGGGGTCTCTGGATGGCTCATAGAATCCTACAGTGCAGAAGGAGGCCATTCAGCCCATCGAGTCTGTACTGACTACAATCCACCCATGCCTTATCCGCGGTATTTACCCTAGCTAGTCCCCCTTACATTAAGGGGCAACTTTAGCAAGGCCAATCCACCTAACCTGCGCATCTTTGGACTGCGGGAGGAAACCGGAGTACCCGGAGGAAACTCACGCAGACACGGGAAGAATGTGCAAACTCCACACAGACAGTGACCCAAGCCGGGAATTGAAGCTGGGATCCTGGCGCTGTGAGGCAGTAGTGCTAACCACCGTGCCACCCACAGAATGCTATCATTTATTGTGAGGGGAATCAAATATAAAAATGGGGCTATTATGCTTTAGTTGTACTGGATACTGGCGAGATCACATCTGGAGTTGTGTGTACAGTATTAGTGCCCTTGTTTATGTCCCACCCTTGCCACTGGATTTGGGGTCAGCTTAGCTTAGTTGGCTGGACAGCTATTAGAGCCAACAGTGCAGGTTCAATTCCCATACCAGCTGAGTTTATTCATGAAGGTCCTGCCTTCTCAACCTTGCCCCTCACCTGAGGTGTGGTGATCCTCAGATTGAATCACCACCAGTCACAGCCTATGGTCACCTGGAACTATGGTGACTTTATCTTTCTTTTATTTAAGTAAGGATGTAAATGTGTTACAGTTCAGAGATTTACTAATATCAGGAATGGGTAGGTTGTCTTACGGGATTGGTTGGAAAGACTAGGTTTGTATCCGCTGGAGTTTACAAAAGTAAGAGGCTACTTGATTGAAACCTTTAAGATTCTGAGGGGTATTGACAGGGTGGATGTTTCCTCTTGTGAGAGAGTCTAGAACTAGGGGTCACTGTTGAAAAATAAGGGGTTTAAAACAGAGATGAGGTAATTTTTTTGTGAGGATTGAGTCTTTGGAACTCCCTTCCTCAAAAAGCAGTGAAAGCAGGGACTTTGATTATTTTTAAGGCAGAGGGAGGCAGATTCTTGATAAATAAGGAGGGGGGATGGGATAAAACGTTATCGGGGTAGACAGGACATTACAATCAGACCAGCGATGATCTTATTCAATAGTGAAGAAGGCTGCAGTGGTTGAGTTGCTTTCTCCTGCTCCTAATTCGTTTTATTCATAAACAATTATGTACATAAATTATACACAGGTCTACAAAACATCAGAAGATTCAGGCACTCCGGCTACAGGCCAACCTCATAGCACCAAGCCCCATTTTTAGACTCTTCATGTAACTGTTACTGAAACAAGTCCCAACACTGTTCAATCCCTGCAGGGATCTGCTGCTACACACCAGCAGCTCACAACTCTTAACCCTCCCCTATCATCATCCAGTTACAGTAACTAGGACTGACTGGTTCTGCCATTGCATTCTCCCAACTTTAATGTATCACAGACCGTGGCCATTTTTTCCATTGTGTCTGTGCAAGGACTATCCAATCAGCCCTCCTCCCCGCCTCTTTCTCCATATTCCTATACAGTTCCCCTGAAAGGAGCTGTGAAATCTGCAAAACAAGCATGTGACATTCCCTGCATCAAACCCTGATTTGAGAAAGTATGTGAAGTATGGAGGCAGCACGGTGGCAGAGTTTAGCATTGTTGCCTCACAGCTCCAAGGACCCTGCTTCAATTACAGCCTTGGGTGAGTGTGTGGAGTTTGCACGTTCTCCCCGTGTCTGCATGGGTTTTCTCCGGGTGCTCCAGTTTCCTCCCACAGTCCAAGATGAGCAGGTTAGGTGGATTGGCCATACTAAATTGCCCCTTAGTGTCCCAAGATGTGTAAATTAGGGGTATATGAGTAATCTGTGACGCATTAAAGCAGGAATACACAATGGCAGAACCAGTCAGTCTCAGTTACTGTAACTGGGTGATGATAGGAGAGAGGTTAAGAGTTGTGAGCTGTTGGTGTGTAGCGGGGTAAATACATGGGGTCGCTGGAATAGGGCGGGGGGCGGGCCTGGGTAAGATGGTCAGTCGGAGAATCGGTGTAGGTACAACGGGCTGGGTGGCCTCCTTCTGCACTGTAGCAATTCTATGGTTAACAAAACTTTTGAAAAACTACCCAATCCTATCAATTATTTTTGGTCCCAGTTTACATGTCAAAAAGGAATTAGACTGTTATCTGAAATGGAAGAACGTGCAGGGTAACAGGGAGAAAGCAGGAGAATGGGGCTGTGATTTTCTCATTCGGAGAGCTGGTGGAGACACGATGGGCCAAATGGCCTCCTTGTGCATTGCAGCAATTCTGTAACGCTGAATTTAAGCAGCATTTTGTTGAGAGCTGAAAAAGACTGGACCAAGTCAACATTGGCGACAAGAACAAAATACTGCAGAGCTTGGAAATATAAATATTACATCTCTAACTTATCCCAATCCTGAGGAAAGGTTACAGGTTTGATGCTGCCTGACCTGCTGACTTGTTCCAACATTTTCTATTTTTATTTCAACATTGTTCCGGTGGTTTGAAACCTGCAAATGTTCAGCAGGACGTTCCTCTGCATACAACTTCCTGCATTAGAAATAAAAAATATAGATTTCAATTAATAACAGAATGCTAGAATTACAGAGTGGGGCAGGCCAGGTGGCACCCTTTAATAACATTATTTCTCATTTTGCAATGATTTTGGAATTGATGGTTTATCATAGCAATTAATCTCCATCAATTAGTCTACGAGAGATCCAGACATGAGGTAAGTAGTTGAAAGCTTTGGGAAATCATGGGTCCAAAGTAACCAGTCTTTCCAAGGCATGTCACACCTAAAACGCATCTCAAATTACTCACGTGCTGTATTCCTAATGTGGAGAAGCTGGCTTTGGACTGGGGTGGACACAGTAAAGAAGTCTCACAACACCAGGTTAAAGTCCAACAGGTTTATTTGGTATCACGATTTCGGAATGCTGCTCCTTCATCAGGTGAGTGCACCTGTTGGACTTTAACCTGGTGTTGTGAGACTTCTTACTATAAGGATTTCAAAATAGTGACACAATTTGTATTCCAATAGTGACACAATTTGTACTTAATGAATCTATAATTCCATAGTCCACCATTTCTGAAAGTAGAGAGATCGTTCTATGATTTGCCATTCACTCACCAGAATGTTTCCCCGAGATCAATTTTGAATTTCCTGCCCTATTGAGTTGGCTGCTCTGTTCTGGATAAGGTGACGCAGCTCGTAATTGGCAAAATAGGCAAAAACTCCAACCTGATGGTGTACCATCCGGGATATTAAAATAAAGAAACAAAGAAATCACAGATGCAATAGTTATAATTTTCCAAAACTCTCTAGACTTAAGGATTTGGAATGGAAAATTGCAAATGTCATTCCATTATTTAAGAAAACAGGGAGAGAAGAAACCAGTTAATTATAGACCTATCAGTCTAACATCAGTTGTGGGGAAGTTACTGGAATTTATCAAAGACAGAATGACTGAGCATTTCAACAGTATGAGCTGGTCAGAGACAGTCAGCATGAATTTGAGAAAAGTAGGTCCTGTCTGTAATTGAATGGCCTTTTTGAGGTCACTAACATGCTGGATGTGGGAGTGTTATCTATATGAACTTTCAGGAGTTCTACACCAAAAGTTAACAAACATTACTGTAACTGGAGGGAACCCTGTGACCTGGGTTAGTTAATTGGTTGGGAGGTAAGAGACCGAGGATTAGAAATTATTCATTGAGCTCGCTTACCAAATAAAAATTGTTCGCAAGGCTACCAATTTAGCACTAAATCAGCCTACACCAATTCGTGCAGGCATTGGTTACATTGGGTGTCTTTGTATGAGTAAGTTAATATGCAGTTACAGCAAGCAATTAGGAAGGCAAATGGTATCTTGCACTCCAAACCTACTACGGCACGGTGACATAGTGGTTAGCACTGCTGCCTCACAGCACCAAGGACCCGGGTTCAATTCTGGCCTCGGGTGACTGTGTGGAGTTTGCACCTTCTCCCCGTGTCGGCATGGGTTTCCTCTAAGTGCTCCAGTTTCCTCACACAGTCCAAAGATGTTGATTGGTCATGATAAATTTCCCATCAGGGGGACTAGCAGGGTAAATGTGTGGGGATACAGGGATAGAGCCTGGGTGGGATTGTTGTCAGTGCAGGTGAATAGACTCGATGATAGTTCTAGGAGCTGAATAGCCTTCTGCACGGTAGGGATTTTATGATTCTAATCTACAAAGGACAGCCTTTGCTGAAATTTTACAGGATTTTGGTGACACCACATCTGGAGTGCTTGTTCATGGTTTTGGTCACCATATCTAAGGAAGGATATACTTGCCTTAGGGAGAGGCTTAAAAAAAATGTTCACTGGATTGATTCCAGGGGTGAGAGATTGTCCTATGAGGAAAGATCAAGTAGAATGGGTCTATCAGTTTGAAGAATGAGAGGTGATCATACTGAAACATCAGATTCTGAGAGGACTTGAACATAACAGATGCCATGAGACTTTCCTAATTAAAGACTCTGGAGCTAGGAGGACGGTCTCAAGAAAAAGGGCCTGTTTTTAGGACAGATGAGGAAATAATTTTTTCCTCAGGCATTTGTGAATCTTTTGGAATTCTCCACCTGAGAGGGCAATGGTTGCTTAGTTGTTGAGTAAATTTGAGCCTGTGATCACAGGCGGCACAGGGGCACAGTGGTTAGCATTGCTGCCTCACAGCACCAAGGATCCAGGTTCAATTCCTGGTTTGGGTCACTGTCTGTATGGAGTCTGCACGTTCTCCCCGTGTCTGCGTGGGTTTCCTCCGGGTGCTCTGGTTTCCTCCCACAGTCTGAAAGACGTGGTGGTTAGGTGCATTGACCTGAACAGGCGCCTGAGTGTGGTGACTAGGGGAATTTCACAGTAACTTCATTGCAGTGTTAATGTAAGCCTTACTTGTGACTAATAAATAAATTTTACTTTATCAATATCAGATCACAGGGATCTAAGAGAATCAAAAGATATGGGGATCAAGATTGAAGATCAGCTATGACCTAATTAAGTGGTGGGTTAGGCTCGAGGGGATGAATGGTCTACACTTGCTCCTATTTCTTATGTTGTTAGCAAGTTATGAAAGAACAAAGTCAGAGTAAGTGAATAGGCACCTGGTGACAGATGGGAGTTGAAGGTGAGGAAGTGAGAGTTCATCCACCTTAGATTTAAGGAAGACAAATTGAAAATTTTTTAAATGCCAGGAGACTACAAGCTTTGGAGCAGCAAGAGGATTTAAATGTCTAGGTGGACAAATCGCTCAAAGCCAGTGCACAGCAACAAAAAGTAATCAAAAATGTTAATGGAGTGTTGACCATTATCGCAAAAGGATTGGAATACAAAGTGTACAATGCATTCGGCAAGTGTGTGTGTGTGTGTGTGTGTGTGGGGGGTGGGGAAGGAGAGGGTGGCAGCGGGGTTATTGTGCAGATTAAATTATCAGGACAAGTTCACAAACTGGATATGCATTTTCTTGGGTTTTAAAGGTTGAGGATGATCGAATAGAGGTTTATTAAATTATAAAAGGATTTGATAGAGAGAATTTATCTCCTCTTGTCGGTCAATCCCAGACAAAAAGGCATACTCTTAGAATTTGAGTCAGACCATTTAAGAATGAAATCAGGAAGCACTTTCTCTCACACAAAGATGATTTGGAACTCTCGTCCCAAAAAGCTGTGGATACTGCATTGATTTACATTTTCAAAATTCAGATTGATAGATTTTTCTTAATTAAGGGTATCAAAATATGGAGGAGAAAGACTGGTAAAATGGGCTTGAAAGAGAGACCAGCCATGAATGACAGAATTGGCTTGAGCTGAATGGCCTACTGTTTCCCAGCTTCAGCTCAAATGCAGCTACAGAAGAAAACAAGGACAGCAATTTGCTGTTTCTTGGTTCCTTTTGAAATATTTAGAAAATTCCACAAAATTACAATACTGTTGGTTCTTTGAACAATGTTCTAAGGTCCTGAAGTAATCTTTCCCCAAAGCTATACTGCTTAGAAGCAACAACGTGGTAAGGAGATAAAAGTCACTGAAACCACACTTACAAGGACATGCCTGTTCAATTATGCAGCTTTCAGAAGGTAAATCCATGTAGCTCCAGAGTTGTGTAGATACAGAGAGATTTCACCAACTCTCCATGGGATAATGAGAAACACGAGATGAAACAGACAAATGATATAGGTTAATCAGGAAGTTGTTGAGGGTGTTCAAGTTTGCATTTTTTTTTTGTTCTTAGAATGTGGATGTAGATGGCAAGTCTGCTTTTATTTCCCAGAGGACATGAAAAATCAACCATACAGTGTGGGACTGGAGCCACATGTAGGCTTTCCTCTTGGTCAGTAGTTGGATATTCATGAACCAGTTGGATTCAGAAGCTCTCATGACCAAACCTCAGCTGATAAATCACTCACTTCGGCTTGCTCGTCCAGTCCCGTGTTCAAGTATAATTTTTAACAAAAATGGAAACAGAGTGCGTCAGATAATCTGCAGAAAGCATTACAAGGTTGTGTTTTTTGTTAACACCTTTTTAATAGGTCAAATAACTGTACAGTTCATTATATTCTTCCTGAGAATAATTTATACCCCAAAATGAAGGAGGGAGTTCCAGAGAACAGGTAATACATATGGAAAATAGAAATAAAAATGTACCACACCTGCATACTACGCTGTTCCCAACAAACTCCTCGACAAGCCAGAAACAAGATGGTTAGTAACTATTTTGTTTTTAATTGTGATCATGGCTTTTGTTTTAAATAATTAAAAAATGAAGTTAAACAATGGTAGAAGAAATATTAATACACAGCACTCAATTTTGCTGCACCTGCAAATGCAGCACAATCTGTTCCAGGTTTTCTCTCAACAACCGGCATGTATTTCTGCTTGGAGCAAGGTACAGTCTCAGGTCTATTCTACATGCTAGTCTTTTAATTAACACTTCAGAGTGTTGTTGAAATACAGGAGCACCTCCATTCTCCACATGAGGTGGTGTAACGAAGAAAGGTGTTTTTTTTTTTGTTACCTTAAATGACTTCAGTCTGAAAATATAACATCTTTGTTCAAATCCTGGTTGACGTATTGCAGCTAAATATTGGTCAGTTTCTATTCAGTGTGTTCCAGTCTGGAGTTCCTGTACTGTGCAGCAAGAATTCTCAGCCCACAGGTGTCCTGGAATCCTCGACTTGACAGTACTTTCTCTGCATTTTATACATATGTAGATATATAAAGTTTTTTTTTTGGCTCTTTGTGATTCCACATGCTGGTGGTAGATTTGATCACACGATCATTTCAAGAACCCCCAGAGCAGGCTTCGGACGGCTAGAGGGGTCTAGGCTGACCTCCAATCATTTTCAGTCTGGCTTGGTCAATAACATCCAGTAAGTTTTTGGCATCCACGGCCAATGCATGCGCAGCTGTCAGCATCTGTTTCTTGTATTCCTGCTGGAGAGTTGTCATCACATATTGTTGGGCCAGCTTCATTTTTCCAATTAATTCTGCTAGATCAGAGTTCAATAGCTTTTGCGCCATCTCAATCTATAGAGGAAAATAAGGTGAGAGACTTCCACAACCAAATATATTTACAAGATAAACCATGACATATGAGCATTATTGTAAACATTGGTATCTATCTCTCAATGATTAAATGAATTAAGCAGCATTTAGTTGAATTAATACAATTAATCCAATTGCATATGCTAAGGTGGGAGTATAATACTGAGGTGCGATCACAATATAAAATTAACAATCAAATGTAAAAATTGATTTGTGAAAATAAAAATATCAAGAAAAAATATCAAATATAATAACAATGATAAAATTTGACTTAATCGAGGTCTTCAAAATTATGAAATGTTTTGATAGAGAGAGAATGGCCGGAATTTTCTAGCTGTTCTCAGTATTGGGATCTCCGGGTCCCGCCACAGGTTTCCGAGTGGCAGGAGGTGAATAGAACAGGAAACCCCGCTGATGGTGGCAGGATCAGAACATCCCGCCGCTGGCCAATGGCAGGCAGCCTCCGCGAAACACGCTGTGGAAAATCCCACCCAATGTTTTCTTTTGTGGACAAGAGTATAGATGGAGTCCATTAATATAAGATATTCATCATGAAATCCAGAATTGAAAGGACACCTCTTCATCCAAAAAGTGGCAAGAATGTGGAACTTGCTATCACGGGAGCGACTGAAATGAGTAGCATAGCTGCATTTTAGTGGCCACTGGTGGTTGTGATGGTAACGTTACATGAGAAAATATGGGAGGAGGCTTGTGGCGTATAAAAGCCAGCATGGACTAGTGGGTCAAACAGCCCCTTTATATACCCTATAGCTTATGAGTTACACAATCGATGATACCTTGTGGCATTTGTTTTAAAGTTCATTTAAAAAAATTAGGGCAAATCCTGCTGGAAAATCAACAATAAGTTGCATGCCTCTAACTAGGTAAAGTTGCCATAGTCCCAGGTGACCATAGGCTGTTCTTCCCTTCGAGGGGGAGAGCTGACTAATGGTGATTTAACCTGAAGATCAGCACACCTCAGGTGGGTGGCAAGGTTGAGAAGGTAGGTTTCCATGAATAACCTCAGCTGGTACGGGAATTGAACCCATGCTGTTAGCATCATTCTGCATCATAAAACAGCCATCCAGTCAACTGAGTTAATCAACCTCTAACTAATGTGTAAAGTCGGCACTGAGTTCAGGCAAAAAAGAGTTAGACAGTGAGCTGCAAATCTACACAATTTTCTGGTTGATTTACTCTGTTTCAACTTTTGCCTCACACAAATGGCAGCTCACCCTTAATCTTGCCCCTGTAATTTATTTTAAGAACTTGCAGAATTTACACATTAATTGCTGATTATTTTTGGTGCAGAAAGTTAGGGCTCACCCTCAACAGCTTATTAACTTTGTAATAATTGCTAATGCAATATTTACAAGAATGTTGCCAGGATAGAAAAATACCTCTGAGGAGAGATTGGATAGGTTGGGGTTATCTTCCCTGGAGGGGTGATTTATTGAACGTACAAAATTATGAGGGGAAGAGATGAAGTGGACAGGATTAAACGGTTTCCCTTGGCAGAGAATTCTAGGACCAGGGGACATAGATTCAAGATGAGTGGCAGAAGGTGTAGAGGGGACATGAGGAAGAACCTTTTTTTTAAGCAGAGAGTAGTGGGTGTCTGGAATTCGCTGCCCAAGATGGTGGTGGAGGCAGAGACCCTAAATTATTTTTTAAAGTACTTGGATCAGCAACTTAAGAGCTGTAAGCCAAGGGCTATGGGGCAGGTGCAGGAAGGTGGGATTAGAAAGGATACCTGGGGCTGACATGGACAAGGTGGCCGAATGGCCTCCTTCTGTGCTGTAATTTTTCTCTGGTTCTAAGGAATTAGCTTCTTTAATCAAGGAAGGGAATGATTTAAACAGTCGAGTCTAATTCTTTGATGTCGTCAATTCATTTTAGAGATTTAAATGTGAAAAAGTCTTATTGTTCCTGTGTCACTTTTCCCACTTAATCCAATCTCTATTTCTCTTTCTGCACCTGATTTGACTGCAATTTGCCCTATTTCACCAAGTTGCTTTTATAATTCTTTCTCAAACCTTAAATTTAATTGGTCAAGGAGGTAATACTGTTTGCCCCATTGATCACGGAGGTCCAATGCTACTTGAACTCAAAGAACAAAGAACAATACAGCACAGGAACAGGCCCTTCGGCCCTCCAAGCCCACGCCACTCCCTGGTCCAAACTAGACCATTCTTTTGTATCCCTCCATTCCCACTCCGTTCATGTGGCTATCTAGATAAGTCTTAAACGTTCCCAGTGTGTCCGCCTCCACCACCTTGCCCGGCAGCGCATTCCAGGCCCCCACCACCCTCTGTGTAAAATATGTCCTTCTGATATCTGTGTTAAACCTCCCCCCCCTCACCTTGAACCTATGACCCCTCGTGAACGTCACCTCCGACCTGGGGAAAAGCTTCCCACCGTTCACCCTATCTATGCCTTTCATAATTTTATACACCTCTATTAGGTCACCCCTAATCCTCCGTCTTTCCAGTGAGAACAACCCCAGTTTACCCAATCTCTCCTCATAACTAAGCCCTTCCATACCAGGCAACATCCTGGTAAACCTCCTCTGCACTCTCTCTGAAGCCTCCACGTCCTTCTGGTAGTGTGGCGACCAGAACTGGGCGCAATATTCCAAATGCGGCCGAACCAACGTTCTATACAACTGCAACATCAGACCCCAACTTTTATACTCTATGCCCCGTCCTATAAAGGCAAGCATGCCATATGCCTTATTCACTACCTTCTCCATCTGTGACGTCACCTTCAAGGATCTGTGGACTTCCACACCCAGGTCCCTCTGCATATCTACACCCTTTATGGTTCTGCCATTTATCGTATAGCTCCCCCCTACGTTAGTTCTACCAAAATGCATCACTTCGCATTTATCTGGATTGAACTCCATCTGCCATTTCTTTGCCCAAATTTCCAGCCTATCTATATCCTTCTGTAGCCTCTGACAATGTTCCTCACTATCTGCAAGTCCAGCCATTTTCGTGTCGTCCGCAAACTTACTGATCACCCCAGTTACACCTTCTTCCAGATCGTTTATATAAATCACAAACAGCAGAGGTTCCAATACATACTTACAGTAGCTTAAGACACAAATTATATTTGAGCTGAAGGGGGCATTGAAAATTCCAAAGCTGCACACCATGAGATGCTCCACTCCTGAGGAAGTCTACACTATCATTTAAATGGAATTGAATAAATCTTCAAAAAGAAATGACATAAAAGAATATGGAGAAAACAAGGGTCTGGGATTAGTCAATCAGTCAATTTGAAAAGCTAGCAACTACACAGTTATGATGGGCTGAATGTCCTTGCGTTATCTATGATTCCATTTTTGTAATGAGTTAAAATACAACATACACTGATTGAATTAACTATCTATCCAATAGCTTCACGTGAAATTTGTCTGAGTATTCTTAATCTAATTTATGAGACATAATTCCGAGCACTGGACAGTCCACAGATGGGCATTAATTTGCCTTTTCAATTACAGAGGTCAAATATCAGGCATGTGAGCAACAAGTACCAGTGCCGATTCAGTAAAGGCTCCTCTGCACATGAGTTAAGACAAATTGTTGACAGTTGTGTAAAAAGAGGATTAGAGAGGCACGACGGCACAGTGGTTAGCACTGCTGCCTCTCAGCATCAGGGATTTGACTTCAATTCCCGGCTTAGGTCACTGTCTGCGTGGAGTTTGCACATTCTCCCCATGTCCACCTGGGTTTCCTCCGGGTGCTCCGGTTTCCTCCCACACTCCAAAGATGTGCGGGTTAGGTGGATTGGCCATGCTAAATTGCCCAGTAGTGTCAGGGGGACTAGCTAGGGTAAATGTATGGGGTTAGGGCCTGGGTGGATTTGTGGTCGGTGCAGACTTGAAAGACCGAATGGCCTCCTTCTGCACTGTAGGATTCTATGATTTACTCCAAATCAGGATTCAACAACCTTATTAACAAGGGGAACCATTTTTATAATTTATTCCAAAACGCTTTATCTTAAGAGCCGCAATGCTCAAATGTCAATAATAATGAAAAACAAATCTGAGGCACATTTCAACAACATTTAAAGATTTTTACAAAAAGTTAATTAAATTATACTTTTGCACAAGTACAATATTAACAAAAGTTCAAAAAACATAAAAATGGGTTTCATCAATCAAGATCAGGAAACGTGCAAGCTCTTAAAGAGCTACGTGCTTCGGAGACCCCTGCCCTGCACCCAACAGTTGCCGCATCTATCTGCAATATGTTTGACTGCAAGTGTAAAAAGCAGGGCATGTTGTAAAATTTCCACCGCAGTTGCACATATTTTTCTTAAAAAGTCAAAGAGATTTTATTAGAATTATCAAGTCAATTGCCTTGATGTTGCACATGGGGAGTCAGGACATTGTGCTGTCTTTGACTGAAGTAAGGTTAGCGATGCCATGAACATTTAACTATGATATTACAGATTTTATGGACAACTGCCTTAATGGAACATTTTTGTTTTTGAAACTTTAAATTGAGTTGAAAGTCATTTTTCAAAATGGAACAATTAATGTCAGTTCTCTGCGTTTGTTCAAACCTTGTCAGACTCTTATCTCTAGAACTGGCCAAGAAGAATCTATAAAATACAAATACTCCCGTAGGGATGTCCATTGTATCTTCTAAAAGGCGTAAAAAGCTATTGGCTTCTAAGGAAAGAGAGATAAGAAAGGACTTCAAACGACCTCAACGTAATTGAATTCCTAATAATGACTTATTGAAAATGAACGTAGCAGCCATTTTTGTGTTTTAAACTGTGTAAAGGAGGCTGTAAGAAGACATTTTGTGTGGCAATTTGGAGAGAATCCAGAAGACCTCAAAGTCAGTTCCAGCCCACACTTCCCAGCTGAACTAACAGACGCCTGTGCTTCTCTGCAATCAGGAGTTACACAGCAAGGTATCCAGAAAGTAATTTCAGCAGTAGTTTTATAATGAACTAGCCTTTATCTTATTTAAGACTAAAGCTTTACTACTGGTTAGTCTTAAGTTGAATCACTCGCTAGTTAAAGGGGGCTACATGCAACACACACAAATTCTTAGCTCATGGACCATTTTGAGGAAACATCACAGGCAGGTTTCCCTTCTGATTTAATCATCATATATTTTGTCCTGCCTTCCTGGTTTTTAAACATATGAGTAAGTCCTTTCTGCTGTAGTGATTTTCAAAGAATTTGATTCATTGGTAAATTTCAAGAATGTGGTAATTCTCGTCAAACATGTTTGTTTTTTAATCTCATAAATGCTATTGTCCATAATCTGAATGGTTGCAATGGTACAATCACAGCTTCCCTCTGATGGTACTGCACTTTTTCCACTGCAGTGGTTGGGTGGGGGAAATAGGGCACGTAGTTGTAGTTTAATACATTTACACAGGTAGTTTCCATTATAAATCTTGACATAGGAAGTGATAATGAATATGCTGACAAGAAGTGAGTTCAGATGCAATATGCACATGCATACACAAGATTTACTCATCAACTCATAAGTATTGTTCTGTGAGTAACAATCATATTTAATCAAAGGCTAAAATATGTATTTGCTTACCTCTCTGTGAGTGCTTGCTGGGAGTGAAGGAATGGTTTCATCCACTGTAGCCAATAAAGTTCTTAATGCCAAACCAACCTCCTGAGAAAACAGTTACTGGAATCAAAGCACTGCTGACAACATAATGACCAATTTAGTACAAGACATGAAGAGAAAGACTCTCGATTCTTCATCCTCATTCAAATTTAATGAAATTGAATGGCATTTGGCAGAACATGATTCAATAAACATTTTGTTCTTCATCTAAACATCACTGATTTGTGACATACTCAAGCATTTGATTTAGCTAATCTCACATTACTTGCCCTTCACCATGGTGAGCTGAGAGGAAACAACTGCAGAAGCCATTTCTATTCATGGTAGCAAGCTGATCTTATTTGGTTATTTACCACTCCACTTTGAGAATGGCATCAAGTTTGGACGATATTTTAACACAAATGATCTCACTACTCTGGGATACATTACAGAATCACCAAAGTCCTGTGATTTATGGAAATGGAAAATTTGTAACTCACATCTTTAATTTCATAAGTGAATACAAACCCTGCATTTTACTGAGCACTTAACTGCTTTGATTCGTCTCAACATATAATGTCTCGCAAATTTTGGGAGTTAAGTGGATTTTGACATGAAAAAGAAAGTTAGGCTTCCTGCCAAATTAATTAGAACAGAAACCCCTTTTTTGGATTTATCCTCATACCGCCATGAGGTCAGAAGGGGCTCACTAGCAAAAATCTGAGAACAGCACATTTGGCAGGCAACTTGGAGATGGATAATGCTAGATTCATCTATGACCCCAACAATTTTGTTTTTAATGTTCTAACCCTCTTCAAAATGATTTCACATCACCCCCCATCAGAGCGGCTCGGGCTATTTTTGCTTCTTGCTTTTAAAACACATGGGACATTTTCCATGTCTTTTCAAATGAGATCGTCAATTTAACGCTAATCAACTGTGGTTTTGTGCTTAATTGGGAGTGCTGATATCTATTTCACATGGGACCCTTACAACCAATAGATGGTTTCCAACCATCAGCCTGTGTCTGATTTGATCCCAGAGGTGAAAGGACAGCGTCTAATTGTTTTGTGCTCATCAATCATACTTGTACCGACCTTTCCCAAAGACATAGTGCTGACCGCAAGTGTGAAGATATCTTCTCTACAGTATCAAATTTAAAAGCACTTCTCACCTTTACCATTGGTATGTATTCCTCTGGAGGTGCTGGTTGGATTTTACTAGACATTTCTATAACTGCCTTCACCAATCCAGTTACGTTTTCATACACTTTATCATTGGAACGGTCCAGGTTAGCTGTGGGTGGAGGGCTTATTTCTTGTGGTTGGATCTGGATTACAAGAATCAAACTGGTTAGCATCACATTCCACTTCTTCAAATTACACAATATCATCACTGATTGTCAGGTATATAAATCTCCGTAGGTTCATGAAAATCATAGTAAATCATTGATTCATAACACATACCGGACTAAAGGAATTGAGCTTTTAATTGTCATTTCTTAACAATGTCACAACGATTAGTCTCTAGTGTGAATATTTTCACATATCAAGGATATGTCAGTCAGCCTTTGTAAAGAAGTGTGCTGTCACATAGGCACCACAAAACTACAAAGGCTGCCCTTAAAACAAAACTAACTATGAATCACAGCAATTTCAAGGCTGTAATTTAACTATGGGATTTAGTTGATCATCACATACCTGTTCAGCATTACTTACATAACCCACAGCATCATTACCTCTCAGTGAGATTAGAATTATCGCTCTCAAGAATCTATTATTCTCAAAACGCAGTACCCATTCATTTGAAAAAGTGCATCAATACTTCAAAGTTACACCAAATGCCCTTGGTATTACTCACTGCTTGAAGATTCATTGTAAGTTAACAATCAGGCTTGTTACAGAAATCAATTCTCATTATTTTGATGCAGTTGAAAACATTTTACATTGTTGAATTGAAACATAAAATTACTTGAAACACTTCCATCAAAACTGAACCAAACCTCGGAAGGGATTTTTTAAATAAATGGGAATTCTTGCAAATTGTGGGACTAAATAACTTCATTAACTTTCTAACTCATCAAATTAAAAAATTTAAACCCTGGAACCGAACATATTGAGCATTAGGAAAAGTCTCAGATAAGCTAACAAAATTAATTTAATTTTTAATTAGGTGAAAAATTAGGTTCAATGAGGTGAAAAATAATGAATAACCCTGAAGGCTATATTTTAGAAACATTTCACTTAAGGCATTAATAATCCCTCGAGGACGGAAGCAACATCTCTTCCTTCCCACATCGACCCTTGCAAAAATATGCTAAAGTTAGGCCTATTCATAGCACAGAACGTTTTTCAATTTTAACTAGTGTTGTCTATGACAGTCATCATGTCACAAATTCTCAAAACTGAAGGGCAGGATTTTCCAGCCCTGGCACCAGCGAGCATCATTGTGGTGCGGGATGCAAAGATTTGGAGAGCCGCTGACTTTAAACGGGGGCAGAAAATCCCACCCTAAGTTTAAAAAACTATTGAGATTGTAGAAGTGCTTTCCATCAAAATAATAATGTAAAAACTTGATTCAAAAATAATTAACCTTGTCGGAGTGCTTTTCCGCTTTTAAAAGTAAGTGCTGGAAAGTTGAACTTTCATAGAATCCCTACAGTACAGAAGGAGACCATTTGGCCCATCAAGTCTGTACTGACCACAATCCCACCCAGGCCTTATTCCCGTAACCCTCGTTTACCCTGCTAATTCCCCTGACACTAGGGTCAATTTTGCATGGCCAATCAATCTAACCCGCACATCTTGGGACTGTAGGAGGAAACCGGAGCACCCAGAGGAAACCTATGCAGACACGGGGAGGAAATGCAAACTCCACACAGACCCCGAGACTGGAATTGAACCTGGGTTCCTGGTGCTGTGAGGCAGCAGTGCTAACCACTGCACCACCGTGCCTTTTCTTAAAGCTTTTAGCACCAAGTACCAGGAACAACAACCAGTCTTGAATTAAAGGCATCAGAGTCAGTTAGAGAGAAAAGATCCCTGTACTGTGTGCCAGCAGTGTGGTTCAACTCCAATCTCCATGCAGTTACCCGACCAATTCTTAAATTTCCCATGCAGCTATTCTTATTGCTGCACTGAGTAAAACCATAAATTTAGTACCAATGATTGCTAAAAATATAGGCATTATTATGCTGAATTTGCAACAAAACAGTCTGCCAAGTTGCTTATCATAAAAAACTCTCACAAGCTTGATACCACCTTCATCTCTGGATTGGATTGAACTTAAACAGAAGTTGGAACACGTTGCATTCTAATTTCCTGCTCCAGCCAATTTCTCACTGACCGGTAAATTTTGTTATGATCTGTATGAGAACAATACATCTTTAGTGGAGACGTGCTGATTCTCTGCTAGGCAGATGAATTGGTTGACAATTTAGAATTTTATTTTATAGAACAGATAAGAGAAAGGTTTACAACTTCTGCGAATGTAATATTCATGTAAATAGGCAAAATATTAAGTTTAAAGTTTATTTATTTACGAGTGTCACAAGTAGGCTTACATTAACACTGCAATGAAGTTACTGTGAAAATCCCCTAGTCACCACACTCCTGCGCCGGTACACCAAGGGAGAATTTAGCATGGCCAATGCACTAAATCAGCACGTCTTTTGGACTGTGGGAGGAAACATGAGCACCCGGAGGAAACCCACACAGACACGGGGAGAACTTGCAGACTCCGCACAGACGGTGACCCAAGCTGGGAATTGAACCCGGGTCCCCAGTGCTGAGAGGCAGCAGTGCTAACCACTAAGAAAGGTTAAACAAGAACAAAACATAGCCACAAAAATTTAATAACATGAAGAAGCTTCTGTCCCAACATAACTTTGGAGAAAACTCAATAATTTTGTGCATATGCAAAGCATATCTCAAAGTCTCAAATGAACTATGATGTGACTTCTATACAAACTGGTTGAGTAAAAGTGGAACAGTTTATTTCATTGTACATAACTAAGCAAATGTTGAAATCAACTTTCCTGAGCTCTGCAGTGGACAAACAAAACTCTAATAAAATGTCTACCAAGCCTCCATGCTTCATTCATTCCGTAGTTGCGTTTTAGTTTACTACATATGGAATCTCATTCAAATAACAGATTCTACCAGCAATTCATCAAAACAAGGCCAAAGAACATTAATAAAAATAGTTTACTTTGTAAATGATTAAAAATCAATTTAAATCATATTAGTAAAAGGTGATTATAACCACACAAGTAATTAAGTTGAACATGTGTTGTTAGATACGCAACAGTTATTTTTAGTTATAAGATCAGGTGACTAGAAAAGGGAGTATTCTTTTTCTGCCAAAGTAATGCCCAAATTGATCTCAACTTTTTATTAAAAGCTCAATTTTCTTGTTTATTTCACTTGTAACAAGATATATTTGCACAATGTTTGTTATATTCTACCAAGTTACTATGGAGCATAGAGTCTTATGGCAATCTTGGAATTATGAATTATGAAATACATCAGACATGTTTGTCCCATTGTGACAAATTGTTACTGCATTTTCACTTTTAGATCAGATTAAATATTAAAAGACATTTTGTGGAGGTTATTAAAAAGGTTGCACAAACACCATGGTAAGGAAATACACAAAACTTGAAAGACTGTTATTTAATACAATACAAAATTGTTTTGCCTTTTTTAGTGTTTGTCTTCAAAAAAGTGCTATGTGCATTTGACAACAGTTGATATGCTAAAAGTTTATAGCCTTGGATAAACCAAGTTAAAACCACAGCAATTTTTAAAAAAGTATGTGCCAGGGAGGAAGTCACTTCTAACTTTGAGTTTAAACGCAATGAAATGTTAACTGGAGATTGAAATGTCATTGTTCGTAACCACATGCAAATCCGCTGGTGTAGTTTTCAGTTCACCTCTCAGTGAGATGGCAAGTTATTCAAACAACAATGTAGTACTGTATTCAGCTACAGAAGGAATACAGACAGTCAGAATTTGACTATTCAGAGCAGGTCTGTTTTAAAATCCATAGCAGGAAGAAAGGAAATTGCTGGTCAAATTTGGTGAAAATCCAAAATTATCTTATTTTCTGGTCAATTGACTTTGTCTCGGGCTTTCTCTTTGTCCAGTTCATTGTGATACACATAAAGCTTGAACAAAAACACCTTGTCCTTTGTCTGCTTCATACCTGAAGCAGCTCAAATTAATCAGATAATTAATCTTTCTACTTCAGCAGAAATACTTAGCCACCCCAAATGACATAAGAACTAGGAGCAGGAGTAGACCATCTGGCCCCTCGAGCTTGCTCCACCATTCAATAAGATCATGGCTGATCTTTTTGTGGACTCAGCTCCACTTACCCATAACCCTTAATTCATGAATGAGTTGTAAAATACAAAGTTGCACCAAAGCAAAATATTCAGCATTCCTAAAATACCGTTTTTAATTTATGGAGCTGATAGACTACAACTTAAAAGAAATAAAGACCAGTGTAGCTCCAAACATGCCCACTTTCAAAGTATCGGATGAGAAGAGGGTCAAGAGTTAAGTCAAAAGGCAAGATTATAATCACTGGAAAATGTTATAAGGTGGACTTGGCCAATGTTTTATTTGAAGGAGGAAATATACAGCGTGATTACTACACAGTAGAATTGTTCTGCACATGAAGTAAAGCCAAATAATGTCCTTGCTGTCCAAAATAACACTTTGTTCTGCATCTTCTTGTCATTGATCAGTGACCAAACAAAACGGAGCAAACATTCCAGCTAGGAGGGCTGTAAAGCTCCTGTGACCAACACCACGGTTGCTGTGCAGATCAAACTGTAATAGTCCAATACTAACAAGGAGACAAGTTTCTCTATCCACACTGGATACCGGGAAAATAATTCACAGATGGACAGAATATAATATTATTTTCTCCTGTGATTGAAATTAAAAATCAAAAGTTACAAGGCAATTGCCAATGCACATAGCACCAGCAGTAATGAACTGAAGTTCCAGCTTTGATTGTGTTCAGAATTCATTACCAAATAAACAAATTTAATTTCAGAATTTTAGCCATGAGGTCAGAGTCCTAATTAGTGGTCAAATTAACATAATCTGCTTATTGTTTGGCCATTAATTTCTGATAGATAGAATTCTAATATGGCTGTCTGAATTTCAAAAGTGATATCATATGAATTTTTACAGGGATCATATAAAGTTATTTGGAACAATTTTTAATTAGGAAGCTTTATTGAAGCCCAAAGTGCAGAATCAACTGAACCAAACAGATCTTTCTCATCCTGTCCTTCAACCAGCTAGAATGTACTGCCAGAAAGGATGGTGGAAGCGTATTTAATAGTTACTTTCAGAAGGGAATGGGATTATGTTTGAAAGAAAGCAATTTAAAGGGCTCTGTGGAGAGGACAGAGGAGTGGGACTACTTGGACAGCCCTTTCAAAGAGAAAATGCAGATATGACGACCTGAATGGTTTCCATGTGTTGTACGTTTCCATTAATCACTCTTTTAAAAATCCTTATATATTCGAACATAGAATCTGTGAGAAAGTGCACTCCTACTATAACAATTTAAATCTTTTACTGTTTTGAATGAAACATCTTGCAATTATACAGCCCTTTTCATGTCACCTTGAAGGAACAGATACAATAATTACATGTTAGACAAAAATTAAAAAGAAAGAAATACACATATTATTTGCTTACCCTCCATGGCTAGTGGTGAACACAATGTGAAGGTTAAAGAAATTTACCAAAAAGGGAAAAAAAGGAAAACAATTATTAAAAATGCAGCAAGCAAACCAATAATGCAATGTGCAGTTAACAAAATGATGTTAAAAGCTGTGAAGAAAATGGCAGTCTAAAAATATCATGCATCATCAAACTTGTTAGAGTGCAATTTAAAAGCTGCTGTGTACATAATTTCATTTTAAGAAGCTATTTTGTTGAACTAAAAGCATTATATAAAAACCATGCAAATCAAATCACTTAACCATACCAAACAAATGATAAAATCCATCACTTGGTGAAAATTAAAATTTTACTGCACAGAAAAGAACAATGAAAGCAGGAAACTAGACAAATATGTTTGACTTCCCAATGAAGGCAATAAAAATTTGCAGCAGCTAGCAATGCAACCCAAAAGATAAAAAAAACCCTCAAATAAGGTAGAAAGAGAAGCTGTGAACACAGATTTGCGTATTGTACAATCATTCAAGCTTAGTGTTACACAATGGCATATCTAAACTCAGACCAACAAGTTATTTCCTATTTTTCTTTCTGCACCTAGCAGAAGAGTCGTGAAATAGGAAAATTTTGCTTGTAAGAAACACAGGAAGGACATTTAAAGAATGTCCTGCCCCAGACAGCAGTGGAGGCAAGGTCACTGAATAACTTTAAGGCCAAGTTAGGTAGATTCTTGATTGACAAGGGAGTCAAACGTTATAGGAGTAAACAGGAAAATAAAGTTGAGACTGCAATCAGAACCACCATGATCCTATCAAACGGCGGAGCACGGCCAAGGGGCTGAATGGCCTGCTCCTTCCTTAATTCATACCTTTGTTTGTAAGTTGAAAATCACACCCTGAAAATATTTAAACTAAATAACATTCTCATTTTTCATCTGAAATCCCTCCAATTTAATCTTTTAATGCATTTTCTAACCTGGTTATACATAAATTCCAAAAACAACTGATTCATTCTTTGCTGCCACCTTTTTCATTCACGGAATGACACACCTGTTTCACTAGAGTTAAAAAAAAAAATTCTACCTCTACCGTGCTGCACTTGTGGGTAAGCTTACTTACTGCCAGGATATTTGTGTAAAATTTCTAGTTTTGCCTTTACTCTCAAACAAAAGCGTCACTTTGCTGACATTTGATCATGATTTAAAGGGAGATTGAGTGTGAAACAGGGGGGATAACATCAGGCCAACCCAAGGCTGTAGGTCAACACATTGGGTTATATTATGGAGTCATACGACATTAATGGGGTTTAGAAGCCTGACCATAATGTGTTTCATTGCCTGACAGGTGCCTGAGAGGACACTCTTATGAGTAATTTTGTATTAAGTACCATATTTCCATAAGATATAGAATAACCCATAAGGGTATACACTCAAGCAAGGAAAAATGAAAATTTGGAATGGTATGGATGAGTAAATTGTCAGAAAGTACATGTGATTTTGGCACATGGCTTGGACTAGTCATGTAAAATTGTGCAACTCAAACTCTGATGGCCATGTGGCTTGATAGGTAAGCATACTCAATATAAAATAGGCCAACATCAAAATCCAGTAAGTACTTTTCTTTGTGTGGAACAAAAAGCAATTAATATTATCAATTCTGCTATCTAATATATTCACTATTGCAAGTCATTAAATTCCCAATAATATTCATTCAAAAACAGCGCAGTTTCACGTCTTTACAGTAGATCATACAGTATAAGTTGAATCAATTGCAAATCATTAAATTTCCTATAGTATTCAAAAATAATGTAGTTTCATTTCTTTACAGTAGATCATAGAATACAAGTTGAATCAAAGTGTAAAATAACTATTGTTTACGTTTATGCTCACTGCACCCCCTTTTTTCAACTAATAAATATCGCTGTAATTGCATTGGGATTTGGTGGATGGCATCAAGCAGGCAATATACCAAGGGTATGCAAGATGATCCGTGGGATTTAAGACACACCCACACAGAGGAGCAGTACGGTAGCACAGTGGTTAGCACTGCTGCTTCACAGCTCCAGGGACCTGGGTTCGATTCCCGGCTTGGGTCACTGTCTGTGTGGAGTTTGCACATTCTCCTCGTGTCTGCGTGGGTTTCCTCCGGGTGCTCTGGTTTCCTCCCACAGTCCAAAGATGTGCGGGTTAGGTTGATTGGCCAGGTTAAAAATTGCCCCTTAGAGTCCTGAGATGTGTAGGCTAGAGGGATTAGCGGGTAAATATGTGGGGGTAGGGCCTGGGTGGGATTGTGGTCGGTGCAGACTCGATGGGCCGAATGGCCTCCTTCTGCACTGTAGAGTTTCTATGATTCTATGAGCAGACAGTGCATTGCGACTGAACAGAAATGGCTTCATATTTCAAAACCGTGACCTTAATGAGAGGCATCCTTATTGAAACTTAAAGGATTCTCAGGGGGCTTGACAGGGTAGATGTTGTGAGAGTCTAAGACCAGAGGTCATAATCCCAGAGTAAGGGGTCACCCATTTAAGACAGAGATGAGGAGGAATTTCTTCTCTCAGAGGGTAGTAAATTTGTGGAATTCTTTCTTGCTTAGAGCTGTAGAGGCTGGATTGTTAAGTATTTCCAAAGCTGAGGGAGAGACAGATTTTAAATCAGTAAGGGAATCAAAGGTTATGTGGATAAAGTGGGAAAGTGGAATTGAGGATTATCACTTCAGATCAGTCATGATTTTATTGAATGGCAGATCAGAAACGATGGGCTGAATGGTCTATTTCTGCTGCTATGTCTGATGGTCAACACCAGCAGTTCGCATTTATACAGTGGAAGGATTTTTCGAAACTGGAAAGGTCAACTTAGGCTTTGCGACTTTTGGTAATAACAACAACTCTAACCTTTAAATCAGAAGTTTCAAAATTTTAGAAAAAATGCAACACCATATGGGTGAATTATAACAAGTTTACTGTTGCATAATATAAAAAGTGCAAAAATGTAACATGTTCCAAAGGGCACAGGATATTTGACCAACACCACTACTTCAGAGATGAGCACAATTTCCTTATTCATTTGTAAGTTATAGTTAATCATGCAGCATATGTCATTAGATAGATCCAATCAAAATACATATAAAAGTAAGTTAATATTTAAGAGTTTGAGCAGAAAAGAAATCCACAACATTTCTTTGCCCAGCCAGCATTCCTACCAGTACAATGGCGAAGTGAAGGCCAGTTGGGTTCAAGAAGCAGTTTCTCAGAGAATCTGACTTTCAGGCTCAGTAATTAGGTGAATAATTTTTAAATTATATTTTTGCTTCACTGGTACGAAAAGAAAAATACACAAAGGAGCACGTTTGCCCCTTTTTGATTAGGTTAGTTTGCCCTTTCATCAAACTCCTGTACTAAATACTCATCCTAACTTAATGTCTTCACGAGTGGACCATTGTTAACAGATCGATTACAAATTATTTTACTGTAATTACCCAGCTATTTTAAGTTTTAATTATTTAAAATATCAAAACTGTAAGATAAATTGAAGGATTGTTGGTGCAACAGAGTGACTGGGACTGGTTTCAGCACAAGTTGCAAAAGGGAAATGAGAATTTGAAGCTTGGCAACTGTAAGTAGCATAACAGAAAAGACATCATTAAATACTTTTACACATTAGCTGTTCAGTAGACTCAAGCATATTGGATACGGATCAAGTTAAACAAAAACGGATGGTGCCAATGATTAGCTTCATGAGGGGATTTTCAGAACACCTTTCTTTTTTGTAATTTATTCTCGGGTGTCACTGGCAAAGCCAGAATTTATTACATTCTGGTAGCCTGAAGGTCATGGTGGGCCTTCTTCTTGAACCGCTGTAGTCCATATTCTATGGCTGGAGTTTGCAGTTGCAAAATTGTCAGCCCATGAAACTGATAACTTCTGACATCCATAAATTGGCAATTAAACGTGGAACTCCAAAAGATGCTCTCAGTGATTCCCAGCTCCACCACAGGGAATGTTACTCAAGTCCCTGAAAAAGGCAAATCTTTAGAAATCATTGAACTGATGAGAACCTCCCTTCTCAGACTGTAAATCACTGCTAAAATACCCAAAATAATTACACTTCGTTAATGAGGTGCGACTGGGTTTTTAACTATGTCATAAGTTTATAACTATTGTTGAACACTTGCCTTTGATACTTTCGTAATGTCAAATGTTTCCATTACAATAACATTTCCATCGTTTTAAATTAAGGTTTTCTGTAAAAATTGATAATATTTCAGCTTCTAATGTGTATTCTCAAATCTTTATTTTGCCCCCTGTAAAATTAAAAATGAAATGTAATCTGTGCACATCATGTTTTGCTCTGTGAAAATTATTTAATATGATTGACTGCTTACATTGGTGTTGCTGGTTGCCTGGAGATCCCCTTGGTGGCAAATTCAAATTGATATTGGGAAAGCATCACAAGATTTTTGTGGATTTCTTTCTTTGAGGCCAGCAGTGAACATTGTTGACCATGCAATCTGGATCACTGAAGTAGTTTACACAACTGAGTGGCTTGTGAGCCCACCTGAGGACAACCACCGTGGTGTGGGATTGGAATGTCATATAGGCCACAATGGGTAAGAGTGGCAAGATTCTTCCCCTGAAAGACATTACTGAACCAATTGGGGTTTTCTGATAATCTATGGTCAGTGTTGAAAAATAAAATTGTTTAACTTTTATACCAGCTTTTATTCTCCCAACTGAACTCCTCAACTCAGCTGTTCAACTATTAATCTACACTGCTGCATTACTAGTCCAGTAACATAGCTGCTCTATCCTACAAATTTGTTCTTGGAAATCATATTTCTGATATAGATTAAGTTTACAAAATGTTCATTTGATGGAAGGTTCCATAACCAATACTATGTTAAATAATATGTCCAGGTCTTGATACTTTGTGGCACAGAACCAGGACAGAACTTGGTAAAATGTTCCTCCAAAGTTAACAAAATGCAAAATATTTTAAAAGTACACGGTTTCCATAGAAATCATAGAAACCCTACAGTGCAGAAGGAGGCCATTCGGCCCATCGAGTCTGCACCGACCACAATCCCACCCAGGCCCTACCCCCACATATTTTTACCCGCTAATCCCTCTAACCTACACATCCCAGGACTCTAAGGGGCAATTTTTAACCTGGCCAATCAACCTAACCCGCACATCTTTGGACTGTGGGAGGAAACCGGAGCACCCGGAGGAAACCCACGCAGACACGAGGAGAATGTGCAAACTCCACACAGACAGTGACCCGAGCCGGCAATCGAACCCGGGACCCTGGAGCTGTGAAGCAGCAGTGCTAACCACTGTGCTACCGTGCCGTTTGAGTAGACCTGTGAAAGGGATTTTTCTGGAGTCTCCAAGAATTGAAGATTAATTTCCAGAAAACTGTTGAGAGCAATAATAACCCATGGGGGTTTTAAAAAAGAAGTTATTTCTTAATATTTTTAATTATTTTTTAAAAATTGGAGATTTGAAGAAAGGTTACTTGGCAGACAGTTAAAATGAATCCAATCAGATATCAGGGTCTGTTTGCTTTCCAACTGGTGGGGAAGGCAGCAAATCACCAGGATGGGCATCTTAAGGTGAAAGGTGTCAGCAATGTGAGGACAACTGCTGGAGTAAGGAAATCATGCAATGAAACCTCTAAAAATATGTCCAATCAGAGCAGGTAACCCTGGTTTGTACAGATGTTTTACTTATATCTATAACATTATCTAGTTAATCAGTACTTTATGAAATGGAATTGGATCTGTGGTAATATTTGGAAATGGTCTTCTGGAGAACTACTTATACTTAATGACCGCACTTTCACCTTTCTCGATTCATATCCATCAGATTTTCGGCTTGCTCTCAAAGAATTAAAACAAAATGCTGCCCACTGAAGTGTTTTTAGTGCTGACATGCAATACCATTCAGAGTTTTAGGTTAAGTAACAGCAGAATAAAAATAAATAAAATAAAATTTCATGTTTCTTCTACCGACACAGATGTTTCAAATGATCTTTATAAGTCCTTAGTCTGCTTATATTTCTGGACTGCTTTCCAGCATTACAATTTCCAATGAAAGCTACTTGCTGAGATAAATATTTAGAATTTTTAATATGGTTTTCAAATCCCTCCATGATCTCACTCTCCCTTATATCTGTAACCTCCTCTGTGCCTTACAACCGCCTGAGATCTCGGTGTTCCTCCATTTCTGGTCTCTTGTGCATCCCGAATTTCAACACTCCACCATTAGCAACGCTGTCTGTAATTGTCGAGGACCTAAACTGTAGAATTTCCTTCCTAATTCTCTCCTCCTCCTTCTCCCTTCCTTTAACGCTCTGCTTAAAACCTACCTAGAATCATAGAAACCCTACAGTACAGAAAGAGGCCATTTGGCCCATCGAGTATGCACCGACCACAATCCCACGCAGGCCCTACCCCCATATCCCTACATATTTACCCACTGATCCCTCTAACCTACGCATCTCTGGACACTAAGGGGCAATTTTAGCATGGCCAATCAACCTAACCTGCACATCTTTGGACTGTGGGAGGAAACCGGAGCACCCGGAGGAAACCCACGTAGACACGAGGAGAATGTGCAAACTCCACACAGACAGTGACCCAAGCTGGGAATCGAACCCAGGTCCCTGGAGCTGTGAAGCAGCAGTGCTAACCACTGTGCTACCGTGCCGCCTCTTTAACAAAGCTTTTGATTTATTATTGTCACATGTATTAGTATACAGTGAAAAGTATAGTTTCTTGCGCACTATCCAGACAAAGCATATGCTACATAGAGAAGGAAAGGAGAGGGTGCAGAATGTAGTGTTACAATCATAGCTAAGGTGTAGTCAATAAATAGGAGTCTGACATAGGTGCCTTTGTTATTTAGGTGTTCCACGATCATCTATCCTTACTCTTTATGTCCTTGTAATAAATTTTGAGTGGTGTACTTCTGCAAAGAGCCTTGGACCTTTCTTGACGTTGACACTATGTAAATACAACTTGTTGCTTCCCATTATAAAAGATGTCTAAACTATGAACAGGCAACATAAGGATTTGTACAAGAACAATGAATAAAAAAGCAAAATGGAAATTAGATAGAAGCATTAGGTGAACCAAAACATGAGACAAAAATTAGTGAGGTCGAAGTTTGAGTCCATGATCTCATATTTCTGACCTCAATAGGAATATGACAGACAGTCAGTTCCTTCCTATAAAAATGGATGAGGGAAAATCAAACAGCTCCATTCCTAACCTTTGCTAGCCTATGCCGTAGCAAATGATTGAGTAACAGTAACAACATTCAGCAGAGCTTGTATGGCACATGTTTCAACCACTTCTACAAGAAAACTATGTCAGGTTACTACAATTTAAACACTGAAGGCTGCTCGAAAATTGAGTCGGGTGGATCTTGATCGTCCAACGGTGGATAAATTTTATAAAGGCGTTTTGCCTGCTGACTGTCCTGAGTTTGTGCATGAGTGGAACAGACAAGCCACGAGCGAGTGAGTACTGGCAGGTTACTCAATCTTGGAAGGCATCACAGCCGAGAACAATCTAGGATTCAGCTGAAAACTACACAGCAGGAGCCTGAGCTTTAGCTAAGGTTTTTTCTTCACCCACAGAGGCCATTTGGGATAGAAGCCAATTAAGTGTCCATGACTGATAGCCTGGCTGAGATCAGTGATTTTGAGAGTTTAAGATCGTTAAGACTGAGTGTTGCCTTTGCCCACTAGAAAAACCTGAAGGAACGAATGTGGATAAGCTAGATAAGTTTAACAGCAAGATATTTTAAGTTGGTATGGTGAAATAACCTATTTTACAGTCGATAAGAAACGCCAATATTCAAAGCCATTTAAAAGTGTTATTTCTTCTCAAAACCATGCATCTCTTCAGGATAACATTTTAAAAATAAGAACGTTTACTATTTTGCTCCCGATGATGCCTTTAAGTACACTCCACTCATAATATACTCCATGGGAACTAACCAAGTTTATTTATTTTCATGGACAAACCACAGTCCATTTCCTATACAGCTGCACAAAATATAGCACAAGGACCTCAGCATTCCAGGTTTCAGTAAACGCATCACCGACAGCTTTTAAAGGTGATTCAATTTGTTGGTGTTTGTTCCCTTCCTCCACATCGATTAAAAATATATATTTTTATGTGACTGATAAGTGAAAGTAACTGCTGGTCATCATTATTGATTACTGACACGGCTGTGTAACGAAATGCCAGACCATGGCTGTTTCCTGTTTGTTGACATATTTATACTGTTTAACTTCTGTGACAATTCAGCATGTCTGAAATGGTCCGAAAGTAAAACGTCAATTTTTACAGCTTATCATGTCAAAACAACCTGCATAGATATTTAAAAGCTGTAATACAAAACTAGCCCCTTTGGCCTAATCTGTCTATGTCAGTCTTATTATATTAATATACAGCTTCAAGATTATCTTTCGGTTATTAAATTCTATACTTCATGATTTCTATCTTTTTAATGGCTTTAATCAACCAAAGGTGCGGCTTTTAATGTCCTGTGTCATGACAGCTCACCTCCAAATTCACAGTGCTCGTTAGATTTAGCCTTTCTCCCCCCCCCCCCACTGCCTTCAAACCCATCAAGGGAAGTATTAAATCCTGCCCATCAGGTTGGTTCCCAGGCTGTCATTAGTCAGCAATACAATAATGAAGATAAGTGACTGAAAGGCATCAGTAATTTTAAATTCCTCCCTTTATAACATTGAAGAATGATGGAATGAATCAGTACCATTCGCTTCCACCTTATTTAAATGATTCGTTAAAATTGTAGCCCGTGCAGCAGACCAAGGCAACCCATTCCTCGCTAAGTATCATTACAGAATTAGTTCCCTGTAAAATCAAATACGTGAATCTCCCTGATGGTTCAGTAAATAGCTGATCCAGGATTAGGCTGAACCTCAATGAACCATGAGGCAAAAATAGCTCAACAAATGTCAAAGCTCACAAATGAATTTAT
The DNA here is from genome assembly GCF_964213995.1 of Mustelus asterias. Classification (NCBI taxonomy): domain Eukaryota; kingdom Metazoa; phylum Chordata; class Chondrichthyes; order Carcharhiniformes; family Triakidae; genus Mustelus; species Mustelus asterias. The sequence goes on from NC_135807.1 coordinate 20,313,314, forward strand.
ATATATCGGAGGTCAACTGGTACCCACGAACCATATCCCAGCAAGCAATCAGCATCTTGAGGCAAGGAGGAGAAAATAAGTGTTAACAGTTTACAGCAGTATTCATGGGCAGATAATACAGAGGAAGAAAGAGTTCCAACTCTTTCACCATGATCTGCTCAGTTTTTCATAAGGGTACAAACCTCTATTTTCCATCTTTTCCACACTGTTAAGGTTTGCTTCCAAAAACTGAAAGTGCCAAACTGCTGAAAACTTCCCACAGCTTAACTGAGAATACAATGGAGTTGGGGATTGAAACACATCGCTTAATAGCATCCGCTTGCAAGCCAACACCACACCAGGGCTTGAGCACAAAAATCCAGGCTGACACTCCTGTACAGTAGAGCTGCACTGTTGCAGGTGCTGTCATTTGGAGGATACATTAAACCAAAGCCCTGTGGTCAAATGGACAACAACCTGAGAAACTAGGTCCAACATAAAACTGGACACTTTAAATTAATACAGCTAAGATCTGCTTCTACAAGGTTACCACAGGTCAAAAGCCAACAGGGACACATCCAGAACTATCTCGCATATTGAACAAGGGTACTTCACTTTAACAATAGGGAAGTCATCATGACCCGAAACCAGGACCCAGACCTTTTACATATTGAACAGAGGGGCTTAAATTTTACAATGGAAGAGTTATGTCCCAGGAGGTACTCAGCCAGACTTCATTATGATTGCGTATTCCTTAGTTATGCACAACTAGAATGACCTGGCCTAACCACTTTGGGTGTTGTGACCACCACCCCCCCTCTGTCCTGTCACCCCATTGGCAAAAGCCAGGGAACATTCGAAGAAGGAACAGGGAGGGCAGAAAGTCATTTTCGAGACAAACACCAGCGAAGACTCCACTGAACCTGCTGTGACCTGGGACAATGCAGGAGGGTTTGCGAGATCCACCTAAGAGGACCCCGAGTTCATCTGTCACCGTGAGCTCAGTGAATTGAATCCAACAGCCCAATCGATTTCACCAGACCGGCTGGTATCTATTTCTCAGGTAATTAGCCTACTTTAGTGAAAGTTAACTTAATCTACTGCATAAGAATTGTTTCTTTAACTTGCAAGTATTTTTAATAAAGCTAAGTTTGAACCTCAACCCTCTGTCTGTCTCATAAAGTAAAAGCACTTGAGTAAATGTGATAAACTGGTCCAAGTGTCTATACAGAATATTTCACAAACAGCCCTGCCTATCCTCTAAGTAAAAGATCCAATGTGGCACTATATTAAACAACAGCTTGGGAGTTAGCCCAGTGCTCTCGTCAAAATTTATCCCACAAGCAAGATCACAAAAACAGATTATCAGATGATTAACACATTGCCATTTGTGGGAGCTTGTTGTGAGCAAATTTGCTGCCACATTTCCTTTATAATAACAATTACACTTCAAAAGTCCTTCATTGGTTGTAAGGTGCTACAAGATGAAAGGCACCAAATAAATACAATTCTTTCTTTCTATTTTGGTGATATCTGTGGAAACTGTTATGAACACTTAGAAACAAAACATATGATTTAAAAAAGCAAGCAAAGAGATACATTAATAAATTACATGGTAGTATGGATGAGCTGGTTCTCACCAGCCTATTGTACAATTCCAACATTTTTGCTTTTATTAAAAAATACATAGAATTGGTTTCCAACAACCAAACCTTTCACAAGAATTTACCTGCAATCTCATAAAACGATCAGCTCCTATTCAAATCATTGTCTCAAATGAAAAATGCATATAATTATTATTTCAGACAGGATGGCTTATTGATTAGTAGTGTAAGCTTTCATATAAATGCTAACCTTCACTCCTTCATTGTAACTGTCAATTGGACTGTTTAGGCTAGCAATGCTTCCTCCATGGCTCGGGGCACCAGGTCGAGGCGGCTTCTTTGGTGGTGCTACATGCTCTATTGGACAGAAGAGTAAAAGAGAAAACCTTTGTTTGAATTGATTGTTATGAGACTGGCAGCTTGGTTTTTGCCAAAAAGGCAGATAATGTATAATCAATTAGAGATACATACAGAGTGTAGGACAGGCTTCTTCACGTTGTGGATTTTGTGTCTGATCAGCGGAATATTCAATTGCCACTGTGGGAGGCCCAGTCGATTTTGAGGACCCAGCCTCATTAGTATCAGCACATCCTGAACAAAGCAGTCTGTTTGATTGGCACCCCTATTCACCAGCTTAAACCTTCACTTCCTCCTCCACCAGTGCATTGTGGCAGCAGTGTGTACTATCTACAAAATACACTGCAGCCACTCACCCAAGCTCCTTCAACTTGGGCAACATGGTGGCACAGTGGTTAGCCAGGGTCCCAGGTTCGATTCCAGTCTTTGGTGACTGTCTGTGTGGAGTTTGCACGTTCTCCCTGGGTCTGCATGGGTTTCCTCCAGGTGCTCCGGTTTCCTCCCACAGTCTGAAGGTGTGCAGGTTAGTGGACTGGCCGTGATAAATTGCCCCTTAGTGTGCAAAGGTGTGTAGGCTAGATGGATTAGCCATGGTAAATGTGTGGGGTTACAGAGATAGGGTAGGGGAGAGAGCCTGGGTAAGATACTCTGTCAGAGAGTCGGTGCAGACTTGATGGGCCGTAGGGATCCTTGATTCTATAAACAGCAGTTTCCAAACCCACAATTGCTACCACCTAGTATGACAAGGGAGCACTATCATCTGTAACAACCCCCTCGTAAGCCATACATATCCTGGCTTGAAAAGATATTGCCATTCCTTTATTATTGTTACACAGACCACAGGATTCAAGGCTGCTCACCATCACCTTCGCAAGACAATTTGGAATGGACAATAAATGCTGACCTTGCCAGTGACACTCAAAGAACAAAGAACAGTACAGCACAGGAAACAGGCCCTTCGGCCCTCCAAGCCTGTGCCGCTCCTTGGTCCAACTAGACCAATCGTTTGTATCCCTCCATTCCCAAGCTGCTCATGTGACTATCCAGGTAAGTCTTAAACGATGTCAGCGTGCCTGCCTCTACCACCCTACTTGGCAGTGCATTCCAGGCCCCCACCACTCTCGGTGTAAAAAAACATCCCTCTGATATCTGAGTTATACTTCGCCCCTCTCACCTTGAGCCCGTGACCCCTCGTGAACGTCACTTCTGATCTGGGAAAAAGCTTCCCACCGTTCGCCCTATCTATCCCCTTCATAATCTTGTACACCTCTATTAGATCTCCCCTCATTCTCCGTCTTTCCAGGGAGAACAACCCCAGTTTACCCAATCTCTCCTCATAGCTAAGACCCTCCATACCAGGCAACATCCTGGTAAACCTTCTCTGCACTCTCTCTAACGCCTCCACGTCCTTCTGGTAGTGCGGCGACCAGAACTGGACGCAGTACTCCAAATGTGGCCTAACTAGCGTTCTATACAGCTGCATCATCAGACTCCAGCTTTTATACTCTATACCCTGTCCTAGAAAGGTAAGCATACCATATGCCTTCTTCACCACCTTCTCCACCTGTGTTGCCACCTTCAAGGATTTGTGGACTTGCACACCTAGGTCCCTCTGTGTTTCTATACTCCTGATGACTCTGCCATTTATTGTATAACTCCTCCCTACATTATTTCTTCCAAAATGCATCACTTCGCATTTATCCGGATTAAACTCCATCTGCCACCTCTCCGCCCAATTTTCCAGCCTATCTATATCCTGTATTGCCCGACAATACATTTCAAAAATGCATGAAAATCCCATAACTTCCGAGCTTTTGTATTCCATACCTCTATTTATAAAGCACAGGATTCCATATGCTTTATTAACTTAGCCTACCACCCAAGATTTGTGTCCAACCACTCCCCAGGTTGCTGTTTATGCATCCCTTTCAAAATTGTGCCATTTAAATTGTATTGTCTCTCCTAATTCCTCCTACCAGAATATATAACCCACAATTCCCTACATTGAATTTCATTTGCCATGTGTCCTTCTATTTCAGCAGCCTGTCTATGCTTTCCTGAAGTCTATTACTGTTATGTTCACTGTTCCTACACTTCCAAGATTCATGTCATCTGCCAATTTTGAAATTTTGCCATACATTACCATTGTGGATGGATTTGTGTTTATAATATTCCTACAATTGGTATGAAGACAGATTGTGCATCCGACTGCTTTGCGTCTCAGTTCTCCCGTACGCGCTTCATTTCTGTGAGAACCCCACCTCAACTACTATAAATTGGTCCATCCTTATTAATTTGCCTTGCCTTTCCATGTTAAACTGATCACTTTGTCTGCCTCCAAGGACAGACTAGGTCAGTGGATTTCTCCTGCCTCAGACTTGTCCCAATGATTAGGGATCTTAAACTCTCCTTTGAGTATTGTCGCTCAGTCCCAGTGTGATATGGCTAATTGTTTCCCTTATTACTCCTGAGCATGGCACTGGAAATAATTATTTTACTTCAGAACCTATTGCTTTTTAAAAAAATGAATCACAACATCTGACTGCACTTTACTTCAGTAAAGTTTTCCATCAAAATAAGTCTCTTCCTCTGACTGTTCAGGACTCCTTGCTGTGGCTTAAAATCATAGTTGCTACAAAGATTTGCCACTGAATGCACTTGCTCTTTTCTGCTGCATCAGAAGAGTGAAAATTGGAAGTATTTATTTTATGAAACTGCATGCATGTTATCGTGATGCTATCATGAGTTTTACTTGGTTTCTCTGGTAGGATCTGAAATCGGTCTTTGAAACTTTGTTCTAAAATCTATCCCCATTTCTTGAGCAAAAGAATTAAAACTTTGTGCTGAAGGCAGACTTCAATTCTTACCTTGTTTACCTACAGGCTGATAGATGTGTTGATTGCCACTCTAAAAGAAAAAAAAATGAAAGGATGAAAATACAAATATAATACAGTCAAATTATCTGATTAGTTTAATATTTTTATATTAATTTACATTTAATTACATTACTTAAGACAATTTATTTTTAATGCTAGCTTTTAATTGAAGCTCTTGAAAAACAAGATTGAAAGTTGTTGTTAGTTTTCCCGGCAGCAAAAAGCTCAGATATTTTGATTGATTTTTTTGCCCTCGCAATTTTAGGTAGCACATTATTATTCCAGAGATGGACAACATGCTTTTTCATTTTTGACACCCTGGTCATTTAAGCTGCGGACGCCAGATGATGTTACAATTGGAACAACTTGTCTATCTTCGTGTCTATAGACCAGGCAACATTTCAGAAATCTCTGAGCCAAGATTCCAAGACTTTCTTAATATATTGACCTGCTATGATCTACCAATGGTGACATGCAGGTGATGCTTACAAGTTCATAAAAAATATTTTCTGAATAAAATGCCAATGCATAACATTGTAGGGTAACTGGCAAAAGCAATTTAGTGGGGAAGTAGGTTTGTTTACAAGACTGATTTGGTTTTTCCAATGAAAACTTCAGTTTAAAATCACACCTTGTATATGCAAACTTCAGGCAAAGCCTCTGAATCATACCTTCAGTATACATTTACAGACAGAAACCATCTGTGATTAAAATTATAAACAGGTCAGACATCGTTCCCTCCCTTGATCAGAGAAAGAAAGTCTACTCGTGCCACAAATAGCGTAGTACGAAAACTTACTGGATCCAGTGGACTGCCGTCATCTCGATCAACATTGTTTCTCATGGATCTTGGATCAGGTTTCTATAAAGGAAATTAAAAGGCAGAGATTAAAATATTCAGATAATGTTCGTTAGCCTTATATTTTCTCTGCTACACAGAAGGCAATGAAATCAGTTCAGCAAAATCTAAATGCAAAGAACTCAAATTCAAAAGTGGTTACTTTACCAATTTTCCAACACATGACCTGAAAACCTCCATAGCATAATATTTGTCTGGGAGCGACACAGCAGCTTATTTTCCCTTCGCAGCAGAAATTACATACACAGGATGAGAATAACATGCATTAATTCCTGCTTCCTGTCAGAGGAAGGCTTACATCTACTTGGCTGCAGAAATACAGAAAATGCGTTCAATTACAACTTACAGGACTAAGAACTTTTAAAATTAGACTGATCACTCAATAAATTCAACAGGCTCTTGTTTACTGAAGATATGATGATGGTGCTTCACTTCATCAATGTGGGAATGGTAAAGTTCAAAATGCAATGAAAGAAATAGGGTCAATTCTAAATCCAAAATTGTGAACTCCATTTGTAGTTCTGACACAGTCTGCAATCAATTTGTCCCAAGCCTCGTCCCCATGGGAATATCTTGTTTGTGATCTATTAATTATTTGTCTCTTCTTTAAACTCATACTTTAAATATTTGGTTTGTGACCAATGTCTTTATTTAGATCAACTGTTTTCTTCTCCAACCCAAATGTGCTGACGTGAATATAGTTTTAAGAGGGATATAAACTATGTACTTGAAATTGATTTTAAGCAAGATAGAAGTCTTCATTCTTACAACAGCTTGGTATATTGAGATTTGCTACAGATTGTCTTTTATTTAAACAAATCTTGATTGACACCCCTGACCTTATAACAGTGCCTATGTATCGAAACAGAGGCCATTTCACTGTAGAATGGGGAAGAAATTCAACTTGTGCTGGGATGTATTAATAGAAACTTCACCCAAAGAAATCACACTGAGGCCCAATCAAAAATGGGCCTTGGGCCTCATTTGGATTAAACGGGTGAGCCGGGGCGGGGGGGGGGGGGGGGGTGCAGTCTGCTTTTTAAGATAGAAGGAGCACTCCTACTCCTCCAGGCTCCACAAATGAAAAAGAAATCTGTGTACAATATCAGCAGCAATATCCCAGTTTTATTACCTAGCCCTGGATAGAATAAAGATGTGGAACAGCTGGCAGTGGCACAATTGCAGATGCATTTTAAACGGGGTCCAAGAACTGCTGTGAGGTTTCTGATTTGCATGTGCAAGATACATAGTACTCATTACAGGCGAGTGACTTGCAGAGCAGCTGCAAATCACTGGATTTCGATTTGGTTGTTGGTGCACTTAGGGGAGATCAGGCACAGGAGATTGCTGTTGTTTTAATATACACAAAACGGACAGAATTAAGTTGAATTTCTGTGTCCAACGTTTCTGAGAGGAAGATGGAAATATAATCAAAATGTTTAACTGACTTAAGAAAAAAGGTAATATTTTTCCATCAGGTCCATGTTTACATTCCTTGAATCTGTGTGAAGATGGCTGCGTAACGCTGCTTTTATATGGAAATTCTGGAGGCAATGTGACATCATATTGGGTGCTAACCCAAGGCAAAAGTGAATTACAAAGCTAGAAACATGAATGTTTGACTGTATGGAGATAGGTTTTCCTACAAAACTTACATAATAGCTACAGTTTAAAAAGTGAAAACATTCTCATGAAGCAGACTCATTCACATTTCAGATGATACATTAGTTAGCTCTTTCCATTGATTAAACCAGCCTTTTCATGTGGCAAGCCGCATTTCGATTTTCCTCACATTGAGGATGGGGCGGGGCAAATGAGTAAATTAATATTTGGCACAATGTTAAAATTTTAATCTCGCCCGCACGTCCACACCCCTCCCGCCCGCACGCCCACGCACTCCTCCCACCCGCACGTCCACGCACTCCTCCTGCCCGCACGCCCACGCACTCCTCCCGCCCGCACGCCCACGCACTCCTCCCGCCCGCCCACGCACTCCTCCTGCCCGCACGCCCACGCACTCCTCCCGCCCGCACCTCTCCTGCCCGCACGCCCACACACCCCTCCCGCCCGCACGCACACGCACTCCTCCCGCCCACGCACCCCTCCCGCCCGCACGCCCACGCACTCCTCCCGCCCGCACGCCCACGCACTCCTCCCGCCCGCACGCCCACGCACTCCTCCCGCCTGCACGCCCACGCACTCCTCCCGCCCGCACGCCCACGCACTTTCGTGCGCACACTCCCCTTCTGTGACATTAGTGCACCTTTAAGAGTTTTTTTAAAAAATCATGCTCTCTGCAGCTCACAGCCTTGTTGCCGGGCTGTCCATGAGGAGACATTTTATTGCTCCTTAAGCGGGTTTTAAATAGGGGTTGTATATGTTTACTCTGAGATTAGTTTTATGGCCCTGCATTGTAAGGAGAAAAGGTCATGGTTTCTGGACAGGTATTTTTCTCTTCCTAGGGAGTTTAAGGTTTTTTTTCTATTTGGCTGCAGTTTGAGTTTGAAGTTTTAGAAGGGGCATCAAGCTGAAAAGTCTCTGTCTCTCTCCTCCTGGTTTTGGAAATTCTGCTGGGTAGCTGAAAGCAATGTATATTGCCTTGCTGAAGGAAAGATTCTGCTGCTGGTGGCTTGTCTAGAGTCTCTCCCTAGTGTTCTGGGAAGCTGTCCTGACTTCAAACTAATTTGAGTCTATCACGAGAATTGCAGAATTTATCCAAAGGACTCAATTCTAGTATCACGTGAGCATTAGGATTTGCTGTGTTGAACTTGTTTAAAGGGTTTTGTCTATGGAGGGCTTTGGTTTGATTGGAACATCTTAGATGTATTTGTTAAGAGTTATACATTATTGTGGTTGTTTGGTTTTTGTTCATAATTGGTAATAGTTATTGCTAATTCTCTTTCCATACATGTTAACTATATTCTTAAATAAACCTTGTTTGATTGAAGCTCCCTAGTGGGTAATTTGAATCATACCTGAAGTGAAACATGTCATGGTGGCACAGTGGTTAGCACTGCTGCCTCACCGCGCCAGGGACCCGGGTTCAATTCCTGGCTTGAGTGACTGTCTGTGTGGAATTTTCCCATTCTCCCCGTGTCTGCATGGGTTTCCGCCAGGCACTCCAGTTTCCTCCCACAGTCCAAAAGATGTGCTGGTTAGGTGTATTGGCCGTGCTAAACTCTCCCTCAGTGTACCCGAACAGGCACCGGAGTGTGGTGACTTGTTCATTGCAGTGTTAATGTAAGCCTACTTGTGACTAATAAATAAAAACTTTAAACTTTTTACCCTCGCCAAATTCAAGATGAAAAACTTAAGATCCAGGTGGGTTCCATAAAACACTTCGAAGTTTCTGACCTGAACTGCACCCCTTCTCTCCCTTGCATGCACGCACCCACCCACCCCTTCTCTTGCACGCAACGCACCCTTTCTCTCGCCGCATGCACCCCTTCTCTCACTCGCACGCACCCCCCCTCACCAGCATGCACCCCCTCTCAGGGAAATGTAGTGAGCAGAGGGTTTGTGCCCTCCATTGTGTTTCTATCTCAGCATCATCATAGCTTTTGGGGCTCATGCTCCACCAATCACTGTCACTGCCTCATTTGCTTTTGAGGGGACCTTAATATACAAAAATATCTTGTTGTGTTTGTCTGGATAACAACAGTTCAAAGCAAAATTAAACAGATGTGAAAACCCTTTTTGTCCAATGTGCATTATGAAATTTTATATAAATGCAAGCTCTTCTTTACTGCAGAAATTGTTACTTGTCCTTGAATCGATAATCTCTGTGAATAGACAATCTCTGGCTTCCTAAACTTCATTGCAATGCAAGTGGGGATACTGCAAACGTGGGTTTGCACTGTATTGCTGGGACGTGGGATTTTCCAGCATCCAGTCCCACCGAAGGTCTCTTTGAAAGTGGAGTCACAGATGGACAGAGTGGTGAAGAAGGCATTCAGAATGCTTGGTTTCATTGGTCAGAACATTGAATACAGGAGCTGGGACATCTTGTTGAAGTTGTACAAGACATTTGGAATACTGTGTACCGTTCTGATCACCCTATTATGGAAAGGATATTATTAAACGAGAAAAAGTGCAGAAAAGATTTACTAGGATGCTACCGGGACTTGATGGATTGAGTTATAAGGAGAGGCTGGATAGACTGGGACTTTTTTCTCTGGAGTGTAGAAGGTTGAGGGGTGGTCTTATAGAGGTCTATAAAATAATGAGGGGCACAGATCAGCTAGATAGTCAATATCTTTTCCCAAAGGTAGGGGAGTCTAAAACTAGAGGGCATAGGTTTAAGGTGAAAGGGGAGAGATACAAAAGGATCCAGAGGGGCATTTTCTTTCCCCACACAGAGGGTGGTGAGTGCCTGGAACAAGCTGCCAGAGATAGTAGTAGGGGCGGGTACAATTTTGTCTTTTAAAAAGCATTTAGACAGTTACATGGGTAAGATGGATATAGAGGGATATGGGCCAAATGCGGGCAATTGTGACTAGCTTCAGGGTTTAAAACAAAAGGGCGGCATGGACAAGTTGGGCCGAAGGGCCTGTTTCCATGCTGTAAACCTCAATGACTTTTGGTTGGGCTGTTGAAACTCCAAAGTTTTCAGAATATTTCAAAGAAAGCCCTTACGCAATGAGTAAAATTCTATCAATCTTTGCAATAACCTACAAAGCAATTATATGAACACACTCTCCTAGCGCCACACCCATTTGCCCTGCAGTGTTAGCTCCTGTATTCTGTGCATGTCTTAACTGTAAAGTGATTCGCACTGCCTTGCCAAATGTGCTTCAGACAGGAAAAGAAGATTTAAGGCTGTGTGATTAATTTTAGTCTCCAATGGATTTATTAGTCAGTTTGTTTCTCTATTTCTCATATTCCGAGTAGCAGGATGGTACTTTCTCCCCAAGATTAATCTAATTATGATACTAAACCAAAGCAGAATTAGTCCCATCTTTAAATGCACATAAGTATATTCAATCGCATTAGGTTTCAGAAGTTGCATCGGTTGCATTCACTGTAAGAAACTATTTTATGGCTGGGATGGTCTGCAGAAAGGCCAGCATTTCCACATTTTACATTAAACTTTGTGTTATCCAGCACTTTACCAACTGGAATTCTCTATTAACCGGAATTTCTGATGTTCCCCTAATATGAACCATCACTTTATCAACTTTAGGAAGCAATTACAAAGTTATCCGGAATCTGTACTTATATACTGTCCATCACGCAAACCAGTCTCCCATCCATTGATTCTGTCTACACTTCCTGCTGCCTCGGAAAAGCAATCAGCATAATTAAGGACCCCACGCACTCCGGACATACTCCCTTCTACCTTCTTCCTTTGGGAAAAAGACAAAATAGTCTGAGGTCACATATCATCCGACTCAAGAACAGCTTCAGCCCTGCTGCCATCAGACTTTTGAATGGGCCACCTCATATTAAGTTGATCTTTCTCCACACCCTAGCTATGACTGTAACACTACATTCTGCACCCTCTCCTTTCCTTCTCCCCTATGTACTCTAGGAATGATATGCTTTGTCTGTGTAGCACACAAGAAACAATACTTTTCACTGTATACTAATACATGTAACAATAATAAATCAAATCAATGTCATTATTTTATACTTATGCTTTAATGTAGTTTTGAAAGTTGGAAGTAAAAATAATGCTGTTCTTTACTTCCTGAGTACTTGCATATTAGTTCATGTGAAAAGTATTACACTGTATTGCAGATTGGTAAATAGAACTTTTAGTTAATGACATTTATTATTAACTGGCACCACCCATTATTCACACGTGCTGGATAGTAAAGATTTTACTCTAAATAATTTTGGCAGGACAGCAAATGGATTCAAATAAAGCTACTAAGTAATTTACAGCTAAGAATTTTTGCTTGATACAGAGTCTGCACTCTTTCACCAGATGGACATAACCTACTAATCTGAATGCCATAGGTTTAGGTCTGGATTAGCTGAGAGCTAAAGCTTAGAATCTCAGCATGAAGATGCTATGAGATCTTAAGCAGATAAACTAATGAAGAGCATTGGTATAGAGTTCTGCAGACTTCTTGCTTCATGCCCAGTTGGACCACCTTCATTTAGAACATTGGTTGCCCAGTACATCTTAAGCAAAGTGGGAGGAATCTTGGCCATCCGCTGACGGGTCTACGTGAGTGGCTCAATACTGCATATGTTGTCAATGCTGTAAGTGTCATCATTATTTGATTCACACTTCCAGAAAGACAAATGTCATAGGAGTAACATGACAGCAAGTTTGCAAGAAATACATATTTTCCCAAGGTACCCATTGGACTTCAGTTATGAAACATACAGTCAAAAATAACATGGTTAACCTGGCCCTCAACTATGTCTGTCCATTTTCCCCACATGACTGCTCTCAAACTCCGAGAACCTTTGTAGGTTTCTGCTTGACCTCATCTCCCACCCCTTGCAGACCCCCCAGGGAAGGATCTCTCTACGATAGTCTCCAATCATCCCCAACCTCCCCATCCCATAGCACTTACACATGCAAGCAGAGGTGGTGCAACACCTTCCCTTTTTTAAAACTCATTCATGGGCTGTGGACATTGCTGGCATTTGCTGCCATCCTTAATTGCCCTTGAATGGAGTGCCTTGCTTGGCCATTTAAGAGTTAACCACATTGCTGTGTATCTGGAGTAAGACTAGGTATGAATGGCAGAATTGCTTCCATAGTAACAACGGTTTCATGGTCATTTTTAGACCAGCAATTGGGCCCCGCATCTAAGGATCTGCTGGCTTTGGAAAGGGTAAAGAGGAGGTTCACAAGAATGATCCCTGGAATGAAGAGTTTGTTGTATGAGGAACAGTTGAGGACTCTGGGTCTGTACGTGTTGGAGTTTAGAAGGATGAGGGGGGATCTTACTGAAACTTACAGGATACTGCGAGGCCTGGATAGAGGATGTGGAGAGGATGTTTCCACTAGTAGGAAAAACTAGAACCAGAGGACACAACCTCAGGCTAAAGCGACGATCCTTTAAAACAGAGATGAGGAGGAATTTCTTCAGCCAGACAGTGGTGAATCTGTGGAACTCTTTGCCGCAGAAGGCTGTGGAGGCCAGGTCATTGAGTTCTTTAACAGAGATAGATAGGTTCTTGATTAATAAGGGGATCAGGGGTTATGGGAAAAAGGCAGGAGAATGGGGATGAGAAAAATATCAGCCATGATTGAATGGCAGAGCAGACTCGATGGACCAAGTGGCCTAATTCTGCTCCTACGTCTTATTTTTTAAATTCCAGATTGTTTTTTTATTGAATCTGCCATGGTGGGATTCGAACCCAGGTCGCCAGAACATTATTCTGGGTCTCTGGATTACTTGTCCAATGATAATATCTCTACACCATCAGCTCCCTTGCCACCACTCAAGCCTCAAACATTGTTTCCAGGTGGAACAGTGGCCAGGATTAAGTTTTTCTGGCAGAGGCTTCTCTGAGGGGCTCAAAAGGGCAGGGGGTTACTCTATTTTGACAGTCAGTGGGGCCTGAGGCCTCACCTGGTCAGTGATGCCATGGCTCTCATCACCACTAAGCACCAGCCACTCACCAACCGCAGTCTCATCAACCTCAGCAGTGGCCAATGATGGCGATGTACCTGAGGAAGAAGAGGATGCAACACTGGACACGTGCCTCGTTTTCAGGTATGTTGGGTCTAGAGACCAGCCAGGCAGCTCTTGCTGAGGTGAGGGCAAGTGGGATTGTTGCTGCATGGGCACCCATTGCTGCTGCGACAGAGGAGCCCTACCTGGCTCAAAGAGTGCCTCCCAGGGTTTTGCAGTATAGTCCCCCACACTGCCAGCAAAATGCCAGCAAAGGCTTGAAGAGGCCTTTGGGTGGCCAGTAAATAGGTCTCTGGGTGGGAGGGCTGGCTACCATCCTCCCCCACTGCTGGCAAGATGGCATGGTGGTGGGAAGACAATGTGCACACCACAAACCTCAACCATCCCATGCTATTTTATGGCTCCTCCCCACGTAGCCCTTCCCTGGTAGGCTCACAAAATCCAGGTTTTTAATTTGCTATTACAATACTGTATTCTGTGGTCATAATGTGGTCTTCTCTACAGTGGGGGTCACCAACACAGATATGGTGATTGTGTTGTGGAACACCTCCAATCAATCTGCAAACATGACCTTGATCTTCTGGTCGTGTGTCATTTTAAAGCTCTACCTTACTCTTACTCTACACTGTTTTCATCAAGAAAGTTCGAGAAACAGCACCTCATCTTTCGGTGAAGCTTTCATGCTTAAGGGCTCAGCATTGAGTTCAACAATTTCAGATCCTAACCACTGCCCCCAACTTTTCAGACAGCAGCTGTTGGTAATGATTCTGCTATTCCCATTTACATCTCTTTTAGACTGTTTATTTTTTTACTTGTCCCTTCTGGCTTGCACCATCACCCCTTGTCATTTAATCTCTCTTGCCTTCCATGCCATTATGGACATTTCCTTTTCACTTTTCCTCCCCTCGCCTCTTTCCCTGCCCCTGTGCCCATTTCATTCTCTACCTTTTCTCCAATTCTAAATTTTTCAGGCATCGTCCCGAAATAATATGTTTTTTTTCTCCATAGGTGCTGCTTGATGTGCTGAGGATTCCTATCATCCTCTGTACATCGCTGTTAAATTTCTGCAGCAGAATTTATGTTAGGTTTTAACCCATTATCAACAAACTTGTCTCCAGTCCAGAACACAATGCCAGCAGCTGCGACCACACATTCCAGACTAAGACAACATCTTCTTTTGCCAAGATAACTTGTCAGCACAGTTATATTTCTCCAAGCAGCATTTCCAAATAGGGAGAAGTTGGGCACTATTAATCTTCCATTGACATTTCAAGTTTTTCCAACCAATCTAGCATTTCTAGATTGCACTTACAGTCATAAGAAAAGTTAGAATTTGTTTAATTGTTGTTGTAGTTAAACCATAAACTCTTGTTCCATCCAATCTGGAAATAGCAGCAATTACAGGTAAGAAATAAAATTTTATCTATCAGAAGCCAGATCAAGGTAATAAAAGGACGAAAATCTCTCAAAAAGGGAAGGAGTGTTTTCCTAAGCATTTACAGATGCTGTGAAGGACTATAATTTTTGAGGATATTTCTCAGCATATTTTCCAGGCATAATTCCAAAACCCATAAAAATCTGTTTAATTTTCAACTTTGGCAGTTAAAATACGTACAGGAAAGACTGGAGTTTTTTTTTTAAATAAAAGAAAAACTTTTCAACCCTAGGTACCCTGACCAATAACATCCAGTGCACCCTGTTTGAATCCACCACATCATACAGCCGGTCTTTAACTTAATACAATAATCTATTAATATTGTGGTTGAAAGACAAGAAGACTGTTTTTTTAAAAAAAAATGATAAAATAGTCTTCTTGCTTTTGTATATTTAGACAACACTTTACTTCTGAGTCGGCTGTAAAAGATTTATATTTGACTTAATAGTTACCGTACATATTCTTAGATGCTGGTAGTCTAGAAAAATCATAATCTCGCTGCAGTTCCTCCCCCCATCTCAATCTTACTGTCTGAGGCATATCTTAATTTTTAACCCTCTTTTCGCTTGTCCTGATTATCCAATGTCCTCTCGTATGCCATGCTCAGACACTATTCCGCTTCCCTTGGAAACTACTTTCTGGGAACACTCTCCAACCTTCAATCCTCGTCATTTATTGCTTCACCTCGAACTAACACTTTGCCTCTAACATCCATGAATGTGTTAACATCTTTTAGGTGCACTGACACCTACCGCTCCATAACTCCCTGCTTGAATTGCTGCAGTCTCGCTTCCACACTTCGCACAGCACATCCCTCAGCCTAGCTTTAGATTCTACATCCTTTCCATCTCAAACACTATTTATTCTACAATTATTTCAACTTCATCAACATTGCTCACCTTTACCCCTACATCAAGTAAGCATGAAGCTGGTAGATTTTTGTATAAACCCAGCTGGTTGACGAAGGACAGTCAGTGAAGGAAACTACTATCCTCACCTGGGTTCCACATCGACAAAGTTGACTCTTAAACTGGTTGACAAAGCCACTCAGTTACACTAAACACTTATAAAGAATACAGACAAAACGAGGAGGCTCAACAGCATCTTCTCAGGTCAACTAAGGATGGGCAATAAATACCAATTTTTTTAGCAACACCCACATATGAAAAGAAAATTTTATTGGTACAGAGCCTCTAGCTATTGGGTCCTAAAATTCCTCTGAAATTCTCTGCCACTCCACTTCTCTATTATCATTTGATAAATCTTTTAAAAATTAATTTCCTTAACTAAGCTTTTGATAGCTCTTCCTAAACTCTCCCCTTCTAGCTCAACATTTTAGTCACTTACACTTGTCTGTGAGCACCTCAGAAACGTCTTTCTAAGGCAAGCTTTTGTTGTTGATGATGCTAGATGATATGGGTGACCTGTTCCGAGGCCTGCAATTGCTTGCTAGGAAGTAAATCTGGTTACCATCTAGTCCCAGGGATGTGCTTAACCTCTGCTCAGCCACTGCTTCCTAACTCCGAACAGCACATCTGAGGTCAGGAACATGTTGTGTGGGAATCTATGGTCACAAACCTGCATCTGTGACAACGCGAATCGGAGAACGTACTGTACCACCCAATTATAATCCTGGCATTTAGTAAGAAAAAAATGCATGCAATTCCTTCAATTCTATTGGTGACTTAGGTCTTTACTATTCACTTCATTGAAACCACAAAATCTTGAAACACATTACAGCCGCAATTTGAGATTTTCTGTTAAGTTTCCAGTAATCCAAAACTCAAGTTAATTTTCGGACGTAAAATTACAGAAGAATTGAAGCAACTGGTTAAGTAAAAAAAACAATGGCAGTGAAGGAATTATACTTTACTTTGATCTTGGTTTTAGCAGAAACTCATTTCCTCTTTGCTGAACTATGAAAAATTACACTTTCTTTTTGGGAAACAAAGCATTAGGCCTGACAAAAAAATGATCACCTGACCTTCTGTCAGCTTTAGCTGGAGATCAAGTCAAGTCATCAACCAACTTATTTAATAACTTTTGGCAGATGAACTAATGAAGGGCAGCCTGCGAAACAAGCCCTGGGGAATGTATTCAATTTAGGTCACTCTGCCCTTGATGGAATGTGATCTCTGTGCTGACAACATGGAATCATACAGCAAAGGAGGTGACCATTTGGCCCGTTGTGCCCGGGCTGGCTTTCTGAAATAGTATCGAATTAGTCCCACTTATTCTTTACTCATAGTTGTGCATTTTTTTCTTTTTAAGAGTGCTTCCGTCACCCTTTCAGGCAATGCATTCCAGCTTGCAAATAAAATAAATTCCAATTACCAGTCAGTGGAAACAGTTTCCCCCTATCAAGTGTAACAAACCCGCTCATAAGTTTGAGCAACTCCATAGAATCACTCTTTAAACTTTTCTACTTGAAGAAAAACAACCCAAGCTTCCCTTTCAGCCATGGTAGCATTTTGGTCCATCCCCTCTGAAAAGCCTTGGCATCATTTCTAAATTGTGGTGCCCAGAGTGCTCAGGTCTAACCCATGATTTATGAACATAAATGAAGCTTTATGACATTAAAGAAGCAAGTGGCCTAAATTTATCTTGACCTCACCTCCCCTTTCTCACTGGTTAAATCCCATGATAAACAGGACCTTTTCAGTCATCATTACTGAAATAAATATTGTACATTGATAGAGAAGTTGGCAGCTAGCATTGCTTGCAAAACCACATTAATTCAAGAACAGAAGTAGGTCCAACAGCGAGTTTTATATGACTTGATGTAATTTAAATGGACCAGGGATGGACCAGTTAAAAAGCTTATCGCCCGGCCACAGGTTATATCAGAAACATTAGTAGTAATTTCATAAATGGAAAGGATCAAAATGCAAAACTATATTTTTTTTAAAGAAGTGCGATTCTATGTAATCGTTTGTATTCTCTCCTCTATCAGCCAGGTCTTTGTGTCAATCGAGCTGAGGGTGATTATGTGGCCTGCTCTAAGATCTTTCCCCACACACACACTCAGAGCAAAGCACCAGCTCCAGTTTTGTTATTTATTTTGATTAATTCATTTTGTTCTCTTTTCCAATGTTATGATCGAATCAGACATTTACAACATAGGAGGGCATGTGACCCACTGCACCCATGGTAAGGGTAACCCGCAGTGTGAGAAAAATATCTCCTAACCTTTCCCTTCATTATTTTTTGGTGATGATTTAAATTGAGGCCCTTTAGTTACCAACTCATTAAAGAGAGGAAAAACAGTTTTTCCTGATTTACCTTATTGAAATTTAATTAAAAACATCTCCTAAGCTTTCTTCTAAGGAAAACAGTTTTTCACGCTTTGCAGAACTGAAGTCTCTAATCCTTCGTATCATGTTTGCAATTTTTTGTTCCTTCTCCATAGCCATGACATCCTTCTTAAAATTAGGCTTTCAAAACCAGAAAGCCCCAACTATGGTCTAATTATTGCTTTCAATAGGTTCAAGATTTCCTGTTTATATTTGTTTTCCAAACCCCTATTTTAAAAACTTAGATCTGTTCGGCGTAGGTGGCTCACTATTGGCTGCTGGCAGGATCCCTCATTGCTGGGGAACCCGCCACAGATGGGTCACATTCAGTGGGATCAGAAGGTCCCGCCAACGGGCAGGGTTGGAAAATCAGGCTCTTAGTACTTAACAGAGTAACTAACAATGTGGGTGTGACAATGGAAGAGAAGAATGAATAAACAGTTAATATTGAAATCTGGTGGTGGGGAGCAGACCATTGATAAAATAATCAAACTCAGAGGATAAAACATCTGATCCAGATGGATTGCATAATCACATATTAATGGAAGTTGGAGAAGAGATGGCAAATACATCATATAAATAAAAATAGATTAGAAAAGGAAACAGTGCCCGAGGTCAAACAAACACCCAATGCTATTCCATTTCAAAAGGGAGCTAAAACAGGTCCAAGGAACTATAGAACAGTTAGCTTAACAGTGATGATGGGAAAGATAATGGATAATCTTTACTGAAATTGAATTGATTTATTGTCACATATATTAGTATACAGTGAAAAGTATTGTTTCTTGCGCGCTGTACAGATAAAGCATACCATTCTTAGAGAAGGAAAGGAGAGGGTGCAGAATGTAGTGTTACAGTCATAGCTAGGGTGTAGAGAAAGATCAATTTAATATGAGGTAAGCCCATTCAAAGGTCTGGTGGCAGCAGGGAAGAAGCTGTTCTTGAGTCGGTTGGTACGTGACCTCAGACTTTTGCATCTTTTTCCCGATGGAATAAGGTGGGAGAGAGAATGGCGGGTGCGTGGGGTCCTTGATTATGCTGGCTGCTTTTCTGAGGCAGCGGGAAGTCAATAGGTGGAAGGCTAGTTTGCGTGATGGACTGGGCTTCGTTCACGAACCTTTGTAGTTCCTTGCGGTCTTGGACAGAGCAGGAGCCATACCAAGCTGTGATACAACCAGAAAGAATGCTTTCTCTGGTGCATCTGTAAAAGCTGGTGAGAGTCATAACAGACACGTCAAATTTCTTTAGCCTCCTGAGAAAGTAGAGGCATTGGTGGGCTTTCTTAACTATAGCATCGGCGTGGAGGGACCAGGACAGATTGTTGATGATCTAGATACCTAGAAACCTGAAGCTCTCGACCATTTCCACTTCATCCCCATTGATGTAGACAGGGGCATGTCCTCCACTACACTTTTGCTGACATTGAGAGAGAGATTACTGCCATCGCACGAGTTCACCATATTCTCTAACTCTTTCCTGTACTCCATCTCATCATCGTTCGAGATCTGACCTACTACTTTGGTGTTATCAGCAAACTTGAAAATTGAGTTGGAGAGGAACTTGGCCACACAGTCGTAGTGCATAAGGAGTGTTGTAAAGGGCTGATGACAATAGGAAAATATATACAAAACAAAAAGTAGACAGCACTGCTCTTGAAAGAGAAGATTAAGCTTGACAACTTTACTGAATACTTTGAAGCAACATCATGGACAAGATGTAATATATTTAGATTTTTCAAAATAAGTTCCTATTGTCCAGTGGACTGATGGTGAAGGTTAGGTGGAGGAAGGTAGCAAAATAGATACCAAGCCGAAAACAGAAGGTATCTACTTGGGACTAAAAAGAAAGTGGGAAGTGGTGTTCTACTGCAATTGGTGCTAGAATCACTGCTATTTAAGCATCGGTTTTGGGAATTGGAGATAAAGTTTGAGAACAGCACCAAAACCGGGAGGTGTGGTTAACACAAAGGAAAAATGTGTCAAAATAAAGACACGCAGAATGAGCAGGTAATTGGTAAGTGAATTGTGATATAGATACGTATGAGGTGGTGCATTTTGATAGAGAGAATTGGGGAGCAATATTCTATTGAACAAGAATGCAAACAGGTTAGAGGAACAAAGGGATCTCAGGACACATTAAAAAAATCACTAAGTAGCAACTCAAGTTTGTAAGGTTCAGAAGCACAAATTAAGCTTGATGGTTTTCTCAAGGGAAACTGAATTGAAAAGCAAAATTATTAAGTGTATATGAACTTTGGCTATTCGGAATATTATGCATAGTTCTGGTCTTCATGTTATAAAAAGTACATAGGGGCGTTAGAGCAGGTACAAATAAGATTCACGAGGATGAAACTAGAACTGCGAGGAAAGGCTGAACAGGCTGGGAGTCTTC
The DNA here is from genome assembly GCF_964213995.1 of Mustelus asterias. Taxonomy (NCBI): domain Eukaryota; kingdom Metazoa; phylum Chordata; class Chondrichthyes; order Carcharhiniformes; family Triakidae; genus Mustelus; species Mustelus asterias. The sequence goes on from NC_135807.1 coordinate 20,333,709, forward strand.
TCATTTCTCTCGAAAAGGGAAGGCCAAGAGGTGACCTGGTACAGATCTTTACGATAATGAAAAGGTTTGATTGGGTGGATTTGGAAAATGTTCCCACTGTGGGGATAGGGTAGTCACTCATAAATCCAATAGGAAATTCATAAGAAACTTTACCCAAAGAGTAGAATACTCTTTAGAATAGAGGGAAATATCACAGATGCATTTGAGGGGAGACTTGATAAGTAGAATCATAGAATCATAGAAACCCTACAGTGCAGAAGGAGGCCATTCGGCCCATCGAGTCTGCACCGACCACAATTCCACCCAGGCCCTACCCCCACATATTTACCCGCTAATCCCTCTAACCTACGCATCCCAGGACTCTAAGGGGCAATTTTTAACCTGGCCAATCAACCTAACCCGCACATCTTTGGCCTGTGGGAGGAAACCGGAGCACCCGGAGGAAACCCACGCAGACACGAGGAGAATGTGCAAACTCCACACAGACAGTGACCCGAGCCGGGAATCGAACCCGGGACCTTGGAGCTGTGAAGCAGCAGTGCTAACCACTGTGCTACCGTGCCGCCCATGAGGTACATGAGGGAGAAAGAGACAGGTTCAGCTGGGAGGAGGCTCGTGGAGTATAAATGGCAGCATGGACAAACTGGGCCAAATTGCCACTTTCTGTTCTGAAGGCTTTATGCAACTGTGTAAAATGGGTACAAAATATACCATACTTGTGGGTTAAGTATAGAATGAACATTCAGATTTTATTTAGCACAATGCTGTGTCATTTCAGTAGCTTGAATCATTCTGAGACAACTCTCCAGCCAATTTCAGATTGTCTGACTAAGCTCTTGATTGCCAAAGTAAAGTCCTTCAATTGCCTTTGGGTATGAAAGATTTGAACTACACAGTTCACTGGAAGATCACTACAGTGCATGGGAAAGATGGTAAAGTTAGGACTGATGCCAAGTGCTGTTATTGTTGTCAGAGGCTACTTGAATAAGACGCACAAAAAACTCTTTCCCTCACTGTAATATTATATTGCTTTACTCCAGACACCTTCAAATAATGAAAATATATGAAAATCGCTTCATTCATCACAATCGTCCAAATAAACTTTCAGAGTTTTCAATTTCCTCAAAGAGAAATAGGAGAAGAATGGAATGTGCAAGCGTATAAAAAGTAGTTTGAACATGTACATTTTGAAAGCACAATGCAAGTTATTCATCTCCTGCCCTTATCCACCTCTGTGCATTGCATATTTTCTCAGTATGCTGCACTTCCCTGAATTCTGTTCCACCCCAATCTCAGAGCGAGTCAAAATGATCCCAAGCTTAAGCAGGACAGCGAGCGAGCGAGCTTCCATTTGTTTGGTATCTTTGACAACACCTGGACATTCCAAAGTACTTTACAGCCAATGATTTTTGTTTTTGAACAGTAAACACTGCTGTAACATAGGAAACGTGGCAGCCCATATGTGTTCAGCAAGGACCAAGAAATAGCAATTAAGTAATAACCAGATAATAGGTCTGTGATGTTGGTGGAGGGGCGAGTACACCAAAGTAACAGGCCTGCTCTTTACAACAGTGGAGAGATTCAAGCATCTCATTTGGGTTCCAGGGGAAACAAAACGCCCAAATATTTGCCCGACTCAATTCTCCTCCCTGGCTGCTGACTCAGGCAACCAACAGTGCACCACTCTAGTACCCAGTTCAACCAGAGGGCTGCCTCAAAACCTCATAGCTTATTCACTACCAAGACAACTTATTACCAGTTTCCATAACAATTCCATCTCTGCCTTTGTGCCACTCCATAACCACTGAAACTCATATCCGTGCTTTCATTTACCAACAGATTTCTTTTCTGTAATGTTGGTCTTGCTGCCTTCCCAAGCGCCATTGTACACAGGTTCAAAAAAGACAACCTTTTGTATTAGGCCCCACTCAACCATCTTCTCCTACAAAGCACTGAAATCAAAATCTTCATTACGCTTTACGAGTCTCTCCATTTCCCCATCTCATACTTCATTCCCAACCTCCTCCAAAAATAGATTGGTCCTTCAGTCACGAATCATGAATTTGATTGAGTTTTTTGAAGGGGTAACCAAGAAGGTAAATGAGGACAGTGCAGTTGCGTTGTCTACACGGACTTTAGCAAGGCCTTTGACAAGATACCGCATGGTAGATTGTTGCATAAGGTTAAATCGCACGGGATTCAGGGTGAGGTAGCTAAATGGATACAAAATTGGCTTGATGACAGAAGTCAGAGGGTGGTTGTAGCGGCTTGTTTTTCAAAGTGGAGGCCTGTGACCAGCGGTGTGCTTCAGGGGTTGGTGCGAGTCCACTGTTATTTGTCATTTATATTAATGATTTGGATGAAAATTTAGGAGGCATGGTTAGTAAGTTTGCAGATGACACCAAGATTGGTAGCATGGTGGACAGTGAAGGTGGTTATCTAGGGTTGAAATGGGATCTTGATCCATTGGGCCAGTGGGCTGATAAATGGCATCTAGAGTTTAATTTAGATAAATGTAAGGTGATGCATTTTGGTAGATCAAACCAAGGCAGGGCTTACTCAGTTAATGGAAGGGTATTGGGGAGAGTTATAGAACAAAGAGATCTAGGGGTATAGGTTCATAGCTGCTTGAAAGTGGAGTCACAGGTAGACAGGATGGTGGAGCAGGCATTCGGCATGTTGGGTTACATTGGTCAGAACATTGAATACAGGCGTTGGGACGTCTTGTTGAATCATAGAATCCCTACAGTGCAGAAGGAGGCCATTTGGCCCATTGAGTCTGCATCGACCACATTCCCACCCAGGCCCTATCCCCGTAACTCCACTTATTTACCTCACTAGTCCCCCTGACACTAAGGGGCAATTTACTATGGCCAATCAACCTAACCCGCATATCTTTGGACTGTGGGAGGAAGCCGGAGCATCTGGAGGAAACCCACGCAGACACGGGGAGAATGTGCAAACTCCACACAGTCACCCGAGGCTGGAACTGAACCCGGGTCCCTGGCTCTGTGAGACAGTAGTGCTAATCATTGTGCAAGACATTGGTAAGGCATTGGAATACTGTGTATAGTTCTGGTCACCCTATTATAGAAAGGATATTATTAAACTAGAAAGAGTGCAGAAAAGGTTTACTAGGATGCTACCGGGACTTGATGGTTTGAGTTACAAGGAGAGGCTTGATAGACTGGGACTTTTTTCCCTGGAGCATAGGAGGTGTAGGGGTGACCTTATAGAGGTCTATAAAATAATTAGGGGCATAGAAAAGGTAGCTAGTTAACATCTTTTCCCAAAGGCAGGGGAGTCTAAAACTAGAGGGCATAGGTTTAAGGTGAGAGGCAAGAGATACAAAAGGGTCCAGAGGGACAATTTTGTTGCACAGAGGGTGGTGAGAGTCTGGAATGAGCTGTCAGAGGTAGTGGTAGAGGTGGGTGCAATTGTGTCTTTTAAAAGACATTTAGACCGTTACATGGATAAGATGGGTATAGAGGGATATGGGCCAAATGCGGGCAATTGGAATTAGCTTAATGGTAAAAACTGTGTAGTATGGACAAGTTGGGCCGAAGGGCCTGTTTCCATGCTGTAAACCTTTACAACTCAGTCCTCTAAAGATGGCAATCTGTGAATCCCCCTGTTGTCTACCAGTGCTGATATAGCTTTCAGTTGCTTTTGGCACTACTTCTGCCATTGGTCATCTCTCCCTATCTTTTGTTTTAAAATATTGCTTGGCGGCCATCTCTCCCCTCCTAAACTCATCAGAATGTTTATTATGTTAAAGACGGTGTAACAAAAATTGCTGTTGTCACATTTCAAGTGGTACATAAAGCATGTACTATCACTTAAATCAGATAACCAAAAATACTTCAGAAATACAGGAATGTCCAGGTTAACAGTAGAAATTAAGCTGTGCAACATTTACACAACGCTTCAGAGTATCACTTGGCATTATTTATTTTCATCATCTGTTTACCACTGGTTAATCCTGAGGATACACGATCCATACCTGTAGATTCTATGCCATTTCATGCTAACTGCTGAAAATTTCCCACAATGTATCTATGTATGTCATTACACAGTATATTTGGCTAAAGGCTGTAAAAGATAGCACACATAAAAGATCTTACCAGAAACTTCTCTTCCTGTTCAAGCCACCGCTGATCCTCCTCCATTTCCTGCTGCTGCCTTATCAACTGTTCTTCTATAACATTTGTTGGGAGCATCTGCCCCATTCCACGCATGTCCAAAGAACCAGAATCCTGAAAATTTAATTAAATGCTTAGATGGCATGCCATATCAGTTCCTACTCATGCAGTATCAGGTTACTTTAGATATTGACTGAAGCGTAACAATGCTGGCCCAAGATGCTGCCAACACTTGCATTTTTGTGCAATTTCCACCCCATCCCAAACATGTAAACCAGCTGGAGTCAATATAACTTCAGCTCCTACATCAAAAAGATCAATTACATCACATTCTTTTACATTAACATGTCACTTTCAAAATCTAGCACGTTGCCCTCCGTAAACCAACAAAAAAGCCCATGCTGCAATCAAGTTATGTAACAATTGAAGCAAAATACTGCAATGCTGGAAATCTGAAATAAAAACAATTTTTGGAAAAACTTGCCGGTCTGGCAGCATTTGTGGACAGAGAAACAGAGTTAACATTTTGAGTCTGTTTGATGTTCTGAAGAAGTTATATGGACTTGAAACATTAACTCTGCTTCTCTCACCAAGATGCTGCCAATTCTATCTATTAGATAGTTTGATGAATGAATTTAATACTGCAATCGATCACAGCACTCGAGGTAATATCATCTGAATTTAAAGGTTGTATTATTGCTTTACAACTCAACTAAAAATATCCAGTACTTATTTGTTTGGATCACATTATGAAGGATCTCAAATCCTCAGTTCTTGAGAGATATTTTGCTAGATTAGAATATCTTTATAAATTTCTTCCAATCACTCCACCATGACTTGATGGTGGATTTTTCTGTAGTAAGCATCAACAATCACTACAATGTTTGAAGGATAACCGCTGTAAGCTATCAATATCATTCCAATAAGCTGCACTGCATTGGATACTATGTTAACACAAATATATTACCTCCAGATTCTGTGGCCAAATTGGAATATCCTGAGGCCTATGGTGATTCCAGGAATCGTGAGCATCTAATACACTTGCCTGTGCAGTATAAATACTTCCAGGTGGAATTCCATGTGAACCAGTATATCCAGAAACCTGTTAACAAACACAACTGACTGGAATGATCTTCAGTATCTTCATCTACAGATTATTTTAATTTAGAACTGTCAAGAGAGCATGGAATTTTAAACAGAGGATTGATTCTAGAATTTAACTTAATATTAGAGCAAGGCATGTTCAGTGTGCTGCAACAAAATATTGGTACAATTTTAAATTGATGGATGTATAATCTATAAAACACACACACTTGGAACCCCTTAACATTTACTGAGCCAGTTGTTTCTTCTCCTTAAGGGACAATGCACAAGATATAATATACTTCCATTACGTTGGTAACACACAATGCTTCCATTGTAATTGGTGGATGTATTAGACTTTCTCTTATGCATCCTTAAAAAGTAAGGGACAGTTAATGCTGGAAAAGATGTCTTTTTCTCAGTATTGTATGGAAAGCACATGCATGTTACTATGACGATATACACGATAAGCAGCATCAATTGAACGGTTTTGCCAGAATAAAATGATCTTGGTTCGTGACCTCTTAAATCTTTGCTGCTACATTTGGGCAAGTTTAGAATTTCACGTTATATTTCTCTCGTCTTGGACTAGATTAAGGTATCATAACTGATCCACTCACATTCTTTAATAAATTTATCAAAATCATCACCAGTCGCATTGAATTTGGACTTAGCTCAGCTGAGGAAAGTTATATCACCTAACTAAGGGAAACCAAATTTCTATTTCAGCGCTATTTTATTCTAAATATTGGGTACCTTGGTTTCAGACAACATGTAGTGTTTGGTATTTACCTGATAATGATTGTGCTGTACCATGTGTTGTGGACTGGGGAAAAAACCATCACTGGATCTTGGACTTGGGTAGCCTGGTCTACTGGGCTATTGTAGAAATAGAAATGAAGAGAAATGCATTGTAAATATCATCCATTGTTACAACTGGGCACAAAGAGCCAAGTACTTGCTCTGTACAGATAACAGAACAGATTAGGTATATGATGCAAGCACTATGACAGAAAATTGGTTATTTCAGAGAATTGGCTGGAATATTCCATATTGGCTATAAGGTTAAAAGTTAATTTGTGCAAATCACCTTTCTACAACTTTCAAATAAATTTGACTATTAGTCCCAAGTCAAATTTTCATCAGATGCAGTTAAAGTGGAGAACTGGCCCTTGCAGGAAAACAGACACCATACTCTGCAATTATTCAGTACAGCAGTCGGCAAATTTAACCCAGTTAACTGCAATAATAATTGCTCACTCACACTAGAGGCACCAGTGACAATGGTAAAAATAAAATCATTTTCCAACTGTGCTGTCTTTAGTCTGTTTACCTGCTGAAGGATACGGTGGATAATAAGAAAGGAATGCACTGTGTTTAAAGTAATTTTATTAAAACAAACATACATTTAAAATGTATGCGTTTTAACATATCATGCAAGGTATTGAATAGTTTCTTTCAGCAAGCTAAAATATCATTTAATACGGATAGCCTAAGAAAGCGATATGATAGAGCCAAAACGTATTACCAGCAGTTGTTCCAAAGAACAGGATTCTCACCTAGCCATGTTTTAATTGCTACAATGCGATTAAGTGATCTTAAATACAATAGTTTGACTGCTTATTTAACAATATAAGAATAGCTTAAATTTAAAGTTGTTACATAAATGCATTACTGAATCCCGAGGCACTAACAGGGTCATAAGTAATAAACATGACCAAGATGGTGTTGGAGCATGGCGAATTCCTGCAAGCTGTGCCCAGCATACTTTCTAATTCTATATTTTACTCTCGTTCTATGCTTTTAAAACTTCATTTTAACTCTTTTAAACTCTCTAACAATGCTTTAATTCAATGTCTTACAGATTTGGCGATCCTTAGAATTCTGGGGACATCCAACCTGACTGACCTACTTTGCATTAAGTTGATCTTTCTCTTCACCCTAGCTATGACTGTAACACTACATTCTGCACTCTCTCCTTTCCTTCTCTATGTACGGTATGTTTTGTCTGTTTAGCGCTCAAGAAACAATATTTTTCACTGTATGCTAATACATGTGACAATAAATCAAATCAAATGAACAGCAAACCATAGGACAAGAGATTAGCAGGGGTGACAAAAAGAAGTAGAGGTGGAGGCCCAGGCCACTGGAAGTGCAGTTGCCAATAGTTAGGTGAAGGGAGGGAGAGATGCACAATAAGGCAGGCCAGGGGAACAGAGTATTTTTGTTGTTTTTTTTTAGGGGTATCATAGAATCCCTACAGTGCAAAAGGAGGCCATTAGGTCCATCAAGTCTACATCGACTCTCCGACAGAGGATCTTACCCAGTTTCCCCCCCCCCCCAGCCCATCTCCATAACCCGACACATTTACCCCACTAATTCCCCTAACCTACATATCTTGGGTCACTAAGGGACAATTTAGCATGGCCAATACACCTAACCTGCACATTTTTAGACAGAAACCCACGCAGACAGGGGAAGAATGTGCAAACTCCACAGAGTCACCCAAGGCCAGAATTGAACCCGGGTCCCTGGCGTTGTGAGGCAGCAGTGTTAATCACTGTGCCAGCGGAGAGGGAGACATTATGGGCTAATAGAGTGACAGGGTCAGGGAGGAGAAAGGCCATCTAGATACTCAAATATGACAATTCTGAATGGGACGATTGTGAGCGAATGTTCGTTAGCAAGGGCAGAAATGGCAGGTAATGAAAACCTGTTGCGTGTTAGGATATGGGCTGCAGATTTGGATTTGGCCTGAAAGGGTGGTGGAGGCGGGGATTCAAGAAGCATTTGGATTAGCACGTGAAATGCCATAGCATACAAGGCTATAAGTGAAGTGCTGGAAAACGGGGACAGAATAGATAGGGGTATGAAAGTCGGCACAGACACGATGAGCCAAAAGGCTTCTTTTTGTGCTGTAAGACTCTCTATCACGTGAATTTACATACTATCAGAGGAGAACTGAACAATCCAAGTCAAAGCCAATGATTACATCAAAAGCTCAGAGGATTTCATAAGCAAAAGTAAAAAACTACAATTATCAAATTCATCTTCCATGGCAATGCACAGAAAGTGATAAGGGAAGAATTGGGCAGAATGTATAACGGGCAGCCTATTTGTTCCCACATGCTCTGCGGTGTCGCTGAAGTTAAACTTAATCTATATTAACTATAGCCTCGGTTAAGGGGATTGGAGAAAGGTACTGGCATATGGAATTCAACTCCCAGTTAAGTCATGCATGTTCTTCTTAGTTTAATATTTCTATTATAAATGCTTATGTGTACAAGTTGGGCAACAATTACACCTTCTGCCGATGGAGGTTTTTGCAACAACTCTACTGACAGAACTCGAATGAAAAAATGCATAATTTACTCAGCTATGTTCCACTTTAGATGTGAACTCCGAGATAGATAATAGTGCAATGCAAAAGTGTGTGTGTGCTCCAGATCTTAATGTAGCAATCAATATAGAATATTAAAATATTTATACAGTACTTTACGCTTTCCTGCTGAATCTGTGTCAGTGCACACAGCAACTTTCACATGAAATTATATATGCATTGAAAGCTCAACTTGATTTCCTGTAGCAACGTCCAGGAACTTTTATGGATCTGGCTCGACAAAACAGTAAATTAACCTTCAAAATAAAACGTTTAAAAAGTACATCACAATCAAGTCCACAGACTTATAAAAGTGAAGGGTTTATATGAAGACCAGTGCTTTTCATACGTGCAGTTTCATTGAAGATGGCCTAAAAGATACAAAGGGATGTTTAAGTTGCAGGCTACATCCAAACCCCAACACAAGCCAGCAACAGGTGGTTAGGAATGTCTTCAGATCGGGCTTCTACAAAATAATCAATTTAACTTGGTTGTTATTGTTCAGATAATTAGGTTTCAGAAGGCTCAAGCTGTTTCTGAGAGGGGAAATTGCGGCCAGTGTTGAAAATCACCTGATTAGGTAGTCACCTGCTGAGGTAGAAAGTCTCCTGCTACATCTCATGGTTAGCAAATTAAGTACAGATTCTTCTTATAGCTTTGAACTGAAACACAAAATGGTGTCCTCTGATACCTCATTATCCTAATTAATTACTAATAACTAGTAATTCTCCTTTCAGATTGAGGTGAAATGCTGAATAATGGATGGCTGCTTGAAAAATTGAGTACACTCTTACAGAATATCCATCTTGTCCTCACTTGACATCCGTAAGTGTTTACCTTCCTGGAATGGATGGATATCAAACTGATGGAGGTGCATCTTGGTTGATTTCCACCCCTTCCCAATGAAGAGCTACTGAAATACATTCCAACATCATAATCATCTTTCCATTAAGATCAGTTGATTTTGCATGAACCAGAACCACTTCCTATCAACTGACTTTAGTAGGCACAAGAACAAACACAAATGCTTGCTGATAGCATCAAGCACAGGCTTAATGCATTGCTTAATAAAAAAAGATAAGGGTATAATAAGACAAATACAGGAAAGTAGATTTTTGGTGTTTAATTTTTGCTACGCTTCATGTTCACTCATTCATTTCTCTAACTTTTAGATGAAATATTTTTTGTTACAATAAATAAGCTGTTGCCAGTATCTGAATCATATATAGAGAAATAAACTCTATCACATCATATAAATTATACGCATGCATTATGGCATGGCAATAGCTTTTGTGCTAGTAGATAAAAAATGATCAAGTTGCAGATGTGAAAATTTGAAAAATTCAATTGAAAAATTATTGCCATCAGATTCATAGGGTCAGAAAGCAGGAAGAAGTGATGTAAAGATAAGTGGATGCACAAAAAGACAAGCAATTAAAAGAAAGGGAAAGTTACCAATCTTACAATAGGTTCTCTGTGAAAGGGAGAGCTACAATTGACATGCTGGGTTAGACTGAACACTTAGGTCACTAACTGCATCCAGGAAGAAATAGCAGTTGCATGGATGTTGCTCAAAGGAACTGGAAGTTTTCATAAATATTGTAAAAAAACAATTTTTGTCAACTGGTTAAAGATTTGGCTGCAATGTCACAGCAGAAATATGATATGCCAAGAAGTGAGTTTATGAATTTCCTCCAAAGGACACCCAAACATATTGGAGTGTGTGTGAATTTCATACACATGGTGAAGGATGCAATTGTAATTCATTTTGAGTAGTCCCAGATTATGTGTACCACAATTAACTAACTGGAGTGAAATTTTTTCTTTATTTTTATTCATTCATAGGATATTGCTGTTAAGGGCAGCATTTATTGCCTATCCCTAATTGCCCTTAAGATGATGGTGGTGAGCCGCCATCTTAAATTGCTGCAATCCATGTGGCGAAAGAACTCTCAGTGCTGTTGGATAGGGAGTGGATACCACTCACTGCTGTTCACGTTTTAACATTTTCCACATCAGTTGTTCTGTGACTTGTCAATTTAATACTAAACAGGTGTAGTTACCTGGCTGTGCCCAGCAGGAAATTGATCAGTACTACAAAACATATTTCATATCAAGCACTTAGTGTTCAGACTGAGGATATTAACATCCCAACAATCCGGGCTGGATATGAATCCAAAACTCAGAAGTGAAAAGCCAATGTTGAAGTCACCACACCACTCAGTCATTCCCAAAGATGTGTTTATGATCTATTTATTTTGTGGATAACTTCTAGTCAGAACATTTTGAATGTAGAGCCTTGTGTAGCAAAATAAAGGGCTTACTGATGGCACTGTGTCACCGAGTGATAACAAATGAGTTTGCATCCACAATTTCACCAAATAATAGCCGTCTGAACTCAGTTCACCAACTGTGTAGACATTATATAGAGGTGAAATGTTTCTCTACAGAAAGTGAGGAGGGAAGATTATTCTGATATAACCTTGTGGCGTCTGGGCTTAACGAGAATAAAAGAATGAATAAAAATATAGATTTTTCAATTGACTATATAAGGTTACTGTTAAGGTGCATCACTCCTAGCCAATATGTGCATCAGATGTGGAAGTTAAGTGCAAGATTTAACAACATTTAATTCATTTATATCATTCTTAACTAGATGACAATGTATGTGTTGGTGTTTTTTTCCCTTTTGCACAGTGAATCCTAACCATTGCATCTCCCTGGACTCTTCTCCATTCTTCAGGCATCAGTTGTCGCTGCAGATTTATATTCTGCCTGTCAAAATAAAGGGGAAGCAGACGAGCACTCTGTCGATATGCTGAAGGGGGCAGAGAAGGTCTGCGCCGAGGACACATAGGAAGAAGCCTGTCAGAAGTATACGCAGTGAATGGATGCTCATAAGCTTTTGATGGCTGTTCTAGACATAAACAAAACTTGGTGTTGCGCTGGGAGAACTCAGGAAAAGACAGACTGTCCAAGCTAAGACTGTGTTGCAAAGGTGGCCAACGGGCTGGCTGCAGACAGACACACAAAGCAAATTAAAGCAGAAAAACAGCATGAATCATTGATTACAAAAGTGTGATTACGATTATCACGTGATCATTATGGATGACCAATAAACAAGCAGATCAAAATCGAAGACATGCTACATGAAAAGCAGACAGCAAACTCAATTTTACATTGCAAATTTAAATAAAAATTGTGTTCCACAAATAAAACGTATCATAAATATTAGATATTTCTGGAGAAGAGGAGACTCAAAGCACCACCCTGATTTTACCCTCATGATAAAATGTTAAAATTTTCAAAGTTTACTATTAACAAATTACAAATGTGGTAGAAATGTGGCCATTTGGATTTATATATAAAACCCACAGCTCACTGAAAGGCAAGTTATTTCATTATACAAGAGTGCTCATTAGTTTATTACTAATGACTGGTCACATAGTGGTCAGTTCAGACTTTTTCAAATAAATGAATTCGAACAAATAAATTAGACAATGCAAATTAATTTCCAAGTATTGCCATTGTAGTAAAATCTCAAAATCACAGTATATAAAAGGTAATATCTAGCTTATTTGCTCTGAATTGGGTTCTTTGACTGATAACTCAGAGCCCTGATAAGTTATTGCATAATTCAAAAGTAATCTGTACCTTGTCATCCATCAAACAAACAGCATAATTTCTGATCAGATTTTCTCAACCATGTGCCAGAATTAGAATGTGAGGCATGTATGTATAAATAATATATATTTTAGATATTTAAACTGCGATATATGTAATATGACTACAAACATAAAAAAGGTGGAAAGTCAGAACATAGTTACTTTTAAATTCATTCCTAAATATTGAAGCAACAAAGCATTGTATTATCAAATAATCGAAGCAAATGTATCAATGGCAGTACTTTAATAGAAGTTCACAAGAACGCACCCAATTCATATTCTTTATTCATCCATAGTCTGAGTGTTTTGTTAAACTGGTACAAAAGCATGGATTTTCCTTGAGGGCTTCTGAACCTGCTGTCAGTCTCAAATGTGGGTCAGATGCTTACACTCATGAGGGAAACAGTCACTCATTGTAATTTCCCCCAAGGGTGGCCAAGTAGTGGCCAGGGAAAGGGCTTGCCATGCAATTAAGGATGGCAGACAGTATCTCTAAGCTGGAGGGCACTCAGAGGCAAACTAGCTTCAAAGCACCCGCAATATACAATGGAAGATAAGTAGGGAGATGTGTATGTGCGCGCACACGTGTAAAATTCATGTGCAAATTGGGCTGATGGCACGTCATTGTTCTGCCTATGCATCATTTGCTGCTGAAATCTTCATGCATGCTTCTGTGCCTCTAGACTATTTTAATGTTCTCCTGGCTGGCCCCTCACCCTATATGAACATTAGGTCATCCAAAACTCAGTGCGAATTAGGGTAACAGCAGCCAAGTCCTGTTCACCTAACACCCTTAAGCTCACTGACCTAAATTCCTCAATTTTAAAATCATCATCCTTCTTTTGAAATCCCTCTATGGCCTTGCTCAATCTTCTCTCCAGCTTCACATCCTTCCCGAGTTCTGTCCACTTGATCAATCCTGGCTTTTGAGCATCCCTAATTTTAATCGCTCCACAATTAGTAGTGATGTCTTCAGCAAAGCTCTGGAATTTCCTTCGTAAATCTCTCCACCTGTCTCTCTGTTAAGTTGCTCCTTAAAATCTACCCCTTTATTTAAGCTTATTTTTTTTAGTGGATATACCTCCTTTCTGTGATTCAGTGTCAAATTTTGTTTGGTAACTCTCCTGTAAAGTGTCTTGGGTCAATTCACAACATTAACAGTGCTCTTCCAGTGCAAGTTGTTGTTATTACTGATTTCATAAATGTAAACCTACCCAAACACAAAATGGAATTTTGGAGAAATGATATTTTCCCATCACAGAGTTAAACATAAAAACAAATACTATAGTGCATTCTTCCATTGATGGGAAATCGAAAGATAACTACAACTATTCTATATTACTTACATCAACAAATCCATGTCAGTGGTAACAGACATCCATTTGCATTTGTAATAAACATATGATTTAATCAATGTTCGCACATAAACCATTAAAGAGATATGACTTGAAAATATGCACTATGTCAAGCAGGGAAATGAACAAGCAATCAAAGAACACTACAATAGAGGAATCTTAAGATGATTCTAATATTGTACAGAAAGTTAGTTGGGTTGAATGTCCTTGATACCTTTGGAGGGGCTTCATCTGATCCTCCTGAATCCCAAGAAACTGTGATTTGTCGTCTTTGCTCCATTCTCATTCGCTCTTCCTGTTGCACCTTCTCTTCTTCTAATATTGTACTGTAAGAAAAATATATTCATTTATTTTCTATCAACATTGTAAAGCAAAGTTCAGACAATTCACCAATTAATACTTGCTTTCTTGCAAACAAATAGTTCAATTTTAGGAAGAAAATTCTGCATCATGTAGCCTCGACAGTTGAAGGCACAGCTTCAAATGATGGGAAGTGGCTGATGCTCCAATCCCAGGTGATAAAGCTGGAAATAAATTTTAAAACTTAAGAAAAAACTTCATTATGCATCATGACATCACTCTATTAATTGGTTGAGCTCAAAATAGGTTTCCACGACAGTTGTCATGAATGGAGTCACGAAACCCAAAGCAAATTTGAAGCAATTCACCCCTAGTTCCAATGGAAAAGGAGTATGCATATGCCCAATGCAATCCAAAAATAATCTTTCCCTGCATCGATCAGCAAAGTGACTTATACTTTTTATAGTTACACAGCAAAGATTATTACAGCATAAAATTGGTTAGGGCCCTGATTTTGGGTGTTATGAAGTGATGCACTTGAAGTGCATATTAGGAGCAGAAAATAGACCTCATCAGCACATTCCCAATCAGGATCCTGAGGCAGTATGCTGGCTTGGAGAAGAATTACATAGAAATTACAGCATAAGGGCAGGCCAACTGGTCTTTTTATAAAATTATTTCGTGGGATTGGGCGTTGCTGGTTAGGCCAGCACTTCTTGTCCATCCTTATTTGTTCACGTGAAAGGCAGTGCTGGGTCACTTTCCCAAACCATTGCAATCCCAATGGTGCAAGTACACCCACAATATTGTTAGCAAGGAATTACATGCTTTTGACCCAGCAAGAGTGAAGGAATGATGTCAATATCGTTCCAGGATGCTATGTAGCTTGAAGGGGAACTTTCAGGTGGAGGTGTTCTCATGCATCTGCTGCTCTTGTTGCAGGTTTGCAAGGTGCTGTCAAAGGATACTTTTAGGTGGTACACACTGCTGCCACTGCACGTCTGTGGAGGAGAGAAAGAACTTTTCAAGCGTTGGAAGGGGTGCCAATCAAGTGGGCTGCTTTCTCCTGGATAGTATGCAGTTGCTTGAGTGTTGTTGGAACTGTACTCATTCAGACAAGTAGAAAGCATTCTATTACATTTCTGACTTGTGCCTTGTAGATGGTGGAGAGTGGGCTTTGGGAAATCAAGAGGCGAGTTACTTGCCACAGGATTTCTAACCTCTGATCTCCTCTTTTAGACACAATATTTGGGTGGCACAATCATTTGCATGCTCCTCACAGCATCAGGGACCTGTGTTTGATTCTGGCCTTGAGCGACTGTGTGGAGTTTGCACATTCTCCCAGTGTGTGTGGGTTTCCTCCGGGTGCTCCGGTTTCTTCCCATAGTCCAAAGGTGTGCAGATTAGGTTGATTGGCCATGTTAAATAGTCCCTTAGCGTCCCAAGATGTGTTGGTTAAGGGGCTAGCAGGGTAAATACGTGGAGTTACGGAGATAGGGTCTGGGTAAGAAGCTCTGTTGGAGTGTCTGTGCAGGCTCAGTGGACTGAATGGCACCCTTCTGCACAGTAGGGACCATATGATAACCTTTAAAGGGAGATTTATATTGTATCTAACCTGTGCTGTACCTGACTTCAGAGTGTTTGATGGGATGATGTTGAGGGTTTACTCTAATTTTTTCTTTATTGTAGAAGGCACAAATAGCATCCCAAGAGTAGTTGGAAACCAAGAGAGAAAAGGGAGAGAGGAACTTAAAACAATGGTTCATAAGCAAAGAATTGCTGGGAAAACTAATGGGACTAAAGGCTGACAAGTCCAATGGACCTGATGGCCTGTATCTGAGGGTCTAAGTGGTTGCAGAGGTGGTGGATGTTTGAAAGATTTGTAATCAACAATGAGTCAAGGCCTCTGGGGGAAAGGCAGGCAAGTGGGATTAAGGCCACAACCAGATCAACCATGAACTTATAAAATGGTGGAGCAAGCTAAAGGGGCTAAATGGCCCCCTCCTGCATCTATTTCTAATGATATTTTGAACACCTGCTGTACCTGCCCTGGGAGAGTTTGGTGCTGACAATGAGTGCCTGAAATGGGAAGTGTCCCATGCCCAAACGCTAATATCCCTCCATACATGAAACTCAGACACGGTAGCACAGTGGTTGGGGCGGCACGGTAGCACAGTGGTTAACACTGCTGCTTCACAGCTCCAGGGACCCGGGTTCGATTCCCGGCTTGGGTCACTGTCTGTGTGGAGTTTGCACATTCTCCTCGTGTCTGCGTGGGTTTCCTCCGGGTGCTCCGGTTTCCTCCCACAGTCCAAAGATGTGCGGGTTAGGTTGATTGGCCAGGTTAAAAATTGCCCCTTAGAGTCCTGAGATGCGTACGTTAGAGGGATTAGCGGGTAAATATGTGGGGGTAGGGCCTGGGTGGGATTGTGGTCGGTGCAGACTCGATGGGCCGAATGGCCTCCTTCTGCACTGTAGGGTTTCTATGATTCTTCTATGATTCAGAATAAAACATATTTGAAGGACTGGAAGAAGTCTTTGCAGCTGTGACCTCACAAAATTAGCAGCCCTGACTATACATATGCAAGAAGACTGACCCCTATTAAAGACAACTGCCAGTAAGTGTTGTTGAAGCCCAAAATGAGACCAGATGTACTTCATGCAGCCTTGGATCTTTTTCCACTTTTTTATCAAGTGTGAAATGGGACAATGAGGTCCAGTTCCTCCCTTTATTGAAAGGTTTCAAATAAACCAAAATAAACATTAGGAGGACCACTTCATCTTTTAGCAATGATGAAAATAACATTTTCTTTCAAAGAAGTATTTCATAAAAGTACTACTGTTCAGTCATTTTTCTGTGATGGTCATTAAAATTACCTACAGAAGCAGCTGCTGCCATCAGACCTTTGAATGGACCTATCGTATAGAAAGCTGATCATTCTCTTCACTCGATCTGTAACTGCAACACTATATTCTACACCCTATCCTTTCCTCTTCCTCCTTCCCTACGTACTCTATGAATGATATGTTTTGTCTTTATAGCGTCCAAGAAACAATACTTTTCACTGTATCCCAATATGTGTGACAATAATAAATCAAATCAATGGCTGTTCCCAGTGCTGAGCAAAGCCAATGCAACAGAGAAAAAAATAGTTTCTTGTGTCTAAAGTACACAATGTCACATGGTGAAATACATTAGCTAATTTCACCCCTGATGGTTACTACATTATGCAAGCAACACAAATCACTTCCATTTAGGTTAAACATGGGCAAGGAAACCTCTTATTGGTTACCACGTACCGTCCTCCTTCGGCTGATGAATCAGTACTCCTCCATGTTAAACAACACTTGGAGGAAGCACTGAGGGTGGCAAGGGTGCAAAATGTACTCTGAGTGGGGGATTTCAATGTCCATCACCAAGAATGGCTCTTCAGCAGCACCACTGATCGAGCTGGTCGGGTGCTAAAGGATATAACTGCAGCACGTAGTGAAGGAACCAACAAGAGGAAAAAACTTACTTGACCTCATCCTCACCAACCTGCCTGCCGCAGATGCATCTGTCCATGACAGTAAGGTAAGAGTGACCACAGTCCTTGTGGAGACAAAGTCCTGCCTTCACATTGAGAATAACCTCCATTGTGTTGTGTGGCACTATCACTGTGCTAAATGGGACAGACTTTGAACCGATCTAGCAACTCAAAGCTAGGCATCCATGAGGCACTGTGGGCCAACAGCAGCGGAACTGTACTCCAGCACAATCTGCAACTTCATGGCCCGGCATATCCCCCACTCAACCATTACCATCAAGCCAGAGTATCAATCCTGGTTCAATGCAGAGTACAGGAGGAGTTGCCACGAGCAGCACCAGGCCTACCTAAAATGAAGTGTCAACCTGGTGAAGCTACCAAACAGGACTAGTTGCATGCCAAACGGCATAAACAACGAGTGATAGACAGAGCTAAGCGGTCCCACAACCAACAGATCAAATCTAAGCTCTGCAGTCCTGCCACATCCAATCGTGAATGGTGGTGGACAGTTAAGCAACTCACTGGAGGAGGAGGCTCCACAAATATCTCCATCCTCAATGATGGAGGAGCCCAGCGCATCAGCGCAAAGGATGAGGCTGAAGCATTCGCAGCAATCTTCAGCCAGAGGTGCCAAGTGGATGATCCATCTCGGCCTCCTCCAGTAGTCCCCAGCATCTCAGTTGCCAGTCTCCAGCTAATTCGATTCATTCCACGTGATATCAAGAAACAGCGAGATACTGCAAAGGTAATGGACCCTGATAATATTCTGGCAATAGTGCTGAAGACTTGTGCTCCAGATCTTGGCACTCCAATAGCCAAGCTCTTCCAGTACAGTTACACCACTCACATCTACCTGTCAATGTGGAAAAGTGCCCAGGTGTGTCCTGTTCTGTTGATTTCAGGAAGAAATTGAATGCAGCTCTTGGGGTTAAAGGAACCAAGGGATATGGGAGAAAGGGGGAGGGGATCAGGATATTGAATTCGATGATCAGTCATGATCAAGATGATTGGCGGAGCAGGCTCGAAGGGCTGAATCTTGAAGGCTCTACCTGAAAAAGTGATGGAAGCTGATTCCACAAACAACTTTAAGAGGGAGTTGAAAAGATGATTGAAGATGAGAGGGTTATAGGGTTACGGACAAAAAGCAAAGATGTGCAACTAAACACGAGTGAGCTTTCAAGGAGCCAGCATTGGTATTTCAGGCCTTATGGCCTCCCTCTGTCCTGTAAGTTTCTATGATAAACTATGAACAAAGGACTGAGAACTTCAGTGTCAAAGGACCATGTTATTTATTTATTGTATATAAATAAATTGCCACAATTTTATTGACCACTCTGAGTGAGACGAGTTAAAAGAGTTCAGCTCTTTGGGGAATAATTAACTCATATAGTCATGTTAATATCCCGATAAGCTCTCAATCAAGAAGCAGGAGTTGGTTGGTCACTTCCTAGCTTATTAAGTCCTTTCCTTTCAAAGATTCTAACATAGTTAAGGTAGAACATAATTCAAGTAGCCCTTAATGAGTTGTCTCTCGACCTATAGCCTGAATTGCTTGTCTTCTTCCCGTTAAGGAAAGTTTTGGTTTCAGTAGGGTTTAATTAGCCCTTTCCACTCCCAGCATTCAGTACTGCTCTGGATTTGATTTTTGTTAATTTAAGTTAATTTTCTAGGATATTTCTTCAACTGTACACACTATCCAAATAAAGAATATAAATGGATTATCACCAGCGATAAGACTTTGCACCCTATTTAAAACATGGTCAATAGATGGGTCTACCCAAATTCAAATATTTTCATGGCATTCTCCAATTCCTATCAGAGCTCTCCAGTCTATTCGAAAATTACAAACTTATCATAACAAAACACAGAAGAAATTGCAATACCGGTACACACCATCAAAGCCGATTGTCCGGCATATTCTGCAACATTGGTATTAACTGAAGTGGCAATAACTTTACTGAGCAGCAATGGAGTTATATACAATATTTTAAACAATAACATGGTTTTAGGGCTACCTGTGTGCCACATTATATCAAACTAGATTCCTGCATTGTGACAGAGCAAATGCTTAATAAGTTATTTTGTGGCACTATTTATAGCATCAAATGCAACCCACATTTATCTCTACCGCTGAAAAAGCAAAAAAATGTCAAGATACAGTGGGGCCCCGTTGTAACGCGATGGTTGGGGTCCATAAAATGTTATCGCGAACGTTATCGGTGTCGCGCTAAATCACTAAACCGGAAAGAGCAAAAAAAAGGGTCCAATGATTCATCGTGTCATATCCGATTTCGCGCTAAATCATGGCACGTTACAACGGGGCTCCACTGTATTTTAATCCAAGGTAGCTGGTAGAATTATCATCAAAGTGTCGATTCTTTTCAAAATCTACCTACTTTCAGGGGTTATTCTCCACCTCACTACACATTCAGTTCTTTGCAAATTTTATTTCATTACTACGACTGAGCTAACCCCAGGAACTGCAATCAGGAATATTTTTCATTTTCTTGCCTAATGTTCTCTCCTCTTGTCTCTACAAGGTACTGACTTGCACAATTGCACAGACACTGGCACCCTCGGCTAGCTCACCAAAATCATCATTATTAATGTTCAAGCCAAAACAACGAACAGCTGCAGGCTGTTCTGCAATGAGGGCATCGTAGCCAAGCTTGAACATGACATTCGCACAAACAGTTTCTCACAGCAGATACTGGCAGGATGACTAGCTGATTCTATTCCCCCTCTTCAGCACAAAGGCAACAGTAACACCTAGGATCAGCTAACTGGGAAACATTCCTAGTCTGTATGACTCAGAACCACAACATATTGCTCATTTATAGAGTCTAGCACATTGGAGCAGGCCACTACACCCAACTGGTCAGTGCCTGGTGTTTATGTTCCCTAGCAACCTCCTCCCAACCCATCTGCATCCAACCTTATCAGCCAATCCTTCTATTAGTTTCGCCCTCATGTGATTATCTAGCTTCCCCTGATATGCATATATGCTATTTGTCTCAACAAATGCTTGCGGTACCACTTTCCATATTTTGAGACTCTTTGGGCAAAAAAAAACTTCTGATTCCCTATTAAATTTATCAGTGATAACTGTTTCTATATGACCAAAGGATATACTCTATAGCCAGCTCTGCTCCACAGCACCTTCCAAACTTAAGATATGAAAACAATCTGAAAGTCACCCTTTGGACTTGCAAAACGGATCTCAATTCATGGGGGGGAAAAAAAACAACCTCCGACAGACCCAAAAGCAGAAGTTGCCATCCAGCGATTTTGAGGAGAACAGAATCAAATGCCTTCAGGATAAGCAAGTGTGGTGCAAAGCCAATGCCTCCACCCATCCCTCCATATGCAGTCTTTGCAATTGGTTATGCAAATCGAGACTTAGTCTAACATCACACAAGATGATGTCAAGCAAGACTGTCAGATGTAGATTTTTTAAACCTGAACATCACCTGTCAAAATGATGGGAAGATCCATCATCTAGCTTTATACTCCATACAGGTACTGTTAGAATTATGAGGTTTATAATCTTCTTGTGTTTTGAGACTCTCTCTCTTTATTTTAAGGTAAAATGAGGCAGAATCATGTTACCTGTTCTGAAGTTAGCGGTTTAAAGATTAAAGGGTGTCCAGATTGTTTTAGTGGGAGGAAGATGAAACATGTTTACACTTGGAAACAATGGCAGCAGTCTGAGTGCTAACAGTGGAAAGACAGTGGAGAGTCTCCAAAGTCCCAGAAAAAGTTGAGGTGGTCAAGTTGTAAACAGTTGTGCTTTAAGCTGTCATAGAATCTCTACAGTGTAAGAGACCATTTGGCCCATCGAGCCCGCACTGACACCAATCCTACCCAGACCCTATCCAGGTAACCCCAGGTATTTACCCTGCTAATCCCCTTGACACCAAGGGGCAATTTAGCATGGCCAATCAACCTAACCCACACATCTTCGGACTGTCTATTTAGTTCCAAGATAAAAGAGAATTGGGATCTCAAGGACAGCTAATCGGCATTTCTACCTGGACATAAGGTTCATGGTCAAAGAAATGGCAGGTGGAGTTCAATCAAGATAAATGCGAAGTGATGCATTTTGGTAGAACTAACGTAGGGGGGAGCTATATGATAAATGGCAGAATCATAAAGGGTGTAGATACGCAGAGGGACCTGGGTGTGCAAGTCCACAGATCCTTGAAGGTGACGTCACAGGTGGAGAAGGTAGTGAATAAGGCATATGGCATGCTTGCCTTTATAGGACGGGGCATAGAGTATAAAAGTTGGGGTCTGATGTTGCAGTTGTATAGAACGTTGGTTCGGCCGCATTTGGAATACTGCGCCTAGTTCTGGTCGCCACACTACCAGAAGGATGTGGAGGCTTTAGAGAGAGTGCAGAGGAGGTTTACCAGGATGTTGCCTGGTATGGAAGGGCGGGGGGGATACAAAAGAATGGTCTAGTTTGGACCAGGGAGTGGCACGGGCTTGAAGGGCCTGTTCCTGTGCTGTATTGTTCTTTGTTGATATGATTCACACTGCCATAAAAATGGACTCTTGAGAGGGGAGGGCTTCCAAGATATCCCCAAAAACCCACAGACACAGTCGATCTGCCAGAATCCAGGGGAGAGAGAGAGCATCTATCTACGGCAAGACACTGTGGGCATCATGCAGAAATATAGGTGGGAGCTTGTGCTCGGACTGGAAAGACCAAATTTGTGGGGAGGTAAAGTGAGGCTAGAAGGTTTGCCGAAGGAGAAGTCTCGGAAAACTTAGACCGTGGAAGACTGTTCTGGAGTTAAAGATTCCCAGGCTGGGAAAGGAAAACCTTTGGTAGCTGAGAATCATTTTGGACTTGTTTTCGGAGAACTGAATGTTTACTTAAAGGACAATGTTACATATATCTGAGCGATTCTTCTGTGGTTATGTTAAACGTTCCGTTCTATTGTTTAAAGTACAAGTAACCCACAAAATTAGTGTTTAGATTATCGTGCTTTTAGTCTGTTGTTTATCGTAAATGTCTGAAAACACAATATATTGCATAATCTGATTAGCTATGAACTGGACCACTGAATTTCATTTTAAAAGTTATGACAATGGAAACCTTTTCTCCTGTGCCTACCCTATCAAATCCTTTCAGCATCTTAAAGAACTCTATCAGGCCATCTCATCAACCATTTTTAAAACGAAATAAACCCCAGCCCACACAGCCTTTTCTGATAAGTGCACCCTCTCAGTTCTGGTTTTATTCTTACAAATCTATTTTTGACATTCACCAGTTTTGCTATAGCCTTTTTGTAATATGAAAACCAGAACTACATATAGTACTCCAAGCACTGTCTATCCAAGGTTCAACTTCTCTATTTTTCAATTTAATCTCTTTAGAAATGAAACCCTTGGTTTGATGTTTAATGGCCTTAGTAATCAGTGCTGCTACTTTGTGATTTGTAAATATGTACTCCAAGTTCACATTATTTTCCTAACCCCATTACAGACGTATTATCCATGTAGTATGTGGCCTCTTTATTCTTTTTACCAAAATGCACCATCTCACACGAACCTATGCTGAAATTATTTGCCAATTACATGCTGCTTTATTTTGTTTTGTCACATTCCTTTGTGTTATCGAAACCCCCTGAATTTTGATGTCTCCAAATTTTTTAAATGCATTTCTAACTCCTGAGCCAAAGTTGTTAATGCAAATTATGAACGACAATCATCAATCCCTGTGGAAACCATTGCTCATCCTTCGTCAGTCTGGGTGGCTATCCTGAACCTCAACTCTGTTTTTTGTTTTGTAGTCAGCTCGCTATCCATTCTGCTATTATTGCTTCAACTCCACATGCTTTTGCATAGTCGCGAGTTTATAATCTCGTACGGAAGCTTTTTTTTGAAAATCCAAATACATGAAATAAAATTTTAGAAAAATTCATAGGCTGATCTTAGACATATTATACATTACACTTACTGCTCTTTTAGTTCTTAGGCAAAAAGTCAATAAGTTTGGTCAACATAACTCATCATTTTGAAAACCATATTGACAATCTTTAGTATACTTTTAGTTTCCAGATGTTTTTCAAGTATAGTTTGAGTAAAGGTTTCATTAACTTTCTACCAATAACATTAAGCTAACTGATCTAAAGTTCCCTGGATTTGTTCTGACTCCTTTTTTCTTCACACCAATTGTCTGCCAAACCTTTGGAACTAATCATTTTCTAATGTTTTTATATATACTTGGTACCTCTTTAACTCTTCCCCAAATGCTTTTAAAATGTGTGGAAGCAATCCACCTGGACATGGAGTTTTGTACTCCAAGCTTGATTAGTTTACATATTGTCTCTTCCCTTTCTATCCTAATAATTCAGTAAGCTTTTTGTCGCCTTCTAACATCATGCATTAGACTGCCCGGTATATACTGAGGTAAAGTAACTGCTGAATGTTTCTGCCACTTCAATGTTATTAACTGGAGTTTAGCTTGTGCATTTCTCAGTGGCCCTATACTGATTTTTTGAGTTAAGTGTCTGTAGAATACATGATGATTTATTTTTTTACAATCCTAATTAATTTAATTTTCTAGGTCCTTTTTGGTGACTCAATTCTTTTCACTTCTTTCTGTAAATCTTTGTATTCACTTTTGCCGTTTTTTTTATGTCCATCGACTCTGTCTTTTTTTTCAGCTTTCATTTTATCAGCTATGCCTTTTATTCATCATTGTATTTCAACAGAAGAATTACTTTTCCAGAATTCTATTGATCACCATTTTAAATGTTTCTCATTGTTGTTCTCTTTCCTTTCCCGTCATTCTTTTCACCATTTTTCCATCTCTAGTTCCATTTCCAACCTTTCGAAATTAGCCTTTTTTCAAATTTACTACTTTAGTCTTTGCCTTACCTACTGAGTCATCAGGGAAGCACTTTGCAGTTTCTGTTCATGCACAAGTATATACACATGCTGCAGCAAGGCTGATAGCGAATGCAATTTTCATTCCATAAGTAAGAGTAACTAAATAATTCATGAGAAAGTTATGCAGTTCTCTGTCACAGGTGCAATTAAAAACTATAATTTAGTACTTCTGGTTACACAACTAATGATTAAAGAAAACTCCATATATCATAAGGCATCAGTTTTACATTGTGGCTCATGCTCACTACCACGTCAAACTCTGGAGGCCTCACTTAAATAGAAGACAAACTATTTTTCATGTCTTAAGAATATAAGTCAGTGTGAAATGAAGACAGCCATTTGTCTCACCGAGTTCATTCCTTCCAATGAACCAAGTAGGGTCTGCAATTTAAAAGTCTTCTCCAATTTATTTGTCCCTGACATACGGTTTTGCTATTTAGCTAAATTGGGCTCAATGTAACCTGTTTCTTTCGGGTCAATGTGCAGGTGTTCCCTATTGGGAGGTGGTCTAAATAGACAGGGGCTAGTGTATAAAGACATTTTCTTTGCTGCTTGGCACTTGCCTGTAAATCAGCAGTTCTTGCCTTGTGAGAGAAGGAAAACGGGCATGGTAGCCTAGTGGTCATGTTATTAGTCTAGTAATCCAGAGGCCTAGACTGATGACTCAGTAGCACGAGTTCAAATCCAACCACGGCAGTTGGCTGCTGGGGAGTTTAACTTCCATGAATTAATTAAATCTGGAACAAAATACCAGCAACAATATTGGTAAACCAGCTGGAAACTACCAGATTGTCACAAGTGGCCCACTAATTCCCTTTAGGGAAGGAAATCTGCTGCCCTCATCTGATCTGGCATATGAGACTACAGACTCTCAGTGTGGTTGACTCTTAACTGTCCTCTGAAATGACTTAGCAAGCCACAAAGGCAGCTCACCACCACCTTCTCAAGGCCAATTTGGGGTGGACAATAAATGCTGGCAATTCCAGCAACGCCCACAGACCATGAATGAATAAAAATCAAGGTCAGAAGAATTAATGGTCACTGGTTTCATTTCTTAAAAAAAGACACTGAGTGCCTTGTCTAACGTGGCAAGGACACAAGTGAAATAAATTAAACTGTCAAATATTGAAATCTTTCTCTAAACCCAAAAGCAACAGGAGGAAACTAGGGGTCCACGTAACCCCGTGTATCATTATCAAGCCCACAGGCCAACTCTAAAGGAGGAATATTTATCTAGAACATTTTACAGCCACAGGACATCCCAAAGTGTTTTACAATCAGAATAAGAAGTTTTGATGTCTAGTCATAGAATCCTGCGATGCAGGAGGCCATTTGACCCATCAGGTCTGCACTGACCACAATCCCACCCAGGCCCTATCCCCATAATTCCATGCATTCACCATAGCGAGTCCCCCTGACACTAAGGGACTATTTAACTGGCCAATCCACCTAACCCGCACATCTTCAGAGTGTGGGAGGAAACCGGAGCACCCGGAGGAAACCCACGCAGACACGGGGAGAACGTGCAAACTCCACACAGACAGTGACCCAAACCGGGAATCGAACCCAGGTCCCTGGAGCTATGAGGCAGCAGTGCTAACCACTGTGCCACCATGCCACCCAGATCACTGTTGTAATGTAAGAAAAATGGCAGTCGATACATACATAGCAATTACTAAGTGAGCAGATTATCTGATGTTGGTTGAGGGATAAACGTTGGTCAGGCCATTGGGACAATGAAAATATTATTGAGCGCAAAATAAGCTATTAGGCCATAGATGTAGAATGAAGGTAGATGCTGAAATATTAGAATTACATTTGAAAAGAATATTTTGATATGAATTTTCTTCACAAATGGAAAGATTTGACATTACAAAAATAAAACAAGTTTTTCAGGGCCAGTGAGGGTGGTTAGCAGTTCATATGAACTTAGCATGGCGTTAAAAACCCAGTTCCACTTCAGTCAGCAAACTAACATTTTAAGAGTTTTTATAGCAAGACTAATAGTGCAAAAGAGTAATTTCTCATAATTTCAGTGATTTCAGACTGGGCGCACATCAATAGGGCACCCTATGTGGAAGTGTAGAACCACTGGCAGCATCTGGATTTCTGCGTTTAACTGCACACCCTAAAGGCTGTGATGAGTTTCAGAGGAGTAACGTGGTGGATGCTGACTATTTCACTATCACCACTGCTGCAAAGTCTAGGCCAATGTTTGATGTTGAGAAACAACAATTTGTTGGGAGTTCTGGACAAATTGAGTTTGGTCTAGATAAGAGCAAAGTCTAGCCGAGCTGAATGGTGAACAAGAAAGCTGGAGATGTGCCAAAATTGAAGGGCAAATTAGCCAAAACCAGCAGTTCCATTGTTTTCACAGCATCAAGAAGCTCTGGGTAGTAAACTTTGAAAATGAATCATGGATCTGGTCATTCATCTTATCAGTGGCATATTTCCCAACTACTGATATTTAGCCAAATGTAGCAACATTGCAAAATTCACTGTACGCCATATCATGGATGTGGTCATTCATCTTAGTTCGGGGAACTGTATTGAATCATTTTTTTCAACTGTGAGAGGAGAAACAACCTTTAGCGGATCAGAACTGGAAAGATGCTTCTGTATTTCAGGACAAGGAATGGTTTCACACCCCATCTTTGATGGTTCATAATATGGAGCGTCTGTTAGTAGAGGAATGCAGGAGCACAACTAAGTAGTGACCAGATACTATGATAACATTCGTGCCTTTGAGACAAAGCTTTAGTTTTGGGTGAATCAACATTCTAGAGCAGGTTTTCTCACCTTGAAATCACCAAGTGTCACTGTTAGTGCTCAATGTGCTGGCATCAAAAAAAGATAATCGGCAAAAATTAACTAAGAGAATCTCCTGTTAGCTAGTTTGACTCTTCTGTTTTTGGAGATAGCGCCTTTGCTGATGAGACTGCACCAAATAGTGAGGTCCTGTGACAGGTTCTCTCATGTCTCAACAGTGATGCAAAAATTTCAGTGAGACTTTAAGGTTGTCCTTGAAGTACATTTTCTGACCAACACATTAAAATCTCCCTTCAATTAGCTCACCCTGTAAGTTTTTTTTGGCGAGCTCTCATCAGGGATTCTAGCAACATGCCCTCCCATCTTATCTAATCTCTTTTTCTACAGAGTGTGGATGCTTGGAATGTCAGTCAGGAAGAGATTCTCACCTTGTCTTGCTATCTGATCTTGAGTAGTCTCCGCAAGTAGATCATGTGAGAGTGGTGTAGCTTGTTTGTGTGCCATGTACAGGTTTGAACAAGTACGGCCAGCCATGAATATCAACAAGTTTAAACCACTTTCTCAACTTGGCGATACAAAATCTGAAGTCTACACTCAAGACATCCTCAGTTCAGTCATTTGCTCCAAATGTTGATGTAACGGTTTAAGCTGAGAGATGCCAAGTATTGGGGTGCTGCAGTGGCAGGAAGTAAATACTAAACCCAGGTGAAATACCAGTAAGGCTTGCCTTTATTTGTATTGAAATAAATTTCTGCTGAATGCGGCCCATGCCAAAAAGCAAGATATTAGAACAGATCCACCATATAAAGTGAGCAATAAAGTAACTTATAACGCTGCAAATGTACATCGTGCAAGTAAAATAATATTGATTTGTAATATTGATGATTCTTAACTTTTGACACGGGAGGGCCTTGTATGATGCAAAGTGAGAGTGGGAAGTTAAAGGAAGGGAGGCGACTCGAGATACGTGTAGAGTGTGACAAGATCAGGTTATGTGATGACAGAAGGGATTAGTTTTGATTAATGCTCTGAGCAGTAATTTTTCAAGGCAACTTCAAACACATGAAAACCACAATTACAAAATAATCATACCAATTATACTGCTGAAAACTACAATAAAAATGAGGTTTAGATATTATGCCTCAAGTGATTTGCAATTGAGATGGGAAGAATAAATCGAAATATTCTTCTATAGGTTTAATGCTGCAGTTTGATACAGCAAAATACATTTAAAATCAAATGAGTTGAAAATCAACTAAAAATACTGATATGCAAGATTGTTTTAAAGAAGATGAAATGAAACTGATGAAGTGAATCATTCCTCTGTACAGTTTGTTAACTAACATTGTTGACAAGTAATTTCCAATACTTAAAACAGAATTGAAGAACTCAGACTTGCATGAAAGATACATGAATACTTTAAATAACATTAACCTATGTCCACATATTAATTATAAGCTTTCACAAAAGAAACAGTAATCGAGAACTCCTTGATCTGTCACCTCTGCAACTTATCCACTGGAGCAAATTAAGACTCCATCTTCAGCAATAGAAATATTCAACGGTATGGGGAGGCGATGGCATAGTGGTATTGTCACTGGATTATTAATCCAGAGACCCAGGGGACCAGGGTTTTAATCCCATCACAGCAGATAGCGAAATTTGAATTAATTAACAATCTGGAATTAAAGGTATAATGATCATCATGAAACCATTATCGATTGTTGTAAAAACCCATCTTGTTTTTGCACTCAGAAATTTGCCTACATCGTTGCTCTTGTAGCTTCCTCTCACTATTTGGGGGTCTATAGTACAGTCCGCGTGGTGTGGTTACTCTTTTTTTTATTGCGGAGCTCAACACATTGATGCTTTATTTATCATCCCTCCTCACAGCTATAATTGATTCTTCAACAAATAATCCCACCTTTTTGGTCCCCGCGCTATCCTGTCAAAACACCGTATTATCCAGGAATGTTGAGCTGTTAATTTTGTCCCTCTTTACGTCCAGTTTCCATTATAGCAAGGATATCATGTTACTATCTGTGCCCTCAGCTTATGGCTTTGTTTGCTATATTCCTTGCATAGATATATACCTTTTAACTGACAAATTCCTGTACTGTTCACTTTTTAACCTTTGCTTCTTCTGTCCAGCAGAGTTACTCATTAATTTTCTGTCTTCCGTTCCTTGCTCTGGATTTGTCCTATCTGAATCTGCTCTGAGGTTCTCATGTCCCTGCCAATCTAATTTAAACTCTCCCCAAGAACACTAGCAAATCTCCCTGCAAGGACATTCTCCCAGTCCTATTCAGGCTTATACAGATCCCACCTTCGCCAGAACCAATCCCAATGTCTCAGAAATCTGAAGCCCTCTCGCCTGCACCATCACCTCAGCCATGCATTCATCTGCTTTTTTTTTTCATTCATGGGATATGGCTCGGTCAGCAGTTATTGCCCTTCCCTAATTGCCTTATGAAGTAGTAGTGAGCTGCCTTCTTGAATCGCTGAAGCCCATGTGTTGTAGGTACTCTGATGGTGCTGCAAGGGGGAGAGGGGTGTTCCAGGATTTTGGCCCAGCAGCAGTGAAGGAACGGTGATATATTTGCAAGTCAGGGCGGTCTGTGGCTTGGAGGTGGGTGTTTCCATGCATCTGCTGCCCTTGTCCTTCTAGATGATAGTGGTTGTGGGTTTGGAAGGTGCTGCCAAAGGAGCCCTTGGTGGGATCCTGCAGTGCATCTTACAGATGGTATACACTGCTAACATGGGGTTTGTCAGTGATGGAGGGAGTGAATGTTTGTGGATGAGGTACCACTCAATCAGTTTGCTTTGTCCTGGATGGGGGTGTCAAGCTTCTCAAGTATTACTGGAGCTGCACTGATTAAGGCAAATGGAGAGCATTCAATCACATTCCTGGCGTGCCTTGTAAACAGTGGGGAGTGGACTTTGAGGAACAGGAGGCGAGTTACTTGCCACAGGATTCCTAGCCTCTGAACTGCCTTGTAGCCACAGTACTTATATAGCTCATCCAGTTTCTGGTGAATGGTAACCCCCAGGATTCTCCTGTTCCTATACTCAGTAGTTGTGGAGTAATCCAGCAATTGCTACTTTTGAGGTCCTGCTTGCAATTCTCTTTCTTCACTCTCTAAACTCAGCCTGCAGGACCTCATCCTTTTTCATAGCTATATTATTGGTACCAATGTGGATGGACCATGCCCTCTGGCTTTGCACGCTCACCCTCCGGAATGCTGTTTGGTGATATCCATGAACCTTGTTCCAGGGAGGCAACATACCATCCTGGAATCACACCAGTGGCCACAAGTGCCTGTGTGTTCCCTTAACTACAGAATTCCCTGCCACTATTGCTCTCCTGTCTTTTTTACCTCCCTCCCTGCACAGCTGAGCCACCCACAGTGCTCTGCTCATGACACCCGCTGGTCTCTCCAGAGGAACCCTCTCCCTCACTGACTCAGAACTGAGTATCTGTTAGAAAGTGGGAGGTGCAGAGGGAACTGCTATTCTACCTGCCTTATCTTCGTTGTCTGTCTGATAGCCATTCAGTCTCTCTCTGCCTGCACTTCCTTAAGCTGCAGGGTGATCATCTTATGAAACATGCTGTCTAAGTAGTTCCTTGCGAATGCACCTCAGTGACACCAGCTGCTTTTCAATTTTCAAGATACATTACTCGGGTTTTGCATTTGATACACCTTCTGCACATGTGGTTGTCCAGGACATGGGTAGCATCCTGGAGTTCCCACATTTTACAGGATGTGCACTTGCAAGTGTTTTGTGAGCAGCTTTGCCATGCCTTAAATTATTTTTTTACGATATGAAAATTAAGTGAATACAACATAAAGTTAATTGACGCTTTAACCCTACAACTCCCAATAAGCTTTATTATTGCCAATAAACCTTACTAACAATACTGTACAATTACCAATAAATTGCCTGAGTCGTGATGTTTAAAGTCTTCCTTTCTCATCCAGATGTTTGTAGACCTTTCTTCAAAATAGTGAACAAACCCAGTTATTTATACACAGTCTTTGTCCTAAGAACCTACTGACCAATCAACTTGCATTTCCCGTGACGTCACTTTACAATAGAGCACCAATCTTTTAAAATTTAACCACACAAAATAATTCACAATAAGGACAATAGTTCTAACTGGGTGAGCATTATATTAGAGTACACCTACGGGGTGCAGTATTAAAACCCTGAACTTCTTTGTAAGAAGAGTACTGATTCTGAATCTCAAATTTTACCACATTTGAAAAGACCAGCTTTCACTGTCAAAGCTTTAGCAATCAAGTATAATGATAACTTACACGATTGCTCAGTAGCAAAGCATGCATATCAGAGGAGAAACATCACAAGTTCAGCCACATTTCACAAAAATTCACTACCTCTAACTAATGTAGTAACAAACATGTAATTTCAATGTGCACCGTCAGAATTCGAGTGAGATACAAAGTGGGAAGGGGAAGCAATACACAAGTTCCTGGGGCTCTGAGGGGCACTCTGGAGAGTGTAAGAGAAGAGCAAAAGAGCACCTGAGGAAGAACAGTAGTCATTCCTTCATTACTGGGGCTGCGACAAAATTAAGGCAGCATTTCGCAAGTCCAACATCCAAACATTTAATTATTTCAAATCAGCTCAATTTGTTCTAATTACAACTATTGCATGAACATGCTATTTTGTATCATAAAATTAGCATAGCTTCAAACTTGTAAAATTTCATTTGGTTAAAATATGATATTAAACAACAGAAGCTTGGCTTTGTGATTTTTCTCCCAGAAAGATCTGCCTTTAGTCCTCATCTGCTGGATACGAGCCGGTAAAGTGTAAGTGATAAGTAACTGGTGACAATGTGGTCACTGAAGTGACAAACTTGATGATCGCAATGCTTGCCATGCCTAAATTCACATGTGTAGCATTTCCTTAACCGAAGAAAACAATCAACTTGAATAAGCTACTCAGAAAAAATACTGGAACTCAAAAATAAAACATTCATTTCTACCCACATGTCCCAACGGTCACATTTAATTTTACAACTGGTTTCAAACACACCCATTAACAATTAATGCTTTCCTGCTCAACTTGCAAGTTTCTCAAAATGAAGATTTTTTAAAAAATGAATTAAGAAACTTCCTTCAACGTGCATTTTAGGTCACAAAGATGACTTACAATCATTATACAGTAAACACAAGATACTTACTTAGAACTGGTGTACTGTATTTCATGCTTATCAAAAAGTTGCTTGACTTTACGTTTCCACTGCATTATCAGCATTTTAAAAAACGGTTTACAAGTTTTTGTTTTAAAAAGTGCAGAGGAAATAGACTAAGACTGATTGAAGTAAAGTTGCCGTGGGAACATTTATTAGGGAACTACTTGTCTCACTGGAAATATGGTTCCGAGAAAGCTACAGCTTTTCTGTACTGCTGCATGATAAAAGCTGATGGCAAAGAAAACCTGGGAAGCAGCTGAGCGATAGCCACATGCGTTACTATTCACCAAACCCATTATGATGAAACAGGATGTGCGAGTGGCTGGCAGAATGAGTCATTTTATGGAAAAAAATTTTTTTTTTTAAGGTATGCAAGTTCATGGCCCCAAGCAAACACAAATGCTGACTTCAATCTTACTTCCAAGGAATGTCTTAATGACAGCACTCTCAAATCAAATTCATGTTTAATGTTTCTCTTTCACTGTGGGAAACAGTTGCAAAATTCCTGGGGCAGGGCAGTAAAATAGTGGTACTGTCACTGGACTAGTACTCCAGAGACCTAGGGTAACACTCGAGGGACCAAGGTTCAAATCCCATTATGGCAGATGGTGAAATTTGAATTCAGAAAAAAAATCATAATCATACGATGATTAAGTGCCTCTGAAATGGCCTAGGAAGCCACTCAATTCTAGGGCAAATAGGGATGTGCATTAAATGCTGGCCAAGCCAGTGACGCTCACATTCAGTGAATAAAAAAAACTCAATCCTGTTGGCACTGCAAAGTCTTCCTTCCCAACATTTGTCTAAGAGCTGTCAAACTGATTGATTAAACAACAGGCTGACACAGTCATACTCACAGAATCATATCGTACAGGTAATTTTCCAGACATCACCATCGCCATTCCTGGGCATGTCCTGTCCCACTGGCAGGTCAAACCCAGCAGAGGTGACAACACAGTGGTAGATTGGAGGGAGTTGCCCTGGAAATCCTCAACCTCGGATCTCATGAAGTCTCATACATTAGGTCAAACATGCTGCACACAACGTGGCCCCACCTCCCCCCTCAGCTGAAGAATCAGTACTCCTCCATGTTGAACACCACTTGGAGGAAGCACTGAGAATGTCATGGGCACAGAACATAGGGAGCTTTCAATGTCCATCACCAAGAATGGCTTGGTAACATCACTACTGACTGAACTGGTTGAGTCCAAAAGGACATAATTGCAAGACAAGGTTTGCAGTGGGTGGTGAGGAAATCAACCAGAGGCAAAACGTATTTGACCTTATTAATCTTGATTAATAAGAGGATCAGGGGTTATGGGGAAAAGGCAGGAGAATAGGGATGAGAAAAATATCAGCCATGATTGAATAGCGAGCAGACTCAATGGGCCGAATGGCCCAATTCTGCTTCTATATCTTAGTAATCTCATCCGTGTGCCGCAAATGCATCTGTCCATGAAAGTATCAGTAGGAATGACCACCACACAGTCCCTGTGGAGACAAAGACCCACCTTCACAATGAGGATATGCTCCATCGTGTTGGGTGGCACTACCACTATGCTAAATGGGACAGATTTCAAATAGATCCAGCAACCATGATGTACTGTGCAGACTATTGAACTGTACTCAACGACAATCTACAACCTCACGGCCCAACAAGTGCCACATCATGACCATCCCCACCTGGAGAGGATATAACCATCACCACATGACATTCAATGGCATTGCCAATGCTGAATTCCCCAGCACCAACATCCTGGGGGTTACCATTGACCAGAAACTCAACTGGACTAGTGATATAAATACCGCTGCTACAAGAGCAGGTTAGGAACCCAGAAGCTTGCAGCAAGTAAGTCACCTCCTGATTCCCCAAAGCCCACTCCGCAGGATCTACAAGGTGCAAGTCAGGAATGTGATTGAATACTCTCCACTTGCCTGGATGTGTACAGATCCAACAACACTCACAAAGCTTGACACCATCCAAGACAAAGCAGCCCATTTGATTCATATCTCATCCACAAACATTCACTCCCTGCACAACTGACTCACAGTGGCTGCAGTATGTACCATCTACAAGATGCACTGCAGAAACTCCTTGGACAGCACTTTTCAAACCCATGACTGCTACCATCAGAAGGACAAGGGCAGCAGAGACATGAGAACACCATCTGTAAGTTCCCCTCAAATCCACCCACTATCCTAACTTGGAAATACATCGCTGTTCCTTCACTGTTGTTGGGTCAAAATCTTGGAACTCCCAGCCTAACAGCACTCTGGGTGCACCTATGGCACATGGACTGCAGCAGTTCAAGAAGGCAGCTCACTACAACCTTCCAAGGGCAGTTATGGATGGGCAATAAATGTTGGTCGAGTTTGTTGGAGTAAAATGGTATTTAATTACATCCTAAATTCCGATGAAGTAAGTCAAAGAATATGAATAGAGCGACTGTAAGCTTGCCTCCTTCAGAAACTATGCTTCTTAGTTGGATGAAACTGAATATCTTGCTCATCACAGTTGTAAAGCTGAAGCTGTCCAAACAACTGATAAAATTACATCATCCAAAGGGATGACAGAATGTGATTATGCAAGTGCTTTTTTTTTGGCAAACTTCAACAAACTGGCTTGTGCATGGTCAGTTTAACCTCCAAAGTGACCATCCATGCTCATCAACTGAACAGAACCATATCCTGGAATATTTTCTCACTTTGGTTAATAGTAATAAAGTTGCCTCTCTATCCTTAATTCTCACAAAAACAAAGGTTTGTCTTTTGAATGGGAAACAAAGACTTTGCACTCCCTCCCCCTTAGTCATTTTCTTCTATTCTGCTTTCCGCAGTCCTTCAATACTGAAGAGGATGATCGGATAATCTGCTCACTACCTTCCACCAATGCTTCCCTGAAGAAAATCTTGAACACATGATGTCATAGACCCAAGGTATCTCTTTCTCAGATCATCCCTCCCCTTGGGTTTGATGTAGCCTCCAAGGTGGAATGACTGCAATGGCACTGTGTATATGAATTACTACATCACCATTCCATGTATAATGATGCAGCACTCTGGCATGCTTTTGTCTTTGTCATGAAAAAACATATACACAATGAGGAAAGATTTTCCAGTTTGTGCATTTATCACAAAATAATTATGGATGAATCTTTCAAAGATGATTATGCGTTGGATAAACTAGGAACAGTCCTTTTACATGTCCAAAGGTGATCATTCAAACCTCTACAAGGCCCAGTTTTTTGTTGGGTAGCTCGTTATACCAAATCAGTTTTATCCCATTTTACAAGAACTCTCGTTCAGACTTGATTCATTGAGGAACACAAACAAAAAACATACTTGTCTGAATTAGCAGCAGGGGCAAGTGGCCAACTTAATTTCAAGATCATCTAAACAAAGTTGTCCCGAGTCCACTTCCCACTACTTTTCATGATAACTCCGAGTTTGATTATTAATATGCTAATTTTGCATTGTTTAAGAAAGATTCTTGCATCGTGTTTTTTTTGCAACATGGACAACTATTGCAACATCTTGCATTTTAAGGCTAATTACTAATAATACCTTACCAAATAAACTCAAGTATTTTCATCATAGAACATAGAACATAGAACAGTACAGCACAGAACAGGCCCTTCGGCCCACGATGTTGTGCCGAGCTTTATCTGAAACCAAGATCAAGCTATCCCACTCCCTATCATCCTGGTGTGCTCCATGTGCCTATCCAATAACCGCTTAAATGTTTCTAAAGTGTCTGACTCCACTATCACTGCAGGCAGTCCATTCCACACCCCAACCACTCTCTGCGTAAAGAACCTACCTCTGATATCCGTCCTGTATCTCCCACCACGAACCCTATAGTTATGCCCCCTTGTAATAGCTCCATCCACCCGAGGAAATAGTCTTTGAACGTTCACTCTATCTATCCCCTTCATCATTTTATACACCTCTATTAAGTCTCCCCTCAGCCTCCTCCACTCCAGAGAGAACAGCCCTAGCTCCCTCAACCTTTCCTCATATGACCTACCCTCCAAACCAGGCAGCATCCTGGTAAATCTCCTCTGCACTCCTTCCAGCGCTTCCACATCCTTCCTATAGTGAGGTGACCAGAACTGCACACAATATTCCAAATGTGGTCTCACCAAGGTCCTGTACAGTTGCAGCATAACCCCACGGCTCTTAAACTCCAACCCCCTGTTAATAAAAGCTAACACACTATAGGCCTTCTTCACAGCTCTATCCACTTGACTGGCAACCTTTAGAGATCTGTGGATATGGACCCCAAGATCTCTCTGTTCCTCCACAGTCTTCAGAACCCTACCTTTGACCCTGTAATCCACATTTAAATTTGTCCTACCAAAATGAATCACCTCACATTTATCAGGGTTAAACTCCATTTGCCATTTTTCAGCCCAGCTTTGCATCCTATCTATGTCTCTTTGCAGCCTACAACAGCCCTCCACCTCATCCACTACTCCACCAATCTTGGTGTCATCAGCAAATTTACTGATCCACCCTTCAGCCCCCTCCTCTAAGTCATTAATAAAAATCACAAAGAGCAGAGGACCAAGCACTGATCCCTGCGGCACACCGCTAGCAACCTGCCTCCAATCCGAAAATTTTCCATCGACCACCACCCTCTGTCTTCGGTCAGACAGCCAGTTGCCTATCCAATCGGCCAACTTTCCCTCTATCCCACACCTCCTCACTTTCATCATAAGCCGACCATGGGGGACCTTATCAAACGCCTTACTAAAATCCATGTATATGACATCAACTGCCCTACCTTCATCAACACACTTAGTTTCATCATGTGAGCTTTTCCAATGTAATGAAGAATTCTGAAGTCCTGTTTTTGCTGGAGATCAGAAGTCATCAACCTTCACATATTCCCTTTCAGTGCACAAAATCAAAGATCGTATTCTCTTTTGACTCAACAAATCAGCAGATAATGCACAATGCAGAACTTACCTCTCTAACTTTGGAAATTTCCAGTTTAGACACACCATCCTTTGCAGCCTCATTTTCCTAGTCTTCCCAAATAAAATGACTTCTGTAGCAGTCACCTCTCCACAGACGTCAATGTCATTATCCATCAAAACAAAAAGATCAAACTCTGCTTCACTCAAGCAGTCACCTCCCTCCTCCACTGTGACTGGGTCACTACATTCCAAATCTACTGTTTAGATGCACAGACAGATTATAGTTGGAAACTCAGTGAATCCATATTAAAGGAAGTAACATAGACATTTAGAAAGTCATAGTGCAATCCATCAGAGTCAGCATGGTTTTATGATGGATAAATCATGTTTTGATCCAATTTGCTCATGTTCTTCGAAGATGTAACAAGCAAAGTGGATAATGGGGATCCTGCAGATGTAGTATATCTGGATTTCCAAAAGACATGATAAGCTGCCACCCAAAAGGTTAATGCACAAAGTTAGGGGTTAGGGGAAATTTATTAGCTTGAACAGAGGATTGGCTAACCAACAGAATGCAGAGTGGGGATAAATGGGTCTTTTTTCGGTTGCCACGATGTAACTAGTGGGATACCACAGGATTCAGTTCTTGCGCCCCAACTATTAACAATCTATATTAATAACTTGGATGCAGGGATAGTAGGTACCATAGCCAAATTTTCAGGTAACACTATAAGAGGTGGGAGAGTAAGTTGCAAAAATGAAATAAGAAATATTTATAAATGGATATGAATAGGTAAAGAGGGCAAATTTGGCAGATGGAGTTTAATGTGAATTAGTGTGAGGTTCTCCATTTTAGTAGGAAAAATACAAAGGCAAATTATTATCCAAATGAGAGAAACTTTGGACTGCTTCGGTGCAGAGGGATCCGAGTGTCCTTGTGCATGAATCACAGAAAGCTAGTATGCAGATGCAGCAGATAATAAGGAAGGCAAGTGGAATCTTGGCATTTATTGCTAAAGGAATAGAATATAAAATAGAATAGAATGCTGTTGCTACCATACAAAACATTATGTGGAGATGCCGGCGTTGGACTGGGGTGGGCACAGTAAGAAGTCTCACAACACCAGGTTAAAGTCCAACAGGTTTATTTGGAATCATGAGCTTTTGGCGCGCTGCTCCTTCATTGGGTGAGTGGAGCTCACCTGATGAAGGAGCAACGTTCTGAAAGCTCGTGATTCCAAATAAACCTGTTGGACTTTAATCTGGTGTTGTGTGACTGCTTACTATACAAAACATTTGTGAGACTGCACTAAGAATATTATGTACAGTTTTGGTCCCTTTACTTGAAGAGGATGTTGGAGGTGGAGGTGGATCAGAGGAGGTTCACTTCATTGATTCAAAAGATGAGGGGTTTGTCTTACGAAGAGAGATTGGGCAGGAGTTTAGAAGAATGAGAGGCGATCTAATTGAGGTGTACAAGATGATAAGGGGGATTAACAAAGTAGATGTGGAGAAGATGTTTCCTCTTGTAGGGCAATCTACAACAAGAGATCATAGTTTTAGACAAAGGGGTGGCAGATTTAAAAGAGATGAGGAGAAAGTACTTCTCTCAAAGGCTTGTGAATCTGTGGAATTCACTGCCCCAGAGTGTGGTGGATGCTGAGACTTTGAGTAAACCTAAGGAAGAGGTGGACTGATTTTGAAGTAGCAAGGGCTGGAAAGTGGAGTTGAGGCTGAAATGAGATCAGCCATGATCATATTAAATGGCAGAGCAGGCTCGAGGGGCTAAATTGCCTACTCCCGCTCTTAATTCTTATGACTTAGTTCTTAGAATAGAAGAATGTGTTAATAGGAGAACAAGGTCAGTGCTCAGTGGGAGCAAAACAGAACAACAAGGGACAGTGGCCATGTGGGGGAGGGAAGGGGTTATGTTGGGAGGAGCCAGGAAAATTGAACAACAAAAGCTGGAGGGGGAAGTTCACAGCCTAAAGTTGTTGAACTTAATGTTGAATCTAGAAGGCTGTATTTGCCTGAAATAGAAAGATCTTTCCACGATTGGTAGAACGGGGGTTTGGGATGGGGGTAAAGGATCTGAGACATGGTTGTGAGAAACAGGAAAAACAATCACAGAAGCGAATCTAATTGGGCTGCAATTATCCAAATTAGCTCATTTTTGTTTTTCAAAAACACATTGGGTCACTTTCCTGGCACATTTAATTGGTCCCTGAGATATAATTTCTACAGCCGTTGCAATTTCATCCCTCAGGATCAGACACTTGTGTGTTTTCTTCTTTTGGTTGAACTAATTTGGCCAAAATATAACTTGTATTTATATTATTTAGCTTATTCAGTCACATCAGCATTCATAACTTCTTCCATTTGGTAAAAACTACTCGCAAGTACTTTTTAAAATGCCTGTACCATTTTTGATCATCATTCAATCCTCTCAAGGGTCCCACTTACTTTTAACAATCTTCTTTCAATTGACATACTTGTAAAGGATGTACATCATTTTGACCCCACCAGTGAGATGGCAGAGAGGTATGTAGGCAGAGAGCTCAGACCTCAGAAAACAGATCAAGCTTAGAGATGCACTGAATATATTGAAGTGTTTGCCATTGACAATTCACCACTAAAGAGTCCGTGAAATGGCACAAAAAACAAGTCCATATATCACCTTGTACTGGATGAAGTAAACTTGTGCATTATACTCAAGGCATGAATGGTGGTGGGAGAGACACTCAGGGACAGGTAGAAGCAAAGCCTATGTGTAATATATAGCCTCTGTCAATGAACACTAGTTCATTAGGAAATTTGTCCCAAAAGGCAAATGTGGCAAATGATGCCAACCAGGCGACATTTGCATCCTTTGCTATGTAATGCAACAAGACCCATAGCAAAACAAAGTACCAAGGGTGATGATATGTGAAACAACTCTCCATAGAGCCCATGGGATATCAAAACCAGAGGTTTGCAGCCATTATGGTGTGCTAAATATGTGCACACAGTTCTCAAACGTAAAGCACTGGACTCGCACAAGGCTTTTGAACTGGTGTGAGGGATCTGGTATGACAGTACCAAAGAATATTTGTCTGTGATATTTATTGGACCTTTCCATGCCAGAGAATGCACAGTGAAAATCAGGTACATTTATTTGCATGGTATGACACTGAAAAACTGTAAACAATT
This sequence comes from Mustelus asterias, assembly GCF_964213995.1. Lineage (NCBI taxonomy): Eukaryota > Metazoa > Chordata > Chondrichthyes > Carcharhiniformes > Triakidae > Mustelus > Mustelus asterias. The sequence continues at coordinate 20,374,163 of NC_135807.1, forward strand.
TGAATATTTGCCTTCCGCAATATTCAATCAGGTGACAGATGTCTGACTCAAAGCATATTCTTCTACCCACCAGCAACAACAGGATTACACAGCAGTAATTAATTCAGTAAGGTGGAGAACAATGACAGAGTCTCTGATTGAATCTTGAGGCTTAATTTTCTCACTTAGATATTGGACAGGTTCTTTGAGAATGAAAATTTTGCTCATGAGAGTGACACTGAAATCAAGGAAAATAATTTGTGCAAAAATTCAAATGAGGAGTTAAACGGGAGCATGCTGGGGTACCCTGTATGCTATACAGAACACTGTCCTGTAACTTCTATACAATTTCCCACTGAATCTTGCAGTTGTTTATTAATAATCAGATTACTAGAGGGCAGGCCATCCTAGACTGGGTAGTGTATAATGAGAGAGGATTAATTAGCAACCTTGTGGTGCTAGATCCTTTGGGAAAATGTGATCATAATATGGTAGAATTCTTCATTAAGATGGAGAGTGACACAGTTAAGTCTGAGTCGAGGGTCCTGAACTTGAGGAAAGCTAACTTTGATGGTGTGAGACGTGCCTTGGCTAACATAAGCTGGCAAAGGATACTTAAGAGGTTGACTGTGGATAGGCAATAGCAGATATTTAAAGAACACATGATGAACGTCAACAACTGTACATCCCTGTCTGGCATAAGAGTAAAATGGGGAAGGTGGCTCATCCATGGCTACCAAGGAAATCAGGGATAATGTTAAAGCTAAAGAGGAGGCATAAAAATTGGCCAGAAAAAGCAGCAAACCTGAGGAATGGGATAAATTTAAAATCCAGCAGAGGAGGACAAAGAGTTTAATTCGGAAGGGGAAAATAGAATACTAGAGTAAGCTTGCACAAAACATAAAAACTGACTGTAAAAGCTTCTATGGATACGTGAAGAGAAAAAGACTGGTGAAGTCTTCCTTACAGTTAGAATCAGGTGAATTCATAATGGGCAAGAAAGAGATGGTAGACCAGCTGAACAAATACTTTGGATCCGCCTTCAGTAAGGAAGACACAAATAACCTTCCAGAAATATTAGGGGACAGAGGGTCTAACATGAAGGAGGAACTGAAGGAATTCCCTATTAGTCATGAACTTGTAATGGGAAAATTGCTGGGATTAAAACCCGATAAGTCCCCAGGGCCTGATGCTCTGCATCCCAGAGTACTTAAGGCAATGGTTTTAGAAATAGTGAATGCATTGGTGATCATTTTCCAGCATTCTATAGGCTCTGGAAGAGCACCAATGGATTGGAGGGTAGCTAATGTAACCCCACTTTTTAAAAAAGGAGAGAGAGAAAAAACAGGGAATTATAGACCAGTTAGCCTGACATTGGTGGTGGGGAAAAGGCTGGAGTCAATTATTAAGGATGTAATTAATAAGTGAGCATTTGAAAAGTGGTGACAGGATCGGTCCAAGTCAGCATTGATTCACTAAAGGGAAATCGTGCTCGACAAACCTTCTGGAATTTTTTGAGGATGGGACCAGTAGAGTGGACAAGGGTGAACCAGTGGATGTTGTGTATTTGTCAAAAGCCTTCCAAAAGGCTTTTGACAAGGTCCCACACAAGAGATTAGTGAGCAAAATTAAAGCTCATAATATTAGAGTGGATCGAGAACTGGTTGGCAGACGGAAGCAGAGAGTGGGAATAAACGGGTCCTTTTCAGAGTGGCAGGCAGTGACTCGTAGGGTACCACAGGGTTTAGTGCTGGGACCCCACCAATTCACAATATACATTAATGATTTGGACTGAATGCAAGATCTCCAAATTTGCAGAAGCTGGGTGGCGCTGTGAGGAGGATGCTAAAGGGCTGCAGGGTGACTTGATCGAGCTGGCTGAGTGGGCAAATACAATATAATGTGGATGAATGTGAGGTTATCCACTTTGGTGGAAAAAACAGGAAGGAAGATTATCTGAGGGCGGCACGGTAGCACAGTGGTTAGCACTGCTGCTTCACAGCTCCAGGGACCTGGGTTCGATTCCCGGCTTGGGTCACTGTCTGTGTGGAGTTTGCACATTCTCCTCGTGTCTGCATGGGTTTCCTCCGGGTGCTCCGGTTTCCTCCCACAGTCCAAAGATGGGCGGGTTAGGTTGATTGGCCATGCTAAAATTGCCCTTAGTGTCCTGAGATGCGTAGGTTAGAGGGATTAGTGGATAAATATGTAGGGATATGGGGGTAGGGCCTGGGTGGGATTGTGGTCGGTGCAGACTCGATGGGCCAAATGGCCTCTTTCTGTACTGTAGGGATTCTATGATTCTATGAATGGTGGTAGTTTAAGAAAAGGGAAAGTGCATAGTGGCCTGGGTGCCATGGTGGAATAGTCGCTCAAGGTTGGCATTCAGGTACGGCAGATGGTGAGCAAAGCTAATGGCATGCTGGCCTTCATAGCAAGAGGATTTGAGTATAGGAGTAAGGATGTCTTGCTGCAGCTATACAGGCCATGGTGAGGCCACAGCTTGAGTATTGTGTGCCATTTTGGTCTCCTAGTCTGAGGAAGGACATTCTTCCATTGAGTGAGTCCAGCAAAGTTTCACCAGACTAATTCCTGGAATGGCAGGACTGACATATGAAGAGAGACTGGATCGACTGGGCTTGAACTCACTGGAATTTAGAAGAATGAGGGGGGATCTGATAGAAACGATATGAAATACTGATGGGACTCGACAGGCTAGATGCGGCAAGAATGTTCCTGATGTTGAGGAAGTCCAGAAATAGGATTCACATTCTAAGAATAAGGGGTAAACCATTCAGGACTGAGATGAGGAAGAACTTCTTCACTCAGAGTTGCGAACCTGTGGAGTTGTCTACCACAGAAAGCGGTTGGGACCAGCTTGTTAGGTATGTGCAAGAGGGAGCTGGATGGGGCCCTTATGGCTAAAGGAATCAAGGGGTATGGAGAGAAAGCAGGAGTGTGATACTGAAAGTGCATGATCATATTGAATGGTGGTGCAGACTTGAAGGGCCGAATGGCCTACTCCTGCACCTATTTTCTATGTTTTTTTCCACTTATCACAGGGTTAAGAAAAATTAATATTTTCATTGGCTAATAAAGGAGACCATGTTCTGTACAATTCAATTTTCTTCACAGATTAATGCCGATTTAGGTTCACCTCAGCAAGAGATTTTTCAGCGAGTCAGTTTATTTGACATATTTTGAGTGAAGTCAAGAAATGAGTTACTCAAAAGTCAACAGCAGTACATTATTAGTTAGATGCAGGACTTAGAGAGCTAAGCTGAACCACAATTATAGACAACAAAATAAAAAAAATACCAGAACAATTGCTCAGAGTTTGGAGTTTTAACAACAGTTTTATTTACAGTATTCAAAATCCGATTTCCCAAAAACAACACACAAGTTAAACAACAGCCTTTAAAGGGAGCACTGCTAGCTTCTACCAGAAATAGTAAAAAATACTTGCCCAAATTCAACACCAGCAGGTGAAGGAGTGCATTAAAAACACCAATTAGCCACTGGTCATCCCCATTTCTGATTGTTACTTTTGCCTTCTTCCTGGTCACTGACCTCAACTTCGAGGCCAGCCTTGTCTTCCAACACCTACCTGAGAGTTAGAGCGGCCTGAAATTAAATAGTCTTTGCTGGGCTACCTGAGGATACCCAGTAGGCATGTGCAGTCGACCAGTCTGTTGACAATTCTGATTTAAGGTCCCAAATCCAAAATCCAGGAACACCCAAAATCTGGAATGGTCCTGATTTTGGACATTGAACCTGTGCATGAAGCAGCCAAAGATCTAATGCAAACTTTAATGCAAAACTAATGCTTTTTTAAAATTAATACATTTTGATTCTGTACAACTTCAAAACAAAGCACATTAGAGATTTCGCCCCCTCTAAATTTGAGTTACTGGTGATTTTTTAATTGCATACCTTTAACTGGACAGAAAAATTTAATGTAGAACTGTTAACAGAAATAAAGAGTACATGAAACAGGAGACTATCTATTGGCATGCCTCAAGAATTGATGGCAGAGTTGGGTTAAAGTGCTCAAGTTGACAAAATGTGACTAGTGCTGCCCCCAAGGTATCTATCAACTTTTCACTACATTTATGAATTACTTGGATGAAGGAACAGAGAGACATTTGTCCAGGTCTGCTGACGGCATCAAGTTAGATATAATTGTACATAGCACATAGGAGCGGAAAGTTGCAAAGACGACAGGTGAGTGGGCAAAAGTGGCATTGGAGTTAAAGTGTGATGTCATCTCCTTTGGTTTCTAGCCATCTGTTTCTCAAAATGGTTAGCTGACATAGCGTTAAGTGCTTTTGCTAAATTCCTGTTCTACATATGCATCTCTCTGCAGATTTTAATCTCGACTTTCATTTAGTGCTGGCTAATCTTTGCATCAACTTGTTCTGTGATCATAGACCAAGTTAATTGGCCTTCTTACATAGCTAACATCGTTCTGTTCATGTTTTACAAATAAACCTGGATTATTTTCAACTCAATTCAGTTATTGTTTCTTTGTAACTTAAAGTGATAAGATCCAAGATCATTGTGTTTCTCTAAACTTTCTTTGAATCATCAGTGGGGCTAGTTTTGAGCTTTGTAGCATGGGTGATAACCTGGCAGATTATACTGGCACGCCCTACATTGATTCCATTGACTTTAATGGAGGGACAGACTCCACTATTAATGGTCAATGCTTTCCCTTTCTTACTTGTACTAAATAAACTTTGTTTCATGTTTCTGCTCCCAATGTGCATTACCTTCCATTTGTCAATATTAAAACCCACCTTTACTCGTAAGCTCATGCACTATAATCAATTGTTGCCCCACCTGAAGGGAGACATACAAAAATAATTGTACTCCCGAGTGGGAGGCTTCAATATTCATTTTCAGGAGTGACTCAGTAGCATCACCAGATACCGAAAGGACATAGCTGTTAGACTGGGTCTGCGACAGGTGGTGAGGAAACCAACAAGATGGAAAAACCTACATGATCTCATCCTCACCAATCTGCTTGCCGAGGAGACAGTACCAGAGTGACCACTGGACAGTTCTTGTGGAGACAAAGTCTCATCTTCATTAAGGATGCCCCCTATCATGTTGCGTGGCACTACCTCTGTGCTAAATGGGATAGATTACAAACAGATCTAGCAACTCCAGACTGGATATCCATGAAGCACTGTGGACCATCAGCAGCAGAAGAATTGCAATCAACCACAAACTGTAACCACATGGCCCAGCATAGCTCCCATTCTACCATTACCACCAAGCCAGGGGATCAACTCTGGTTCAATGAAGAGTGCAGGAGAGCATGCCAAGAACAGCTTCAGGCATATGTAAGAATGAGGTGTCAGCCTGGTGAAGCTATATAACAGGACTACTTGTGTGCCAAACAGCATAAGCGACAAGTAATATACAGAGCTAAGCAATTCCAGAACCAACACATCAGATCTAAGCTCTGCAGTCTTGTCACATCCAATGGTGGTGGAGAATTAAACAACTCACTGAAGGAGGAGACTCCACAAATATCCCCATCCTCAAACTGCAAACTCACAAAGGCTCCTTAAACTGCACCAATACTACCTGGAAGGACAAGGGCAGCTGATACCCAGCAACACCACCATCTGAATGCTTCCCTCCAGGTCACTTGCCATCCTTCATTGTCACTGGGTCAAAATCCTGGAACTCCTTTCCTAACAGCATGGTGGGTGTACCTACACCTCAGAGACTATAGATGTTCAAGAAGGCAGCTCACCACCACCACCTTCTGAAGGGGAACTGGGGTGTGCAATAATTGCTGGTCTGGCCAGTGACATCCACATCCCATCAATCAAACAAAAATTGTACTTTCAAATTTAGTGCCACTTTGGAAGGAAAAAGATGTTCTATCAATAACAGGGATCGACCTAACTGCATTAGTGCAATAAACTGTAGTTCATTGAACAAATGAAGGGAACAGTAATAGACAAACACCAGATGGATTTATAAATCACTTCACAATGAAGAGAACCTGTTAAGATAAACTACTGAAAGCAATCTAAATTTAGGGGTATATGGTTTCCATTTAATTATTTTGCAAGAGGATAGCAATACAAAGGCAAAACTTAAGACAATTTTGATTTTCTCTCTGGTATGGTGACAGGCTGCTGCACTCTCATTACAGTGGCCAGAAATACAACATCCAAGTACTATAATTGCTGAATCAATGCAATTCTCACAAAGGCTCCTTTAACTGCGCCTTTTGAACCCACAACTAATATCATCTGGAAGGACAAGGGCAGCTGATACCTGGCAACACCACAATCTGAATGCTCCTTTCCAGATCACTTGCCATCCTTCACTGTCACTGGGTCAAAATCCAAAGAATACTATTTCTCTCATCAGTTTTAATTACATAAAAATACCAGAACCCTCAGAGTCCATGAAAATATTTTCCAAGAATAAAATATTGATTACTGTCGGTTCTCTTTCTAAACTTTATTTGGCAAATGTGCAAATTTAAAGACATCATTCAACTCATCAGCTTTTGTAAATTAATGGCATGAAACATGACATTTAAAAGTGACTTTTCATTAATTTTTCCAGTCTTTTCAGTAGCTTATTTAGCATGCAGCTCATGAACAAAGAATACAGGATCAACAAAGACATTTTAATGAACAGAATGCATAATATGGAAAGTTGTTTTGAACAGGAATGGATTTTTCTCCTTTTATTCAATACAGGGCTGCATCCAACTCAGTTACTTCCCCAGTCTCATTTTCCTGCCTCTGCTGTAACAGGCTTGTTGAACCTGCAGTACAGATTGTGGCCTATTATAGCCCCTGGAGCAATTGTTCAAAATGCTAGTTAGATGGGCCAGTGAGGTTAAAGACTTTTGCAACAGTGAGCCTATCAACAGCAAACATAGGAGAGAAATAGGTTGTAATCAGAAGAGCAGTGAACACTGGCAACTGCAAGTGTGTAGAGATGGGCACTGGGCTCATGGGGCCTCTGCTCATCATGCTTGGCCCTGCTCTCAGACACTGGTAGGGCTCAGGATTTGCTTTGTTCTCTCTTCCCCTTTCATCGCATCTACTCTACTGCACCACTGATTGAGTCAGAATAAGGGAAGGTGGACAAGTGTAAACGAGAGGGGTGCGGGGATGGGAGGATAGGTGTGTCAGGGCAAGGGCGGGCGGGAGGGATGAGAGCGGGTGGGAGGGGCGAGGTAATGAGCGCATGGGTGGGATGTGCACGTGCGGGAGGGGTGAGTGGGTGGGACAAGGAAGCGCAAGCAGACGAGGGGGCAGGAGAGGTGGGCAAGGGGGCGGGAGAGGCAGGCGAGTGGGAGGGGCGAAGGCAAGCGGGCAGGAGGGGCATGAGTCCGCGAGTAGGAGATACGTGCATATGTGGGTGGGTGTGCATGTGAGGGTTGTGAATGCTTATGTATGCGAGGGGTGAGAATGAGAGAGGGGTGAGGAGGATAGTAAACTGTGGCATACTGCAAGGGTTCTCATTCACCGTCACCCTCACACGCCACTCCGAGGGTGAGTGTGCATGCACCCTGAAACTGGCCTGAGCTCAGGAGAGGCAATGACATAGTGGCATTGTCACTGGACTCATAATTCAGAGACTCAGGACAAGGTCTGGGGACCCAGGTTTAAAACCCACCATGGCAGATGGTGAAATTTGAATTCAATACAAAAGAAATTGGAATTTTAAAAAAATCTGGGATTAAAATGTCTGATAATGTTATGCCAAACCTCATCTTTCCGAAATTTGCTCATCGGTCCCAAGTGAGAAAAATCCAAATGTAACTGACCACACAAAAAGCCTTCTTTACAACATGATACAATTTCTGGAGGAACATTCACAACGGAAGAGTGCTAAATATAAACCCCACTAAAAACTATTACAGGAACAGTAACAAAACTGCTCAACTGAACTTTGACACCATTAGTTTTTGATTTTTTATACTGTTTCACTTAATATGAAAAACATGTACACCATTTCTACATATGCCTTTCATGATCTCAATACATTCCAACTGCTTAAACAGCCAATGAAGCATTTGAAAATGTAGTAGAAGTCAATGCACAGCTGGATTCCACAAACAAGAATGTGATAATGACCAAATATTCTGTTTGTTTATTGATGTTGGGTGAGGGATAATCATTAGTATTCCAGAACAACTTCCCAGCTCTTTGAAAAGTACCATGGGAAATTTCACGTCCACTTGCAGACAGAGTCTCAGCTCAGAGCCTCAGCACTGTACTAACTGTTGGACGAGAGTATGAGCTTCAGTCAGAAAAGGAAATTAAATCATATCTGTAGCATAGGAATGAGAGTAGACCATTCAACCCATTGAGCCTGCTCCGTTATCCAATATGATCAAGGCCGATCATCCACTTTAGACATCAGTCAATCTCTAAACATACTCAAAGACTGAGTTTCCACAGCCCTCTGGAGTAGAGAATTCCAAAGATTCATAATCATCCAAATGAAAAAAAATTCTCCTCATCTCAGTCCTAGGTGGCATCCCCCTTATTTCAAAATTGTGCCCCCTAGTTCTGGACTCTCCGACCAGAGGAAACATCTTACCTACATCTACCCTGTCTATCCCTTTAAGTATTTTGTATGTTTTAATGAGATCATCTTTCATTCTTCAAAACTCCAGAAAAATAAAGGTCCAGTTCACTCTTTGCAGTGCATCCTGCTATCCCGGAACAAGTCTGGTGACCCGTTGCTGCACGACCACTATGGCAATAACATATTTTCCATGGTAAGGGGACCAAAATTGCACACAGTACTCCAGGTGCAATTTAGCCAATGTTCTGTACAATTGAAGCAGGACTTTGCTACTCATGCACTCAAATCCTCTTATGATAAAGGCGAACATGCCAAAAGCCTTCCTAATTACTTGCTGCACCTGCATGTTTGTCCTCATTGACGCGGACACCCGAGTCCCTTCGTATATTTACACTTTCGCTTGCCATTTAAGAAATACTCTGCACATCTGTTCCTTCTACCAAAGTGAATAACCTCATCTTTCCATGGCATCTGCCATGTTCTTCCCACTCACTATGTCTGTCCAAATCCTCTTGAATCCCTTTGCATCTTCCTCCCAACAAACATTCAACTTAGCTTTATGTCATCTGCGAACTGAAAAATATTAGTTTTGTCCCAATCCAAATCATTGATATATACTGCAAGCAGCTCAGGCCCCACTTGCCACAGCTTGCCAATGCGAGAATGACCCATTTATTCCCATTCTCTGTATTCTGTCTGTTAGCCAATCCTTCCATGCCACTATATTACCTTCTATCCCATGTGCTTTAACTTGGCTGATAAACCTCTGGTGGGGAACTTTATCAAAGGTCTTGTGAAAATCCAAGTATCCTATGTCCACCGTCTCCCATTTATCAATTCTGCGAGTGACATCCTCAAAAAACTCCAACAGGTTCATCAAACAGGTTTTCTCATTCATAACTCCATGTTGACTCTGCCCAATAAGATCATTATTACCAAAGTGTTCATTTGTCACATCCTTTTGAATAGATTCTAGCATCATGAGAGGCTAACATGCCTTTGGTTCCCTGTTCCCCCTCTCTCTTGTGGAGCTACATTTGCTATCTTCCAATCTGCAGGAACTGAGAATCAAATTATCTGTAAAATTTTGGAATACGATAGGCAACACATCCACTATCTCCATAAAGCTACGTCTTTTAACATTCTGCAATATAGAATATCAGGTGCTGGGGACTTATCATCCTTCAGTCCCATTATTCTCTTTAACACAACCTTCTTACTGATACTAATTTCCTTCAATTGCTCATTCTAACTGGTCCCCTGGATCTCCAAGATGCCTTATATTTTTCTCAGTGAAGGCAGACACAAAGTAATCATTTGGCTTCTCTACCATTTCTCTATTCTCTGTTATAAATTCTCATAACTCCACCTTAGCTAAATATTTCCTTTTTATGTACCTTTGTTAGCTTTTACAGTCCATTGTTATGTTTTTTGCATTCACATTCTATTCTCTCCAGTTTCTTAATCCTCCTTTGCTGCATTCTAAAATCCTCCAAATCCTCAGGTTTACTACTATTTCAGGCAACTTTATAGGCCTTTTCTTTTATTCTTACACAATCCTTAACTCCCTTTGTTAGCCACGGTTAGAAACATAGAAAAACTACAGCACAAACAGGCCCTTCGGCCCACAAGTTGTGCCGAACACATCCCTACCTTCTAGACCTACCTATAACCCTCCATCCTATTACGCTCCATGTACTCATCCAGGAGTCTCTTAAAAGACCCTACTGAGTTCGCCTCCACCACCACTGATGGCAGCCGATTCCGTCCACCACCCTCTGTGTGAAAAACTTGCCCCGAATATCTCTCCTGTACCTACCCCCCAGCACCTTAAACCTGTGTCCTCTCGTAGCAGACATTTCCACCCTGGGAAAAAGCCTCTGAGAGTCCACCTGATCTATGCCTCTCAACATCTTATACACCTCTATTAGGTCTCCTCTCATCCTTCGTCTCTCCAAGGAGAAAAGACCGAGCTCCCTCAGCCTGTCCTCATAAGGCATGCCACTCAATCCAGGCAACATCCTTGTAAATCTCCTCTGCACCCTTTCAATCTTTTCCACATCCTTCCCATAGTGAGGCGGCCAGAACTGAGCACAGTACTCCAAGTGGGGTCTGACGAGGGTCTTTTACAGCTGCATCATTATCCCCGGACTCCTAAACCCAATCCCTCGATTGATAAAGGCCAGCACACCATACGCCTTCTTAACCACCTCCTCCACCTGCAGGGCCGATTTCAGAGTCCTATGGACCCGGACCCCAAGGTCCTTCTGATCCTCTACAGTACTAAGAGTCTTTCCCTTTATATTGTACTCCTTCATCCCATTTGACCTACCAAAATGGACCACGACGCATTTATCTGGGTTGAAGTCTGATTTTTTTGAGGAACATACAGTTGCTGTAAATTACATAATTTTTAAAAGACTATCCATTGCCTCATCCATCTCAGCCAATCTGCCCCTCATAGCTTCATAATTTCCTTTGTTCAAATTTAACACCCTGGCTTCAGATTGAACTACCTCACTTTCAAACAACGTAAAATTCTATCATATTATTGAATTGGATTGGATTGAATGGCAGAGCAGCTTTGACAAGCTGAATGGTCTGCTTCTGTTCCTATGTTCCTAACATGGTCACTCAACCCTAAAGTTCTTTCACAACAAGGTTACTAATTAGTCATTTTTTGTTACATAATACTCGATCTAAAATAGCCTCAACATACTGTTCCAGAAAGCCATCCCCAATACTCCAGAAACTCACGTCCACAGCATTAATACGGATTAGGTTTACTCAGTCGATATTGCAGATTGAAGTCAGCCATGACCACTGTACTACCTGTGCTATAAGCTTTTCTAATTTCCTGATTAAGACCATGCATCACACTATCACTATTGTTTGATGGTAGACTAATATTTGCTGCCCATTGTTGTTTCTTAGCTCCAAACAAATTCCACATTTTGTTCTTCAGATTGGAGATCCTGTCTTAGAAATGCACTGATCCCATCTCTTGTTGTCAATGTAACATCACCTTTTTGACTGTCCTTCCTAAATGTTGAATATCCTTCCCAGTCTTGATCACCCTGCAGCCATGTTTTCATAATGGCAATTAGATCATGCACATTTACCTCTTTTGTGCCTTTAATTCATCTACCATGTTGCAAATCTTGCATGCATTCAGGTAGAATGATCTTAACTTTGTCTTTTTGACATTATTCCACATTCTAAGCTTATTTGATGCTTGCCTGCATTTCACCAGCCCCCTAATTGGTCTTGGCACTTTTCTACCTCCTCTTACCAGCTTTACTTCCTTCCAATTTGAGCTATTCCTTCAATTCCCTTCCCGCTTACAAGCTAGTTTAAACCCTCCCCAACAACCTCTGTGAGAATTACAAATTTTTAGAAATTATTTCATATGGGTGTCACCAGCTAGGCCAGCATTTATTGTCCATCCCTAATTGCCCTTGAAAGGAGTGGCTTGCTAGGCCATTTAAAAGTCAATCACATTGCTGTGGATCTGGAGTCACATGCAGGCAAGACCAGGTAAGGACAGCAGATTGCCTTCCCTAAAGGACATTAGGGAATCAGAGTTTTTTTTATGACAATCAACAATCGTTTCATGATCAGTCGACTTTTAATTACAGATTTAAAAAAGAAATCAGTCCCTATCCTGTTAAGGTGTAACCCATCCATCTTGTGCAGGTCCCACCTGCCCTAGTACAGGTCCCAATGTCTCAGAAATCTGATGCCCTCCCTCCAACATCAATTCTCCAGCCACATGTTCAGTTGATCAATCCTCCTATTCTTACGCTCACTAGTACATGGTGATTCTGAGATTACTGCAATTTAGTTTGGTCAAAACTTAATCAAAAGATAATGAGGACTTCTTCCTACCTGAGCTGCTGTTTCAGTTCATTGAACCGTGGCCTTCTGCTCGGATCATATGCCCAGCATTTTGTCATAAGGCTGTAGAGCGTTGGAGGACAGTTTGGAGGCATTGGTAACCGCTCACCATTTTCAATTCTACCAATTACATCGTTATTTTTTACTCCTTGAAATGGTTTCACTCCGTACATTAGAATTTCCCACATACAAACACCTAAACATAGAAATAAAAAGTTAAAACATTTTAATTTTAATATTAAACTATTGTAGCTTAAAAGTGAACTCTCCTTTCAGCAGTTTGCCTAGTGAATTGAACCAATTGGTTTCGCCAGAGAAAACATCAAGTTTTGTACACATGTTTAATACCCAAAATAAAACCAGTTGCCTCACGATCCTCCAAATCCCCCTGATCTGATGCATTAGGCTTCCTTAAATGTTGTCCATTGCATTGGTTAGAATAGTCTCTACCCAATGTTACTGTGCTATAATCTCAGTGTCAGGCCAAGTATTTTCATTTACAATTTCGGCTCAATATATCAAAACAAACTGCTACAAGCAATCTTCAGAAAAATTAACATGAACTCCTTCATGTGCTTATGTAGCTTCCCCTCAAATCTGTCCCAGCTGTTTCATCTACTCCTTGAGTTGGTTCATTCCATATTCTGACCATTCTTTGAGTACTTTCTCCTGAATTCCCTTCTGGATTTTTTCATTACCTTAAAAACCTCTATCAGGTCACCTGTCAGCCTTCCCTTTTTGAGAGAAATGAACCCCAGCTGCATCCAGTACTTAAAGGACTGAATCATAGAATTCTACAGTGCAGGAGGCCGCCATTCGGCCCATCAAGTCTGCAACCGACCACAATCCCACCCAGGCCCAACCCCCATAACCCTATGTATTTACCCTAGCTAGTCCCCCTGGCACTAAGGGGCAATTTAGCATGGCCAATCCACCTAACCCGCACATCCTTTGGACTGTGGGAGGAAACCAGAGCACCCAGAGGAAACCCATGCAGACACGGGGAGAACGTGCAAACTCCACACAGACAGTGACCCAAGCCGAGAATTGAACCCGGGTCCCTGGCGCTGTGAGGCAGCTGCGCTAACCACTGTGCCACCATGCCGCCCTAAATAAAATTATTAATGGCTTCAGTGATGACTAAGAACATGCCATTTAATAGAATTGTCTCTTGATATCTCAAAGATTGATGCCATGTTATGCAACACAATACATTCTGCACTCTCTCCTTCTCTATGTACGGTATGCTTTGCTGTATAGCACGCAAGAAATAATAGTTTTCACTGTATACTAATACATGTGACAATAATAAAGCAAATCAAATCAAGGTGCTGGATCTCCTCCCCTGCATTCCTGCCTAAACAGTATTGCTAGGAGTCTGCCAAAGGGAAATGGCAGACCAATAGTTATTTAACAGCCTGCCCTTTTAGATCAGGACACCCAGCCAATCTGAGGCGACCACACTCCAGAACTTTTGAGCATAAGGCACTGGACCTTTTTGGATATGTTTAGAGGGTCTCATCAGGTGAATCCCAGTGTTTGTGTTGCTTTTTAAAAAGGCTTCAGACCTTCTGTCACTATTTCTTAGCAATTCCTGTACTTGCGCCTATTGTTTTTCTCCTCTACCTCGATCAGGCTCTTATCATGCAAACAGTATGAAGCCCCTTTCTTCTTCTTGCCAAAATGCACCATGTCTCCCATATTGAAATTCCTTCCATAGACATTTCCTAACTCCACTTCTCTCTCCTCCTTTGATGTAACTTGGCCGGCACGGTAGCACAGTGGTTCGCACTGCTGCTTCACAGCGCCAGGGACCCGGGTTCGGTTCCTGGCTTGGGTCACTGTCTGTGTGGAGTTTGCACGTTCTCCCCGTGTCTGCGTGAGTTTCCTCCGGGTGCTCCTGTTTCCTCCCACATTCTGAAAGACGTGATGGTTCGGTGCAATGACCCGGACAGGTGCCGGAATGTGATGACTAGGGGTATTTCACAGTAACTTCATTGCAGTGTTAATGTAAGCCTTACTTGTGACTAATAAATAAATAAATTTTGATCCTGAATTACATTTGCCAATTACATGCTCATTCTAAAAATTTACTGTGCAGTAAATTTTCCGCCGTCTGCAAATTTTGAAATTGTACTGTGATTCCGGAGTCCAATTCATTAATGCAAATCGTGAACAATTATGGTGCCGGCAGAGATCTCTGTGCAACACCACTTCCCAACCTTTAGTCTGTCAGAGTAAATAATTTTAACTGCAGCTCTCGTTTTTCTGATATGTAGCCTGCTTGCTACCTATCAATTACACATGCTCTGACTGTAGTCATTAGTCTACAATGCAGTATTTATTGCAGGCTTTTTGAAATCAAATGCAGGAGTTTGTGTTTTAAAGCAGCATTTTATAGTCACATGCATTAGGCTAGATGAGGAGAATTCGGTCTGAGACATCAAATTGATTTGTTGACATGGCCTGACATTTTCTGAAAGGATGTAACCAGCAAGTTACATCAAAGGAGGAGAGAGAAGTGAAGATGGGCAATGTCTATGGAAGGAATTTCAAAACATTCATCACAGCCACCAAAGTTTGCACAGTAGGGGTGAGTCTCAAAAATGTCAAAATTCATGGAGTGTGAAATGGTGATGTGGGTCACAGGAGATTAAAGAGCAAGGGTGTGACCAGAAAGAATATAAACACAATGACGTGATTTAAAAATTGGAAACACAGGAGGAAACCAGAAACCAATGTAGCCCAACGTGCACATGGGGGTGCTAGATGAGGAGTAATTGGTGCAGTATAAGTATGTGCAGCAGTTTTGGATGATCCTGATTGAACATGGGGCATTTATAAGCAGGGCACTGGAATTGTCAAGGCTGGAGGGACGAATGAGGGTTTAAGCAGAGGGCTAGGGCAGGGGCAGAGACAGGGTTCTTTATTATGAACGATATATTAAATCAGAATCCTAATTTGGGATTGAAATGGATGAAGTGATTGTGAATAGTCTGGTTTGACCCAAAGCAACGGTAGGGGAGGGCAATGCATCAGTGGCAACCTAGGGAAAAGAGTGACAACGCGAGTCAAAGGTGAACACTTCTGTCTTTCCTTCATGTTACGTGGAGGAAGTTGTAGCTCAACCAACACTGGATATTAGTCTGGTACTCTGACAACAAAGTTAGAGCAAACAGATGGAGACAGGCTGTGGAGAGGTAGAGCTGGGTGTTATGAAACGTTATGGCGCAGGGCAGAAAGAGAAGCCACTGCTGGAGATGATCTGATGTTAATAAAATTGATAAGGGTGGAAGCAAGTGAGAGGAAACCTACCTAGATGAGCAATAGAAGAAAGACAGTCGAAGAGAATGGTGTGGCTAGCCAGGTCAAAAACTACAGGAATGTCAATGAGGAATCATGCATTCTGGTCACAGTCACAGCAGACGGCAGGAATGGAATCCTGAATGCAGTAACGGCAGGAAAAATGGATGTGAATTTGGGGGCGAAGTTGAAAGTTCAAGAGCTTTGGGACTTGTAATAACTTTGTATGTATTCATTTAATTTGTATAGCTATTGGGTGGTCTAGTCAATGAGTATTTGAAATGAGTATTGCTGAAAAGAGAGACATGGCAAGCTTTCTGTCTTGCACTCATCAGGACACTTTGCAAGAATATCAGTTTCAGGGCAAAACAACAACTCATGCTGTGAGAGAGGAGAATGCTGATAAAGCTTTGACATGTCTCTTTTTTCAGCAATATTCATGTTCTGTACTACCAAACGAATACTTGTCTTCAGAATGATTGAGGGATTTAATCAGATGGGTAGAGAGAAACTATTTTCTCTTGAGGGAGAATCCAGAATAAAAGAGATCTTAATTCTAAAATTGGAGACTAGTCATTTATGAATGAAATCAGAAAACACTTTTTTTAAAAAAACACAAAAGGATAGTAGAATACGGAACTCGATCTACAAGGATATAGATGCTGGATCAATTAAAATTTTCAAGCCAGATATTGATAGACTTTTGTTAGGTAAGGGTATTGGGAGATATGGTTATCCACAATCCAAAGATGCGCAGGTTAGGTGCATTGGCCATGCTAAATTCTCCCTCAGTGTAACCCGAACAGGCGCCAGAGTGTGACAACTAGGAGACTTTCACAATAACTTCATGATCATGTGAATAAAGCCTACTTGTGACTAATCAATAAACTTTACTTTACTTTTAAAAGGGGGTTAAATGATCAGCCTTGATTGAAATGAATGGTAGTACAGTCGCCGAATAGAGCAACATTAAGGACAAAGGGAGCGTATCCTAAGCAGGGAAGGAGGAGGTTGGTGATGTTGGTCATTTTGAAAAGGAGGGGTATATTGCCTGAGAATAATGAATGAATTACTATGTTAGCCAGCATGGAAGTCAGAAAGGGAGGTTTGCACAGTCAGTAATTTAGTGTGGCTGGGATTAAGAAAGCAGGTACTAAATCTAATGGATGATAAGCTCAGACAGGGAAGATCAGATACGACACATGCAAATACACTAGGATTTGGGCTGGGGGAGGTTTGGTTAGTGGACGAGGGATTTTAATTCAGGATATAATCACTTCAGTTTAAAGAGAAGTGGAGTGGAAAACCTTAGACACAATTGCACAACTTGTCTGACTCTTAGTGATAAAGAAGTCCATGTTCTTCTTGCACGCCTTATTGGACATGAGGGTGTCAAAGATAGGGAGAGAGGTTTAAAGGGGACAACTATATTTCATTTAAAAAGCAGCACTATGTATCTGAATGGAGTTGAAATAAACTTACCAAACATCCATACATCACTAGCTGAGGTAAACCGGCGGAAGTTAATTGATTCAGGTGCCATCCATTTGATGGGTAGCTTCCCTTTCGAGGCTGCCAAGAGAATGACACAGATTCACAAAAAGCACCATCAATCCCTTTATTTCCACATCTAATCCTGTTCATCAATTATACAAATTTGAAGAAAGCCCTCACAAAGCAAAGTAGTGCAATCCTTATGCATTATAAAAGGCCTGAGTTTCCACTTGAAACTGCAATTGGAAGGGAATATGTGTCTCCTATTAGATGGTTATCATAGAATTCCTACAGTGCAGGAGGAGGCCATTCAGCCCATCAATTCTGCACCATTAACAATCCCACCCAGGCCCTGTACCCATAACCCCACATATTTATCCTGCTAATCCCGCTGACATTAAGGGTCAATTTAGCATGGCCAATCCGCCTAACCTGAACATCTTTGAACTGTGGGAGGAAACCAGAGCACCCGGAGGAAACCCACGGGGAGCAAGTGCAAACTCCACCTAGACAGCCACCCGAGGCTAGAAGTGAACCTGGGTCTCTGATGCTGTGAGGCAGCAGCGCTAACCACTGTGCCACCATGCCACCCAAAGATGTTGGTTCTGCCAAAGTGAAGTTAGTGCCAAGTTTCTGCTCAAACACAGTAGCACAAGTCAGAATGTAAACTCTCCCTTGAATCAGCACAATTGAGAAGCATTACTCAGTGCAATTCATCATTGCTGGAATAGTAGCATTGTGGTTGTCATTGGTTGAGCAATCTCGAGGTCCAGACAAATGATTTGGATATAGGAATTCGAATCCCACCCAAGTAATTAGGGAATTTAAGTTCAATTAAATAAATATGGAATAAAAAGTTATCAGTTAAAGTGACCATTAAACTGCTGATTGTTGTGACAACCTATCTGGTTCACTAATCTCGCTTAGGAAAGGGAATTTTCCAACCTTACCCTGGACTGGCCTGGCCAATCTGTGACTTTGGACCCACTGCTATGTGGTTGATTCTTAAATGCCCTCTAAAAATAGCATAGTAAGCCACCCTTCTGTAATCAAAGAGATAGCTTACCACGATCTTCTAAAGGGCAATTAGGAATGGGCAATATATGCGGCCTTACCAGAGAAGCCTAAATTCCATTAATGAATTTTTTTTTAAATGGCCAATAAGGTTTCAACGTAATTGAAAACGTATTCAAGTAATTCGAGGGCTTGATGCAGTTGAAGAAACAGGATCATCAATTATATAAATTGGCTGCTGATCACATGTTTCATGTACCACAGATGATAATTTTCTGAATTTGAACTCATTTAAACTAAATTTAAAGTTATCATAGCTAAGTATGAGAGACAGACCTGTGAGAGATTCGATTGATAGGTCAGTGGAGCAGGTCTTTAATGATGGATTAATGTCTGTGCGTGTAATTCTGGGCGTAATGTGACAAACTCCCCTAAATGGGTACAATGGGCATAATGGTCAAGCCAATCTGGGGTGTGGTCAATTTTGTGGGTGGAGATGACTTGAACTGACTTTTGAACCAGTGCACAAGACTGCAGTGGCTACGGGCATAACTTGCTTACATCTTAAATTCTGTAATCCTTTGGGTTACTTCAGTTGTGTTTATGTTTGGACGACAAACATGTGAAGATTCCAGGCCATTGTATTTAATCTGAGAACCAGGAAAATGCAGATCTTCCTTTTTCACATCATAAAGGTGGCACAGTGGTTAGAACTGCTGCCTCACAGTGCCAGGGACCCGGGCTTGATTCCCGGCTTGGGTCACTGCACATTCTCCCTGTGTCTGCATGGGTTTCCTCCGGGTGCTCCGGTTTCCTCCTACAGTCTGAAAGACGTGCTGGTTAGGTGCATTGGCCATGCTAAATTCTCCCTCAGTGTACCTGAACAGGCGCCGGAGTGTGGCGACTCGGGATTTTCATAGTCACTTTATTGCAGTGTTAATGCAAGCCTACTTGTGATACTAATAAAATAAAAACTAAAAAATATGCAATGACTTAGATTAACTGGTAGTAATATGACTCAGGTATATGTTAATCTAATCCAGAATAAAACCCAATGACTAAATTGATAAGATTTTTGATATTCTGCCAAATATTTCATTTTCAGATTCTTCATGTTTCCATTCTGCAATAATTGTTTCCAAGGCCCACACAACAAGAACTGCAAATTACAACGATGTGAAGAGCCAATAGTACTCGACTCATGTTCAAATGCTTGTATTGCTGGGGAATGCACCCTCTATGAAGTAAATGCCAAAGGATTTCAAACAAATAGTGAAGGATTTCGTTGGACCAGTATTAAATCAGACAGGTTTACAAATTGTTATGTTAAAAATCTAATGGTTCTCATATTTCAAATAACTCACTGTTGGCACATTATCAGAATGCTATTTACAGAGTAGAAGCAAAATATTGCAGATGCTGGTGCCCCGAAATAAAAAAAACAAGTAATACCGAGAAACTCGCAGGTCTGTCGGCCTCTGTGATCAGAAAAACAGAGTGAACATTTCGAGTCCAACATGACTTCTTTGGAACAGTCCCGACTCAAAATGTTAAACTCTGTTCCTCTCTCCGTAGATGCTGTCAGACCTGCTGAGATTTCCAGCACTTCCTCTTGTTATTTACAGAGACAGCCTCATCCAAACCTTTATGCTTTTGGTTTTACTCTGATCCCCACCTTTGTAATAAGTGCTGTCTTCCATGTATCTTGATAAACCAAAGTCTCCTAACTTTACACAGTCCAATGAGGATACCAATACATTTCTGGCAGCAATATCCCTGCAAGGAGAAAAAAGTATAGATTAAAGTGCTTTTAGTGTTCCTCTGAAGAGATGATGCTTATTTGGTCAGATTAATCCTTTTCAGTTCTTTCAGATGCAATGATGATTCACATTAGCGTTTTCACTGGACAACAAGCTTTTTCTCTATGTTAAACTGCATTTCAAAGGCTTGTCAATTTAATAGTGGTATTAACATAGGAATCATGATCCATCAAACTAAAGGGCCACAATTTACAAAACACAAGTTGCTACAAACAATACAATTTAACTCTCACCTAAATCAACAGCTTTTCCCGCTGTCCAACAGCTCATCAACCACTCACCAATCCCAGTGCCCGGGGGCTGATTCTATCTTCAATTTTTGAGATATCAAGTTTATCCCCTTTCGTTTGTGACAACTCTATTAAATGGCATGTCATTACTGAAGCCATTAATAATTTTATTTAGGGTGGCACAGTGGTTAGCACTGCTGCCTCACAGCGCCAGGGATCTGGGTTCGATTCCCAGCTTGGGTCACTGTCTGTGTGGAGTTTGCACGTTCTCCCCGTGTCTGTGTGGGTTTCTTCCAGGTGTTCTGGTTTCCTCCCACAGTCCAAAAGACGTGCTGTTTAGGTGCATTGGCCATGCTAAATTCTCCCTCAGTGTACCCGAACAGGCGCCGGAGTATGGTGACTAGGGGATTTTCAGAGTAACTTCATTACAGTGTTAATGTAAGTCTACTTGTGACACTAATAAATAAACTTTAACTTTAATTTTATTTACATACCAGAAAAATACCTTGCTTGGATGGGTCGCACAGAGAATTGATTACAAGTTATCTTTTTCTGTATTTTTAAGGTATGATTCCTCCTAGCAGCAGACTATTGCTATGAAGTACTTATTAAATATACTTCAGAGAGTGCATTACCTTGATTTTAGTGATTAGAAGAATTCAATGTACTTTTGCTTATATAAAGGAAAATCGGCTTGAGCATTTTGTTGTGATTAATGACGAAAACAAATCATAATATCGTGCAATTTGATGAATTGTCTTCTTTCCCATCATTGAATATAGCAAGCTATATGTTATGTTAGAGGTTTAAAAAAGCTACAAAACAGTTCATTTTCACTGGAGAAAACCCAAACCCACAGTGAAAGAAGAGAAACATTGTCATCCAGCTCTCCGATTAAAGGCAACTCTTACTAAAGCTTTAATATTGAATATGTCAGTGATTTTACAGCAAAATTAATCTGAGTTAGCATTGAGTGACCTCTGTCAGAAGGCTAGCTTCTTCCAATTCTTGGTGACTCCCAGAATCTAATCTCATTTCAATGACGACTGAAGGTTTTTCTGGTTTCTTTACTTTGTTAGTTTGCTCATAATTCTTTGTGCATTTGTATGTCGCACTTATTTAAAGCAACTTGTCACCAAGAGGCAGTTTCACTTTGTTCTGGCATTACATCTGTAATCCAGCAGGTGGCACTTCGTTTCCCTTCATATGTAGGGATACACATTATAAGGTTAAATTCCGTTCATTATTTTCTTCCCATTAATAAACTGTGCAACATTAAAAAAGTAAGGTTGCTCATCTCTGCCAGATATCAAGCACTTAATATATATTCAGTTTCTCAAATAGGGAGAAAAAAAGCCCGAGATTTGGGACATGCATGGAACATACTTCCAAACAACTCAAGAGTTGAGTGGCACTTTGTTTTTAGTTCAAACACCCATTATATCCACTGAGTAATAAATAAATGGGCAACAATGCCAGTAATACCCACATCCAAATTTACATCCCTACAATGTCCTTTCCTTGAAACAACAAGACGAAATTGCACATTTACTCACCGATGTACAAATCTCTTGCTCTCCAGATAAGAGAGTGCTGTGCTGAGCTGGTAGGCATACAGAATTAAGGAGGCCAAGTCCAAGTTGTATTTTCTGACTTGTAAGAATGACCGCAGCTGAGCGCAAAACAAAAGCCAATTAAAAACATCACTTAGAATCACAGAATCCCTGCAGTGCAGAAGGAGGCCATTCGGCCCATCGAATCTGCACTGACCACAATCCCACCGAGGCCCTATCCCCACAATCCCATGCATTTACCCTAGCTAGCCCCCTTGACACTAAGGGGCAATTTAGCATGGCCAATCTACTTAACCCACACATCTTTGGACTTCCCTGTTAAAAAACAATTCTGAAAGGATTATTCTTTTGACAAAGACCAAAAACAAATTATTGTAAATGTATCATATTGCAAACCTTAAGGAAAACCACTTATTATTGTGCAGGTTTAATTTCAAAATAAACTTTAGAAAACAGTTTGAATCTCATCTTGTTATGGCTTATGTTAATCTTCAATCCGTGTAAGTCTCACAAAATCTAGAAACAGCTGAACAAATGAAATTACTGAGCATATGTCTGAAGAAATGATACAAATCACTGGTTATGTCATAGCTAGGATACCGTATTGTATCCAATTTTGAAAGCCTTATTCAGGAAGCATGTGATAGTTATGGAGTGTGTGCAGAAATAAAATCACCAAGATGTTGCCAAGAATGGAAGACTTTTATTTATGAAAGTCGAGAGAAACAAGGTTTTTTCATTATAACAAAGGAGGTTAAGAGAAGAGCTAATAGAATTGTTCAAATCCTTTTCAGATTTGGTAAAGTAAATGGTGAAAAACATTTCCATTCTTTCAAGAATTACCAAATCTTTATGGTTTATGGCAGCCTTCCATTTCATAAGACAATGATTTGCACTCTGGTCAACTCCATGGTAAGCATCACCTGGTGTGGCTCAGGACCCTCACTCTGGCATGGCAGTCTCTGCTGCATTTGTTGCAGATTAATAAAGTGGGTTGAGAAGATGCGTTCAGTGACGTCTGTTTTCTCTGGACCCTCTTCTCAGCCAGCTCAGCTTTTGGTTTCTGCTTGCCTCTTAAAATGCCTTCCCTGACATCAGATTCTACAAAATTCAGGTCTACAAAATTATGAGAGGCATAGACAGGGTGGATAGACAGAGGCTTTTTCCAAGGGTGGAAGTGACAATTAGAAGGGGGCACAGGTTCAAGTTGAGAGGGGGAAAGTTTAAGGGAGATGTGCGGGGGAAGTTTTGCATGCAGAGAGTGGTGGGTGCCTGGAACGCGCTGCCAGAGAATGTGGTGGAAGCTGGCACATCCATCAACATTTAAGAGACATCTGGATGGGTACATGAATATGGAGGGAAGAGAGGGATGCGGGCCAAGTAAGGGCAGAAGTTTTTTTTTTAGTTAGGACATCATGATCGGCACAGGCTTGGAAGGCTGAAGGGCCTGTTGTACTTTTCACGACCATTGTGACTGTCTCCCAGTGGTCAGCGTTAATGTCTGCTATCAGCTTATCTCACATGCAGATGCCCTTGTAGTGGAGGTAAAGGGTGCCCAGGAGGTCGTGACCCAGGGGCCAGCTCACCACATGGAAGGTCTTTGAGTACAAGGTTATCACCCATTTGATGAACACACCCAATTGATGACATTGTTGACTCAGCATGAATACGTTTGACACAATGAGGGTGGAAACTGTCTTGCATGTCTAGGTTTAGCCACTGTTGAGTGCACAAAGGATGCAAGCTTGGTAGACTTACAGTTTGCTGTTCTTATTCAGATTGCTATTATTCCACACACACTTCCTCAGCTTGGACAGTTGCAGCTTTTGTGATACATGTGTTGACTTCAGCATCAAGTGACAGATTGCTGGCAATCATGGAGTCTAAATATGTGAAGCTATCAACAACCTCCAGGGGCACACTGTCTAGCTAGATGGCAGCATTGCAACAACCTGCACCATGACATTTATCTTACTGATGCTGATGGCTGAATCAAGCTCTTTACAGCCCAAGAGAGTTCTTCTGTCCATTTGCTGCTGCAGGTGTTCCTCGCTATGGAATATTAGCACGGCTTCTTCACTGCAGAATAACTCTCTGAAGAGCACTTAGCATACCTTTTTCTTGGATCTCAATTAAGCAAGACTGAATAACTTTTCATCAGTCTGGTATGTACGCAGACATCCTCTGTAGATGATTTAAAGGAATAGGACATCAGCAAAGAGAAAAATATGCCAAAAGGTGTAGGTGCCAGAACGCAAACCTGTTCTGATGTTGCCCCGTCATAGCTGATGTTACCCATTACATCGTCACGAAAAGAGAGCACATCAAGCAGTATTGGTGGATGGACAATTTCCTCCAACAGTTTAAATAGGCCACATCTGCTGACATGGCAGAATGCCATGGTGGGATCAACAAAGGCATCATATACAGTGACCTCCGTTGGTCACGACATTTCTCTTGCACTGCAGGACTGAGATGATCATGTCTATTATAGATCTTCTTGTTCAGAAACCACGCCAGAATTTGAGGATCTGCAGTCTGACAAGGGTAACATGGGCAAATTTTCCACAATGCTTAGCAGGGGGACTCTTCAATTGTTACTTATTTGCCCTTCTTTTCTTGCAGAGAATCAAAATCTTTGCATCACCCATATCCTGAGGCACTGCCCCCTTTCTCCAGCAGAAACAGAGAAGTTTATGCAAGTGTTGTGGGAGTGTCAGTTTCCCATGCTCCATGAGTTCAGATAGTATATCAACTGCCAATGGCAAGCAAGTCAATTGCTTTGTGAAACTCCTCCACCGTGGGTTTGATATCCAACTCTGCCTTGACAGGCAGACTTTCTATAGTGCCTAGAGTTTCCTTAGTGTCAGTGCTTTCCTTACGAGTATAATTCATAGTGTTCAACCCACCTCCACCTCTCCAACTGTTTATTGCAGTTGGGAATAACTTCCTCTATTTTGTTTACAATGGAGCTGCTTTTTTTACAAAAGAACCTGTTGCCTTTTTGATCCTTTCATACACACACAGTGTCAAAGGACATCTAGATATTCGGGCAAAGTTGTGACCAGTAGTTGCTTGGCATACCAATAAGCAGTCTGTTGGACTTTCCTTTGAGCATTTTTTTAGTACATCCAGTCTCCTCTACCAGATCTCTGTCCGAATTAATGAGAGTGGGAATGCTTGGCTTCAATGACAGGTTCCATCACAGTGGCACTAACCTCGAAACGAGTCAGCATTTTTCTGCTTTTGCTTTCCATATATTGAGAGTACTGTAAGAAATCGGACGAGTAGACCATATGGCCCTTTGAACCTGCTCCGCCACTCAATAAAATCTTGGGCTTCAACTCCACTTCCTTGCCCGTTCCCCATATCGCTAGATGCCCCGAGACACCAAAGATCTGTCATCCAGCCTGAAATATATTCAGCAATGGAGCATCCACAAACCGCTGGGACAGAGAATTCCAAAGGTTCACAATCCTTTGAGTGAGTAATTTCTCATCTCAGTCCTAAATAATTTGCCCCTTATCCTGAGACTGTGCGCCTGCGTTTTAGATTCCAGTGGAATCTAAAATGCATTGTTTCCAGTGGAAACAATGGTTTAAATGGTGTCATGAAGTATTTCGCTTCTGCACTGTGTGAGAGCGTCTTAGAGTGTCTGTTCAGCTGTATTGAGGAACTGTTGGTTTTTAATCTGGGGAGTTAGTATGGCTGGCATTGATAAGAGGATGCCATTTCGGTTTGAATGAAAAACTGCATTCTAACACTGGTGTGTACCAGGGAGCGATCTGCATCAGAGAGCGCTGTGGTATCTGTATGTGTTACGGCTGGTGATGATCAGGTCCAAATGGTGCCAATGGATGTCACCTAGACACCTTGTGACATGATTTGTGCTGAAAGGAAGTGTTGGTTGCAGAAAGCTCATGATAGCAGCAAATTTAATGTCGTCTCTCTCAGTTCTCATTGATCTTTTCTAGGCTATTATGTTATGATGTCTGATGCAGGAATGTCATGCAATGCTGATGGTAGGTTCTGATTAGGGATTCTGCTGAGAGCAGCTTCAAGCTCCTCATTGAAATAGTCTTTTGCCTCTGTGGTGGAGCACAGTGCTGGAGCATAAATACTCATGAAGTTAATATATTCTGTTTGTAATATATATATAAATGATTTGGAGGAAAATGTAACTGGATTGATTAGTAAGTTTGCGGACGACACAAAGGTTGGTGGATTTGCGGATAGCGATGAGGACCATCAGAGGATACAGCAGGATATAGATCATAGAACCATAGAAAATTACAGCTCAGAAACAGGCCTTTTGGCCTTTTCAGTTGGAGACTTGGGCGGAGAGATGGCAGATGGAGTTTAATCCAGACAAATGTGAGGTAATGCATTTTGGAAGGTCTAATACAGATAGGAAATATACAGTAAATGGCAAAACCCTTAGGAGTATTGATAGGCAAAGGGATGTGGGTGTACAGGTACACAGATCACTGAAAGTGGCAATGCAGGTGGAGAAGGTAGTTAAGAAGGCCTTCATCGGCCAAGGTATTGAGTTTAAAAATTGGCGAGTCATGTTGCAGCTTTATAGACCCTTAGTTAGGCCGCCTGAATATAGTGTTCAATTCTGGTCGCAACACTACCAGAAGGGTGTGGAGGGTACAGAAAAGATTTACCAGGATGTTGCCTGGTATGGAGGGCATTAGCTATGAGGAGAGGTTGGAGAAACTTGGTTTGTTCTCACTGGAGCGACGGAGGTTGAGGGGAGACCTGATAGAAGTCTACAAGATTATGAGAGGCATGGACAGAGTGGATAGTCAGAAGCTTTTTCCCAAGGTGGAAGAGTCAATTACTAGGGGTATAGGTTTAAGGTGCGAGGGGCAAGTTTCAAAAGAGATGTACGAGGCAGATTTTTTACACAGAGAGTAGTGGGTGCCTGGATCTCGTTGCCGGGGGAGGTAGTGGAAGCGGATACGGTAGTGACTTTTAAGGGGCGTCTTGACAAGTACATGAATGAGATGAGAATCGAGGGATATGGTTTTAGTTAAGTCGGGCAGCATGGTCGGTGCAGGTTTGGAGGGCCGAAGGGCCTGTTCCTGTGCTGTAATTTTCTTTGTTCTTAACTGGCACCAGTTGAAGTGGGGGGCATGCAGAAAACACATTCCTAACCATTTTGAGAGGGGTGCTATCAACAAGAGTGGAGAGTTCCTTACAGCAAAGCCTACACCTTGTGCATATGTTCCCTCTGAGCTCTTACCCTGCCAAATGAATGTGTAATGTTTTTCTTTCACTGATCCACTCTCAGTATGCTTGGTCTCTTGTAGGGAGGCTATGTCACTGTTCGGCCTATCAAGCTTTATGTTGATCACAGCTGTCATGTGCACATTATCAATCAGCTGCAAGTCATTGGTCAGTTCCATGCACATGGTCCTAACATTCCAACTTGCCAATCAAAGAGTTTGCATTTTCTTTATTTTCATTTGTTTCGTTGATTTGCCTGGTGGAATTGATTCTGCTCATTTGTTGAACAGAGACTCTTTAAGCTTCACACAACCACTGAAATAAATGGGAGTATTGTGGGTCATCGTACTAGTCAGGGACTGTCTGACCCGAGATGGACAATGATTGGCCAGAAGGACACATTTACCCTTCTCAATGTTGCAGACAGCCTGTAGCAACCATTCCCTGCGTCAGTTGAGTTGCGCTTATCACTCATTAATGCTGACTTCAGTGTTGTGTCAATGGGCCAGCAAAACTGGCCTGTTCTCTCCACGGTGCAAGCATGGACAAAATTTATGGAGATCTTGAGCTTCCTAAATGTCAGGGTCTCCCTCTCAACTTGTCCAGTTGAGCCTAAAGGAATGCAAAGCACTGAATTGGTTGCAGGACCTATCAGTCTGCCTTTGGGCTCCACTCCAGATTTTTTGTCACCGTTTACTCTTGGCCTTCAACTCTCCTGAGGCAACCAAAAGACAGTGAAGCTATTTGCCATTGGTTAGGAATTTGGTTCACGGGTGTCAGCACATATCCACATGACAGGAGGAAATAGATATTCGGAGGGAGGATGTCCTGGCAGTTTTGAATAAACTGAAGGTCGATAAGTCCCCTGGGCCTGATGAAATGTATCCTAGGATTCTGTGGGAGGCAAGGGATGAGATTGCAGAGCTTTTGGCTTTGATCTTTGGGTCCTCACTGTCCACGGGGATGGTGCCAGAGGACTGGAGAATGGCGAGTGTTGTTCCTCTGTTTAAGAAAGGGAATAGAAATGACCCTGGTAATTATAGATCGGTTAGTCTTACTTCGGTGGTCGGTAAATTGATGGAAAAGGTCCTTAGGGATGGGATTTACGACCAGTTAGAAAGATGCGGATTAATCCGGGATAGTCAGCACGGATTCGTGAAGGGCAAGTCGTGCCTCACAAATTTGATAGAATTTTTTGAGGAGGTAACTAAGTGTGTTGATGAAGGTAGGGCAGTTGATGTCATATACATGGATTTTAGTAAGGCGTTTGATAAGGTCCCCCATGGTCGGCTTATGATGAAAGTGAGGAGGTGTGGGATAGAGGGAAAGTTGGCCGATTGGATAGGTAACTGGCTGTCTGACCGAAGACAGAGGGTGGTGGTGGATGGAAAATTTTCGGATTGGAGGCAGGTTGCTAGCGGAGTGCCACAGGGATCAGTGCTTGGTCCTCTGCTCTTTGTGATTTTTAATAATGACTTAGAGGAGGGGGCTGAAGGGTGGATCAGTAAATTTGCTGATGACACCAAGATTGGTGGAGTAGTGGATGAGGTGGAGGGCTGTTGTAGGCTGCAAAGAGACATAGATAGGATGCAAAGCTGGGCTGAAAAATGGCAAATGGAGTTTAACCCTGATAAATGTGAGGTGATTCATTTTGGTAGGACTAATTTAAATGTGGATTACAGGGTCAAAGGTGGGGTTCTGAAGACTGTGGAGGAACAGAGAGATCTTGGGGTTCATATGAACTTAGTTGGATGAACTTAGGATCATCAGGGACGCAGAGATGGCCATAGACACAAGCTTTAGGAATACAGTTACTCCGAGGATTGAAAACAGATGGGTGACGGTGAGAGGGGCTGGGAGGAAGCAGTCCGTGCAGGGATCCCCGGTGGTCGTTCCCCTTAGCAACAAGTATTCCGCTTTGGATACGGTTGAGGGGGATGACATACCAGTGGGGAGCCGCAGTGAGAGGATCTCCAGCACTGTGTCCGTCTCTGTGGCTCGGGAGGGAAAGGGGGAGAGCGGGAGGGCGATAGTTATTGGGGACTCGTTAGTTAGAGGGATAGATAGGAGTTTCTGTGGCAGCAAAAGAGACTCACGGATGGTATGTTGCCTACCGGATGCCAAGGTCCGTGATGTCTCAGACCGTGTTTTCCAGATTCTGAAGGGGGAGGGGAAACAGTCACAAGTCGTGGTGCACATTGGTACCAATGACATAGGTAAGAGAAGGGACGGGGATTTAAAGCAGGAATTTCTGGAGCTGGGCTGGAAGCTGAGAGCCAAGACAAAACATGTGGTCATCTCTGGTACGTTGCCGGTACCACGTGATAGCGAGTTGAGGAACAGGGAGAGAGTGCAGTTAAATATGTGGTTGCAGGGATTGTGTAGGAGGGAGGGTTTCAGATACGTGGATAATTGGAACACGTTCTGGGGAAGGTGGGACCTGTACAAACAGGACGGGGTGCACCTGAACCAGAGGGGCACCAATATCCTCGGAGGGAAATTTGTTACGGCTCTTCAGGGGGGTTTAAACTAATTTGTCAGGGGAGTGGGAAAGGGAGTTGTAGTCCAGAAGTCAGTGAGGGTGGTGAGGTATTGGGGAAGGTATCAGGGTCAAGGGTGGGTACTGGTAGACAGGAAGGTGGGTTGAAGTGTGTCTACTTCAATGCAAGGAGCATCCGGAACAAGGTAGATGAACTTGGGGCGTGGATTGGTACTTGGGACTACGATGTTGTGGCCATTACGGAGACGTGGGTAGAACAAGGACAGGAATGGTTGTTGGACGTTCCGGGGTATAGATGTTTCACTAAGTGTAGGGAAGCTGGTAAAAGAGGTGGAGGAGTGGCATTGTTAATCAAGGATAGTTTAACGGCTGCGGAAAGGCACTTCGTGGGGGATCTGCACACTGAGGTAATATGGGCTGAAGTTAGAAATAGGAAAGGAGCGGTCACGTTGCTAGGAGTTTACTATAGGCCCCCAAATAGTAATAGAGATGTGGAGGAAGAAATTGCTAAGCAGATTATGGATATGTGTGGGGGTCACAGGGTAGTTGTCATGGGGGACTTTAACTTTCCAAATATTGATTGGAACCTTTGTAGGTCAAATAGTTTGGATGGGGCAGTTTTTGTGCAGTGTGTGCGGGAAGGTTTCCTGACACAATATGTGGATGGGCCGACTAGAGGTGAGGCCACATTGGATTTGGTACTGGGAAATGAACCGGGCCAAGTGTTAGATTTGGTTGTGGGAGAGCAATTTGGAGATAGTGACCACAATTCGGTGTCTTTTGTTATTGCAATGGAGAGGGATAGGGCCGTACGGCAGGGCAAGGTTTACAATTGGGGGAGGGGTAATTATGATGCGATTAGGCAAGAATTAGGGGGCATAAGTTGGGAACAGAAACTGTCAGAGAAAGGAACTAATGAAAAGTGGAACTTTTTCAAGGAACAAATACTGGATGTCCTTGATAGGTATGTTCCTGTCAGGCAGGGAGGAAATGGCCGAGTGAGGGAACCATGGTTCACAAAGGAGGTGGAATGTCTTGTGAAAAGGAAGAGGGAAGCTTATGTAGGGATGAGGAAACAAGGTTCAGATGGCTCGATTGAGGGTTACAAGTTAGCAAGGAATGAGCTGAAAAAGGGGCTTAGGAGAGCTAGGAGGGGACATGAGAAGTCCTTGGCGGGTCGGATCAAGGAAAACCCCAAGGCTTTTTACTCTTATGTGAGGAATAAAAGAATGACCAGGGTGAGGTTAGGGCCGGTCAAGGACAGTAGTGGGAACTTGTGTATGGAGTCAGTAGAGATAGGCGAGGTGATGAATGAATACTTTTCTTCAGTGTTCACCAAGGAGAGGGGCCATGTTTTTGAGGAAGAGAAGGTGTTACAGGCTAATAGGCTGGAGGAAATAGATGTTCGGAGGGAGGATGTCTTGGCAGTTTTGAATAAACTGAAGGTCGATAAGTCCCCTGGGCCTGATGAAATGTATCCTAGGATTCTGTGGGAGGCAAGGGATGAGATTGCAGAGCCTTGGGTGTTGATCTTTGGGTCCTCGCTGTCCACGGGGATGGTGCCAGAGGACTGGAGAATGGCGAATGTTGTTCCTCTGTTTAAGAAAGGGAATAGAAATGACCCTGGTAATTATAGACCGGTTAGTCTTACTTCGGTGGTTGGTAAATTGATGGAAAGGGTCCTTAGGGATGGGATTTACGACCATTTAGAAAGATGCGGATTAATCCGAGATAGTCAGCACGGATTCGTGAAGGGCAAGTCGTGCCTCACAAATTTGATAGAATTTTTTGAGGAGGTAACTAAGTGTGTTGATGAAGGTAGGGCAGTTGATGTCATATACATGGATTTTAGTAAGGCGTTTGATAAGGTCCCCCATGGTCGGCTTATGATGAAAGTGAGGAGGTGTGGGATAGAGGGAAAGTTGGCCGATTGGATAGGTAACTGGCTGTCTGACCGAAGACAGAGGGTGGTGGTCGATGGAAAATTTTCGGATTGGAGGCAGGTTGCTAGCGGTGTGCCGCAGGGATCAGTGCTTGGTCCTCTGCTCTTTGTGATTTTTATTAATGACTTAGAGGAGGGGGCTGAAGGGTGGATCAGTAAATTTGCTGATGACACCAAGATTGGTGGAGTAGTGGATGAGGTGGAGGGCTGTTGTAGGCTGCAAAGAGACATAGATAGGATGCAAAGCTGGGCTGAAAAATGGCAAATGGAGTTTAACCCTGATAAATGTGAGGTGATTCATTTTGGTAGGACAAATTTAAATGTGGATTACAGGGTCAAAGGTAGGGTTCTGAAGACTGTGGAGGAACAGAGAGATCTTGGGGTCCATATCCACAGATCTCTAAAGGTTGCCAGTCAAGTGGATAGAGCTGTGAAGAAGGCCTATAGTGTGTTAGCTTTTATTAACAGGGGGTTGGAGTTTAAGAGCCGTGGGGTTATGCTGCAACTGTACAGGACCTTGGTGAGACCACATTTGGAATATTGTGTGCAGTTCTGGTCACCTCACTATAAGAAGGATGTGGAAGCGCTGGAAAGAGTGCAGAGGAGATTTACCAGGATGCTGCCTGGTTTGGAGGGTAGGTCATATGAGGAAAGGTTGAGGGAGCTAGGGCTGTTCTCTCTGGAGCGGAGGAGGCTGAGGGGAGACTTAATAGAGGTGTATAAAATGATGAAGGGGATAGATAGAGTGAACGTTCAAAGACTATTTCCTCGGGTGGATGGAGCTATTACAAGGGGGCATAACTATAGGGTTTGTGGTGGGAGATATAGGAAGGATATCAGAGGTAGGTTCTTTACGCAGAGAGTGGTTGGGGTGTGGAATGGACTGCCTGCAGTGATAGTGGAGTCAGACACTTTAGAAACATTTAAGCGGTTATTGGATAGGCACATGGAGCACACCAGGATGATAGGGAGTGGGATAGCTTGATCTTGGTTTCAGATAAAGCTCGGCACAACATCGTGGGCCGAAGGGCCTGTTCTGTGCTGTACTGTTCTATGTTCTATGACAGTGGGCCTGCACACTGGATGTCTGGGTGCCAAACCATCTCACAGTTCCTCTGAAGCTTTAGCTTGGGGCCACTTGGGACCCAGTTTCCACGAGGAGGTACAGCTGAGGATTCATCTGACAGAGAAAGCCTTACATTGGGTTGACTTTTTTGCATTGCTGCTAGCCAATGGTGTGGGCTGAAAATGAGAAGCAAACTAGCATATAAAAGCCGAAAACATGCTTTCTGCACCAACGCACCAGATGCATTGACAAGTTGGACACATTTCACTAAATAAAGAGCAAAAAGTTAAGATCACCGTCAAAATAACAAAGGGACAGGCTATTATTTTTTATAAACAGGAGGTGGTTCGAACATGGAATACACTACCAGAAGCAGTGGTAGATAAATATTTGGATTATTTAAAACCGTATGCAATGTCAATAAGTCACCTTTGTAGCACCTTATTAAATATCCTTTGATAATTTATGTACGTATCCATGGAATATCTTTCATTAATTCTCCAGGAACTTTAAGTTTGTCAGACTAGCCTTTGTCCTTTTCATAAATAAATGTGTGCTGGCAATCCTGAACTAACCCCATGTCATTCTGAATGAATTCATGTTTAAAAAAAACACCAGACTCTTTAATTGTATTCAAATGTTCCTGATTGCATTCGTCAGCACATACAATCATACCTCTCCGAAGGTACACAGCTCCATTATTATCCAGACCGGATTTTCTGTAATTACACCAATCAACTTCACTATATGAGGGTGGTCAAACTGTCGCATCGTCACTAAGAAAATAAAAAAGAATGTGTTAATTTTAGTGAAGACATGTTTTGTTAACTGAATCAAAGAGGAAGGCCAAAACTATGGCTAGAACACAGAGTCAGGAGCAGGCTATTCAGCCCCTTGAATTAGTTCAGTCAATCAATTAGTTTGGGAATGATCTGTATTCCGATTCTATTTATCTGCCTTTCCAATATGTTCCTGGAAATCCTCACCTAACAAAAATCAATCAATCCCTGACTTGAAAGATTCAACTGATGGAGCATCTGCAGCCTTTTCATGGAGAAAGAATATACTGAAGGTTAACCAGTGCATACTGGTCAACAAGTCTACACCAGGATGATAGGGAGTGGGATAGCTTGATCTTGGTTTCAGATAAAGCTCGGCACAACATCGTGGGCCGAAGGGCCTGTTCTGTGCTGTACTGTTCTATGTTCTATAATAAATCTCTATCAAATACCCCTCTCTGTAATGGTAGAATACTAGCTTGGCCCAACACATTTCTTGTCATTATCGATATCAATATTCAGCTGAGCCACCAGAAAAAAATGTACCTGAAACTTGACTGTTTCCCAAAGAAAATACAGGAAAAAAAACACCATTCAAATCACCCAAAGTTGGTATTCTATGCTAATCAGTGTTCAAAACTTAGCCAAAGGCATTGCATCAAATGTCAAAACTGGAGAATAATTACTAAATGCAAATCACAATGAAACACTAAAGCCAGTGTAATTAATTTGAACCATCAGTTAACTGTTTAACCTTCAAGACAAAAAGTTGGCCAAACCAAGAAGAATGTATTTGATGGTCAAACCAGAACGATGCATTTCTTTTGTAAATAACTGTTAACAGCTGAAATACAAAGTCAAAACAAAATTCCTGTGAAGTGACACCATTCCTACCATCATATAAATGCATCTATCAAGCTAGTGCCTTGGAACGATGATGCAAAATCTGATTCAATAACCATAAAATTACAAATGTTGATGTAACCATGCTCAAAATATCGGACAATAATACCACGACTACCTAGTGTCATGGAGTGGCCAAACACAGGTTTACACGTCAAATAGAAGAAGTGCAGCATCTCCCAAAAGGGACAGTGAAACTGGGCCACTTGGGCAATACATTTCCCCTTCTAGGAGTAAGCCAAGTAGTGAAGTATGGTACTGGAGCCAATCTTTACTCAGTCTTACATTTATTTAGAGTGAAATATTACAAGCATACCTCTTCTAACTCAACTACATCAGTTTCAATAAGTATCTAGAGTGAAACCCCAATTAATGTCCTCATCTGCATACAATTTGTCCTCATCTGCAAACAATGAAACACATTTTCTATATGTACTTTAGCAAGGCCTTTGACAGGGCGCCACATGGAAGGCTGTTACATGAGATTAAATCTCACGGGATCCAGGGTGAGGTAGCCAATTGGATACAAAATTGGCTTGATGACAGAAGACAGGGGGTGATTGTAGAAGTTTGTTTTTCAAACTGGAGGCCTGTGGCCAGTGGTGTGCCTCAGGGATCAGAGCTGGGTCCACTGTTATTTATCGCTTATATTAATGATTTGGATGACAATTTAGGGGGCATGGTTAGTAAGTTTGCAGATGGGCTGATGAATGGCAGGTGGAGTTTAATTTAGATAAATGTGAGGTGATGCATTTTGGTAGATCGAACCAGGGCAGGACTTACTCAGTTAATGGTCGGGCGTTGGGGAGAGTTACAGAATAAAGGGTCCTCGAGGTGCAGGTTCATAGCTCCTTGAAAGTGGAGTCACAGGTGGACAGAGTGGTGAAGAAGGCATTCAGCATGCTTGGTTTCATTGGTCAGGACATTGAATACAGGAGTTGGGACGTCTTGTTGAAGTTGTACAAGACATTGGTAAGGCCACACTTGGAATACTGTGTACAGTTCTGGTCACCCTATTACTGAAATAATATTATTAAACTAGAAAGAGTGCAGAAAAGATTTACAAGGATGCTACCAGGACTTGATGGTTTGAGTTATGGTTTGAGTGAGAAATTAGTGGTGGGGTCACCTGTGGTTGTCCCCCTCCAAAACAAGTATATTGTTTTGGATAGTGTGGAGGATGACGACTCTCCAGGGGTAAGCCACAGTGACCAGGTCACTGGCACACAGTCAGGCTCTGTGGCCCGGAAAGGAAAGAGAGGAATTAGGAGAGCAATAGTGGTGGGGGACGAGTCGGTTAGAGGCACGGACAGGCGATTCTGTGGGTGCGAACAGGACTCCAGGATGGTAGTCTGCCTACCTGGTGCTGGGGTACTGGATGTCTCTGAGCGGGTAGGAGGCATATTAAAAGGGGAGGATAAAGAAACGGATGTCATTGTACACATTGGTGCAAATGACGTAGATAGGAAGAGCAGGGGGATCCTACGAGAGCAATTCAGGGAGTTGGGAAATAGGCTAAAAAGTAGGGCCTCCAGGGTGGCAATCTCTGGGCTGCTCCCTATGCCTAGGGCTAGTGAGGCTAGGAATAGGGAGATAGTACAATTGAACGCTTGGCTAATAGACTGGTCCAGGAGGGAGGGCTTCATATTCCTGGATCACTGGGAAGTTTTCAAGAGAGGAGGGCACCTGTATGAGAAGGACGGGTTACAACTAAATTGGAAGGGCACGAATATCCTGGCTGGGAGTTTTGCTAGTGCAGTTCGGGTGGGTTTAAACTAATATGGCAGGGGGGTGGGGATCAAAAAATTATGTCTACAAGTGTAGAGGCTGGGGACAAGCTTGGGGCCAGGACAAGGCTGGCAAGGAAGAAGAGCACTCTGGGGGAGGATGACCTCACTGGGCCTGGAGGTCTGGAGTGCATCTACTTCAATGCAAGGAGCGTAGCAGGTAAGATAGACGAACTTAGGGCCTTAATGGTTACGAGGAATTTGGATGTGATTGCGGTGACAGAGACTTGGTTGAAAGAGGGACAGGACTGGCAACTGAATATTCCGGGGTACAAGTGTTTTAGGCAAGACAGAGGAGGGGCCAAAAGAGGTGGGGGAGTAGCAGTATTAGTGAGAGAGCATATTACAGTGGTGCAGAGGGAGGACAATTCAGAGGGGTCGTGTAACGAGTCACTGTGGGTGGAGCTCAGAAACAGGAAGGGCGCAGTCACTATGTTGGGGGTATACTACAGGCCCCCCCAACAGCCCAAGGGAAGTGGAAGAACGGATATGTCAGAAGATAAAGGATAGGTGCAGGAAAAATAGGGTTGTTGTAGTGGGAGACTTCAATTTCCCTGGTATAGACTGGAAATCGCGTAGGGCTGGGAGTCTGAATGGGGAGGAATTTGTAAAATGCATACAGGAAGGTTCTTTGGAACAATATGTAGATAGCCCGACTAGAGAGGGGGCTAAACTGGGCCTAGTACTGGGGAATGAGCCCCGTCAGGGTCTTCAAAGTTTCGGTAGGGGAACATGTGGCAAATAGTGACCACAATTCTGTTTGCCTTAGGATAGTGATGGAAAAGGATGAGTGGTGTCCCAAGGGTAAGGTGTTGGATTGGGGGAAGGCTAACTTTAGTGGGATTAGGCAGAAATTGGCAGCTGTTGATTGGGAGAGGCTGTTTGAGGGTAAATCCACATCTGGCGTGTGGGAGTCTTTTAAGGAACAGTTGTTAGGGCTGCAGGATAGGCATGTGCCTGTAAAAAAGGATAGGAAGGGTAGGATTCAAGAACCGTGGATAACCAGGGAAATTGAGGGATTGGTCCAAAAGAAAAGAGAGGCGTACGTTAGGACCAGGCAGCTAGAAACGGAGGGAGCTCTGGAGGAATACAAAGAAAGTAGGAAAGAACTCAAACGAGGAATTAGAAGGGCAAAAAGGGGTCACGAAATGTCCTTGGCAGACAGGATTAAGGAGAATCCCAAGGCATTTTATTCATACGTTAGGAACAAAAGCGTTG
This sequence comes from Mustelus asterias, assembly GCF_964213995.1. Classification (NCBI taxonomy): domain Eukaryota; kingdom Metazoa; phylum Chordata; class Chondrichthyes; order Carcharhiniformes; family Triakidae; genus Mustelus; species Mustelus asterias. Next base: position 20,411,481 of record NC_135807.1, read on the forward strand.
TCAGGGAAAAAATCGGACCTCTCAGGGACAAAAGTGGGGAATTATGCTTGGAGCTCAAAGAAGTAGGGGAGATCCTAAATGAATACTTTGCGTCGGTATTCACAAATCATAGAATCATAGAAACCCTACAGTGCAGAAGGAGGCCATTCGGCCCATCGAGTCTGCACCGACCACAATCCCACCCAGGCCCTACCCGCTAATCTACCCACTAATCCCTCTAACCTACGCATCCCAGGACTCTAAGGGGCAATTTTTAACCTGGCCAATCAACCTAACCCGCACATCTTTGGACTGTGGGAGGAAACCGGAGCACCCGGAGGAAACCCACGCAGACATGAGGAGAATGTGCAAACTCCACACAGACAGTGACCCGAGCCGGGAATCGAACCCGGGACCCTGGAGCTGTGAAGCAGCAGTGCTAACCACTGTGCTACCGTGCCGCCCACAAAGGAGAGGGATGTGTTGATTGGGAGTGTCTCGGAGGGGAGTGTTGACCCGTTAGAGAAAATCTCCATTACAAGGGAGGAAGTGTTAGGTTTTTTAGGGAGTATAAAGACTGACAAATCCCCAGGGCCTGATGGAATCTATCCAAGGCTGCTCAGGAAGACGAGAGATGAAATCGCTGGGCCTCTGACGCAAATCTTTGTCTCGTCACTGGACACAGGTGAGGTCCCAGAGGATTGGAGGATAGCTAATGTGGTCTCGTTATTTAAGAAGGGTAGGAAGGATAACCCGGGAAATTATAGGCCAGTGAGCTTGACGTCCGTGGTAGGGAAGTTGTTGGAGAGGATTCTTAGAGATAGGATGTATGCGCATTTAGAAAGGAATAAACTCATTAACGATAGTCCGCATGGTTTTGTGGGAGGGAGGTCATGTCTCACTAACCTGGTGGAGTTTTTTGAAGAAGTGACTAGAATGGTTGACGAGGGAAGGGCCGTGGATGTCGTCTATATGGACTTTAGTAAAGCGTTTGACAAAGTCCCTCATGGTAGGTTGGTGCAAAAGGTTGGATCTCATGGGATAAAGGGGGAGGTGGCTCGATGGGTGGGGAACTGGCTTGGTCACAGAAGACAGAGGGTGGTAGTGGAAGGGTCTTTTTCCGGCTGGATGCCTGTGACTAGTGGTGTTCCGCAGGGCTCTGTATTGGGACCTCTGCTGTTTGTGATTTATATAAACGATCTGGAAGAAGGTGTAACTGGGGTGATCAGTAAGTTTGCGGACGACACAAAAATGGCTGGACTTGCAGATAGTGAGGAACATTGTCAGTGGCCACTGAAGGATATAGATAGGCTGGAAATTTGGGCAAAGAAATGGCAGATGGAGTTCAATCCAGATAAATGCGAAGTGATGCATTTTGGTAGAACTAACGTAGGGGGGAGCTATACGATAAATGGCTGAACCATAAAGGGTGTAGATACGCAGAGGGACCTGGGTGTGCAAGTCCACAGATCCTTGAAGGTGACGTCACAGGTGGAGAAGGTAGTGAATAAGGCATATGGCATGCTTGCCTTTATAGGACGGGGCATAGAGTATAAAAGTTGGGGTCTGATGTTGCAATTGTATAGAACATTGGTTCGGCCGCATTTGGAATACTGCGCCCAGTTCTGGTCGCCACACTACCAGAAGGACGTGGAGGCTTTAGAGAGAGTGCAGAGGAGGTTTACCAGGATGTTGCCTGGTATGGAAGGGCTTAGTTATGAGGAGAGATTGGGTAAACTGGGGTTGTTCTCACTGGAAAGACGGAGGATGAGAGGTGACCTAATAGAGGTGTATAAAATTATGAAAGGCATAGATAGGGTGAACGGTGGGAAGCTTTTTCCCAGGTCGGAGGTGACATTCACGAGGGGTCATAGGTTCAAGGTGAAGGGGGGGGAGGTTTAACACAGATATCAGAAGGACATATTTTACACAGAGGGTGGTGGGGGCCTGGAATGCGCTGCCAGGCAAGGTGGTGGAGGCGGACACACTGGGAACGTTTAAGACTTATCTAGATAGCCACATGAACGGAGTGGGAATGGAGGGATACAAAAGAATGGTCTAGTTTGGACCAGGGAGCGGCATGGGCTTGGAGGGCCGAAGGGCCTGTTCCTGTGCTGTATTGTTCTTTGTTCTTATAAGGAGAGGCTGGTTAGATTGGGATCTTTTTTCCCTTGAACGTAGGAGGCTTAGGGATGATCTGATAGAGGTCTATAAAATAATGAGGTGCATAGATAAGGTAGATAGTCAACGTATTTTCTCAAAGTAGGGATATCTAAAACTGGAGGGCATAGGCTTAAGGTGAGAGGGGAGAGATACAAAAGGGTCCAGAGGGGCAATTTTTTCACACAAGGGTGGTGAGTGTCTGGAACGAGCTGCCAGAGGTAATAGTAGAGGCGGGTACAATTTTGACTTGTAAAAAGTGTTTAGACAGTTATATGGGTCAGATGGTTATGGAGGGATATGGGCCAAACGCAGGCAATTGGGCCTAGCTTAATGGTAAAAACTGGGTGGCATAGACAAGTTGGGCCAAAGGGCCCGTTTCCATGCTGTAAACCTCTATGACAATTGAAATGCAATTAACAAAGGGGTGGCAACAAGGGAAGTCTGGGGAGGTTATTTGCAATAGGATATGAAATATTATATTCTTTAAACAGTACTAATGATAGCCGTATGTGACGACAATGTATGTAAATCTAAAACTCTGCTTTGTACAAAAAGAATGTGCAATTATACAGCATTCTATCACATCTCAAGGAGATCCCCTTGCAGATCACAGTTTTTGAAATGGAGTTACTTAGGCAGGCAAAAATGGCAGCCAATCAGTACACTGCAAAGCACAGCAACAGTATGCCACAAGAAATTACCAACCGATCAGTTTTTGAAAGAATGTTCCAGAACACACTTTTAAGTAGCTTTATGGGCCCTATTGATCCATCATGGTTTAATGCTTCACCAAGAAGATCTAACAGCAACAACAAAGTTCTCATGGAGAGAAAAAACTAAAATGAGATTAAGAAAAGACACAAGCGATAAGAAGCGTAGGAAAAAAATCAGAGAAAAAACAGATCAGAAGGAGGGCAGTGTAAAATTGCAAAGAGAAATATAGGATATGGAATCAAGGGGCCGGTCTTCTGTTGTATATACAATAATGGATGAAGTATTGTCAAGTATTGAACTCCAAGCAAAAATGACCAAGAAAGGGTATGATGTTATAACATTAACAGAGGAAGTGAGTTAGAAAGTAGTAGGATCAAATCCCATCCCAGGAATTTGAACACGCATTCTCGGTGACATCTCAGGCCATTACTGTTGGAGGTGCAGAGCAGGATTTTCCAGCTTTTCCTGTCAGTGGGATTTTACAGTCCCGCTGAAGTCAACTTCCCCCAAGGCAAGGGTGGGGGAGCTATGAAAAAGCTCTTAACCATGACCATAGTCAACATTAAGAGCATTCAAATGGTTATTGGATAAACATATGGATGATATTGGAATAGTGTAGATTAGAGGGGCTTTAGATGGGTTTCACTGGTCGGCGCAACATCGAGGGCCAAAGGGCCTGTACTGTGCTGTAATGTGCTATGATGGCATCAGAAGATTCCACCAGCAGCCAATGGTTCTCCACATCATAAAATCCTGCTGCTGTCTTTTGGATGAGACATTATCTGCGATACACGCTACTTTGCAGTAATGAGTATATTTCAAGAGTATTTACTTGGTTGCAAAGCACCTTTGGGTGCCCAAGGCTGAGAATTGCACTGCCCACACAAAAGTCTTTCTTTCTTTATTCCTGAGCAGGACAATGAAGCTGTTGGATTGTTGTAAAAACCCAACTGGTTCATTCATGGCTTGACTCTTAACTGCTGAAGTGGCCTCACAAGCCATCCAGTTCTGTCAAATTACTGCACAGCGGTTCAGGAAGACAACCCACCAGCACTTTCTCAGGACAACTAAAAATAAGTAAAGTTGCCATAGTCCCAGATGACCATAGGCTAGTGGTGATTTTAACCTGAGGGTCACCACAGCTCAGGGGAGGGCAAGGTTCAGAAGGCAGGCCTTCACGAATAATCTCAGCCAGTACGGACATTGAATCCATGGTGTTGCCGTCACCCTGCATCACAAACCAGCCGTCCAGCCAACTGAGCTAACTAACCCCATACAAGAGAACTAGGGATAGGTAATAAATGCAGGCCTTGCCACTGACACCCACGTAAAATGAAGATTGATCTCAACCCTCCCCATTCCACGCTGATCAAAACTTCACTTATATAGAAATGAGTTCTGCAAAAGCTTCACATGGAAAAAATTACCTTCTTAGATATAATTCATCGTGGATTTCTGAGGCTCAGAATAATATCTGGCATCAGTACATGAAGGGCTGTGTTCTCCATTATAATTTTAGGCTCGCCACAAGATATTTCCGTCTGTATATTTTATGGACTTCAACTTAGTTGAAGGCAGTTTTTGTTTAGAAACTAGAAGCATGGGGCTGCTCCCAGTCAAATAAACACATCACTAAAGAGAAGGAAAAAGCAAGCCTTATAAGATTGCCTAATTCTTTTCTCTTACCACATCTTTGCTATAAAGACATCAAAAGCAGCCTCATAGTTAAAAAGGAGCCACAACATTTTCAACAGTCTTGCTAAAGGGCAGACTTGCTGCACAGCAGTTTGCCTGCCCAGCTTTTGAATAATGCTTTCACTATGCTCAGTGCTGGCTTAAAATCCCAACTTTGACAGTTTCTCCACCAGTGCTAGTTTCAACATCGCGTTAGTGAAAATAAGAGAGAGTTAGGCAGCTGAGTCAAGTGTTATTTCAAACCTTTCACTGTAACAAACCATCCCTCTCTTCATAAAAGAAGTAATCGCAGTTTTCAACACAGCCGTTCAAATTTTGACGAGAACTCTTCTGTCAAGTAGCTCAATGAGGTAACATGCCATAAGAAATGTCATGAACAAATTCAGGCAGGAAGTCCCAGATAGATAAATAAATTTAAAAAACATTAATCGCCTATAGCTTTCCCAATAGTGAGTTGGAGGAAATAATAATTGCCAATGACAGGAATTTTCCATCTGGTCATATTTAGTTGATTCAAACATAGTTTGAGATATCCAATAACGATTACTTTTCCAAGGCTGAGCTTATGCATGTACGTGGGGACAATATGGAATAGGTTGAAGGCTATATACTTCTCAGCAAGGTGCTGTAACATAAGTAGTTGAGAAACAATAGGTGGGACTTAAGATCAGACCAAATTGGACTGAAGGAGGATTGCCAGCAGGTCAAAGGTACTGCCGGTTGAAATGTGAGAGAGCGTCATAGCCTCTGGTAGAACAGGAGTCAGGGAGAAATTGGATGTTGGAGTAATCAGGCTTTGAACATTTTCCACCTACCTGCCCAGATTATTTGCAATCTACATGCTGGCTTGTTCACCAAGCCAGTATTTCATGTAGGTCAAACTGTTTCCTAATCGACCTTATCTCAAAAAAAGTGCATACAAGATGTTGTTCTTGCAATTTATGCTCATTAGAACTGCAAAGTTTGTATTTTTTGTTTCAGATACAAACTTGTGTTACTGGTCCCTGCATCACTTCCGTGCGTGCTTACTACACCCAATCAACAACCAGTTTGAACAATTCCCACACTACTTAACCACTCATACATAGAATGTTCTGGTGCATTATACAAAAAAGGCAAATTAATTTTTTTTACCTTAAAGGCACCATGACTAGTTTGCAGTACTGCAATATTACGGGATTTGAAAGGCTTCCTAATAGCAAGTTCTGGACACACTGTGAATGACCTGTCAACAGCTAAAACAATTCCCAGGGTAATATGCATCCTTGGGAGCCAGAGCCTGTCACTTAATCTTTGATCAAGATTGATGCATCTCAAAAAATCCGACCAAAGCATAGACCATTGCTCTGAAAAAGGTGTGTTGTACGTGGTCTGCAGAAATAACGCAAGCAATTGAGGACTGATCTACTTTAAATTATAAAAAAAAGTATTTTTGAAATGCATATTCTTCTAACAAGGCAGCATTTTTGCCCACTCCAATTTGCTCTGAAAGCATCAAGCGACGGTCACACAAATTAACTTAGAATCACATTATAGGGCAGGCGTGACAGATTCCCATCCTTGAAGCAGTTCATAAATAAATAGCATTCTCAGCGCAACCTGGGGGCTTTCTCTGTTATTGTCCTGGTTATCATAGAATCATGATGTGGAGATGCCGGCGTTGGACTGGGGTAAACACAGTAAGGAGTCTAACAACACCAGGTTAAAGTCCAACAGGTTTATTTGGTAGCAAACGCCACTAGCTTTCGGAGCGCTGCTCCTTCATCAGGTGAGTAGAAGATCTGCTCATAAACAGCAAACAGGGCATATATCATAGAATCATACAGTGTGGAAGGAGGCCATTCAGCCTATTGAGCCTGCACCAACAACAATCCCATCCAGGCCCTATCCCCATAACCTCACGTATTTAACCTGCTAATCCCCCTAACACTAAGGGGCAATTTACCATGGCCAAATCACCTAACCTGCACATCTTTGAAACGTGGGAGGAAACTGGAGCACTCGGAGGAAACCCACAGAGACACAGGGACAATCCCGGGGCCAGAATTGAACCTCGGGCCCTGGCACCGTGAGATAGCAGTGCTAACCACCGTGCCACCCTTGTGGGTTATACACCCACAAAGCATCAGATTTATTGAATTCAGTTTCACTTTATTGAACTCCTGTCCTCTGACCAGTACCGTAACAATATTGATCCTTTGCTGTGAATATTATTGTGGGTATGTGTACCTAGTGGCTGAAAATCTGTTGCATTAGAAGATAATGGAATGAACTCCATCGAGAAACGAATCTACTCTGCAGAGTGAAAGTTGAAATGGTGTGACCCTATACCAGAAAGGTTGAACAGAATAGTAAATATAGGTAGATTACTGCATTGTTAACAAAGCGAAGAATGTAATGGAAAGATCTTGTGACTATAGTCAGCATCATTTATGAAAAAGTACGATCATGTTTTTTAAACTGACTTCCCCATCCCAATTTCTGCTTAGTAATTCCTTGCCAAGATAAAGTTACAACTTTAGTAACACTGCATTATCTCATCCAAATGCTCATTACCCATGAGAGAGTGTCAGTAGGCTATTCAACCAAATGAGGAATCATAGCCCAAACAGATCCCATCCTCAACCAACATACAAACAAATAAACAAACAGGGGTTGGACAGCAATCAGGGACATAAATCTTCCCCTCCCTATCTCTGAAGCACTAAGGCCAGTTACAACACGTCAACTTGGCTGATGAGCCAACCTGGTCAGAGGATGCTGATTGAAGTTTGGAGACCAAGAAGCTGAGATTTTCATTGGATAAACTCACAAACCCCTTGGGACAGCAAGAATGACTCCCAACAATCTCCAGCCTTAAATGGGTCCATCACATCCATCACAAATTTAAAATGATAGGACATGGCAACATCAAAGCAGTAGAGCCCATCTAAATTGGCATATTATCCAGCGGGATATCTAGAATAATGAGCAAGTACAGGGTTGCTTGCTCACCTCTATTTTGCAAATATATTTTGGGTGGTACAGTGGCACAGTGGTTAGCACTGCTGCCTCACAGCGCCACGAACCCAGGTTCAATTCTGGCCTCGGGTCACTGTCTGTGTTGAGTTTGCACTTTCTCCCAGTGTCTGCGTGGGTTTCAAAGAACAAAGAATGAACAAAGAACAATACAGCACAGGAACAGGCCCTTCGGCCCTCCAAGCCCGTGCCGCTCCCTGGTCCAAACTAGACCATTCTTTTGTATCCCTCCATTCCCACTCCGTTCATGTGGCTATCTAGATAAGTCTTAAACGTTCCCAGTGTGTCCGCCTCCACCACCTTGCCTGGCAGCGCATTCCAGGCCCCCACCACCCTCTGTGTAAAATATGTCCTTCTGATATCTGTGTTAAACCTCCCCCTCTTCACCTTGAACCCATGACCCCTCGTGAATGTCACCTCCGACCTGGGAAAAAGCTTCCCACCGTTCACCCTATCTATGCCTTTCATAATTTTATACACCTCTATTAAGTCTCCCCTCATCCTCCGTCTTTCCAGGGAGAACAACCCCAGTTTACCCAATCTCTCCTCATAACTAAGCCCCTCCATACCAGGCAACATCCTGGTAAACCTCCTCTGTACTCTCTCCAAAGCCTCCACGTCCTTCTGGTAGTGTGGCGACCAGAACTGGACGCAGTATTCCAAATGCTGGGTGCTCCAATTTCCTCCCAAACACCAAAGATGTGTGGGTTAGGTTGATTGGCCATGCTAAAATGTCAGGGCGATTAGCAGGGTAAATGTGTGGGGTTACGGGAATAGAGTCTGGGTGGGATGTGGTCGGTACAGACTCAATGGGCCGAATGGCCTTCTTCTGTGCTGTAGGGATTCTATAATTCTATGATAATAAAACAGCCATTAGTTGAGAATAAGGTTTTAGAAATCTTCTGGCACTTCCCCCTCAAAAAATAAGTTGAGAAAATTTGAAACATTAAGATCTCACCTTTAGTGTCTTATGACAATTGTGGTGTAGGTTTGACAAAAGTAGCATAATTCTAACTGCAGGTGTACAACTTGCAACCTTTTAAAGGGTTATGGGGAAGTAACAGGACAGTAAAGCTAATTTATCATCAGCGGTCAGTAAAAGCCTTGGCAATTTTTGGCAATTGAATCAAAGGCTAAGATCAAAGCCTTGCTGCACCCAATGATGAATGGCCATGAAAAATTAGATGGCAAGCAGGAGGCGGTGGCGCCATGAACATCTCCGCCCTCAATAACAGGGCAGCAAAGCACATCAATCTAAACATCAAGGCTGAAGAGCTTGCAACCACATTCAACTATAAGTGCCGAGTGACGATCTAAAGGTCCCACCATCACAGATGCCAGTCTTTGCCAAATCATTAACATAGATTGTAAATAGTTGAGGCCTCAGCACCAATTCCTGTGGATATTTACAGTTTGCCAACCTGAAAATTACCCATCTATCCTGACTCTTTTTCTTGTGAGCCAATCCTGTAACTAATGTATTGCACCAACACCATGAACTCTTATCTTGTGTAGTAACCTTTTCAAAAATTGATGTGGGCATCACTGGCAAGTCTAGCATTTGTTATCCACCACGAATTGAATACCTTCTGGAAATCCAAATATACGTCATGTACTTATTCCCCTTTATCTTGTTACACCCTCAACGAATTCTAATAAATTTGTCAACACAATTCCCCTTTCACAAAACCAAGTTCCTTTGCTTCCTTACAAATTGATTCTAGCATTATTCCATTGAGTTAGACTAAATGACCAATGTCCTGCTTTCTGTCTCCCTTCTTTGTTGAATAGAAATGTTACATTTGCAGTTTTCCAGGCAGCTGGGACCTATCCAGAATCTAGGGAATTTTGGAAGATTAAAACCAATTCACTGGCTTTCTCCGCAATCATTTTTAATATTGAGGAAGCAGGGGGGCAGCAGGAGGACTTGGACAGGTTAGGAGACCAGGCAAAGAAGTGGCAGATGGAAGACAATGTGGAAAAGTGTGAGGTTATGCACTTCGGAAGGAGGAATGGAGGCATAGACTGTGTTCTAAATGGGGAAATGCTTAGAAAATCAGAAGCACAAAGGGATTTGTAAGTCATTGTTCAAGATTCTCTTAAGATTAAAGCGCAGGTTCAGTCAGCAGTTAGGAAGGCAAATGCAGTGTCAGCATTCATGTCGAGTGGGCTAGCATACAAGAGCAGGGATGTATGTCTGAGGCTGTATAAGGCTCTGGTCCGACCCCATTTGGAATATTGTGAGCCGTTTTGGGGCCCCATATCTAAGGAAGGATGTGCTGGCCTTGGAAAGGGTCCAGAGAAGGTTCACAAGATTGATGCCTGGAATGAACAGCTTGTACGAGGAACTGTTGAGCACTCTGGGTCTGTACTCGTTGGAGTTCAGAAGGATGAGGGGGGATCTTATTGAAACTTACAGGATACTGCTAGGCCTGGATAGAGTGGACGTGGAGAGGATGTTTCCACTAATAGGAAAAACTAGAATCAAAGAGCACAACCTCAGGCTAAAGGGACGATCCTTTAAAAGAGAGATGAGGAGGAATTTCTTCAGCCAGTGAGTGGTGAATCTGTGGATCTCTGCCGCAGAAGGCTGTGAAGGTCATTGAGTGTCTTTTAAACAGAGATGGATAGGTTCTTGATTAATAAGGGGGGTCAGGGGTTATGGGGAAAAGACAGGAGAATGGGGATGAGAAAAATATCAACCATGATTGAATGGCAGAGCAGACTTGATGGCCGAGTGGCCTAATTCTGCTCCAATTTCTTATGGTCTTATTTCTTTTGAAGACCCAAGATGTTGGCTGTCAGGGGACTTGTTAGCTGTTAGACCTGTTAGTTTTCTCAGCGCTCATTCTCTAATGATAGTGACTGTTTTAAATTCCTCCCTCCCTTTTGCCCCATTATTTTCTCTTATTATTGAGATATATCTCAGGTCTTGTACTGTGAAAATAGATACAAAATATTTGTTCCAAGCCTCTGCCATTTCCTTGTTTCCCATTATTAACCAGTCTCATCTTCTAAGGGGCCAGCGTTTACTTTAACCACTTCTTTCTTTTTTTTATACTTGTAGAAGCTTACTGTCTATTTCCATATTTCTTGCCAGTTCACGTTCATATCCTAATTGTCCCTCTTTTTTGTCTTTGAGTCATCCTTTGCAGGTTCCTAAACGTTTCCAAATCACTACCGCTAATTTTCACAGCACTGTTTTTCTTTCAATATGATACTCTCTTTATCTACCTCAGTTAGCCTCAGATGGTGAATTCTGTCCCCCGCATCTAAAAGCATCTGGGTCCTCATACACCACAGGGTCTACAGCAGTTCAAAATGTAACTCACTATTACCTTCTCAAGGGCAACATCCAACAGACAAATAAAATGTTGCTTTTATGTATTTAAACTTGTGATCATTATAAGCTTATAACTGTACCTTCACGTCAGTCTTTACACTGGATTTTCAATGTACATATTACAGTGACCCACATTAGTCTGTTACATCACGAACCAAATTAGCCAAAATGTGTTGCTGAAATACAATTAAATATTTAGGACAGAAATCACTCAAGGAATCAATGAAATTCCAGAATACGAGGTGATTATCTTCCCCACAGCACCTTTGCTGTGCTACCTCTTCATATCTAACCATCTGTTCTCATCCCACTTACACAGCAGTTGTTTGAACTGCTACATTTATTACAGAATAAAAACACATTGCATAAACTTACAGGCTTCCTGTAGGAACTTCTCTCGTACACTATCTGAAGTGGAGTTTTTGCATGTCTTGATAGCAACTGCCATTGCAGGGTTTTCCTGAATAAATAAGCAAGGAAAAAAAAATATATAATTATCAATGTTCACTTAAGTAGTTTGAACTAAACATAGAAATATTATACCATTTAAATTAATAATCATGATCCAGAAAAACAGACAATTTATGGATAAACCACTTATAAATGACAAGAAATTTAATTAAACATTTCAATAGGCAGAAATACTCTTCAGTTAAGACCCAATTTGCTACAAATTCGATAAAGGACCAGCCCTGTGTTTTTCTAAATTACTACAGTATATTCACAAACATTTTTAAGCAATGTATATGGAAATTCATTGAGCAGGCCAGAGTTTTGTCAGAGCACAAACTCTGTTGATGCCATTCTAAGAAGTGAGGGTTATAGCCTTTTCGATTGATTGATGTCCCTGAAGTCCCTTTGACAGGGCAGATATAGGACAGTGTGTGTTGAATGTATAAAAATTTAGCTGAGAATAGATTATATAGTATAGAAAATTCCAGATGTACTCAGTGGGTCTGGCAGGGTCTTTAGAGAGAGAAACAGAGTTAACATTTCAGGTTGTGACCTTTCATCAGAAGTTCTGTTTCCAGATCATATAATGTTTGTGCTGCATTATGTACAGTCTGTGCACCACTCATATGCCCCAAAGATGCTTTATCCCTGTTGGCTGCGAGGGGAAGTGTTATAAAACATCAGTACCAACTAACTAAACAAAACAGGACAAATAAGGTGCCCGAGTACTTTAGATGGGTCAGTTTTTGTCCAATGTGTGCAGGAGGGTTTCCTGACACAGTATGTAGATAGGCCAACAAAAGGCGAGGCCACATTGGATTTGGTACTGGGTAATGAACCAGACCAGGTGTTGGATCTGGAGGTAGGGGAGCACTTTGGTGATAGTGACCACAATTCGGTTACGTTTACTTTAGCGATGGAAAGGAATAGGTATATACCGAAGGGCAAGAGTTATAGCTGGGGGAAAGGAAATTATGATGCGATTAGGTGAGATTTAGGATGCATAGGTTGGGGAAGGAAACTGCAGGGGATGACACAATTGAAATGTGGAGCTTGTTCAAGGAACAGCTACTGGGTGTCCTTGGTAAGTATGTACCTGTCAGGCAGGGAGGAAATGGTCGAGTGAGGGAACTGTGGTTTACTAAACAAGTTTAATCTCTTGTGAAGAGGAAGAAGGAGACTTATGTAAAGATGAGACGTGAAGGCTCAGTTAGGGCGCTTGAGAGTTACAAGTTAGCCAGGAAGGACCTAAAGAGAGAGTTAAGAAGAGCCAGGAGGGGACATGAGAAGTCTTTGGCAAGTAGGATCAAGGAAAACCCTAAAGCCTTCTATAGGTATGTCAGGAATAAAAGAATGACTAGGGTAAGATTAGGGCCAGTCAAGGACAGTAGTGGGAAGTTGTGCGTGGAGCCTGAAGAGATAGGAGAGGCGCTAAATGAATATTTTTTGTCAGTATTCACGCAGGAAAAAGACAATGTTGTCGAGAAGAATACTGAGATACAGGCTACTGGACTAGATGGGATTGAGGTTAATAAGGAGGAGGTGTTAGCAATTCTGGAAAGTGTGAAAATAGATAAGTCCCCTGGGCCGGATGGGATTTATCCCAGGATTTTCTGGGAGGCTAGGGAGGAGATTGCAGAGCCTTTGGCTTTGATCTTTAGGTTGTCATTGTCTATAGGAATAGTGCCAGAAGACTGGAGGATAGCAAATGTTGTCCCCTTGTTCAAGAAGGGAAGTAGAGACAACCCTGGTAATTATAGACCAGTGAGCCTTACTTCTGTTGTGGGCAAAGTTTTGGAAAGGATTATAAGAGATAGGATTTATAATCATCTAGAAAGGAATAATTTGATTAGGGATAGTCAACGCAGTTTTGTGAAGGGTAGGTCGTGCCTCACAAACCTTATTGAGTTCTTTGAGAAGGTGACCAAAGAGGTGGATGAGGGTAAAGCAGTTGATGTGGTGTATATGGATTTCAGTAAAGCGTTTGATAAGGTTCACCACGGTAAGCCATTGCAGAAGATATAAAGGCATGGGATTGAGGGTGATTTAGCGGTTTGGATCAGGAATTGGCTAGCTGTAAGAAGACAGAGGGTGGTAGTTGATGGGAAATGTTCATCCTGGAGTTCAGTTACTAGTGGTGTACCGCAAGGATCTGTTTTGGGGCCACTGCTGTTTGTCATTTTTAGAAATGACCAGGATGAGGGCATAGAAGGATGGGTTCGTAAATTTGCAGATGACACTAAAGTCGGTGGAGTTGTAGACAGTGCGGAAGGTTGTTGCAAGTTACAGAGGGACATAGATAAGCTGCAGTGCTGGGCTGAGAGGTGACAAATGGAGTTCAATGCGGAAAAGTGAGAGGTGATTCACTTTGGAAGGAGTAACAGGATTACAGAGTACTGGGCTAATGGTAAGATACTTGGTAGTGTGGATGAACAGAGAGATCTCGGTGTCCATGTGCAGAGATCCCTGAAAATTGGCACCCAGGTTGATAGGGTTGTTAACAAGGCGTACGGAGTGTTAGCTTTTATTGGTAGAGGGATTGAGTTTCGGAGCCAGGAGGTCATGTTGCAGCTGTACAAAACTCTGGTGTGGCCGCACTTGGAGTATTGCGTACAGTTCTGGTCACCGCATTATAGGAAGGATGTAGATGCATTGGAAAGGGTGCAGAGGAGATTTACCAGGATGTTGCCTGGTATGGTGGGAAGCTCTTATGAGGAAAGGCTGAGGGACTTGAGGTTGTTTTCATTAGAGAGAAGAAGGTTAAGAGGTGACTTAATAAAGGCATACAAGATCATCAGAGGATTAGATAGGGTGGATAGTGAGAGCCTTTTTCCTCGGATGGTGATAGCTAGCACGAGGGAACATAGCTTTAAATTGAGGGGTGATAGATATAGGACAGATGTCAGAGGTAGGTTCTTCACTCAGAGTGGTAAGGGCGTGGAATGCCCTGCCTGCAGCAGTAGTGGACTCGCCAACATTAAGGGCATTTAAATGGTCATTGGATAAGCATATGGATGATATTGGAATAGTATAGGTTAGATGGGCTTTAGATTGGTTTCACTGGTCGGTGCAACATCGAGGGCCAAAGGGCCTGTCCTGCGCTGTAATGTTCTATGTGTTCTTTATGTCAAGATCCTGTAAACCTTGACTCACTTGGTACAATCTTCCAAAGAGTCAGAAAATTCTTGTTTCAAGATCTATTCCAGGATTTGAGAACATAATCGAGGTTAACACTTCAGTGAGGTGCTAAGAATGCAAACATCAACGAAGATGCCATCTTTCGGCGAAGACATTAAACCCAGATCGCATGCATGCTTTAGTGCCCATGGCATTACTAAAAATTAAACAGGAAATTCTCCTGGGGTTCTGACAATAATTTTCTTTCAATTAACACAATAGATTAATGTCATTCTTGTTATTGCGCTTTGTGGGGTTTTGCTGCACTCAACGTTGCGGCAACTTTTGCCTACAAAAAAATAAACTCACTGCACCAGAAAGTATTTCATTGTATGCAAAACACTTCAACAGTTCAGAGCTGTCCTATAACACTAGCTAAATGCAAGCCTCTGAAGCAATTTAGTCTTGAATCTGTAAATTAAGCAAAGTACATGAGATCTTTAAAAGTCACTCGGCACCTCAATCTGCTTTATTACACATGGTGCAAATTTTGTTTTAAGAAGTCGAACATGATTTTCAAATGTACCCAGACTTGCTGACTGGCTCAGTTATGAAAATGACACCTTGTTATTTTCTAAACGAGACTAGCAATTATGAATTTCTTACCCAGCTCTGGCTATAAGAAGAAACAAATATTTAACAGATCTTATAGTACAACTACAATCATTTTAGGTCTTCACAAAAGAGCAGGCAGATTTAAACAGGTTCCCAGAACTCAAAGAGACAAGGAGAGAAGCTCTGATACTGTTTTTGCACGTTAGCTTTCATTCACTATCATATTGCCAGAGGTTGAAACTTGACCACTTGTTCACAGGTGAAAACAACAACTTGCCCTTTACTGAAGCCTCTCCATTTGGTTATACTTATCAGATGCCCCACCTAAGCTGCATCAATATTGACCTGGCTAGTAACGGTAGCAAGGTGATTGTGGACTGGAGAAGTAATTCAGAGGCCTGGACTTGTGACCCAGAGACATGACTTCAGAATCCACCAAAGCAGCTGTGGAATTTAAATTCAATTAATAAGATAAATCAGGAATAAAACAGTGATCATGAATCTACCGAGTTGTCACTAATATTCTGTTTGCTGATATCCTTTACGGAAGGAATCTGCAATCCTTACCCAGTCTGACTCGAGATTCACTGCGATGTCTTAACTGTCATCTGTAATGTTCCCAAAGGTAACTAGGGATTGGCAATAAATTCTGTCCTACCCAGTGGTGTCTCCACATCCCAAACATCAATAAGATAAAATCATCAAATGACATCATAGTCCCTTCCTCTACTTTGTTACCTTTCGACATGGCTGTTCCAAGTGGTCAATCTTCCATGTCCTAACCTCTGTAAAAACTTGTGGTCATCCAAATCTCTGCTGCCTGTCTTTGTAAGTTTTAACAAGTTACATTCAGCTATCACCCCTATGCTCATTCACCTACACTGGCCCCAAGTTAAGCAACACCTTGATTTTAAATTCTCATCCTGTTTCAAATCCCTCCATGGCCATGCCCTTCCCTAGCTCTGCAATCTTCTCCAGACCTATAACCATCCAAAATATCTGTGCTCCTCCAATTCCGACCTCCTGAACATCTCTGATTTTAATCACTCTATCAGTAGCGGCCATGCCATCAGTTGCCAAGGCTCAGAGTTGTGGAATTCCCTCCCTCAGCCTCTCCACTGCTCCATTTCACTTGCGTCCTTTGAGACCTATCTCCCTAAAGCATACCTCTTTGATCAAGCTTTTAGTCAACTGTCGTCGTGGCTCCACAAAACAGATTACAGAGTCATTTATTTCTCGCCATAGGACCTCATTGCAAGACCCCATTGCTGTATTTTCTTATGTTATAATTGTGACTACTTAAAAAGTATTTCACTGGTTCTGAAGCACTTGGGTGCATCCTGAGATCATGAAAAATAAGTTAAAAGTGGGTGGCACGGTGGTTAGCACTGCTGCCTCACAGCGCCAGGGACCCGGGTTCGATTCCCAGCTTGGGCCACTGTCCGTGCGGAGTTTGCACATTCTCCCCGTGTCTGTGTGGGTGCTCCGGTCCTCCCACAGTCTGAAAGACGTGCTGGTTCGGTGCACTGACCCGAACATGCGCCGGATTGTGACGACTAGGGGAATTTCACAGTAACTTCGTTGCAGTGGTAATGTAAGCCTTACTTGTGACTAATAAATAAACTTTATTGTGGAGATGTTGGATCAAAGTTAAGAACATAAGAACTAGGACAGGAGTAGGCCATCTGGTCCCTCGAACCTGCTCCGCCATTCAATAAGATCATGGCTGAGCTTTTTGTGGACTCAGCTCCACTTACCCGCCCGCTCACCATAACCCTTAATTCCTTTACTGTTCAAACATTTATCTATCCTTGCCTTAAAAACATTCAATGAGGTAGCCTCATCTGCTTCACTGGGCAAGGAATTCCACAGATTCACAACCCTTTGTGTGAAGAAGTTCCTCCTCAATTCAGTCCTAAATCTGCTTCCCCTTATTTTGAGACTATGCCCCCTCGTTCTAGTTTCACCTGCCAGTGGAAACAACTTCCCTGCTTCTATCTTATCTATTCCCTTCATAATCTTGTATGTTTCTATAAGATCTCCCCTCATTCTTCTGAATTCCAATGAGTATAGCCCCAGTCTACTCAGTCTCTCCTCATAAGCCAACCCTCTCAACTCCGGAATCTACCTAGTGAATCTCTTCTGCACCCCCTCCAGTGCCAGTATATCCTTTCTCAAGTAAGGAGACCAAAACTGTACACAGTACTCCAGGTGTGGCCTCACCAGCACCTTATACAGCTGCAACATAACCTCGCTGTTTTTAAACTCCATTCCTCCAGCAATGAAGGACAAAATTCCATTTGCCTTCTTAATTACCTGCTGCACCTGCAAACCAACTCCTTGAGATTCCTGCACAAGGACACCCAGGTTCCTCTGCACAGCAGCATGCTGCAATTTTTTACCATTTAAATAATAGTCCATTTTACTGTTATTCCTACCAAAATGGATGACCTCACATTTACGAACATTGTACTCCATCTGCCAGATCCTCGCCCACTCACTTAGACTATGTATATTCCTTTGCAGACTTTCAGCATCCTCTGCACACTTTGCTCTGCCACTCATCTGACTGTCATCTGCGAATTTTGACACACTACACTTGGTCCCCAACTCCAAGTCATCTATGTAAATCGTAAACAATTGCAGTCCCAACACTGATCCCTGAGGTACACCACTAGTCACTGATCGCCAACCAGAAAAACACCCATTTACCCCACTCTTTGCTTTCTGTTAGTTAACCAATTCTCTATCCGTGATAATACATTACCCGTAACACCGTGCACCTTTATCTTATGCAGCAGCCTTTGGTGCGGCACCTTGTCAAATGCCTTCTGGAAATCCAGATATACACATCCACAGGTTCCCCATTGTCCACTGCGCATGTAATGTTCTCAAAGAATTTTACCAAATTAGTCAAACATGACCTGCCCTTCATGAACCCATGCTGTGTCTTACCAATGGGACAACTTATATCCAGATGTCTTGCTATTTCTTCCTTGATGATAGACTCAAGCATTTTCCCTACTACAGAAGTTAAGCTAACCGGCCTACCGTTACCCGCCTTTTGTCTACCTCCTTTTTTAAAGAGTGGCGTCACATTTGCTGTTTTCCAATCTGCGGTCAAGTACTTTTCCAGTGGAAAGGAGGTAAATTTGAGGGCAAGTTTCCTAGACACTTGCACAGCCTATTTACAGATCAGAGTGTAGCTAAAGCATACTTTCACCTGGGAACAAGATGTGGTATGCAAATACCATAAAAATAAGTAGACAGTACAGAATTTGAGTATTGCTGAAAAAAGAGACAAAGCTTTTCTCATCAGGATGCTGCAGAAATAACAATATAAGGGGAAAACAACAATTTAAAATGTTCAATAGTTTTGATTTCAATTCATTTTAAAAATCAACATCACCAGAGATTTCTTGAAACTTGCAGGTGTGTTCTGATCTTCACACAATCCAATGCTTCAGGTAGTATAACTTTTAAAATATTTACTCAATCAATGGAAGTTATGCACTGAAGATTCTTTTTCTCAAATGCAGTGATCGAAACAATGAAAGAGTTTTAAAAAGGTACAAAAAGTGTTTCTTAAAATTGTTGCATGATTAGCATGGCAGATGAGGGACATATGATGAATAGTTTGATTCACGAGTTCCGGCATGCACACAGCACGCATTATTAGTTTCACCAGCACGCACTCCATGCCGAAGGAAAATCTATCAGAATTTTTCAGAAATGTAATTTTTAATGAATCCAACTAATTAAATTTCACGTGTGTGTTGATTTACCATGGAACTGACACAACAAACTTGTTTGAGACTAGCATTAATCAATCAATGGACACAACAGCATATGAATACAATAACAAACTTTTGTTTGCCCAATTCTGTTTCTGGACCTCTGATCATGTTTTTCAATTAAAACTCAGCCATCCCCTTACTGAAGCAGAAACTGATCTGATTTCCTATCAAGCATTACAAAATGAACAAATGATTGGTGCTGTATTTGGTGTTGTTGCTTTCACGAATTAAAGGTCTAGTAAGGTCTAAGGTATTGCTTTGGTGGTGCAAATGAACATGGTTCACCTTTTGCCTTCTGTCATCATTACAAGAAAACATTTGCAACATTTGAAATAAAAGTCAGGCACAAGGGCTTGATTTTCTTGGAGTCGGGTTGACTTAAGTTTTTTTTAAAAAATGGCAAGCGAAACCCATATACTAAAATCGTGTCCCTATTTCCAGCAGATTCCATTTGTGTCAGTGGAGGGGAGGGAGCAGGGCATGAATCATACAGGCGGGGGAACCAACACTCAAGCAGAGCCATTGGAATTAGTGCTGAGTTCAAGCAGGCTCCATTTTGTTTGCACCAAAGGCCTGAACCTATATTCTGACAGTTACTATGTTAAGGAGGAGACATAAACACTCTTGAAGGGCATAGGAGGTTTGTTAATTAACATGATTTGGAGTTACTTAATTCCTTAGTCCTTTAAACAAGAAAAAAACAGAGGATGCACCTGTTAAAGTAAAAAACAAACACACAGCTGGAGTGCATTGATTGACAGGCCACCTGATGCAATTTAGAAAATAAAATTCACCTATTCCTACAGTTACAATAGACTTCATTGTTGACATCTTCCAAGGTTACTAATACAGCTAAGCCCATTATGAATTTGTGTCTGAGTTTCAAATGCTCCAAAGTCACTTAGTTTAGTTGTAGGCTGAGTTCAGATTTTGCTGACAGTCTTAATAGGCTATTAAAGAATTCACAGTCCTTGATGTCATTAGTGAATAGAAGTTTGCTTTTATAATGGATTGACCACTTAAAATGATTTAGAATCTTTGAATAGATTTTCAGGAATTGGAGTTTGTTTTTCGGTATCAAGGAGTAAGAACTTGCTTTTTTGTTAGAAGTTTATATTTTTTCATCTCAACGTGACTCCTGAGGTCCATCCATAGTGGATACTGAATGAATGGATAAGGAAGTGGTACATAAGTATGAAGTAGCATGGGGAAACATGGAGATAGCACAGGGATTTGAGATGGTACGGAGATGGCATGAGAAAATAATGCTAAAAGGATATTCTACTCAAATTGTCTTTCTTTTTGGCTCCAGACTCCTTAAGCTGTAAGCATCACATTTTGGCAAATAGACTGCCTCCATGGTAGCCATCAGGAGATATTTTTCAGGTTTTTTAGCCCTGCAATTTGGGGCCTTTTCACAAGAGCCTTGCTCCAGTGAACCACTCATATGAACATGAGGCAAACTGGCATTTGAACCTGATGTTCCCCAATGAGATTCCACTCTCCTGCTGGAACTATATCAATTTTCTGTCTATATTGTCTTTAACCTTGTCACAAAGCTTTAATTTCTGAATTACTTACAGGGCTCATGTAAATTCCTTGATGCACATCACCGAACTGCCCCTCTCCAATGCAGCGCCCCAGTTCAATTCTTTCCCTCTGTATCTCATAATCCCTGGCTGTAAAAAGTGGAGAAAATTAGTTATTAAATCAACTTTCGTGACAAATTATATTTTCGTGTTTATAAAGTGAGAAAAGGTTACACACTAAATGACACACAAGTTGGCACAATTATATTCATCCAACAGGCAGCAAGCACAATAATCAGGCAACAATTAATAAACAGTTTCATTACCTTCATCTATCCCATAGCTTTCTGCATTGCAATTGGGAGTAGGGGGAAGAAAATCAAAAGCAGTGTACATTACAGTTTCTGTAGATAAGTATGGAACAAAGCAATTTATGTAGCATAGTATTGCAATGAATGCTGAACAATGGATTAAACCATTAGTTCTTCTGTGCAAAAAGCTACAAACACACAAAAGAAACTAACAATTTAGTGTAAAAATTTTTATACATGGAAAAATTAAGACGGTGGTTTTCTCTCGTTATAAATTGGTAGAGCAAAAAAAAGAATCTGCATTTACACATCCCTTTTCATAATCTCAGGGTGCCCGAAAGAATTTCCAGCCAATTAAGTACTTCTGAAACGTTGTAATGTAGTAAACATAGTTGTATACTGCAATCTCTCATGCAGAAATGTGGTAAAAACCATACAATCTATTTTCTTGACGTTGGTCGAGGTATGAACATGGGCCAGGACACCGGGTATATGCTTCTGCTCTTCTTCAAAATAGTGCCCTAGGATCTTCCACATCCAAATGAGAGAGCAGGTGGGGCCTCGGTTTAACATCTCACCCCAAAGATGGCACCTCCGACAGCGCAGTCAGGGTAAAATAATGGTTTGTGGCATAATTTAAATGATTCTTGTTATTTGATCAATTTATAAAGATTTTATTAAACTTTGAACTTGTACACTGACCAAATAGTATGTTCAAGAGAAAAGTCTATGTGGAATAAACCAAAATAGTAAAAGCACAGAGAATAATAACAATTACCAATCTTTATATAGTGTCTTTAATGCAATAAAACATTCCAAGGCACTTCACAGGAGCATAAGAAAACAAAATATAACAGAGTCACACAAGGAGATATTAGATAAGATAACCAAAACCTTGGACAAAGAAGTGGGTTTTAAGGAGTTTCTTAAAAAGGAAAATTAGATCGAGAGGTGGAGAAGGGCAGCAGGGAGAAATCCATGGGGCATCGGCAAATGAAGGCACTGCCACCAATGATGCAGTAATTATAATTGGGGATGCCAGATTTATAATTGAAGAGGCTAGAATTAGCTGAGCACTGATATCTTTGGACAGTTAAAAGGTTGGAGGCAAGGTCATTTAGCGATTTAAAAACATGCAAAAAAAGAGAATTTTAAAATCGAGATGTTTGAATGGGAGTCATTGTTGGTCAGTGGACACAGATGTGAAATGCAACCAGGTGCAAGCTAGGACATGGTCAGCAGAGTTTAGGATGACCGCAAGTTTACACAGGATAGAATATGGCAGACCAACCAGGAGTGCATTGGAAAAGTCAAGTCTAGAGGAACAAACGCATGAATAAGGGTTTCTGCAGCAGATGAGCTGAGGCAAGGACAAAAGCGGATCATGGCACGTTGGTGGACATAGGCAGTCTTAATGATGGTATAAATGTGGTCAAAGGGTCATGCCAGGGTGAAATGTCATGCTACGGTTGCAAACAGTCTGGTTTAGTCCCATAATTGCCAGGGAAGCAGATGGAGTCAGTAGCGTGGCAACAAAGCTAGAGGTGGGACTGAAAACAATGGTTTGGACATTTTATTACAGTAAAGGTGCTATAAAAATATAAGTTGTTGTTGTTTAGTCAATGCATTATTTAATTGAAATAAATTTCTGCTCATCCAGTACTGGATGCCGGATAAGCTGTCTGATAATTTAGCAACAGTGAAGGAGTCAGAGAGATGGTTACAAATAAAACCATAGCACAAAGTTACATGAAATTATTTTCAGCTTTGGCAATGAACTATTTCAACTGTAGAACTTCTAAATTTGTCAAAAACAAAGTATTTAGAGAAGCTTGATCACCAAAAGGAGGATGTTCCACATGTACTATACAGACAGAAAGTCTAATGAGGAAATGGCTGGAGAAGAGAGGAAATTAGAGAATAACATCAAAGGGAGATTATTCAAACAGATGAGAGACAGAGATGATTATGGGGAGGGAAGGTCGATGGTGCAGGCAAATGCAGGAGACAGAAGCAGGGGAGAAAATGGATCATGGATATATTGGGCTGGATGCAGTTGGCTTATGTGGAATGTGTGAGGGCAGCGCAGGACAAACAGAGCTGAAGATCCATGGCAGTCTACAATTTGAAAAGAAGATGACGCTAAACAGAGAACAACAATCACCCCAAGTCCGAACTCAGCCCACTCACGATAACCCACTGCCCTCCAACCCACCAAGAGTTCATCCAATCCCGTCTCAAAAATATTTGAAGACTCCACCTCCACTCTGTGTGAAAAAGCTTTGCCTCATCTGTGTCTCAAATGGACGCCACCCCATTTCCAAATCATAACCCCCCCAGCTAGACATTTTGGAAAGATGATAGCATTAAAGAACGAACAAAGGTCACCAAATATTAGTCAAATGGACACTATTATCAATGCTGTAGTCACAGAATCGTTACAGTATAGAAGGCAGCCATTTGGCCCATCAAGTCTGTTCTGGCTCTCTGAAAGAGCATTCCACCCAGCCCACACCCCCACAAGAGGAAACACCCTCGCCACATTCTCTCTGCCCAGGCCCCTCAGAATCCCAAGTTCCAATCAAGCTGCCCTCTACCCCTCCAAACTCCAGCGGGCACAAGCTGAGCCTGTCCAACCCTTCCCCACAGAGTGATTGCAGAATTATTGTATGATTAGCATACGTCAATCTGCATCCCTTCCAACAAGAAAAACACGAAGTCTTCAAATTTGGATCACCTTCAGTGCTTTGTGAATCAGTAGTATACAGAGCTATCCCACTGTCCTTTCATCTCATCTCAGAGATCTGGGGTCAAAGGAATGAAAGGGAGCAGCAAATAAAGCATAATCATTTTAACTGTAACATAGAATGATGCATTTAACTAAACGTTCAGCGTGGGCATTTGGATTTTCCTTGATTTGCACACACAACTTCAATTATCTATTTATCAGGAAAGTTTACTTCGCTTTAATATAAAAATTTGCCTAAAATTGCTTGTAAAGAGTTCTGCTAGTTGGACAAATTGGACCACATGATTAATGTATTTGTGCAGAGCTTCTAAAACATAGGCTGTTAAAAGATACCAGGAAATATGGGTTTTCTCCTTTAATCCCAAATTAACAGTGAATCGTATCAAAGTCTTATGGTGCGGTGATAGCAGCTCTACCTCCAAGTCAGAAGCTCCAGGTTTAAGTCCCACTCCGGGACCTGTTGGCCACAGAAGGAACTTCCATAATATGGCCAGACTGATTGTCAACCAGCAAAACCTTCCAATACATTTATGTTAGGCACTAAGAGCAGGAGAGTCTCCATGTCAGAAGCTGCAGAAGGCAACGGCAAACCATAGTATCTTGCCAAGTGTAACCATGGACCATCACATGGTTGTCAACAGCCTCTTAGGCAGAGAGAGAGAGAGAGAGCTAATTTCGATTGGCAGAAATGGTTCTAGGCCATTTCAAAACAGTGGTCTGAGTGAGGAAGGCAGCAGAGGTTAAAAACGATTGTTCTATCCGTGGAGTCTGAGGAGACCTCCTGCATTTCCTTGTTCCACAAAATGAATATTGTTAACAAAACAATTTCTGTACAAAATGGCTGCTGTGTTTCCCACATTACAACTGTGACTACACTTGGAGTACTTTATAGGTAGTAAAGCACATTTGGGACATCCTGGCATCATGAAGGGGTTATATAAATGCAAGTCTTTCTTTTTATAATGCCTTTTACCTGCCTCCTCTCCTTCATCGAGCACCCATACCTTCCCCTCCCATTGCAAACTTAATCTCAAAATATCCTTATCACGGTACTTTTATCTTCACTTGCCAACTCCCCTCCCTCACAATTGCTCACCACTATCCGAGTGCCTTCATACCCTCTCACAAACCATGACCATCCCAATCAGCACAATATCCAACAACTCTCTGTCAGGTGGACTATATCCTTAACAGTCCTGTCCATATCACAAGTGCCATAACTATTGCTCCAAGTGGTCTGACATGCCGCAATTTCTATCTCAGTTCTCCAAGGTCTTTGTACCAGAAGCAATGTTCCTGACCAGTTCACAAATGCCAGAATCACTTGCCCAATATTAGAGATTGAGATAACTCCCCCAAATCCTGACTTGTATGATATGCAGATCCCATTTATTTATCTGCAACAATGTTCATAGCATCTCCCTGAGTCACAATGAGTTAAAATGGATACAAGGTAGTTAACTTAGTTTAATAGCAATCATGGGTTTATTTTCCAAACAAATATAGACACATGAGAGCCTGGAAGTATCAATGGCACTCCTACTCCGTATTGAAACAGTTTAATTTAATCATAGAAACATAGAAAATAGAGTAGGCCATTCGGCCCCTCAAGCCAGCTCCACGATTCAATATGATCATGGTTGATCCTGAAGCTCAAAACCATACTCATGCACTCTCCCCTTCACAGCTTGAAAGTCTAGAAATCTATTTCCTTCTTAAATATATTCAGTGACTTGGCCTTCTGTAGTAGAGAATTCCACAGGTTTACCTCCCAATGAGTGAAGAAATTTCTCTTCATCGTAGTCCTTTGTACATCAACATTTCTCAATCTATTACCATTTGAAGAATACTCTGCCATTCTCCTTCTCTGTTCAAAGTAGATAAATTCACATCTTTCCACATTATGCTGCACCTGCTATGTATTTATCCATTCACTCAACTTGTCTGAATCACCTCGAAGCCTCTTAAAACCCTCCTCAGCACTCGCATTCCCACCAAGTTGCGTGTTGCCAGCAAACTTGGAAAAATTACTTTTGGTTCCCTCATCCATTTATTCCTAATCTCAGTTTCCTATTTACTAATCTTTTCTCAAACACTGCAAACCGGAGGTTCATATGATATACTCTGTCCTAATGGTCATTTCACTTTACACCATAGGCAGTTAGCATATATGCAAAGAAAAAGGTGCAATTTTGTCCACCTTTGCTTTTGATATGAACTCATTGGTGTGTGCTGATTATAGGATCATGAAGCCTGGGCTTCATTCATCCACTGATACTTGCTTCCAATTGGCTGCTGCTAAGTATGTGCTTGGTAAAAACAACCAGATTCATGGCCTTGCCAAGAACAACACTACCCCTGTCCACCATCATGAATTGAAAGACGGGAAGACAGTGGCGTATTGGTAATGTCACAAGACTAATAACCTACAGGCTTAGGTTAACGCTCTGGAGACACTGGTTTGAATCCCACCACAGCAGTTGGTGGAATTTAAATTCAATTAATTAAGAAATTTGAAATTGAAAGCTAGTCTCATTAATGGTGACCCCAAAACTATCATTGCTTACTGTAAAAACATATCTGGTCTACTGTGTTTTCAGAAAATAAATCTGCCATTCTTACCTTGTCTGGACTACATGTGACTCCAGACCCACTCTTAACTACCCTCTGAAATGGTCTAGCATATCACTCAGTTGTACCAAACCCTTACAGAAAAATTGAAGTAAATGGAGCAGGTGGCAGCTGACTCAAGGAGAATTAGTGATAGGTAACAAATGCTGACTTTGTCAGCGATGTTGACATCCCAAGAAAGATTAAACAAAAACATGATTTCAGAATAAATTTGGAGCAAAAATAGGACTTGGAAAAATGAGCACCAGAAATTTACTTATACTAAATTTCCAGTGATTTTTGACTGGACTAATACATTTCAA
Organism: Mustelus asterias; assembly: GCF_964213995.1. Classification (NCBI taxonomy): domain Eukaryota; kingdom Metazoa; phylum Chordata; class Chondrichthyes; order Carcharhiniformes; family Triakidae; genus Mustelus; species Mustelus asterias. Next base: position 20,437,897 of record NC_135807.1, read on the forward strand.
TTCCTGAGCACTCAATATTATAAGGTGAGGTGACAACTTCTCGAAGATGCAAGTAATTTGTTTTCTATTCAGCAACAGGTTCACAGGAGGTCAAATAACCAAAGATGAAAATTAAACACTTGCTAAGAAGCTGAAATAAAACACAGAAAATCGAAGGTAGTCAGTCAGTATGACAGCGTGAATAAACAATCCCATCTAAAGCCTCATTTCATCATTCAGACACTGACTGACTTAGTCTACATTTTCAGCTTTTCTGTTTTGTCAATTCATTTATTAATTCATGGCAATGTTTGAGACAGAAGCAAACATAGAACAATGATATGTTTCAAATCTTTAAAGCGTTGCTCCTCCCAATCTCTAATTTCTTCTTGCCCTGCAACCCTTGGAGATATCCGCACACCCCCAATTCCAGCCTCTTGAGCATCCTTGATGTTAGTGACTTCATCATTGGCATCTGTCCCTTCAGCTGCTAAGGACTTAAGCTCTGGAAATCCCCCACTGAAATCCACCACCTCTCCTGCTCCCTCAACTTCTCCACCTCTCTTTCCTCCTCCAAGCCACTCCTTAAAATCTAATTCTTTGACCAAGCTTTTCGTCCTCATGTGGCGCTGTGCCAAAATGTGTTTGGTAACACCCTATGAAACACCTTGAGATGTTGGACAACATTAAATGTACTATTGAAATACGTGTTGCAGTTGCATAATGTTTGTTACAAGGGATTATTAGCCTTTTCCTCTAGCAGACGTCAAAACATTGGAATTTTCAAAGAAAATGTGTAGCAATATTGATCTGTCTCAGAAAATACATCAATATTTGTAATTAAAAGTGTAAATAATATATAACTGAGAAAATAATAGGAGATTTTAAACTGTCCCATGAATGTGCATTTTTTTTTCACTTACAGCACTCATGCAGTATGGTCATTCAAGTTTAGCATTAGGTGCTACCGTAATTTACTACCCCAAATACCAGTGATATAGTATAGGGTACGTTATGGAAAACAGCACTCACAAAAATTCAAGTAACAGTTGTAGTCAAATCTACTGTCATGCTTCGTATGAGCTATTCAACTAGTCCAGTCATAAACAACTTGTAAGTATCCATTATCCATTCATCGTGACCACAGATCACTGTGCAATTTGGATGAATCACTGCAGAAATTCATTCACCCTCAGTTCTCCCATGATCAATATACTCTGTACTACTTCAATACTGCAGTGCTAATCACAGAACCGTCTTTTCATATTTTAAAGAGCTGTGTCCAAAGAAAAAATATGAAGCAGAATAATGGGACCAAATAGCCAAGCACTTTGCTTTACTTTGGGTTTGAAAAGAAACAAATGTTAACAATTTATCAAATGCCACTGGATTAAGTATTAACAAAACTAACCAGCAGTGAGTAACTTCACTCAGCCACACAAGTTTCAAGAAGTGCTCAGCACAAGAAACAAACTGGTGCCTGAAGATTTAGCTTTTGAACAAGGGACTATGAAATTGAATGACATATTCTATACAACAGCATTCTAAGTATTTTTAAACAATGTCAAAAACTATTTTTAAGCAAGTTGTTTTTCCACTGTAAATCTAGCCAGCATTTGAATGAACTCCGAATGCCTCAGATGAGACACACTTGTACAAACCCGATGCCTATGTACACATTTCCTATTCAACAGACGTTTAAATATGAGCCACATACAGCCATTACACGAGCAAATGTACTTACTGGAGGGCATGGTGTATGTGTCCTCTTCATCTATGATCTCTGCATAGTCATCGGTTTCTGCAAGTGAAGAACCACGCATTTTAGTTGAGTTTGCTCAAGGCACAAACCGTTTCTAATTAAAAACTTAGACACACAGCAGAAGGAAGAAGATTAATGTCCCCTTTCCTTTTAGACAGGGCTGAAGCCCACGCTTTTGAAAAAAAAACTCTTAGATTTCACTGAACCGCTATTACAGAAAGTGACGTCTGTGGACAGCCAGAATGCAAAGCTATTTCTGGAGAATAAGATGACATCATCCAGTCATAAGTACAGCCTTCCCTCTAGAAAAAGGAAGAACAGCAAGTAGGGGGATGATTCCTGACGGGATGGAAAAAGCATCAACAAATGTTAAACAAAACAGAAAAGCTATGACCTGTGTTTGAAACACGCTGTGGTTTAAATTAAGCAAACTTCACATACAAGGTCTGTATGCCACAGCAAGCTCAAAAATTGCAAAAACCCTTTATGTTGGCCCCCTGTGATTTACATAAAATGTCAAGGCTCTATCTGGCCAAGGTTATTATCGAGCAGTACAACACAAGGGAAAACAAAGGTGGTCTTTGCCCAGAATTCAGTTCTGATGACTTCCCACACATTAACATTTCTGGCACTTTGCCTTGTAACTATGGTTAAAAAGAAGTATTTCATTTGGAACATTCGTGCTAGTTAAATGTAACGTAACTTGAGAAAAATATTTCCTTGGAATATATTCTTTTGAATACACATCCTGCAGTGTTTCAAGATTTGGGTAAATACCTAATGGATTTCCCAGAAAAGTGAAGTACAAAATTTGTACTTGCACTTTACGGTTTCAATGTAATAAAATGTCCCAGGACAATAAAAAATATCAGAGTGAGTAAAATGGCAAGTTCAGGGTAGTAAGTAAATGTGAGAGAGATAGATTTTGATAAGTTTTTGAAGGAGGGTAGCAAATCAAAGCTGGGTGGTATAAGGAGAGGATTCTGAAATAAGCGGCTGAAATGGTTCTGCTGTCAAAAGTAAAGGAGGAATGCAAAGTGAGTCATAAGAATGAATGATATGTACAGAAACAGAATCTGCATTGAGATGGAATGATAGGAAGTGGTGGGGCCATGAAAAGCATCTGTGGACAAGTGCAAGGATTTTGAAATCCATCCAAAAACGCCATCAAGTGAAAAAGTGAAAATGGAGGCAAGTCAACAAAGGGGCAGTACTGGCAGGCATGTGGGTGGTGGAGTGTTGAACATATAGCAATTTCCTGTAGGGGAGAATTTTGATGTCTGTCAAGGAGAGTACTGCAGTAACTGAGCCAGCAAATAACAAAGTTTCAGGGGTAGGAGGAATGAAATAGGGTCAGGAGCAGCAATTTTGCAAAGATAATTTTTGCGGTAACTGGCACTGATCACAGTGCTTTACCATTTTCTCAATATCGGCACTGATGCTTGGCCATAGCTTCTTGCAAGCATTTTAATTTTCCATGTCCAGGTGGGCACTGTGAAACTCTGCAAGGTGCAATTCCCTGCCTTGTACAGGGATGACTACTCTCGCTCTCCATAGGATCATGCCAGCCTCGCAACCAGGGTTAATTTTTCCTAACGTGGTATGGCTTCACGTCTTCTGAAATCATCTCATTCTGTCAACCAGCTGTTTCTGATCTTTGATAATATGGGTCTGGTGTTTGTGCATTCATAGGCTGACAAGAGCAGTACCCAGTTGATTCCTGGTTGGTGCAAGCAATGGAATGACCTCATCATCCTTGAAAAGACCCAACAGTGGCTTGCCTTAACAACTGTAAAATGTCTATTGTAGACATATTGGTATCCATACACCATAGATAGCCCTTCTTTTTCTATCTCAACTTCTGTAATAGGTCTCTCAGACCTATCATCTAGTCTATGCGATAAAACTGCCCGAATGCCAAATGGGGAGCCGTCACATAAAGAACAAAGAACAATACAGCACAGGAACAGGTCCTTCGGCCCTCCAAGCCCGTGCTGCTCCCTGGTCCAAACTAGACCATTCTTTTGTATCCCTCCATTCCCACTCCGTTCATGTGGCTATCTAGATAAATCTTAAACGTTCCCAGTGTGTCCGCCTCCACCACCTTGCCTGGCAGCGCATTCCAGGCCCCCACCACCCTCTGTGTAAAATATGTCCTTCTGATATCTGTGTTAAACCTCCCCCCCTTCACCTTGAACCTATGACCCCTCGTGGACGTCACCACCGACCTGGGGAAAAGCTTCCCACCGTTCACCCTATCTATGCCTTTCATAATTTTATACACCTCTATTAAGTCTCCGCTCATCCTCCGTCTTTCCAGGGAGAACAACCCCAGTTTACCCAATCTCTCCTCATAACTAAGCCCCTCCATACCAGGCAACATCCTGGTAAACCTCCTCTGTACTCTCTCCAAAGCCTCCACGTCCTTCTGGTAGTGTGGCGACCAGAACTGGACGCAGTATTCCAAATGCGGCCGAACCAACGTTCTATACAACTGCAACATCAGACTCCAACTTTTATACTCTATGCCCTATCCTATAAAGGCAAGCATGCCATATGCCTTCTTCACCATCTTCTCCACCTGTGACGTCACCTTCAAGGATCTGTGGACTTGCACACCCAGGTCCCTCTGCGTATCTACACCCTTTATGGTTCTGCCATTTATCGTATAGCTCCTCCCTACATTATTTCTACCAAAATGCATCACTTCGCATTTATCTGGATTGAACTCCATCTGCCATTTCTTTGCCCAAATTTCCAGCCTATCTATATCCTTCTGTAGCCTCTGACAATGCTCCTCACTATCTGCAAGTCCTGCCAATTTTGTGTCGTTCCCAAACTTACTGATCACCCCAGTTACACCTTCTTCCAGATCGTTTATATAAATCACAAACAGCAGAGGTCCCAATACAGAGCCCTGCGGAACACCACTAGTCACAGGCCTCCAGCCGGAAAAAGACCCTTCCACTATCACCCTCTGTCTTCTGTGACCAAGATGTGGAGATGCCGGCGTTGGACTGGGGTAAACACAGTAAGAAGTTTAACAACACCAGGTTAAAGTCCAACAGGTTTATTTGGTAGCAAAAGCCACACAAGCTTTCGGAGCTCTAAGCCCCTTCTTCAGGTGAGTGGGAATTCTGTTCACAAACAGAGCTTATAAAGACACAGACTCAATTTACATGAATAATGGTTGGAATGCGAATACTTACAACTAATCAAGTCTTTAAGAAACAAAACAATGTGAATGGAGAGAGCATCAAAACAGGCTAAAAAGATGTGTATTGTCTCCAGACAAGACAGCCAGTGAAACTCTGCAGGTCCACGCAACTGTGGGAGTTACAAATAGTGTGACATGAACCCAATATCCCGGTTGAGGCCGTCCTCGTGTGTGCGGAACTTGGCTATCAGTTTCTGCTCAGCGACTCTGCGCTGTCGTGTGTCGCGAAGGCCGCCTTGGAGAACGCTTACCCGAATATCAGAGGCCGAATGCCCGTGACCGCTGAAGTGCTCCCCAACAGGAAGGCCATCTCGACACCCCCACTTCTTGCCTTCAAACAACCGCACAACCTCAAACAGACCATTGTCCGCAGCAAACTACCCAGCCTTCAGGAGAACAGTGACCATGACACCACACAACCCTGCCACAGCAACCTCTGCAAGACGTGCCGGATCATCGACACAGATGCCATCATCTCACGTGAGAACACCATCCACCAGGTACACGGTACATACTCTTGCAATTCGGCCAATGTTGTCTACCTGATACGCTGCAAGAAAGGATGTCCCGAGGCATGGTACATTGGGGAAACTATGCAGACGCTGCGACAACGGATGAATGAACACCGCTCGACAATCACCAGGCAAGACTGTTCTCTTCCTGTTGGGGAGCACTTCAGCGGTCACGGACATTCGGCCTCTGATATTCGGGTAAGCGTTCTCCAAGGCGGCCTTCGCGACACACGACAGCGCAGAGTCGCTGAGCAGAAACTGATAGCCAAGTTCCGCACACACGAGGACGGCCTCAACCGGGATATTGGGTTCATGTCACACTATTTGTAACTCCCACAGTTGCGTGGACCTGCAGAGTTTCACTGGCTGTCTTGTCTGGAGACAATACACATCTTTTTAGCCTGTCTTGATGCTCTCTCCATTCACATTGTTTTGTTTCTTAAAGACTTGATTAGTTGTAAGTATTCGCATTCCAACCATTATTCATGTAAATTGAGTCTGTGTCTTTATAAGCTCTGTTTGTGAACAGAATTCCCACTCACCTGAAGAAGGGGCTTAGAGCTCCGAAAGCTTGTGTGGCTTTTGCTACCAAATAAACCTGTTGGACTTTAACCTGGTGTTGTTAAACTTATTCTGAGACCAAGCCAGTTCTCCACCCATCTAGCCACCTCCCCCTTTATCCCTATTAGCACTAACTTCTTAGATGGGTCAAAATGTACCCAAAGGCACGGTGAATGTAATAGTTGTTTGACTCTGTTAAATACTTCTCTCTGTGGTACTTCCAAAATCCATCTCTAGTGCTTCTTCAATAAAATGCATAAAGGAGCCAATCGCGTTGACAAACTTGGTAGGAACCGCCCATAACAGTTAACCATCCCCGGGAATGATTTAAGCTCTGAATCGTTTCCAGGAGCTGGCTCCTCCTTCATTGCCCATACTTTGTTCTACAAAGGATGCAATCCCTGGCACAGTAGCTGAGGTAAGCTACTTTGCTGGCTTGGAAAGTGCAGTTTTCCCTTTTTAGTCAAACTCCTGCCACTTGATATCTTCTCAGCACTTCTTTTAGATTGCCCAAATGTTCAACTGCAATTGCACCAGTAATCAGAATGTCTTCCAAGTATACAACGACACACGGCAAGCCCCGCAATAAGCTTTCCATGGTTCTTTGAAATATGGCACAAGCTGATGAAACATCAAAGGGCAAGCATGTATACTGATATAATCTTTTCTGAATGTTAATAGTCACGTAGTCTCTGCAAGCATCATCCAAATCCAGTTGTTGATATGCATGACTTGTATCGAATTTAGTATACAATTGTCTTGCATATAAATCCTCTATTTTAGGGATAGGGTACTTGTCCAGTGTACCTGCTTGGTTTATTGTTAATTTATAGATTCCACAGATGCGGACTGTTGTATCTGGTTTTACCACAGGCACTATGGGGGCTGTCCATTCCGCAAACTGATTGGATAATACCAAGTTCTTCCAGCCTTTTTAGCTCAGTCTCGACTTTCTTCAACAAAGCAGAGGGCACAGTTCCAGCTCTGAAAAAGTCTAGGGTGGCTTCTGGGTCGATGTGAATTTTTACTTTTACGCCTTTAATTTTCCACAGTTTATCCTGAAAAAGGTCCTGCTACTTGTGGATTATTACGTGCAGGCCTCCTTCTTTAATGTTGAAAATTTCCAACCAGTTGAGTTTAATTTCTTGGAGCCAGTCACAGTCCATCAGGCTTGGTCCTTGGCCAGACAATGAATTTGGAGATCATAGCTCCACGGCTATTTCAGTCATCCCCACTATCTCAATCACCTCTCCTGTGTAGGTAGCCAATCTAGTTGAGGTGTTGTTCAGCCTCAGAGGCTGAACTCCTTCTCCAAGATACTGGTAGGTCTGCTCCCCTATTACAGTAGCAGACGCTCTTGCGTCTACTTCCATTCTTAATTGTCTGCTGTTGACCTGTAACACTACTGTAATAGGGGCTATTTTGCTCACTTACACATTATTCACCTGAAGAACATTTTGATCATTCCCAGAAAAATCTTCAACATTATGTACTGGTGCCGATCGGTCCACTCTATTGCTACTCGGCAGGCTCTGCTTATTTTTACATCCATGCCTCAAATTAACCTTTTGGTGTCACACAAAGCATTCTGCATCCCTGAATCCGCAAAACTCTGGGGATTGGTTTCCCCCACATCCGTAACACACTGTACTGATCCTGGACTGTTGATTTGTTCTCTTCTATGGCAGCATGACTGTCTGCAGTTTCCTGCCCAAACTGGTAGAATGTGCTTTTTTGCATACTCCAAAGTTCCTTCTCAGCACTCTTCATTGCTAATGCTATTTCCAGGGCCTTTTTAAAAATCGATCCCAATTTCCCTGCTACCATCAGACTTTTGAATGGACCTAGCTCACATTAAGTTGATCTTTCTCTACATCCTAGATATGACTGTAACACTACATTTTGTACGCTCTCCTTTCCTCTATGTATGATAAGCTTTGTCTGTACAGCACGCAAGAAACAATACTTTTCACTGTATACTGTATGAGGGTGGCATGGTGGCACAGTGGTTAGCACCGCTGCCTCACAGTACGAGGGACCCAGGTTCATTCCCAGCTTGGGTCACTGTCTGTGTGGAGTTTGCACATTCTCCCTGTGTCTGCGTGGGTTTCCTCTGGGTGCTCCGGTTTCCTCCCACAGTCCAAAGGTGTGCGGGTTAGGTGAATTGGCCATGTTAAATTCTCCCTCAGTGTACCCGAACAGGCACCGGAGTGTGGTGACTGGGGGATTTTCACACTAACTTCATTACAGTATGAATGTAAGCCTACTTATGACTAATAAATAAACTTCAATTCTGACCTCGGGTCACTGCGTGGAGTTTGCACGTTTTCCCTGTGTCTGCGTGGGTTTCCTCCAGGTGCTCCGGTTTCCACCCACAGTCCAAAGATGTGTGGGTTAGGTTGATTGGTCATGTTTAAGGGACCCTAGTGTCAGGGGGATTAGCAGGGCAAATATGAAAGATTACGGGAATAGGGCCTGGGTGGGATTGTGGTCGGTGCAGACTTGATGGGCCGACTGGCCTCCTTCTGCACTGTCGGGTTCTATGATACTAATACATATGACAAGAATAAATCAAATCAAATCCTGCCAGCGACTTTCTCTGCATTGCCTCGTCATTTACTCTGCAAACCAACTGATCCCTTAGTATCTCATTATGTTGTCCCAAAGTCATAATGTTCCATGATTTTCCTAAGCCTTCCTACATATACTGCAATGTCCTCCCTCTGGGGTTTTCCCCATTGAATTAAACTTAAATCATGGAGGGCTTGGTATGGTAGTGCCCTTCTACCAATTTTATGATTTCCGCAAATGGCGTGTTCGGGGATGTAAGACCATGGATTAAATTATAGGTTTGGATCTAACACTCGCTTAGTAATATTGCCTTCCTCGTTCCCTCCTCAACTCCTTTGTATTTGAGAAAATATTCTAAACACTCAACACACTGTACCCATTCCTCAGTAGAGGAGTCAAAGGGATCCACTCTTCCAAATACAGGTATCCTTGCAGCTCCTTTTTATTTCACAAGCTCAAATTCGACTGGATCAGGTTCCATGCTGGTGATGTTATAAGCACACTTGCTGCTTCTTAATCTCATCACCAAATGTAGTAACTTGGCTCCACCAGTTAATATTTATTCATAGTAACAATGACATAGAGTAATGTAGATTGGATGTTTACAGTCATGTCTTCAGGCTCCAACTGCTGGGATAAGCCCAGAGAAGCCCCAACTCGGTTCTTGATTGGGCAGTCTGGGTCATGTAATGCCTTCAGAAGAAAGGGGCCAGGCACCACACATGGATATTGGGTGATACACAGCAATGGCATATCTAATTATGAATCACTCAATGCAAGTGGGTAATAAAATGAATTTAAAAATATAGTACTGCTACACTAAGGATTATCTACATTTTACCATCTAAACCATTTTTATTTGAGCCTTGAGTAATGTAATTCAAGTGAACAAAACAAAGTGGGTGTGAAATTAGAATGGTTTGTGCCTATTGTTTGGGGGCGGGGGGGGCGGTGGTTGTTGCAAGTGTTCCTACAGTTTCAAAAGAGTGTCTACATTGCAAGCAACATTTTGGGATGAATCACACCAGTTACTATATTACTGAGGGCATTAGTGGGTATGCAGTAAACCATTGCAGGAAGTATACAGTGCAGACAGATTGTGACAAGCAGCATGCAACATTAATTTGACACCACCAGTGTCATTTTGTAGCTCAATGCTTCAGCTAAACCCATCTCTTAACTGTACACAGCTGAACGTGGGTTCGACAGCAGGTAGGGGCCTCAGCAGCACTATATAAATAATTATTAAATACTTGGAGGTTAGGTGTTATCTGCTTTTATTTTAGCTTTTATTTCAATTCTAGAAGTGTCTGGTGATTTCCATTGTTGTTTAAAGTTGCAAACACAGGGAATGGTGAGGCAACTACTAAAGATCTTTCTGCTGATTAAGGAGGGAAAGAAGGATGTCATATCCACTCAGTGAGCAATTCTATATGAACCTCAGCCAGGAACAATGGGCTAGATTTGTCAGTTAACAACAAAGCAATTGTGCTTTCCACTGACCTCAAAGAGTACTTCCCTTAAAGACGTAGCAATCTCTATAAGGCGTGTACAACTGCTTTCCTGAAGGCAGTTTAAATCTGTTACCTGGTCAAGAAATCTCCAAGTATACAACAGCAGTGATATCAGCAAACTTGGTAAAAAAGCCAATCACATTGACGTATTCTCTCAGACAACAAACCAGGATATTAAAAACACTGATAAACTTTTACATTTCCTGATAGCTAAATAAATGATGCCATTTGGAATAAGACAGAAGATAAAACAAATGGACTAAAAAAAGAAAAAATATGGAGTTTATGTCATATTATTTAATGGCCAAATTGAGACATTTCACAAAAGTAAAGCTATTTTTTCAGAGCAAGTGAGGGTATTCAGCAGTAATTATGAAGTTAGTATACCGCTAAAAATCCAATGAAAGTTCATTTAATAAAGTGCAATCTTTTCAAGCATTTTTAGTGAGATTCACAGTGCAAAAGTGGAAGTTTTCTTTAATTCACTGACTGCTTCGGATTGCAGTCTGGTCAACCTCAACACAGCACACTCTGAAGGAATGTAGAATCAATGCCAGCAACATCTGTGTTATTCCTCACGTTTTTGGACTCGTACAGTTTGTCAGTTTTAGCAGAGTAATGATGATGAACCCTGATAGTTTCAGCATCATTAACACCAAAAAATCCAGACCAATGTGTAATACATCTGCATAAAGATATCCTCACTGAAATCTGCCACCTCAGCGCAAGGCAGGAAACACATTGCCATTGGGTGGGAAGGTGACTGTGGCACTTCAATTTTATGCACTGATTCTTTCTAGACTGGAGCTGGGGATATTTTCAACATCTTGCAGTTTCCTACCCACTGTTGTGTAAGGGGGGAACACTCAGGCTCTATATTCAAAGGAAGCCAACTATATAGGCAGACTGAGCACATGGCTTTGCTAGGATTGCATGTCTCCCCATAGTACAGGGTGACACTCGGTTATCAACCACTTTGTGGGCAACAGCATCAGCAATAGCCACCCCAATGATGGCCAGTACCATCTCCTCCATGGGGTTTACGACAAGCAGGGGTGACTGTACCAAAGTTAACTTCTGCTGCCTCTGGTTGTACGCAAGAGAGAAAGAAATGTTTCAGTGAGTGTGCTGCATTGGTTGACTTGCTGACAGCAGGTGCAAGCTGAAAGATATGGGTATGGGCAGCAGTACTAACTATTGTGGGAGTAGTGAAGCAGATGAATGTCAGATATGAATCCTGATTGATAGACACTGGTGGTATGAGAGTGATGGGGGTGTGATGAATTGAGCTGTGTTTGAGGTTATTGGGCATTTGGTACGATTTGACAATGAATTACTGACCCCAATAACTTATGCGATGTCATTGATTATCTTGTGGAACTGCTTCCAAATCCTCCAGGCTTGATGCCTGCCAATGACCTCTATGGTTATCTGCTACCACTGCTTTCTGAACGGTGTCTGAAGGGCCTCTAGATCCCCTGTATCGTAGAATCATAGAATCCCTACATTGCAGAAGGAGGCCATTCGGCCCATCAAGTCTGCACCAACCACAATCCCACCCAGGCCCTATTCCAATAACATTACATATTTACCCTGCTAATCCCACTGACACAAGGGTCAATTTAGCATGGCCAATCAATCTAACCCACACATCTTTGGACTGTGGGAGGAAACTGGAGCACCCAGAGGAAACCCACACAGACATGGGGGTATGTGGAAACTCTACACAGACGGTGACCCAAGCTGGGAATCGAACCCGGGTCCCTGACGCTGTGAGGCAGCAATGTTAACCACTGTGCCACCGTGCAGAGCATCTCACCTCCGTTCCACCTCCTCCAGAAAGTGCAGCATCCATAAACTTTGGAGTCTGCTCTCTCCCGCATTGTCAATTTTCAATGTTTCCAAGATAATCATTCCTGTACGACTACCGACTTCTTTTCCTGTTCGATTGCCCTTCTCTTTATGAGGGGCAAGCATTTTAAGTTGTGCTATTGGCCCCCCTTATGCCTTCAGTCAGTCAACAGCGTCGTTAGTACTGGCTGGATGCTGATATTATTAAAGTAAGCATGCAGCCTGCGGCCTGCACTGTCCATCATGATCCCAGCCCACTCTCAAGAACCATCAAATATAACCCAAATGAGGGGAGAACTCAGAAATATGAATGTGGACCTGAATAATTTGAAGGAGCCATTATGCCAATGTCAGGGGTACCAGCATCATTCAGGTTAATTGTGCATTCTGGCCCTCAACTCTCCAGGCCTCAGGTCCCTGATTCTGGTACATCTCACTGTTTGAGAACCTCCTTTCCAAGCAAAATAGAAAAGTGGTTTGACTTATTTTGTTGCAATATTTCGGAACACATTTTTAACTTCTGCAGTCTAATAAAGCATTAACTTCAGAAATAAGTCCGAAAGACAAAAGAACAAAGAACAAAGAAAATTACAGCACAGGAACAGGCCCTTAGGCCCTCCAAGCCTGCACCGACCATGCTGCCCGTCTTAACTAAAACCACCTATGCTTCCGGGGACTATATCCCTCTATTCCCATCTCATTCATGTACTTGTCAAGTCGCCCCTTAAAAGTCACTACCGTATCCGCTTCCACTACCTCCCCCGGCAACGAGTTCCAGGCACCCACCACTCTCTGCTTCATACATCTCTTTTAAAACTTGCCCCTCGCGCCTTAAACCTATGCCCCCTAGTAATTGACTCTTCCACCCTGGGAAAAAGCTTCTGACTATTCACGCTGTCCCTGCCTCTCATAATCTTGTAGACTTCTATCAGGTCTCCCCTCAACCTCCGTCGCTCCAGTGAGAACAAACCAAGTTTCTCCAATCTCTCCTCATAGCTAATGCCCTCCATACCAGGCAACATCCTGGTAAATCTTTTCTGTACCCTCTCCAAAGCCTCCACATCCTTCTGGTAGTGTGGCGACCAGAATTGAACACTATATTCCAAGTACGGCCTAACTAGGGTTCTATAAAGCGGCAACATGACTTGCCAATTTTTAAATTCAATACCCCAGCCGATGAAGGCAAGCATGCCGTATGCCTTCTTGACTACCGTCTCCACCTGCATTGCCACTTTCAGTGACCTGTGTACCTGTACACCCAGATCCCTTTGCCTATCAATACTCTTAAGGGTTCTGCCATTTACTGTATATTTCCTATCTGTATTAGACCTTCCAAAATGCATTACCTCACATTTGTCCGGATTAAACTCCATCTGCCATCTCTCCGCCCAAGTCTCCAACTGATCTATATCCTGCTGTATCCTCTGATGGTCCTCATCGCTATCCGCAAATCCACCAACCTTTGTGTCGTCCGCAAACTTACTAATCAATCCAGTTACATTTTCCTCCAAATCATTTCTATATATCACAAACAGCAAAGGTCCCAGCACTGATCCCTGAGGAACACCACTTGTCACAGCCCTCCAAGACGTGCTGGTTAGGTGCATTGGCCATTTTAAATTCTCCCTCAGTGTAACTGAACAGAAGCCAGAGCGTGACAACTAGGGGATTTTCACAGTAACTTCATTACAGTGTTAATGTAAGCTTACTTGTGACACTAATAGATAACTTAAACTTAACTGTTTTTTGATCATTTTATTATTAAGGTTGTTCATTATTCCCCAAATTTCTCCCTTGATACATATGGAATATATATTTTTTCATGCATTCAGTCTGCTCTGGATCTGTACCTAATAATTATACATTGTGAAAGAATATAATCACATAATTCCATACGGTTTCTTTCAAATGTTCTGGTGACTTTGAGGCACACAAAGTTAGGGACAACACTTGCAATGTCAATAAAATGAAGTAGATAGTTATCAACTTCAGGAAGCGTACTGAAAGACATGCCCCTGTCTACATCAACGGGGACAAAGTGGAAATGGTCGAGTGCTTCAAGTTTCTAGAGGGACCTGGGTGTGCAAGTCCACAGATCCTTAAAGGTGACGTCACAGTTGGAGAAGGGAGTGAATAAGGCATATGGCATGCTTGCCTTGATAGGACGGGGCATAGAGTATAAAAGTTGGGGTCTGATGTTGCAGTAGTATAGAACGTTGGTTCGGCCGCATTTGGAATACTGCGCCCAGTTCTGGTCGCCACACTACCAGAAGGACATGGAGGCTTTAGAGAGAGTGCAGAGGAGGTTTACCAGGATGTTGCCTGGTATGGAAGGGCTTAGTTATGAGGAGAGATTGGGTAAACTGGGGTTGTTCTCACTGGAAAGACGGAGGATGAGGGGTGACCTAATAGAGGTGTATAAAATTATGAAAGGCATAGATAGGGTGAACGGTGGGAAGCTTTTTCCCAGGTCGGTGGTGACGTTCACGAGGGATCATAGGTTCAAGGTGAGGGGGGAGGTTTAACACGGATATCAGAAGGACGTATTTTACACAGAGGGTGATGGGGGCCTGGAATGCGCTGCCGGGCAAGGTGGTGGAGGCGGACACACTGGGAACGTTTAAGACTTAACTAGATAGCCACATGAACGGAGTGGGGAATGGAGGGATACAAAAGAATGGTCTAGTTTGGACCAGGGAGCGGCGCGGGTTTGGAGGACCGAAGGACCTGCTCCTGTGCTGTATTGTTCTTTGTTTGTTTATGTCCAGATCACTAACAACCTGTCCTGGTCCCTCCATGCCGACGTAATAGTTAAGAAAGCCCACCAACGCCTCTACTTTCTCAGAAGATGAAGGAAATTTGGCATGTCTGTTATGACTCTCAGCAACTTTTACAGATGCACCATAGAAAGCATTCTCTCTGGTTGTATCACAGCTTGGTATGGCTCCTGCTCTGTCCACGACCGCAAAAAACTACAAAGGGTCATGAATGAAGCCCAGTCCATCACGCAAACCAGCTCCCATCCATTGACTGTCTATACTTGCCACTGCCTCAGAAAAGCTGCCAACATATTCAAGCACCCCGGACATACTCCTTCCACCTTCTTCCATCGGGAAAATAATACAAAAGTCTGAGGTCACGTACCAACCGACTCACGAACAGCTTCTTCCCTGCTGCCATCAAACTTTTGAATGGACCTATCTCGCATTAAGTTGATCTTTCGCTACACTCTAGCTATGACTGTAACACTGCGTTCTGCACTCTCTCCTTTCCTTCTCTATGTACGGGATGCTTTGTCCATACAGCTTGCAAGAAACAATACTTTTCACTGTATACTAATACATGTGACAATAATAAATCAAATAAAATCAAAAAGCGTCACAATGTGAAGTAAAACTTAAGTTTTTCCAAAAATAAAGCTCAGTGAAACAATTTGCCAAATAAACAATTTCTACAACATATCTTCCATGCTAAATATCTTTTGACTGCAATGAGATTGCCAATTTAATGCCAAACAGGAACCAGTTTTGTACTATATTCTAAGTTGATGAGGAACTGGTTCCCAATTACTCAAACCTTTCCACCAGGGTCATGTAGCCCCTGACTCATTGTAGCCTTGGTCCAAACATGGACAAAACAGTTCAAGAGGCAGGTGAAGTTAAAGGATAGACTGTCCTAGATTCCAAGGCTTGATAGAATGTGGCAGTAAGGAACCCTGGTAAAATTGAAGGCAATGGGAATCAGGGGGAAAACCATCCATTGATTGGAGTCATACTTAGCACAAAGGAAGATGGCTGTCATTGTCAGAGGTCAATCCTCTCAGTCCCAGGACACTTTTGCATGAATTCCTCAAATAGTGTCCGAAGCCCAATCATCTTCTACTGCTTCATTAATTACCTTCCTTCCATTATGAGGTCAGAAATGGAGATGTTGAGTATCATTCACAGCTCCTCAAATACTGAGTACTTTTCAATGGACCTACCTTCTATTAAGTTGATCTTTCTCTATACCTTAAGCTATGACTGTAACACTACATTTTGCATCCTCTCCTTTTCTTCTCTCCTATGTACTCAACGAATGGCATGCTTTTGTCTGTATAACACAAGAAACTTTTCATTGCATACAAATACATGTGACAATAATAAATTAAATCAAATCAAATCAAGCAGCAATGCACAATATGCAGCAGGACCTGGACAACGTTCAGGTTTGAACTGATGAGTGAGTGACAAGTAACAATTGAGCCAGGCGAAGACCATCTCCAACGAGCAAGGATCTAACCGCTGCCCCTTATCATTCAATGGCATTTTGTCCACCAGTGAATCGCTCACTATCAACATCCTGGGATTACTATTGACCAGAAAGTGATCTGGACCAACAATATAAATACCGTGGGCTCCAAGAGCAGGTCATAGACTGAGAATCCTGTACAGTATAACTAAACTCCCAATTCAACAAAGCTTATCCAATACCTACAAAGCACTAATCAAGAGTGTGATGGGACAAGAAACAAAGTAGTCTGTTGATCAGCACCCTAACCTTAAACATTCACTCCCTCCACCACTGATGCACAGTAGCAGCAGCATGTAGATATAGAAGATACACTGCAGCAACTCGCCAACGATCCTTTAACTTCACCTTCCAAACACACAGTTGCCACCACCTAGTAGAGTCATAGAGGTTTACAGCATGGAAACAGGCCCTTCGGCCCAACTTGTCCATGCCGCCCTTTTTTTAGTAGAACAAGGGCAGCAGGTGCTTGGGAACACCATCATCTGCAAGTTTCCCTCCAAGCCATAAACCATCTTGACTTGGAACTCTATCACCATTTTTTTACTGTCACATGTTCAAAATCCTGGAATGCCCTCCTCAGCAACACTGTGGGTGTTGCTACACCAGATAGACTGCAGCAGTTCAAGAAGGTTGTTCACCACCATCTTCTCAAGCGCAATTAGAAAGGGGCAATAAATGCTGATCTTGCCAGCGATGCCCACATTCCGTCAAAGAATTGAAAAAGAACCTTACCTTGTTTTCAACTATGTTTGAGATATAATCACACTAAAATGCCAACAGGCCAAGAAACCTGCATCTGACCAGTTTAAAGTTTTAAAGTTCATTTATTAGTGTCACAAGTGGGCCTACATTAACACTGCAATGAAATTGTGAAAATTCCCTAGTCGCCACACTCCGGCACCTGTTTGGGTACACGGAGGGGGAATTTAGCATGGCCAATGCACCTAACCAGCACGTCTTCTGGACTGTGGGAGGAAACCAGAGCACCCGGAGGAAACCCACGCAGATATGGGGAGAACGTGCAAACTCCGCACAGACAGCGACCCAAGCCATGAATTGAACCCAGGTCCCTGGCTCTGTAAGGCAGCAGTGCTGACCACTGTGCCACCGTGCTGCCCAGCTGGTTGTGCTGAAGTAAAAATAAAAGGTTAGAATGCCACTCCCAATAGCAGTCAGTGCCTCCTTACTTACTTCACTCATTTTGTGAAACTTCAAAAGCAATCATAATCTGACAAAAATAACCATTAAATTTGACTCCAAAATTTCTTTAAAGTACTCAATGCTATGGTGCAGAATTTGATGCATTCATTTACTGCTACAAATAGTAGCTTAAAATTATTTTAGATTGGAATCTTTGAACCTAGTCATATCCAGATTGGTTTGCTTTTATAGCTGTTCACTGGCAAAGAAAATTGATTAACATTGCTTGGTAATTGATCAGAAGTTGAGGAGATCTAATTCTTCTTCGCAGGTAAATATTTTGGCAAATATTCAAAAAGAAATAAAATCCCAGGGGTCTGCATTAAAGCTCTATTCCACGATGGTCATGATTACACATAACAGTCAGATCTCATTTACCAGTCTCGGAAATAATCTAAAAGTCAATGTTAATTTTGATGAAGGCACCATTTCCCAGGGATGGCATAGCATGCTGGAGTCATTGATGCGAGCATTTTGAGGGGCCTGAGCTTCCCATTCAATGATTTCCTGATTTCAACATTGTTGTTATACAATGTTATTGAGCTGAGACCAGACACCTTCCAGGAAGAGGAAAAGCAAATGACTGTTCTAGGCCACACTCACACACCAATAGTAAATAGCACTGCCAGAAAGGTGACATTAATATATCCTGATGCAAAATATAGTGCAAGGAAAATCAGACAGCAAATACATAATTAACGTAAAACCATCCAAACAATACTGTAGCATTTTGCCGGTAGCAATATTTACATTTAGAAAGCAGTTAGTACATCTTATAGTTGTTGATTTACATGCACAGAATGAAAACGTCAACTGTAAATATGCTAGATTTTTAGTTGAAAATAGTTTCTGAAGTGCTGTGTGGAACGTATGCAAAAGCCAGACTCTACATTTTCCTAATATCTATACTAAAACCAAAACTTCTAAAACATGAATTAATGTTGTTAGCAAGTTCAAATTCTTTGTAATTTTAAGCATAACAATTACCGTCCCCACTAATTTCATCTGTGAATCCAGGCAGCAAGAGAGAGAAAGAGGAGAAACAAGGAAGGAAAAAAAGTGGAAAAAATGCATTATTATTAGAGGCAAGGAACAAAGACAACAATCAACTTTCAGGAACAAAAGGGACAGAAAATGCAAGAAAATATAAATTACATGGGATTGCTACAAAAATTAAAACTGAATTAACGGGTGGTTTAAAAATAAATCTTTGTGAATTCCGTAAGACTCTAAGTTAATGTTTCATTTTCCCATCCTTAAATTTGGGATGAATCATTAAGGTATTAATACTGGAAATTAAACCAATTTCCACACTTGGCCGCATCTGTCAACATCAACCACTCACTCCCTCTTCAAGTACAGATTCCCCAGATACAGAAAAAATCGTTACCTTGCCTATCAATATGCTTAAAAGCTAGATGAACCTTGCTGTGTCAGAATGTTCAACACTTCTGTTGACCAGCTTTTGTGCTCAGAATTCATGTCCATCAGGCTGACAAACTGAAAACCACTTCACTTGGGACCCAGAAGCTAGCAGAAAGAGGACACTTACATTCAATTAGTTTGGGCTGGAGTCAGACTCAGATGTTGAACAATTGCATCATGATAATTTCACTAGACTCGTAATCCAAAGGCCCAGGTTCCTGCTGTGGGGGCAAGGGTTCAAAAACCCACCAAGGCAGCTGGTGCAATTTAGAAATGTTTTGAAGTTTCATTTGTGATTTGATTTTGTTTCGGGCTGTTCCCCTTGAATTAGTTCATTTAGTTTGATTGGTTTGCACAAAAAAGTGGGAAATAATATGATACACTATAACGTAGCAAGGCTCAAGTTTGCCGAGGGAAAAACAAACTGAGCAGCAAGTCATGGATTTCTAATATGCAACCTGTTGTCACCCCAACAGCAGAATTGGAAGAATGTTTGAGGAGGGCCTGGGGCAGGAGCTGGATGGAAACCAAGAGCTTAATCAGGAATAATCATCAGAGAAACATAGCAAATGCGTTAAAATTTTGTCAATAAAGTCCTTAAAATTTAGGTGGAAAATTATTCAGTGTTGAACGCACTTGGTAGACTCCTTATATTAAACAATTGGGCACACCAGTCATCATATTAGCTTAAGTAGCCAAAATAATTTTTAAGAAGTACAGTAGGATAATTTTAATATTGAAAAGTTCCTTTATGCAAGCTTTGGTTTGAAAGGAATAAGTATTTCCAAAACTGCTACAAAGCTTCAGTAAATTAGTTAAAAAGGTTAGAAAAACCATGGTAATAAATCAGTTGGCATTTTACGACATCTTGTTCTACTTCAAACTTAATATGGAAAGAGGCATTAAATACAGATTTTTAATTTCATATTTTCAATAAGGATCACAGTTTAATGTAAATATAAAGTATGTACAGTATAAAACTCAAATTCCATTCAGGAAATATAAATTAAAAATCTGAGTAGAACAATTTCTAGTTGAAAAAGCAGAATGAATGTAAGATATTGCATTAGTAGACAAGCAAATTATACTAATTGCATGTTGGAAGTTAGGCTAAATCAAAATACCGCAGATGCAGGAAAGCTGAAGTAAAAGCAGAAAATACTGGAAATATTGTCAGCACCGGTGGAAGGAAAAACAGGTTAATGCTTTAGGTCAATGCCCTTTCTCAGAATTGGAAACAATTAGCACTGTAACTGGCTTCAAGCAAGTACAGAGGCTGGCAAAGGAGGAAGAAAAATGGGAGGTCTGAGATACAGTGAAAGGCAGGAATGATTAAATGACAAAAGGGATGGCAGTGAAAGAGAGAAGATGATGGTAAAGGGACAAGTAAAAAAACAAAAGCATGGATCTAGAAGCAATATAAATGGGACAAGCAGAATCATAACCAACAGCTGCTATCTGAAAAGAAAACCAAAGAAAACAAAAACACAAAGAAAAAAAATAGAAAATGAGGATAGAAGTTATGATCTGAAATTGTTAAACTTAATGTTGAGTCCAAAGGGCTGTAAAGTGCTGAAAGGTGAACCAACTTCATCCTTCTCTCTGCCAACTATCTGAGATTGCTGTATTTGCACCTGTTGTCACATTTGATGAGATGCTCTTCTGGTCCTCATATTCATGCCATCACACCAACTATTTCCATCTTCAGCACATGGTCCAACCTCACCCTACCTCAGTTCATATGCTGCTGAAACTGATTCCAACCTTCGTTACCTCCAGACTTTATCATTCCAACACATTCCTGGCTGGTCTCCCGCATTCTACTTTCCTCAGCTTAAGATGATCGTGTGCATATCTTATCTCACACCAAGTTCTGTTCCTCTATTACCATGTGTTCACTGCCTTCCTTGATGTAATTTTAAAATTTGTATCCTCGTTTTCAAATCCCAACATGGTCGAGCCGGTCTGTCACTGTAACCTTCTCCAGCCCCACAACTTTCCAAGATATCTGCGCTCCTCTAACTCTGGCCTCTTGTGCATCCTGATTTTAATTGCTCCACCACCGGTGGCTGTGCCCAAGTCCTAGGTTCTGGAATATCCATCCTACACCTCTACTTCACTTTCATCCTTGAAGGCACTCCTCAACACTTATCTCTTTGGTCAAGTATTTTCTCAACTGACTTAGTACCACCGTAGGGCCTTGGGACACCTTATATTTATATACTGCCTTTAACATTGCTGTTGCTGACGCTGAGATGCTGTTCCTCAAGTTTATGTTGGGTTTCAGTGGAACAGTAAAGGAGAGCAGAGAGAGAGCAGGGTGAGAGTGGATTGGAGAATTAAAATGGTAGGTGACAGGAAGGTCAGAGTTACACTTGCACACTGATTGGAGATGCTCCACAAAGTAGTTACTCAAACGAAGTTTGATCCCCTCGTGTGCAGGGGATCACATAGTGAATACAAATTGCAAGAATGTAAACACGTTGCTGTCCCTCCTGAATGGAGTTTTTTTGGGGGTTTTGGAAGATGACGAGGGAGGAAATTAACATCTCACCTCCGTGCTGTCGACTTCCGACATTAGCTCTGCTTCCATTTCCACGGATGCTTTCAGACACTCAGAGCATTTTCAGAATTAGTTATTGAAACATTATGTTATTGTTGATATTAATGGAAGTTGTTCTACCAGGCTATCAACAACAAGCAAATATATGTTACTTGAAGGTGACTGGACATTGCTGAATGCAGTGGTCATAGAATTTACTTTGCCGTCTCTCTTGCAAGAAGACGTATTCTTTTTCTATTTTAAAATTTCTCCTGAATATTTGTCAGTAACTGTCAACAGTAAAGTTCTGTCTTTGCAAACTAGATAAACATTCGCAAATTAACATGACGATGGGCTGAATGACTTCTTTCTGCACCCCAAATGTTTCATGGTTCTAACTGTTTGGGCCATCCAGCTCCAGAAAAATAGTGTGTCCATTTATATAAAATCACCTTTAAATACAAAGGCGAGCATTCAATTTTATTGGATAAATAGCTTTGGTTGATCAGACAGGTTATAAAGTACATATGCCAAATGACAATTTGCATGAATACTACAAACAGAAGTGCTGTTTAAAGACTAGTGCAATCTCAATCACAAAGCTGGAGTGTTAGACTGAAGACTACAGTTAAATTAATCAAGGCAATGCTCTAGATTTTTCATGAAGTCAAACAGCAATCCAGTACCCTTGGGTGTATGATGAGAGCAGAGGATGAAGGGAAGAAAGCGTCTGGCTTTTTTAACTCTGGGCTGCCAATGATTCATTCCTTCAGTGTTGACAAGAATAAAGGAAAGATTGAACATCATGATGAAATACAAAATATTTTATAAATTGGAAATTCAATGAACAAAGAAATCTTAAAACTTTATGAAATGCCAAAGTTTTCAAATGTCATTACGAGCTGCTTCAAAGGCACTAAGCAACAAAAACGATTACTTCTGTGGCCTTTAGCTTGAGATGTACATTTTCACTTGAACAGTGCTGTCTTTTACCTGTAAGCAGCCACCCATTGTTGTGAACAACTGTATAAAAAATTGCTTCTTCACTATTGCTGGAACAAAAATGGTGTCAAAACTCTTCATCTTGCACTCATCAGCATAGACGCAAGAAGAAAGATGCTGAATCTCATGCAGCATAATTCTTCTTCCCTTTGGAATTTAGCATTCTTACATCTGTTCTGATGAGTGCAAGACTAAAAGCTTTGACAGCATGACAGATTTTTCAGCAAACTCTGTACTTCTAATTGACTATTTCTTCACTCCCTTTCTTCCAGAGTCACGTCAATAAAATATATTACAACATTTTTTCTCTTCAATCTTCCATTTACACATTTAGCAGCTATAAATTTTGCTTTCGCCTTTCCATTTTTAAATGGATTTTCTGAAGAAACACATGTATATTAATCCTTTCCTATCTCTGTCCATTCATGTCCATTGCCCTTTTCTTCTCCTTCCCAGTCTCTGCAATCATAATTTCCCCTAAGGCAATGCCACACAAAATGCAGGCTCATAGGACTAGGGTTAATATATCAGTATGGATTGAGCAATGGGTAAGCAACAGAAAACAGAGTAGGAATAAATAAGTCATTTTTGAGCTAGTCGGCTAAAACACATGGGGTACTATATGGGTCAGTGCTTGAGGCTCAGTGGTTCTAATCTTTACTAATGGCTTAGATAAGAGCATCCCAAGCTGGCTGACAATACAAAGCTTGATAAGAGGTAAACTGCAAGAAAGATGCAAAGAGGTTGTAAAGGGGCATAGACAAATTAAGTGAGTGGGCAAGAACATGGCAAACAGAATTTAATGTGAAGAAGTGCAAGGCTGGATTATTTGCTGTGAATGAGCTTCCTGCACCCCAGAGTAAATTTCGAGGGGTGAGCTTTCTCCCACTCAGTTGACTCGTCCCACTTAAAATTACTGCGTGAGAGCTCTTAATCAGTATGTGGGAGGACTTCCATCCATCTCCAGGAGGGGGTCCTGCCTCTGGGCAGCCAGCCAAGTGGAGACCAGCAGCTCTGCACCACGCGAGGATCATAGCCACTGCCAATATTGCAGGATGTTCGAAAGACAGATAAATCACAGATGCCCCCAAAGCCAATTAAATCCAGAATCTTACGAGGGGAGGTTGGCAAGCCCTGACAAGAAAGATGAGGAGACATGTTGGACATGGCAGGGAAAGGGTAGAAATGGAGGGGCAAAACTGTGGGGGTTGGGCACGCTCCGACTGGCACACGGGCCCCAGGATGGAGACACCCCTGTTTTTCACTGACCTTAGACAGCATGTTTTCTTTCAGCAATGCTGGTATGGATTGAGAATCGATTAACAGGCAAAAATCAGACAGTAGGAATAAATGGGTCATTCTCAGGATGGCAAGCTGTTACTAATGGGTACCACAAGTATCAGTGCTGGGGCCACAGCACTTCATAATCTATATATAAATGATCTGGATGTGGGGACCCAATATATATTTCCGAATTTGTTGATGACACAAAACTAGGTGGAAATGTAAATTGTGAGGAGGATGCAAAGGAGCTTCTATGGGACTTGGACAGGCTAAATGAATGGGCAAGAACATGGCGGATAGAATATAATATGAGGAAGCGTGAAATAATCCACTTTGGTCAAAAAAACAGAAAGACCGAGGTTTGCTTGAATTGCGAAGGGTTGGGAACTGATGTCCAAAGGGACTTTGGTGTCCTTGTTCATGAGTCATTAAAAGCCAGCATGCAGGTGCAGCAATCAATTAGGAAGGCAAGTGGTATGGTGGCCTTCATTGCAAGGGGATTTGAGTACAGGAGTAAAGGTGTCTTACTTTGACCTTCAACGGCATAACTATCACTGAATCCCCACTATCAACTTCCTGGGGGTTACCATTGGCAAAAAACTGAACTGATCTAGCCATATGAATAATGCGGCTATCAGAGCAGCTCAAAGGCTAGGAATTTTGTGGTAAGTAACTCACTTCCTGACTGCTCAAAACTTGTCCACCATCCACAAAGCACAAATCAGGAGTGTAATAGAATAGTCTCTACTTGCCTGGACCAGCTCCAATTACACTCAAGAAGCTTGACACCATCCAGGGCAAAGCAGCTTGCTTGATTGAATATTTGTGGAAGGATTGCCAATCTCGCCACCACCGAGAAACACTAGCAACCATGTGCACCATCAACAAGATGCACTGCAGGAACTTCCAAGTTTACTTAAGCAGCACCTCCCAAACCCACAAACGCTACCATCTAGAAGGACAAAAACAGCAGATACCTGGAAACACCACCACCCGGAGGTTCCCCTCCAAGGCAGTCACCATTCTGACTTTCAAATATATTGTCGTTCCTTCACTGTCACTGGGTCAAAATCCTGGAACTCCCTCCCTAACAACACTGTGGGTGTACCAACAGCTTAGGGACTGCGGCAGCTCAGCAGCACCTTCTTGTGGGCAACTAGGGATGGGCAATAAATGCTGGTCCAACCAGTGACACCCACAGCCCATAAGTGAAGTTTAAAAAAATACTGCAATAACATTGTCTTGGTGACACTGCACCTGGAGTATTGTGTATAGTTTTGATCTCCTTATCTAAGGAAGGGTATACATAAAACAGAGGAAGGGCAACAGAGATTCACCAGACTAATTCCTGGATGGTGGGGTTGTTTGGAGGGAAAATTGAGCAAACTGGGTCTATATTCTTAGTTTAGAAGAATGAGGCAATTTCATTGAAAATTACAAACTTTTTATAGGACATGGCAGGGTGGATGTAGATAGGATGCTTTCTTTGACTGGTGAGTCCAGAACCGGGGACACTTACACAGAATATGGGCCAGGCTATTTAAGACTGAGATAAGGAATGGGATAGCAAGGGAAAGTGGCATTGAAGTAGATAATCAGCGATAGCCTAATTGAATAACAGAACAGGATCAATGGGCCAAATGGCCTATTTTTGCTCCTATGTTCCAGTCATGCCCTCTCTAAGCTCACCTTGTCCACTTGCTGCTCTCTCAACCCTATTCGCACTAAACTACTGACCACCCAATTTCTCTTCCTGCCTCGGTTGACATGGTTAATGTTTCTCTCTCTCTCCAGGTTCTGTCCTTGTCTCCTTCAAATTTCTCATCATCATTCCTCTCCTCAAAAAGCTAGCCCTCGATCCTTTCTGCTTGAAAATTACCAAAGTGTTGTCGCCTCCCATGTTCATACCCCTTTACCCCGGAACTCCATGCTTGAATCCCTTCAATCAGGTTTCTTCCTCTGACACAAAACTGAAACACCTCTTATCAAAGTCACAAATTACATCCAATGTAATAGTGACAAAAGCAAATAATCCTGCTTCCTCTCCTCAACTCGTCTGCAACCTCTGACATCACCTAAAAAAGATGCATTAGTTTCTGCTTGTACACTGGCAATATCCAGCTTTACTTTATCACTTGTTCATCAATCACCCCTGTACTTAATGACCTACCTAGGCCTTTGGTTAATCAATTATTTATTTTAAAATTCTCATTCTTGTTTTCAAATCATTCCATAGCCTTGCCCCTCCCTATCTCTAATCTCCTCCTGCCTTATTACACTCCAAGATAGCTGCACTTTACTAATTTCTGTCTCTTCAGCAACCTGATTTTAATTGCCCCACTATCATTGGCTGTACTTTCAGTTGCACAAGCCTCAGGCTCTGGAATTCCCTCCCTCCAGCTCACTTTCCTCAAAGGCACTCCTTAAAACCTACTTCTTGGATCAAGGTTTTGATCACCTGTTCAAATATCTCCTTATGTGGCTTGGTGTCATTATCTGTTTTACAATGTCCGCCAAGTAATAAAACGTGCAAGACACTTCAAAAACGCTGTACAAGTAAGTACAAGCTGTTGTGACGATTTTTATTCTCATTCTTACTTGTTCCCCAAGATTCACAAGCTTTCCTGATGGCTTTTGAAGGAGCTTTACAGATAAGGAACTGAGCAATGATATATTGCTCTCAGAAGAAAAAACAAAAAAAAGCATGTATTGACTCCACAAAAATAGCTTTACTTGACTAATTAATAACAACAATTAGAACAAAGTAATATGCTCATTAGTTAAATGCAAATGTTGTCAATTAGCTTTTCTGCACCATCTTAGAATTACCCAAGGTAAATCAAAAGAACACAGAAGCTAAATACCACTGAAAGGAGCAGAACTACTCTGATTTTCAGCTCCTCCTAGCTCTGTGCTGTGAAGAGAGTTAATATGACCGATTGCATTCAAGTAATCCTTGCTAACAGCATATGTATTTACAAAGTCATCTATACAAATTCATCATAAGTTTGGGAAATTATTTTAATGCTTTTGAAATTTTATAGGGATATGAAAGCTGATCTCAGTAAAAATGGTTAATTAATTTTTGAATTATAGCTTTACGGAATGTAACATTAAAATTTATCGGGGCAGTGAGAAAGATACTTCTGTTGGGCATACTGAAGCTTAGGAGAACATTTTAACAGGAACAAGATTAGGCTATTCAGTCCACCAATCAAGCCTGCTCTGTCATTCAATTAGATCATGGCTGATCATCTACCACAGTACCGCTTTCCCACACTATCACCACATCCCTTGATGTCATTCGTCTCCAGAAATCTATCAATTTCTGTCTTGAACATGCTCAATGATCGAGTTTCCGCAGCTCTCTGGGGTAAAGAATTTCAATGATTCACCATCCTTTGAGTGAAGAAATTTCTCCTCATCTTGGTCTTAAATGCCCTTCCCCTTATCCTGAGATTGTGTCCTCTGGTTTTAGACCAGCCAAGGGAAACATCCGATCTACACCGAGTCTTTAATTAACAGGGCCAAATCTCTAAACTAATAAATGTGCTGCATGTCTCGATTAATAGTTGGCTGGTTAAGTCTGCCTGCCCAAAGAATTATAGCAAATGCATTCTCATTCGGTGGGCATTATAACTTACAACACTAATTTCCTTCTACTCACTTTCATTTCACACTTCGTCTTGCACCAGAGAATGGCACTGATAATGCAAGTTACAAAAAACAGGACAGTGGAACATTTGTGCATTTGATGAGTTCAAATATAAAACAATTATCAGATGTTTGTCCAAACTATTAAGGAGGTTGGGCAGAGTTGGGTAGCTGGAGTCAGCTATGATCTCACTGAATATGGAACAGGCTTGAGGCGCTAAATGGCCTATTCTTGTGCCTATATTTGTCTGTTAAGCTGTTTTCACTCACAGCAAGTGAACATTAGAGCAACAACTTGATCAAACTTCACACTGCATATAGAGAAATACTGTGGACAGCATTAATGCACTAATTCAAAACAATGAACACGCTAACTACCCTTCCACAGTATCAAAAGTTCATTTGCATGATAAATAAAATATCTGTTACCTTTATGCATCCTAACCATGAGTCTGTGCAAGCAAGCCTTCCCTCAGCAGCTTTCAATTAAAAAAAGACTTTCAATTTCTATTTCCTGCACCAGTTTCACAACAGAGAAGAAGCAATGCCGGACACCAGGACCAGAAACTTCCCAACATGACGCAACGCAAAATGTTTATCAATTCTTTGACATGTGCTAATCCTTTGCTTTTTGTCCTTGGCTTCTGGAGGAATTGAATTGCATTTTGGAACCATGTGATTGAAAAAAATGTTCATTTCCATGAATGCACTTTAGGCTGGGGATTTCATCCTCCTGGCAAACAGGATGCATTTTCAGCAGGACAGCATGTGAAACAGGTCAGACGGCTCACCCACACCTTCCCGCTCTCTCCTAACTGCTCCTGATAATACGCTAGGTGGGCAGGTGCCAAAGTCAGCAGCCCACCTGGTATATTTAAAGGAATGATTACAAGTCAATTAGGCTTATTAGCAAGCTTATGACCTGAATGACACGTTGCCCATGCCAAAATATGGTTGGCACAGGCAGCTGAGCAGCAGAGCAGGTCATTTTTAAGGCATGCACGAGAAAAGGCAGGGAGAAAGGGGGGCACCTCAATTCAAGGGATGTCCTGCATGCATCAGAGGCAAACCCCCACAAGGTGTCACTCGTGTGAAAATGGTGGCAGAAGCCCACACATCAGGATCAAATTATACACGTTTAAGTTCTGGCCCCCTCTTCAAATGTCCTTCTGCTTTCCGGGGCATGTGCGTGGTTCAGTTAAATCCTTTGAAACATTGAAAGAATCATTTTCCCTTCTTAACCGAGAAATATTGAGGCCAATTAGAGCACCCGTCGTCGTACCACACAGACTGAGGGTGCAGATCGGGAAACAAATCTTTATCCTTACAGGCTTGTGTGCCTCACTGTCACGGATAGAATGAGGAGATGCAGCACCAAATAAGATTGGTACAAGTGCAGATAGATAGATAGACAGACAGATAGACAAAATAAATTTGTTCAAAGCTAATAAAATGGGTTAATAATCTGAAATAATCTTTAAACATCAGCATTTTTAGTTAAATATAGGCCTAAACTTGAAAAGAAAAGTAATTTAAGATTAGGCTTCTGCAGGGAAAATTAAATCCTCAGGTTTTTGCTGGGGAACGTCATTAACTGAAGTCATTCAGAGGTCACTTGGTCCATAGCTGGCTAAGCACTGCCATTAATGAACTCTAGCTGGTCATCACAAATTTGATCAGGATGAAGATAACACAGCACTGGGTTGTATAACAGCCAGACAAACGAGTGACAAGGTAGCATTACTGCAAGAACAGCAAAGTGGGCAAATGATTCACTGAGGGGAACTAAGCAGCGGCAGGCAGAATATCCCAACAGCTACTGCAGGGATTTAACAAACAGGCATAAAAGGAGGAGCTGGCAAAATACAAACTCCAGAAACTGGGGCAGAGGGAACATCAAAAGATAGCTATTTGTGGGGCCCCATGGTGAATATAACAAACTTGCCATTACTTACTTTCTGGAAGATGTCATTTTTCTGCCACGAAGTGTGCTGCTAGAGCGCCATCCTATGGTGAATATTAAGTAATGCCATTACAATTTCGGGAGTGTCATTCGATGGACAGTTGGCCAATGCTAGCTAGCATAACATTATGCTCTTAGCATCACTAAATGAATTACTAACAGAATGTGAAGCCAATCGCCATTTTATATAACAGGCAAACTGGCAGAACAATTGGATGAGGCTGAAGCTATACTGGATCCATGGCTTCATAAATCAAGGCACTGAGGTCAAAAGCAAGGAAGTCATGCTGGACTTTTATCAAGCACTGGCTGGCTCTCTAGAGGATTGCTTCTGATTTCTGGTCATCACACTTTAAGAAGGATGTTAAGGCCTTGGAGAGGATGCAGATGAGGTTTACTAGAATGCTACCAAGAATGTGGGGATTGCAGTTATGCAAAGAATAAAGAAGCTGGGGTTGTTTTTAGTTAAAAAAGGTTGAAACAAGATTTAAGAGGTGTTTCAAGTTCTGACAGATTTTGTGTAAATAAGGAGGAACTGTTTCTGCTGGCAGGAAAGAAAGTAACCAAAAGTCACAGAATTAAGGTAATTGGCAAAAAAAGCCAAGGGGAGTGTGGAAAGATTAATTTTTATTCACGAGTTATAATCTAGTCTAGTGTGACTATAATCTAGTCAGAGAGATAGACAGACTAGATGTGACTAGACTATAATCTAGTCACACTCGGCTAAATGGCCTCCTTCTGTGCTGCATGATTCAATGACATATAATGACACATTGGTATTGATGTGGCTAGATACTCATAATACCACGGAACTGTTAAAGATGTAAAGACTGCTCTAAAGATTGAATTATTGTTCAAGTCTCCTTGTTGCTCAAATGGGTCAAAGAGTCAGTATCTATTGAGCTATTTAAAAAAACATTTCAAAGAAAGAAAAGTGATCCAAAAATGCATGTTTCTTGGCATTAATCACATCTGCTCTTAATTCAGTTGGTCATACCAATGCTGCAACGATTGAAAGCTCGTACCTCACTCATCAGATCTTCAAATTTGCAAGAACTTTTGTAAAGGCAAAAGCTTTTCAGAATTGTCCAAGTAAAATGTTACTAAACATAATTCAATAGAGTTTAAGGTGTC
Organism: Mustelus asterias; assembly: GCF_964213995.1. Classification (NCBI taxonomy): domain Eukaryota; kingdom Metazoa; phylum Chordata; class Chondrichthyes; order Carcharhiniformes; family Triakidae; genus Mustelus; species Mustelus asterias. The sequence goes on from NC_135807.1 coordinate 20,468,361, forward strand.
TTTTTAATGTGACAAAAGTCTCTAAGAATACAGCAGCTATTTGTGAAATCACTGACAAGAAATAATTGATAAACTGATCAATGAGATTATGATTTGTTAATTATATTTTGCCTTAGCTTGGCATAGGATCAATGACATGGGCTAAAACAGTTGAGATTTGGTACCTTCTCCTGCGGAAATCCTATGGTACAAATCTGAAAAAAATTCCAGTACAAGAAGTCCTTTCACATCCAACATTAGGCCTCATCATCATTTTAACACTGAGGTCACAACACACAGCTCACTCTGTGCTTTGACTGAAATTTCAATAAACTTCTATTTGTCCTCAGTAGCCTGGCATTTAGCATTCATCTGTGATCGACCTGAACGTAGGATTGAGCCCAGCGACATTCAAAAGAATACTTTTTATGTTGATTACTATTCAATAGAGCTAATATAGCCTGTGGCTTATTGACTCCAGCCATTGTGAGAACTCAGTCACTCTAAAGCAGTAAGCAGTTAAATTATGATCAATGCAGTTTTCCACATCATAATTACATGGGTATTCATTCGGCCATTCTAATAAGACCAAAATCAATGAAGCAGAATTAAACACTGCAACAAATTTCACAACAGCAAACAAAGATAAACAGTTGGTAAAATGAGAACAAACACGCAAGTGTTGACAAACTTGAAAAATTCACTAGTCATTGTTCAATCATTAAAAAGTTCTATTTTTGTGTGAAATATAACATTGTACAATGAAAGCCTAATTGAAACATTGTACAACGACAGCCATTTTTTTACTCACTGCAGGCTGCAAATTTTGATTTCACTATTCATAGAATCCCTTTGGTGCAGAAGGAGGCCATTCGGCCCATTGAGTTTGCACCGACCACAATCCCACCCAGGCCCTATCCCCATAACCCCACATATTTACCCTACTAGTTCCCCTGACACTAAGTGGCAATTTAACTTAACCCACACATCTTTGGAATGTGGAAGGAAACCGGAGCACCCGGAGGAAACCCTCGCAGACACGAGGAGAATATGCAAACTCCACATAGACAGTGACCCAAGCCGGGAATCAAACACGGGTCCTTGGCACTGTGAGGCAGTAGTGCTAACCACTGTACCACCCCCCGCAAAAAAAGGAGTCCCTGCACTAACCTTCCTCGACTAACCAAATTGCAGGCAAGGGAATCCCAGGCTAGGATTTTCCAGCCTCGCCATTGCAGAGATATTTTTATTGAATTCAAATTCCACCATCTGCCGTGGCAGGATTCAAACCCAGGTCCCCAGAACATTAGCTGAGTTTCTGGATTAATCGTCAGGCCATTGGCAAACATATTTTAAGTGCTTTTTCAATTTATTACTCCATATTTCACATTTGATAAATGTGATGATTTCAAGGAAAATAAGATAATTGCAATTGATTAACACTTAGGAGTTGACACACGCAGTCTTCAAGAATGTATTTAAAATGAGCACAGAATAATATTAATAATGCACTGAGGATTCCTTCACTCATTTACAAGTCTCCTTGTATAATCAATGAGAATATGTGTTAACATAATACTGTCATCACTGGATTGTCAATTAGAACTGGTAAATTATAATTATCAATGTATGTTTGTGAATTTCAAATGCATAAAATACTGAACTGCTTAAGTGTGGATTTAAAAAGCAGAATAAAGAACCTATTTTATAAAAACAACAAACAATTATGACTTGGAACTGGAAGTATGCAACTCGAAAAGTCCTAAAGTACAAAAATGCAAAAGATCAACTTTGAACAACCGATAAACACTTAGAAGGAAAATATACAATTGTTCCTTCTGCATAGGTCACTATTTCCCATTCAATTCGAGGGTTTTAGAAAGTAAAAACATTTTCCTAATCCCAGAAAATCCTACCTGAGACCGAGACGGTCCGAGTCCTCAATCCCTGTTTTTCACTGTTTGACAACCTGAAAAATGAATGTGCGAGATGCTGAATGTTATACATTTTCTGAAATGTCTCCTATGAATTCATTCCTTCCACCCAATGGCTGCCTGCAATAATTAGCAGGTTGTACCATTCCCTTTCTGGCACAGGGAGATTGCTATGAATAGGAGCTACTATTATGAAAGCTTTGGAGGGTGGATGAAGAGAATGTACCATGTGTATCGCAGCAAACACAGAAATTCAACATATTTAAGTTAAAGCTTAACACATTGGTGTCAGATATGGTGTAAACTGAATTTCCGATCTGCAGGCAAGCGTTACAACTTATACAAAACTCTGACTCTATCATATATATTCTAAATGCAAGGGGAAAAATCTACAGAAAATGACTGACTGAGGATCATTAGTTTGCACTGTGAACAGGCAAAATGTTGACCCTGCCATTTAAAAGCCAAATAGGAAGTATAATCCAGTCTCCAACATTTCTCATATTGCATAAATAGTAACCAGTTGGTGCTCATGTGCATTGACAGGAATGAAAAAGAATGACAAGTACAGAAACCATAATGAGCAGCCAAGTCCTATCCTGAAATTGTCTGAACGTTTAGCCTCTCTATTTCCCTATTTTCTTTAAAGACCTTCCTAAAACTCACTGCTCTGACTAAGTTTTCAATCACCTGCTTTTCCTCCCCTCATGCTTGTGCGAAGCACCTTGGGACATTTTCCTACCTTAAAAATACAACATAAATAAATGCAAGTTGCTGCTCTTCAGTACCCTCTTTTAAAAGCAATGGTCAATTCGGGGTAATACTTGCAGTGAAATTTGTGATCAAAAGAACTGAGCCTAATTGCATATTCCTCCAAACTTAAGAGTTTAAAATATGTGGCATTTTAAACCAAACTCCAATCGGCTTGCTTTTAAACATGAATTTTAAGGCAAAATGGCATGAATAGACCCTGCAATGGGACAAAAAGACCAACAATTTAATTCATGCAATATGAAATAAACTTTTATCCTTATAGTCACATCATTACTTCTTGACTGTCTAAAGTAAACAAAGAACTGTTAAAGACTTCAGCCCATCTCCAATTTAGCAAAGTCCAGTTTATATGTTTGCTTTACAACAGCTCCAAGTGGAAATGGGCATATTGGACTAAAATAGGATTGGAGCAGGTGAAAAACTAACACTGGGCCAAAACTTGCTGCAGGAATGAGTTAACAGCATTTGCCATTAGATATACTTGCCCTTCGCTGTTTAACCTTGATAATCCTGCACTGTAAGTGGGAACAGTGAGGGAAATCAGACAGCTTGGACCAAACCAAAAATGGCAAGCAAATCCATGTCTCTTTAACCAATCTGAACTACTGTGAAATGCACATCACAAGGACTGAGAAGGAAGTGTACGATGTGTCAAGTTAATGTTAAGTAAAGTGTTGAAACAAAAATAATGAGGGGCAAAAGAAAGATTGGATCAAGGGCGAGAAGAAAGACAGAAGGGAAATTAAAATAGAGTTTAACTTCAAATTTCATACTTTTATAATATCCAGTTAAATTCTGAAGGAATGAGATCCTGAAAATGAGTTAATTTTCAGGGACAAATACTTTCAGTAGCAGTAATTAACAATTAACACATGGTTAAATGAATCTCTGACAGCTAATCCAGGTTTAATTGAATATGCACAGTTGGTAACTAGTTCCTAAACAGGCTCCTTGCCTCAATTCAGAGAGCTGTAATTTTCTGCAGCGAGTTAAGTTCATACCTACCAATCAAGTATAATGACTTCATTACATTTAACACATTTCAATCGTGTGTCAGTAGCACACCGAGACAGGAACTTTTTGATTTCTACGTTTAATCAGGTATCTGTCAGTGCCTGAGGTTACGGTAACACATTATACTATAACAAAGAGCACCATTAGCCTCACCATTATTTCAACATCAAATAATGGACTACTAAAGTAACAATTTGTCGCCAGACAAAATAAATAATATATAAAATATTTTAGCGTGGATAGGTTACTCCATCATGGGCGGCACGGTAGCACAGTGGTTAGCACTGCTGCTTCACAGCTCCAGGGTCCCGGGTTCGATTCCCGGCTCGGGTCACTGTCTGTGTGGAGTTTGCACATTCTCCTCGTGTCTGCGTGGGTTTCCTCCGGGTGCTCCGGTTTCCTCCCACAGTCCAAAGATGTGCGGGTTAGGTTGATTGGCCAGGTTAAAAATTGCCCCTTAGAGTCCTGGGATGTGTAGGTTAGAGGGATTAGCGGGTAAATATGTGGGGGTAGGGCCTGGGTGGAATTGTGGTCGGTGCAGACTCGATGGGCCGAGTGGCCTCCTTCTGCACAGTAGGGTTTCTATGTCTGCTTTGTTCAGTACTAACATAAATCTCAGAAATTGCAGAGATCATTGCCCCGAGCTGGATTTTCCTTTTACAAAAAATACAGGTGCCTACTTTATGGTGCAAAGCAGTAATATCGACTGTGTTGTAATATAATGAAGGGGAAAAAAAAGATTGAATTAAGAGAGCACAAAAAGTAAAAGTAACTACTGTACTGTGATATATAGAATAAAAGATGCCACAGCAGCATGGATACAAAAATGATGGGAAAGAAAGCTGTGTAATGGTGAATGGCTGCTTCTGAACTGGGGGAGGTAAGAAATGGTGTTCCTCAGGGTTCAGTACAAGAACATTAATTACTTGGACTTGGGATCCGAAGGCATAATTTCAAATTGGAGATGACAGGAAACTTGGAAGCATGGTAAACAGCGAGGTAGACAGGGCGGACTTCAAAAGACAAGCTGGTGGAATGGGCAGACACAAAGCAAGAGAACTTCAACAATGAATAATGTGAGCAAACACTTTGGGGTCACGACCCAGTGGTCAGTTCACCATGATGTGGAGATGCCGGCGTTGGACTGGGGTAAGCACAGTCAGAAGTCTCACAGTACCAGGTTAAAGTCCAACAGGTTTATTTGGTAGCACAAGCCACAAGCTTTTGGAGCATCCGATGAACTCCCTCACTTCCTAAATTCCTGGGGTTAAGCACTTGGTCTTGCTGCACTCCATCTCCAGCTGCATCTTCGGGCAACTTCCCCGACGGTCAGTACCAGGACGACTGTTTTTTTGGATCCATGCTAATAACTTAGATTTCAGTGTGCAGTGCAGAAATTTCAACATTTGCAGATGACACAAAACTTGGAAGCATTGTGAACTGTGAGCAGGACAGTGGTTGACTTCAAGTGGACACAGACAAACTGGTGGAATGGGTGGACATGTGGCAGATGGAATTTATTACAGAGAGGTGTCAAGTGAAATATTTTGATAGGAAAAATGACAAGAAACAATATACAATTCCAGAAGGGTGAAGGTGTAGTGGGATCTATGGGTATACTTGCACAAACGATAGAAGGTGGCAAGGCAGATTGACAGTGTAATATGACATGGTCGGATCCTGGGCTTTGTAAATAAAGGCATAGAGTACAAATGCAAGGAGGTTATGGTGAACCTTTATAAAACACTGGCTTGGCCTTAAGTGGAGTAGTGTGTTCAGTTGTGGGCATCACACTTGAGGAAGGATGTGAAGATATTATGAAGATGGTGCAGAAAAGATTTAAGAGAACATCTCCAGGGATGAGGAACTTCAGCCACATGGATAGTTGGGGCTGTTCTCCTTAAAGAGAATGTTGAGGTTTGATTGCCATCTCCAAAAATCAGACAGAGTAGATAGGGAGAAACAGTTTCCACTGACAGGAGGGAGGAGAACCATAGGACACGGATTTAAGGTGAATGGCAAAAGAACCAAAGGCGACATAAGGAAAAGCTTTTCCCCCCACAGCGAGTGGTTAGCATCTATAATGCTCTGATGAACGTGTGGTGGACGCAGATTCAACTGTGGCCTTAAAAAACAAATTGAATAATTATCTGAAAAGAAAAAAAAATTGCAGGGCGACAGGGAGAGGGAGGGAGAATAGGACTGGCTGAGTTGCCCTTGCAGGGAGCCAGCATGGACACAAAGGGCAAAATGGTTTCCTTCTGTGGTGTAACCATTCTATGATTTGACATTATACCCCTTTGTTTAAAAAATATTTATTCCTTACAGTGAAAATGGAAAAAAACTACTAATTATTGTTAAAGTATTATTTAGCTTAAATTAAACTACGCTTACTTACTTGGGTAAGGAAGGCAAGGCTCGCTCTCCTTCTGTAAGAATAAGAAACAAACAACAAATTTAAGCAGATTATCAACAGATTCTTTCCTATTAGTGCATATTGTTTTAAAGCTGTAAATTATGGAAACAAGAACTCCATGAATCATGTGTAAATGGTGTATATCAATCCAAAAAATCTGAAACCACCAGGATATTCAAACTAAGCAATAAATATACCATTGCCAGCTGAAGCCATGAACAGAACATAGCTCACCATGGATTAATCCAAACTTCTGAAGCTTGAATTTGTTAATTATTAAACTTTTTCCATTATTTTATAGTTTAATGTTAATTCATTCCTAGTTCCATAAAGAAGACCTGTTCGAACTGAATTTCCATCAAACAATTTTTAATTACATAACCTACTACAGAAGGTTGAAGGTACCACTTCACAATATCGGAGGAACAAAATAGGCTATTAGCTTGCCAATATTGCTGTCTCTCCTAATTATGCCTGAGTACCATATGCACCCACCACACCTTGACAGTTATAGGCAGATTTATAGGGCGGCACGGTAGCACAGTGGTTAGCACTGCTGCTTCACAGCTCCAGGGTCCCGGGTTCGATTCCCGGCTCGGGTCACTGTCTGTGTGGAGTTTGCACATTCTCTTCGTGTCTGCGTGGGTTTCCTCCGGGTGCTCCGGTTTCCTCCCACAGTCCAAAGATGTGCAGGTTAGGTTGATTGGCCAGGTTAAAAAAATTGCCCCTGAGATGTGGAGGTTAGAGGGATTAGCAGGTAAAAATATGTGGGGGTAGGGCCTGGGTGGGATTGTGGGCGGTGCAGACTCGATGGGCCGAATGGCCTCCTTCTGCACTGTAGGGTTTCTATGATTTCTATGATTTGCTGTTCTACGTGCATTTCAGTCTTTGAATTCCCCATCTGTCTGACTCTGGAATGTCAACGAAGCTGGTCTTCATTCTTTTCATGCAGAAGATGAAAAAGGAATCAGAGTAGTAAGCAGGGTCATCCCAATGACAAAGAGCAATGAAGGAGCCACATTAAAACAAAATGATTGGCTCAAGAGTTTTGCTTTCATCTTGTTTTCCAATTTGGTGCTGACCAAGTAATAAACAATAAGCTATCTGTTGTTGATAGACATTAATATATATATATTTATCCATAGAATATGCTATTTCTGGAAAAGCCAGCATTTACTGCCCATCTCTAATTGCCCTCGAGAAAGTGGTGGTGATCTGCCTTCTTGAACTGCTGCACACAATGTGATATATTGTGCAGTTAGTTAGGAAATTCAAGGATTTTGATGCAGCAATGATGAAGGAACACTGATATATTTCTCTGTCTGAATGATGTGTGGCTTGGGAACAAACTTGGATTAACTGGCATTTCCATGTGCTTTCTGGCTTATCTCCTCGGCATTAGAGATTGCAGATGTGAAAAGTGCTGTTGAACAAGCCTTGGCGAGTTGTTGCAGTGCATTGCAGATAGCAAACACTACAGCAACTATGCATATATGGTGGAGGGAGTGAATGTCTGCAGTGGTGGGTGAGGTGCTGATCAAGCTTATAATACTGAATAAATGTATAAGTGAAATTAATTTACATTGCAGCAGTTGTCACCGTGGGCTCTTTTTAAAATTGTATTTCATCCCCCCACCCCAACCACTTCACAAAGTTGGCTATTGTTCACCCTTGTTTTTGGCCCTGCTGCTTCACACGTGTTTCCATAATAACACGTTTCCTGTGGCAAGCAAACTGAAATGGATAAGTCTGGGATGGGAAGGATCACAACCAAAGATTGAGTCACAGGGTAAAAGTTTATCCCAGGAACCAATAATAACTTGTTTTTTTAAAAAGCCTTTTTTAATTTGGAGTAGATTGTCATTGTTCGTGCATTAAGTGTGGTATCCAAGAAAGGGAGACATATCAAGACGGAATACTTAAAATATAGCATCTTGTGATAAATTCCTCTTCCCCAAATATGTCAAATCAAAAAACAGAGACTGAGCGCATAAGCAAGAAGTTATAGAAGGTCACTGTAATCTGAAACAACCACAACCAGCTGTTGTTTCTGAGCAGTAAAACCATAGTCATGGTGTTACTCATTCTCCAAGAAGTACCAGGAGAGTGAATTTCAAATCCAAAAATATCAAAACTTATCATAGAAATCATAGAAACCCTACAGTACAGAAAGAGGCCATTCGGCCCATCGAGTCTGCACCAACCACAATCCCACCCAGGTCCTACCCCCACATCCCTACATATTTTACCCGCTAATCCCTCTAATCTACACATCCCAGGACACCAAGGGGCAATTTTTTTAGCATGGCCAATCAACCTAACCTGCACATCTTTGGATTGTGGGAGGAAACCGGAGCACCCGGAGGAAACCCACGCAGACACGAGGAGATTGTGCAAACTCCACACAGACAGTGACCCAAGCCGGGAATCGAACCCAGGTCCCTGGAGCTGTGAAGCAGCAGTGCTAACCACTGTGCTATCGTGCCGCCGGTGGTTTTATCTAAAGAAACTACTCACATCAGGAAATTATTCTCTCTATGTTCTATCAATCATCATTCAGACTCTTTGTTATCAACAATTAAAACTGTGCTGAGAAATAAGAGACCTATTAGAAATATTCAGCAAGTCGTTATGAGGATCTGTGTTGAAAATGGTGCAATCAAAGGAACTTCTTTTGTAGCATTTGAATAAGCTTCAGTTTTAGAGAATAGTAATGGATACACAAGAAGCAAACAGAGGGGGAGGCTCTAAGGACATCCTAACCCTTAATGATACGAGGACCACTCAGCCTCTGACCTCATTACATCCTTGGCCCAAACCGAAAAGAGCTGAATTCCAAAACAAAGGTTACATCAAAGAAGCATTTGAGTGAGGCTTATACCAGAAAACTCAGCAAAACTGAAGTCAATGGGGATTAAGAGCACATCCCTTCCTAACAGTGCTGTGGGTGTACCTACACCACCTGGACAGCATCGACTCAAGGCAATAAATAGTTCACCACCACTTTCTCAAGGGCATTTAGGGATGGGCAATAAACGTTAACCAAGCCAGCAAAGCCCACATTCCATAGAAGTATGTTTGAAATTCAACACCATCCACAACAAAGCAGCCCACTTGATCGGCATCCCATCCACCACAGCGTACAGTGGCTAAAGTCACAACTTGGTAAGGCCTCCATGACACCTTCCAAACCCATGATCTCTACCAAGGGCACCATGCACATGGGAACACCACCACCTGCAGGTTCCCCATCAATCACTTAAACATTTGAACAAGTTTTTCATCTTTCAGTGATCAAGTTATTCTCATTCACAATACTATCACTGTTCATCAATGGCACTGAAATAGACCAATTGATCATTTCTATTTAATGTGTACCGTGTGAGCAATTCAGTTCCAACATTTGTCCATATAACGATAGCAATGACAGATCAACTAAAGGTAATTCATTACATGTGCAGCTATTAGGGAAAGCCTGAAAATATATAATAAATAATATGAATGCATGTTCCCTTTTTGCCCCCAGTACTGAGTAAATACTCTGACTATCTTGGACAACAAACTGCAAATTGACAGCTGCAAAATGGCATAGTGAAGCAGCATCAGCAACTATGCCGAAATATGTCAGAATCATTTGTTTTTCTAGAAGTCAACATGAGTAGCAAAGACACATAACTTAGACTGGATCTCTGGCATCAGAGATATATGCAATTAAGTTTTATTAAAACATATTTCCAGCTCGATGCATGTTTCTGCAAAAAATGTCTTCAACACATTCCTTAATTTCGGATTTTCATGAGAAAAGACAGTTGCTGAACATCAAAGATTTTCATTGAAACCTGAAATGTAGCAGCCAGATGGTACATGTAACTAACATCAGTTAAAAAAAATAAGAACTTTGTAGGAAACCAAATCCTACCTTTCTGGGACCTAATAATAAATGACTGCATGATTCCATTCACTAGGCGACAATAGCCATCTATCAAGTCTGCCATGTTCTCTGCGATGTTCAGTGATGGAGTTGTTATTGTCAAAGGCTGAAAATAAGAATGTAACATTATTGCCATAACTTGGCCCAGCTGTCAGTTCCCATCAGGACATTCAGTCCCTTTCTAAACAAGATGTCAAGGGTCAATACATCATCACGAACACTCAATGGGGAAGGAGACTTCTCCAACTGCAGTTTTTCCTTCTTGTATATAAGTCATTGACAACTCAGAGACTTAAAGATTTGACAAAGAAGAAACAGACATAAAAGGGAAAACAAATTACAGTTTGAGTTTAATAAGACAGACAGCAAATTGTGTTAGAGGGAGAAATTTAGCAGAAAAGGGTAATTTTGAAGATCAAACAGGAAACCAACCACTTTTGTTTATGCAGAAAGATAGTTAATTGCAGTGAAGCAACAAAATATGCAACACAAAATCAACAATTGGGATATAGGAATAAAGTCAATTAAGGCTTCCTCAAAATGAACTGTCTTGCAGATTACTGGGTCAACCAGCTCTGAAACACAAATAAATTACACACATTTATGTATGTTGTTAAACTAGCAAAAAAACATAGGATATTTGAAAGAACACAATTAAAATTCCAAATACACTATTCTGAATTAGTATAGTATGGGTGCACAATACGGTGATATCGAGACACCAGAGGGGAAATCAGTTCTTGTGTTTGTTTTCCAGTGAAAAAACAGGAGTGCAAAGAATTACCAATGTCCCAAGGCCATGCCCCCCCAGGATATCTGAAATATGGCAAAACCGCCTTCACTTCAAGCTAATTTTCAAGCACCTTGATGACCAGCTTAAACAGGACCTCTTTTATGCTAATGAGAGGCTTAACATCTGTTCAAGGACCTCTCTGCCAAAGGAATTGACACCAAGTTAAAAAGGAGGCACTCTGCCCGCTCCACTCCACTGTCAACGGGATTTCTGCAGCCTAACAAGCTGCTCCAAACCAAAAGTAATTACTTTTTATTTAATATCCCGTGGAGCTTGGAGAACCTGCTCCACTGCAATCGTGACACCCAGAGTCAGTGCTGGTGGGACAAATTGGGTCAGGCCACAAGGGAGAGCTGGCCAATTTGAGACTAGCCTCAGGGTTCGCAGTTCGGGTATGTAAATGCTGTAAATGCATCACCAGTTATACTCCAAAAACAGATGTAAAAAATTTCAACCCTTAAATGTGTATACATTTCAGTGATTTAATAAAATGATCATCACTATTATACATCAGCGATAAGAATCTAAGAAAATTTCCACTTCTTCCATTCACTAAAAGAGTATGTATTTTACAAAAAAATCTGGAATTCTATGACCCAGCACCATACATGCCAACTTAGAAAAGCTGATGGACAACTTCCAGAAGCTTGACCCAGCCTCCAAAAAGCTGACAATACAAATAAAATAGTTGCCGCGAGTGCAGAGATGTGAGCACAAAATATTGAGAGTTGGAAAACGAGAATCACGCCAGCGAAATCCCATTTTTTGATTGCCCCTGTCCCTTGCCAGCCCAGAAAGGTTGGGAACCTCATTTAGGGCTTCCCCACCGCTTGTTCCACACACATGGGGATCACCCTCCTTCGGCACATGATGTCATGTCAGCGAGGTTTATAACAAGTTTGTAAAAATGGGAACCAGGTGGAGGGAACACGCAGTGGAAGACGCACCAGTAAATATAGCCCCCAGTGGGAGAGGGAGATGCCAGGTCGTACCCAAGGGGCAGTGCCAAGCTCTCTGAGGAGCTCCATTTTTGAGGTGTGTTTTCCAAGTCGGTTAGGGGAAGGGGTGGTTTCCCTTTGTGTGTGTGGGGAGCTTCCAGTATTATCTGTCGAAGATAGAGATCTCGGGACTCCCGGCTTTTTCTGGCCCTGCCAGCATGAACCTGCATATTTATTCTGCACAGAGTGATCGATTATTACCGTGAAAAGCCAGATGTGCAGTTGGTGAGCTATACACCGGTTTTCTGTCTCAGCCAGTGCGGTGAATGCAAAATTCCACTCACTAAGTGAAAACAACTGTGAATAAAGTATTGGGACCATGACTATTGCTTCATAATTTAAAATTAAGTTGGATTTCAGGATATTTATTGCTACCTGGAGATCCCAATCATATTTTCATTTGAAGTTCTGAGAAAACAAACCTTTGGAATTGAAAGCTAGTCTCAGTAATGGTGCCATGAAACTACCATCAATTGCCATAAAAACCCACCTTCACTAATGTCCTTTAGGGAAGGAAACCTACCATCCTGACCTGGTTTGGCCTACATGTGATTCGAGACCCAATGGGGTTGACTCACACTGCCCTTCAAAATGGCCAATAAGCCACTCAGTTAGCAATTCAAGAAAGTGGCTCACTACCACCTTCTCGAGGGCAAGTTAGTTGAACAATAAATGCTGGCCAGGCCAATAAAATACACATTCCATGAAAGAATTTTGAAAAGTTTTCAGTTATTAACAAAAGTTTCGAAGCTCCCAAAAAAACAGAACAAAAGGTCTTTGACACAGACACGATTGAGCTCCATCAACGGTATTATAAAATTAAGTAACTTTGTTTTTTTGATGTTAAAGGTCTTATATAACTACCAGTTTTGTTGTTGTCTCTCTTCCCCAGTTTCTGGTGCAAGTGCCCTGTTGGTGAATTCCTTCAAAATCACACTGTAATCACTAATGGCTTTAATTTTTTGTTATTCACAGGTTCTCTTTCCAGAACTGATTTGAAACTGCAGGCAAATGAAATGCATTCTGTCCAGCTGATCTTGGAGTACTGACCTCTTCATTTAGTTCATGTTTATCTCACTCAAGAATTTTTTTTGTGTGGGTGGCACGGTGGCACGATGGTTAGCACTGCTGCCTCACAGCACCAGGGACGCGGGTTCGATTCCTGGCTTAGGTAACTGTCTGTGCGAGTCTGCACATTCTCCCTATGTCTGTGTGGGTTTCCTCCAGGTGCTCTAGTTTCCTCCCATAGACCGAAAGATGTGCATTGGCCATGCTAAATTCTCCCTCAGTGTACCCGAACAGGCACTGGAGTGTGGCGAATAGGGGATTTTCACAGTAACTTCATTGCAGTGTTAAGGCAAGCCTACCTGTGACACTAATAAATAAACTTTAAACTTTAGGAACATACAAATTAAGAGCAGGTGTAGGAATCGGTCCTCAAGCCTGTTCAATAAGCTCATGGTTGATCTGATTTAACCTCAACTTTACATTCCTGCCTATCCTCAATGACCTTTCACCCCTTTGCTCATCAAGAATCTATCTACCTTTGCCTCAACCACTTTCTGAAGAAGAGAATTCCAAAGTCTCACAGCACTCAGAGTCAATCGCAAATGGGTGACCCCTAATTTGAAACAGTGTTCTCCAACTAGAGGAAACATCATTTCTACATTCACTCTGTCAAGTCCCACTGTCGCTTCAGGAGGCTTGATCCACAGAAGGATTCAAAATTAATGTAATGCTTGTTGAAAGGCCAGTTGCTTAAGACATCTTATAGATGGTTTGATCTACTGTTCTGAAACTATACCTCAATGTAAGCATTTTATAGAACTGGTAACAAAAACAAAAAAAGTTCAGGCCAGCTGACATCTGATACAAGTTGATATTGGACCTTACCTCTGCTGCTCCAGCTATTTTTAACTGCAAAGTTCCTTTTCTGTCTTTATCATCACTGTTTGAATACTGAATGGTCTGCACTTGGTTAAAATTAGCCAGGTGAGTTGGCTGTAAAACAAGAAAAATGTTCCTTAGTGAATAACAACAGTTATAAAAGGCTAAACCAGAGTGTGCCCTTTCACGCCACCAAGAAGCAGCAAAGTTTTACAGGTTATACTGTTGCCGATAACATTTTTCCACGTATAAAAAAAGCTTCTTGCAAATTTTTTTAAAAATTGTAACATAAAATGTGGGTGGCTCTCAAGTGTAATCAGAAGACAGAGACAGGTACATGTACAACTGAAGATTGCAGCCCAATGACTCATTGCCAATATCCTGAAAGGTGTCAAGGTTCCAGATGTGGATAATTCCTAGAAGATTGAATATAATTAAATAGATTGAATACCATAACAAACCTCAATCTACAAACTCAGAAGAGCAGTTATAGGTCAGCATTGTCAATGTCTGGGAGGTCACCCATCTCGCCTGTTGAATGGGAAATGTGACAACTAAATTTTCATTTATTGTGTAAACACATACATTATTTAAAACATAAATAAGTGGATGTGTGATTATATGAGAAACCTCAATTATATGTATCAAGAGAGTGAACATGAGAATGAAAAAAACAATCTGGTAAAGCTGCAGTGAACTAAACCACTTGATTTAATATAGGCATACGAGTTTGAAACAAACCACCATTTGGAGAGTTGCCAATATAAAAAAAAAGAATAATACAGGGTTAATATCACAGAAATACAAGAGGTGTGAAGTGGAAAAAATGTTTTGTTGTAAAAAGGGAGGCCTTGGATTTGAAATACAGCAGGCAATTTATACAGAGCACATTCCTACACAAATGAAGAGATAACAACTCAATCGACTGTTTCAATTATATTGTTTGAGAATTGTTCAATCTAAAACTTTGGATTGAATTCTACAAAGCATAGGGTTTCCCCCAGCCCCAGTAGGGGGAAGGCTGCAGCCAACTGGCCATTAATTAATGAAGGCATAATTTCAAACCTTCTGGAATAAGGAGTTCTACCTCAGAGAACTGCTGGCTAATTAAGGCCAGCAGCTCTCTAGCATTCCAGAACAGAGGTATATAGGATTGTAATGTGTTGGGACTGCAGAATGTGGGAGCTCCTGCACACCACTGAGATCCAAGGAAAACATATCTGCACTCAGTGTCAGAGAGGTAGACACAGATTTTCTCTGCAGCCAAGAGTGAATACAGATGGCTGTGTTGCTTGCCCAGTGTCAGGGTTTGGAACATCAGTTCGGGGTTGGAGAGGAACTTGCTGTGGGAGTTTTTGTGATCCACATAAGACTCGAAAAGAGGTTTTGCTTTGGGATCATGAGCAGCCGGGGGCTAAGTTAAAAGGCAGAACCTCAAAGGTAATAATACTCAAACAATGAGCTAATTGCCGCAGAGTAAGGTCAGAAAGATGAATATGTGGCTCAAAGACTGCTGTGGGGTAAATGAGTTTCAATTCATGGGGCGCAGCACGAATACTGGGGAAAGTTGGAGCTATAAAATAGGATGATCTGGTAAAGCTGCAGTGACTAAAAAGGTACCAAACCAAATGGGATCCGATCTGTGCTGGGACCAGTGTTCTGGCAAGTCGTATTGCTAGGGTGATGGTGAGGTCTTTAAACTAAATAGTGGGGAGAAAGGATCATGACAGAGGAGATGCGGCACAGTGGTTAGCACTGCAGCCTCACAGCACCAGGGACCCGGTTCAATTCCCAGCTTGGATCACTGTGTGGAGTTTACACATTCTCCCCGTGTCTGCGTGGGTTTCCTCCGGGTGCTCCGGTTTCCTCCCACAGTCCAAAGATTTGTAAATTAGGTGGATTGGTTTTGCTAATTTGCCCCTTAGTGTCAGGGGGACTAGTTGGGGGCAAATTTATGGCGATAGGGCCTGTGTGAGATTGTGGTAGGTGCAAACATGATGGACTGAATGGCCTCCTTCTGCACTGTAGGATTCTATGATTCTATCAAAAGGGGAACAATGGGATAGAGTCAGGTAGGGATTTGAGTAATAATCACCAGAGTGTGGCAGGAGGGGTCAGGAAGTACGAACTTAAGAGCACACCAGCAAATAAGGCCAGAGATTGCAAAAGTGGTCAGAAGTTAATTGAGATTGTTAAATTGAATTAAAGGCTCTGCATTTGAATGCGCACAGCATGCATTACAAAATGGATCAATTGTTAGCACAGATAGAAGCAATTACTGAAGAATATTAAATATTACAAAAACATTAGAAGCTAGGAAAAAGTGGTGGATATATCGTTAGTTAAGGATATCAGGACTACAGCAGTGAGAGATGACTTTAGCTAATAACAGCAGGATGTAGAATAGTTTGGATGGACATAAGGAATCGGAAAGGTCAGAGGTAATTGGTGGGAATAGTTTATAGTTCCGCTAACAGTAGCTTCACAGTAGGACAGAGCATACAGGAAGAAATAAATGGGACTTATAAGAATGGTACCGCAATAATCATGGGTGACTTTAACCTACTAGTAGATCAGATGAATCAAGTGGCAATGGTAACCTGAAAAATGAGTTCATAAAATCTACTTGGAAAAATTTCTCAAAGCAATACATTTTAGAGCCAACCAGGGAGCAGGCTATTTATTCTGGACCTGGTAATGAACAATGAGACAGAATTAATCAATAACCTCACGATAAAGGAGCCTCTAGATGATAGCAATCATAATATGAGAGAATTTCATGTTCAGTTTGAAGGAGAGAAGTGTGGGTCCAAGACTGTTGTTTAATCCTCACCCAGCCTGGGTGATTGTCTGTATTGTGCTTGCACGTTCTCCCCATGTCTGCGTGGGTTTCTTCTAGATTTGGTTTCCTCCCACAGTCCAAAGACGTGCAGGTTAGGTGGGCTGGCCATGATAAATTGCTCCTTAGTGTCCAAAGGTTTGATGGATTAGCCATGGTAAATGTGCGGAGTTACAGGGATAGGATGGAGGGGAGAGCCTTAGTGGGATGCTCTTTCAGAGAGTCGGCGCAGACTCGATGGACCGAATGGCTTCTTTCTGCACTGGAGGGATTCTATGGTTCTAAGTCCCCAGGCCCAAATGTCCTGTATCCAAGGATCTTAAAAGAAGTGGCTGCAGGTACGAGATGTATTGGCTATAATTTTCCAATTTCCTTAGATTCTGAAAGGGTACCAGTAGATTCAACCAAGAAGGGAGGGAGATGGAAAGCAGGAAACTACAGACCAGTTGGCCCAACATCTGTTAAAAGGAAATTGCAAGAATCCATTATTAAGGAGGATATAGTAAGATTCTGAAAATCATAATTTGATCATGCAGAGTCAACATGGGCTTGTGAAAGGGAATTGTGTTTAATTAATTAGAGTTTTTGGAGGAAGTAGCAAGCAAGGTGGATAAAGGTAAACCTAGAGGTGTTCTATACATGGATTTGCAGAAAGCATCCGATAAACTGCCACATTGAAGGTTACTACACAGATTACATGGTGAAGGGGGTAACATATCAGCTGAGATAAAGGATTAGTTAGCTAACAGGACCAAGTATAGGATGTCATCGGCAAATTTTGCTACTAAGATAGGTAGGAAAGCAAGTTGTCAAGAGGTGGTACAGAATGTACAAATGCAGATAGACAGGTTAAGTGAGTGGGCAGAAATTTGGCAGGTAGGGTGTGACGTGGAAAAATGTGAACTTGTCCACTTTGATAGGAAAAATAGAAAAGCAGTATATTGTTCGAATGGTGAGACATTGCACAACTTGGTGGTACAGAGGGATATGGGTGCCCTGATATATATTTTTAATTCTATCACAAGATGTGGGCATCGGTGGCTAGCCCAGCATTCACTGACCATTCTTAATTGCCCTGAAGGTGCTGGTGAGCCACCTTCTTGAAGCGTTGTAGTCCATGTACTGCAGTTCACAATGCTGCTTGGAAGGGAGTTCCAGGATTTTGAACCAGCGTCAGTAAACAAACACCAATATAGTTCCAAGTCAGGATGGTTTGTGGCTTGGAGGTGGTATTCCCGTGCATCTGCTGCTCTTGCCCTTCTAGGTGGTACAGGTCAAGGGTTTAGAAGCTATCAAAGGAGCCTTGCTTAGTTGCTGCAATATACCTTGTATGTCACACATTGTGCTTCAGTGGTAGAGAGAAATAATTTTGTTGGATGGACTGCCAATTAAGCAGGCTTCTTTCTCTTGGATAATGTTGTTGGAACTGCACTTATCCAGGCAAGGGGTGAGTATTCCGTTACACTCCTGACTTGTACCTGGTAGATGGTGGAGAATCAGGAGGTGAGTTACTAACTGCAGCATTCCCACCCTTTGACCGCTCTTGTAGCCACAGTATTTATACAGGTGGCATTAATTGTTCACTCAATGGTCATATTCAGCAATTGCTAGAAGACACAGTGCAGCAAAATGTATTTAAAGAAATCATGGATACAACATAATAATTAAGGACTCCATACATTTCAATAAGTTGCAATGGTATGTTTTCCATTTTAAGTAATTGTCAAACTCTGTTCAAGAAAAGCATACAGATTAATCTATACAGAGATACATTTTAATCATACACACATTTCTCTGTGGAGGATTGAGTAAACTCTTATTCAGATTCTTGCTTCAATCTACTACAAAATGACACAAGTCCAACAGGGAAACCTCACACATCATATTGCTGTCAAAACTGTCTGCACTATCCCAAAATGGCTATGCCCTTGAAAGTGTTTTATTAGCTTCAGAAACTGGTGAAAGGATAACATGTTTAGGCACTCTCTTTGCACTAAGACCAATGTCACTCTATTTATTGCACAAAGAACCAGTCACCCTATAGTCAGCAACTGGGGTCAAGGACAGGGGCTTCCAAGAGCTGTAAACAGTCAAACAGTTTCCTTGACTAGACACCAGGACTTAAGCAAGTCCATTATCACGAGAAGACAGGTAGGAATGAAATTCACTTGCTAAAATGATATAATACTGTATTCCTGCAACCTGCATTGCAATTATAATTGGCCAGTCTTTAATTAAAGCAGCAGAGCCTGGGGGAAATTAATGTACATTATGCTGAAGGAATCAAAACATCTCCACTCGGTGATTTCTTGATGGCTGTATTACAAGCAATTGCTTTAGCTTTAAATAAAATGCTCCACAGGGTGGCACTGCAAACAAGGTATCACAGTTCTGTGGTTGCGGCTGGATGTGCAACTGCAGATTAAGAACGAAGAATAGCTATTAAAAGACCACTGTGAGCTGTGAACAACTCTTAGTGCAGGAAAGTTTACAGTAAACATTTTGTACTTAGACAAATTTAGTATTGGACAGGGTTTCCACACAGAAATTAACTGTGGCAAATGTCTGTGCATGGAGAAGGGATGGACTTTTTCTACGTGTGAACAAAACTCTCTTTTAATGCAATGCGTTTGAATAAACTGTTATCGAATTGAAGTAGGACAAAATAAGATACAATCAGACAGGGCCCCTACTAACTTTAATAAAGATGGAACTTCTCTGTATTGCAATGGTAATATGATCAAAATATCATTTCGGTCTGTAGTTTCTGCATTTCCGCCCAGATACCTGGGCAGAATTGATTGAAATAGCACAGAACAAAAGTTACAGAATTTAAAATGTAAATGAGTTAGACCCAGAACCATTCGTGCTCAAGTTCTATGATTTTGTAGGCTTGTTCCGAAGTCCATTCTGCAATCTTCAGGCCACTGACCATTTTCCAGTTAATAATCAATTATAAAATACTGCTCGATTGTGCTTACTCATGGGACATTTTACATTCAGACCTTGACAAATGAGATGTTGCTTCACTTCAGACAAGCTGATGCAGGGTCTGTGCAATACAGGCACTTTTTCCTGTCTGCAAACATGGCAGAAACCCCAAGCCATAATTTTGCTTTAAATAATCAAGTATGGACATTGGAGGGGGCAAGAAATACATTTTGTAATTGAAGCAAACAAGTTTTTTTGCATGAAAACATCAAGTTCCTTGTTTTGGAGTAAAATTTTGTCTTCTCAGAGGATTATATTTTTGCTGTAATCTTGCATACTACTGTGAAAGAAATGAAGACACAAGAAATAGAAAGTATTTCTATCATAGCAGCAAAGCTAGTACAATGTATTAACCAGAAGTGATAAGATATAAGGTTCTTCCAGGGATTACAGCCATAGCCAAGTCTACAGTGCCATGGGTGACTCAGCTATGTAGGGTAGGGGGCAAGGAAGGTCAAAAAGCAATAGTGATAGAAGATTCAAAAGTTATTGAGGCAAACAGATGTTTTGACAGCTGCAGATTTGACTCCAGGGTAACATGTTGCCTCCCTAGTGCCAGGGTCAAGGATGTCACTGAGTGACTGCTGAAGATCTAAACGGGGGGTACTGCAGTTAATCGAGGGGGAGGTGAGGCCTATACAAGATGGACATATTGCACTTCAACAGGGCCAGGATTAGCAAGCAATTGGTGGGGAGGTTTGTTAATGCTATGACTTTAAGAGTTTAAACCAGTTTTGGAAGGGTGATGGGAACCTGAACACACAGTTAAAAGAAAGAGAAGGAAAACTGGTAATAGAAGGCAGAAAATTAGTAAGAGAGCATGGAAGCTCAAGAAAACAAAAGCTAGAAAATAAAAAAAGACCCAGAGTAGTGGCATAGATCATATTGCAAGGAGGCAAATAGATAAGGCATATGAACTGAGAGAACAGAAACACTGGGAAGTACAATATCATTGCTATTGCTGAAATGTGGCTTAAAGAAAGATAGGAATGGCAGTTCAACATTTCTGGTTACAGGGTTTTTAGGATTGAAGGATTTTTAAAAAAGGTCTATAATATTATTGGTTAAAAACCAATCACTGCAGTGAGGAGTGATGATATGCTAGCAGGCAATCGAATGAAGCCACATAGATTGAACTGAGTAGCAAGGAAGATGCATTCACTCTGTTGGAAATATACCACAAAGACCCCCAGAGTCAGAGGGAAATAGAAGAGTAAACATGGAGTGGAATGCTGAGAAATGCAGAAAGAAAAGGGTAATAACCTGAGATTAATTGGGATTAAATTCAGTGTAACAAGTATTTAGGGTGCAGAATTCTCAAAATGTATAAATGGGAAGATACTGAGTAGCATAAAGGAACAAAAATGTATGTCTACTAATCCCTGAAGATTGTAGGACCAGTAGATAAGAAACGGCATACTTTTCTTGACTGGCCAAGGTCTCAAGTACAAGAGCAAGGAGGCTCTGTTAGAATTGTATAAAACACAAGCTAGAATTATATAAGACACAAGCTAGACCGCAGCTAGTGTACTGGGTACAGTTCTGGTAACCATGTGATAAAAAGAATGTCATCACATTAGAGGGGATACAAGATGTTGTCAGAAATTGAGAATTTTAGCTACCTGGAAGGATAAGCTGGGGTTGTTTGAAACAGATGAGGCCAAGGCATGATTTAATTGAAGTTTATAAAATTAGTGGAGGACTAGATAGATATGCTCACCAAAACTCAACTCCCCTTTCACCCTACAACCAATTTATATAAGTCTATGGCCCCTGGTTATCGATCTCTCTGCAACAGAAAGTCAATTCAGCGTCACACCACTGCAGTATTAGCATGCATCCTATTTTAATGCACCACTCCAGGTTTTACATTTGAAGAGCCACTTTTCTAGTGTATATATATATATATATAAAAATATATATATTTATTATATATATGACATTTATATATTTCTAAAATAAATATAATTTTACTATTAGAAGAAAACTATTTGCAGGGCAAAGTATAAGCATTTGCTGAGTTATTTCTTGAATTTTAGCAATGCAAATCAAACTCCATGTCTCAACATATCAGCCGAAGTGCAAAATGAAACCTAGCACAACTGATTCATCTCAACTCAATGAGGAATAGAGAAAAAAATAACATTGGACCAGCATTAAATTGCAGAAACACATCTGTGAACTGATCAAAACCACTAACAGTGAGTAAAGAGAAGTAATACAATTATACTGATAAGCTCAGTGGGTCACGATCCATTCTGAGCCCCACAGATCAGAAACAGAAAGTGCTGACAATACATGGTGAATCCACTAGTATTTGTAAAGATAAAAGATGGATTAATATCTTACGCAAAACACTAAACTTACGCAATTACACTCAAAATAGCCAATCTTTTCACTTTATAAATACTGACAGACTGGCTGTTATCTTCTCCCCATCAGTCCACATTTGCCAGTTGAAAGAGTTTCTTTCCATTTGCTCCATCAAAATCGCTAAAAATTTTGAAAACCCGATTAAATCACCCGCTGCTTCAAGGAAAAAAAATACCAGCCCCATTAGTATTCCCAGATAACTAAAGCTCTTCATCCTGAGTATCATTCTAGTAAATCCCATCTGTACCATTTCCAAGATTTCCAAATCCTTCCAAAAGTGTGGTACCCAGGAATGAACATAATATTTTATCAGGGGCTGAGCTATGCTTTTTCTTTATATATGTTCGTTTTATTTTCTTACTTTTGTGCTCCATGCCTCAAATAATAAAGCCAAGGATTCCATTTTACTTCGAACAGTTTTATCATCTTGTCATGCCATTTTCAAAGACTTGTGCACATGAATCTCCACGTCTTTCGGTACTTGCACCCCATTAAAATGTTTCAATTAGTTTATATCCTCATTTGACACTTCTCTGCATTAAATTCCATCTGCCATGTGTTTAATTGCACCACTCTGATTTATTGAAGTCTGTTCCCATCTTCCTCACTGTTAACTACAGTTGCAAGTTTGAGTCATGAGCAATATTTGGAATTAGGGATCTTATGTTAATTTATTAGTTGCTTTTAATTGTATGCAGATAGTGGGCATTAACTGGGCATTCACTTTATCCCTTATAAATACAGACTAGAACTATAGTTGATGGATTAGGAGAGGTACACTTGTAATGTGTAACTCTGTAAATAAATACAGAAGTGTATAAAGATTGGCTCTAGTTCTATTCTTCACAACTAGCTTTTTGGAAGGGAACATCCTAAGCTCAGGTCTAAGTCATTATTATATATCAGTAAAAGCTGTCTTATTAATCCTGACTTCTGCAGAACTATTGTCCTGGTTGGGACTTGTGTGAGAAACGTCGTCCCCATTGGGACTTGTGTGTCATAGAAGGCGAAACCCCGGACGTGAAACCCCGGAAGGTGACCGATGACTTAACTCACAATGGACTCCATTTTCATTGGGAGGGAAGTTGTTTGCTGCTGTGTTACAGAAGGTATCTTCACAGTTGCCATTGTAATTATATCAGGTTGTTGTTTTAATAATTTATCATTGTTAAATTATAATTTATTTGGATTGTAATTTATAATGTATTTGGATTGTAGTGTATTTGGATGAATTATTCAAATAAAAAGTTGGGAGTTGTGTATGTACATCATAGAGCAGTTAATATTACTGTTCCTTTAAGGTTGAGCTTCCTGAGTTATTTCAAAAGCCAAGCTATTACTTTAATTTTTTGGGCTTTAATTTTGCTAACAAGTCTATTATGCAGCACTATATGAACAACACCTTTTGAAAGTGTTATCAAGGGCACTTTTTTCTTCAATCCTTCCGTTAGTTCACTGAAGATTTCATTCCAGTTTGTCAGACATTATTTGCCTTCATAAAAACTGTGTTGGCCGCCATTTACTAATCCATGCTTTTCAAAGTAAATATTAACTTGCAAGTACTACAACTTAATTTTGATGAGAGCAGAGAGAAATAAATGCTATGAATTTACGTACCATAGAGCCTTTGTCTGTAAGATAGCTGATGCCTTCTTCGGGACCAATTGCTAATTCCACCGAAATGATCCAGCTTGACTGTTGAAGATTGAAAATGAAACACAGAATTGAATGATAGCAATTGTAGCACTCAATGAATTCTGCTTTAAACTATACATATTACCGAATTAGATTCTTCAAATACCAAAAGAAACTATATATTCACAAAATCATTAATAAGTGGCCCACACAGCAGCTCAGGCTGATGCACTGTGACATTACTTTTAAATTCCAGGTAAAATTAAAACTGAAGGAATAAATACTCAATCTAGTTTACAAACCAAGGCTTGACTTGCCAATCCTATTCTCTTCCCAACTACTTTATCTCGAGTCTTAAAATTAAATTGCTAACTACATTAAAATTTGGAGTAGTAGTATTTGAAAGAATGGACTGCAGCTTTAAATTTTAATGAACAGCATGTTCAAAGATGTTCACAGAAATTGAACATCAACTCCAACTGTATGCATCATTTAAGTTCATCATTTATTACAAGTTTTGCCAACAATAATCTCATCCAAAATGGTCTACGGCTCCTGTGTCATAATTTGATACAAAGGAGGAATCTCACTTTTACAACGTGAATTCAGTCAGTCAGGCACAATTTTGTCCAATAATCACATTTGTACTGCAATGTTTTGCTATCAAATATATTCGCTGATAAATGCCATATAGCATATACTATATACCATATACCTTCTATAGTCCACATATTACAAAAGAAGAGGTTTACAATATTGCCAGGATAAGTATTAAGCCTGAAGATTGATAGTGTTTTGGAAACCGACAAGGAACGACCAAAAAACTGAGAATCAGCAAGAAATATAACATTTATTTTAAGAGATATTGTAAATTATTTTCTCTTTCTTACCTTTTATCGTAAAATTTACTTTTGTTAAAAAAACAATCGAATCTTGTGGCTCTATTCATGAACTAAGTGTTTTAAATCTCACACTTTGATTTGATTTATTATTGTCACATGTATTAACATAGTGAAAAGTATTGTTTCTTGCGCGCTATACAGACAAAACATACCGTTCATAGAAAAGGAAACAAGAGAGTGCAGAATGTAGTGTTACAATCATAACTCGGGTGTAGAGAAAGATCAACTTGATGCAAGGAAAGTCCTTTCAAAAGTCTGACAGCAGCAGAGAAGAAGCTGTTCTTGAGTTGGTTGGTACGTGACCTCAGACTTTTGTATCTTCTTCCCGAAGGAAGAAGGTGGAAGAGAGAATGTCCGGGTCACGTGGCATCCTTAATTATGCTTTGCCGAGGCAGTGGGAAGTGTAGACAGAGTCAATGGATGGGAGGCTGGTTTGCGTGATGAATTGGGCTACATTCATAATCTTTTGTAGTTCCTTGCGGTCTTTGGGCAGAGCAGGAGCCATACCAAGATGTGATACAACCAGAAAGAATGCTTTCTATGGTGCATCTGTAAAAATTGGTGAGAGTTGTAGCTGACATGCCCAATTTCCTTAGTCTTCTGAGAAAGTAAAGGCGTTGCTGAGCTTTCTTAACTTATATTGTCAGCATGGGAGATCAGGACAGGTTGTTGGTGATCTGGATACCTAAAAACATGAAGCTCTGGACCCTTTCTACTTCATCCCTGTTGATGTAGACAGGGGCATGTTCTCCTTTACACTTCCTGAAGTCGATGACAACCTCCTTTGTTTTGTCTACCTTTATCAAAATATTATTGGTCCCTAACCAAATCCCACTGACAACTTGGGGTTCTGGCCAAGGATCATAACAGCATTTCGAACTTGCAAACATTGCAATGCCGAACTAATACAGAATTGCTAACTGGCAGACAAGTATGGACAAACCTCCCTACTCATCAATACTCCCAGGAGTATGTGATGCACGACTTGAAAAACAGGGGAAGATGAAAGACCAGCATGCAGGTAATGAACTACCTAATCTGAACATTGGACAGAAAGTTTGTGTGCAGCACTTAACTGATGGCACCTGAAATCCAGCCAAAACTGCCGGCATATGTCCAGAACCAAGAATATTTCAAGTAGAAACACCAAATGTATAATCGTAGAACCACAGAAAAGTTATGGCACTGAAAGAGGCCATTCAGCTCATCATGTCCTTGCTGGCCAAAAGAAAGAGTGAAAAAAGAAACTAGCTGCTCATTTTAATCCTGCTTTCTGCACCTCGTCCTTAGCCTTGCAGATTACAGCACTTCAGGTGCAGATCCAGGTACCTTTTAAACAAGTGGAGTGTTTCTGCCTCAACCATCAATTCAGGCAGTGAATCCCAGACACGCACCACCCTTTGGATGAAAATGTTTTTCCTCAAGTTCTCTCTAATCTTTCTACCAATCACCTTAAATCTATGCTCCTGTTAATTAACCCTCAGCTAAGGGAAATAGATTTTTCCTATCTACCCAATACAGACACCTCATAATATCGTATATCTCAATTAGGTCACCCCTCAGCCTCCTCTATTTTAAGGAAAAAAATCCTCTATCCAATATTTCTTCATAGCTGCAATTTTCAACCCCTGATAACATTCTTGTGAATCTCCTCTTTACTCTGTCCAGAGCAATTATGTCCTTCCTGTAATGTGGTGACCAGAACAAAATTCCAACTGTGGCCAACCAGCGTTTTATACAATTTCAGCATTACATCCTTGCTTTTGTATTCAATACCTTGTCTAATAAAGGAAAGTATTCCATATTCTTCCTTTACCATCTTATGAACAATCTCATTAGTGACAGACAGCATGGTTTTGTAAGAGGGAGGTCGTGCCTTACAAATTTGGTGGAGTTTTTTGAGGAAGTGACGAAGGAAGGGCCGTGGATGTCGTCTATATAGATTTCAGTAAGGCATTTGACAAAGTCCCTTGTGACATGTTGGTTAGGAAGGTTAAGGCTCATGGGATACAAGGAGAGGTGGCTCGATGGATAGAAAACTGGCTTGGCCACAGGAGACAGAGGGTAGCAGTCGAAGGGTCTTTTTCCGGCTGGAGGTCTGTGACCAGTGGTGTTCATGATGTGGAGATGCCGGCGTTGGACTTGGGTGAACTCAGCAAGAGTTTTAACAACACCAGGTTAAAGTCCAACAGGTTTATTTGGTAGCAAATACCATAAGCTTTCGGAGCGCTGCTCCTTCGAGACGAAGGAGCAGCACTCTGAAAACTTATGGCATTTGCTACCAAATAAACCTGTTGGACTTTAACCTGGTGTTGTTAAAACTCTTACCAGTGGTGTTCCACAGGGCTCTGTACTGGGACCTCTGCTATTTGTGATATATATACAAATGATTTGGAAGAAGGTGTAACTGTTGTTATCAGCAAGTTTGCGGATGACACGAAGATGGCTGGACTTGCGGATAGCGATGAACATTGTCGGACAATACAGCAGGATATAGATAGGCTGGAAAATTGGGCAGAGAAATGGCAGATGGAATTTAATCCAGATAAATGCGAAGTGATGCATTTTGGAAGAACTAATGTAGGGTGAGTTATACAATAAATGGTAGAGCCATCAAGAGTATAGCAACACAGAGGGACCTAGGTGTGCAAGTCCACAAATCCTTGGAGGTGGCAGCACAGGTGGAGAAGGTGGTGAAGAAGGCATATGGTATGCTTGCCTTTATAGGACGGGGTATAGAGTATAAAAACTGGAGTCTGATGTTGCAGCTGTATAGAACACTGGTTAGGCCACATTTGGGGTACTGCGTCCAGTTCTGGTCGCCGCACTACCAGAAGGACGTGGCGGCTTTAGAGAGAGTGCAGAGAAGGTTTACCAGGATGTTGCCTGGTATGGAGGGTCTTAACTATGAGGAGAGATTGGGTAAACTGGATTTGTTCTCCCTGGAAAGATGGAGAATGAGGGGAGACCTAATAGAGGTGTACAAAATTATGAAGGGTTTAGATAGGGTGAACAGTGGGAAGCTTTTTCCCAGGTCGGAGGTGACGATCACGAGGGGTCACAGGCTCAAGGTGAGAGGGGCGAGGTATAACTCAGATATCAGAGAGACGTTTTTTACACAGAGAGTGGTGGGGGCCTGGAATGCGCTGCCAAGTAGGGTGGTGGAGGCAGACACGCTGGCATCATTTAAGACTTACCTGGATAGTCACATGAGCAGTCTGAGAATGGAGGGATACAAACGAATGGTCTAGTTGGACCAATGAGCGGCACAGACTTGGAGGGCCAAAGGGCTTGTTTCCTGTGCTGTACTGTTCTTTGTTCTTATCACCTGTACTGTCACCTTCAGGGACCTATGGACATGCACGCCAAGGGCTTTCACTTCCTCTCTCCACCCTCACTATCGTTCCATTTATTGTGAATTCGCTGGCTTTGTTTGCCCTCCCTCAATGCGGTATGGTACCTCTCAATTCTCTAGATTGAATTCCATTTGTCACTTTTCTGCTCACAAATTATTGTGCACTCTTCCCTCTTTAACCAGAATGCCTGTATCATCCCTCTCCTTGATGAAGGCTGAGAACACATTGAGAGCCCTGCCCTATCTTCTGCGTCAATATGCAAGTTACTATACACATCTCTGATTGGCCCCACTGTTATCTTAGTTATTCTCTTGCTCCCAATGTATTA
The DNA here is from genome assembly GCF_964213995.1 of Mustelus asterias. Lineage (NCBI taxonomy): Eukaryota > Metazoa > Chordata > Chondrichthyes > Carcharhiniformes > Triakidae > Mustelus > Mustelus asterias. Next base: position 20,496,511 of record NC_135807.1, read on the forward strand.
GCAGAATATCTTTTGATTTTACCTGGAAATATTTTTGTATCCTCGCTTTGCTTTCTGAATTTCCTTTTCTACTTCACTCCTGTACTTTCTATACTCCTCTAGGCTTTCTACAATATTAAGCTTTTTGTGACTGTCACAAGCTTTCTTTTTCTGTTTTATCTTACCCCATATGTTTCATCAGGGGGCTCTAGATTTGGCAGTTACCATCCCTTTGCTTTGTGGAGACATGTCTATACTGTGACCGCAGAATCTCACTTTTAAATGCCTCTCACTGATTTGACACTGTTTTCCCTTCTAGTAGCTATATCCAATCAACTTTCGCCAGTTCACCTCTCAGCTTTGTAAAATTTGTCTGCCTTCAATTTAGAATTTCTTTTCCTGTTCTGTCTTCATCCTTTTCCAAAATGATGCTAAATTTAAGTATATGATAGTCACTTTCCCCAAAAGGGTTCCCCACTGCTATTTTATTAACTTTCCCAGTTTCACTTCCGTGGGCCCTTCACTGGGCTTATTACGTACTGGCTAAAACCATTCTCTTAAATGCATTTCAAGAATTTTCTGCACACTGTGCCCTTCACACGGCTCCCAATTGATAATAGGATAGCTCAAGTTCCCAACTATAATACTATAGGGTATTGTTAGATTAATGCGGCCTTCTACTGGTCATAGAGCCAAAACAGTCATAACGACTCAGAATGAAGCCGTTCAGCTTGATTCATATCATGTTCTTCCCTATTTATAAAATAATTAAATTACTTTCACTGGAAAGAATGTCACCATGCCATATGAGGAAGGATATATTGGCATTGGAGGGAGTGCAGAGAAGGTTCACCAGGTTGATACCGGAGATGAGGGGTTTGGATTATGAGGAGAGGCTGAGGAGATTGGGTTTGTACTCGTTGGAGTTTAGAAGGATGAGGGGGGATCTTATGGAGACTTATAAGATAATGCGGGGGCTGGATAGGGTGGAGGCGGAGAGATTCTTTCCACTTAGTAAGGAAGTTAAAACTAGAGGACACAGCCTCAAAATAAAGGGGGGTCGGTTTAAGACAGAGTTGAGGAGGAACTTCTTCTCCCAGAGGGTGGTGAATCTCTGGAATTCTCTGCCCACTGAGGTGGTGGAGGCTACCTCGCTGAATATGTTTAAAGCGCGGATGGATGGATTCCTGAGCGGTAAGGGAATTAAGGGTTATGGGGATCAGGCGGGTAAGTGGTACTGATCCACGTCAGATCAGCCATGATCTTATTGAATGGCGGGGCAGGCTCGAGGGGCTAGATGGCCTACTCCTGCTCCTATTTCTTATGTTCTTATGTTCTTATTACAAATTTAAGACGACAACTCAGATTGCAAATTCAAAACTATATATATATACACCTTGCATCTGGTTCTAACTCATAAAATGTATTTACTTCCACCCACGGCACAAAATGCCATACAATTATTTCAAAAATTCCCTTATTTACAAGACATTCCTTTCTCTTTCAAGAATCTTAATAGCACTGAAACAAAATAACGTATGTTTCAGGCTATGCATCTACATGAGGAAATACTTTTATTTAACACAATCAAAATTTCTAATATTGTGCAAATAAATTGCAATACTTGGATTCTTATGTATTATTGAAATATTTTCTGCATCTGGAAAGATGTTAAATTCTTATTTTAGCATATATATTTAATGCCTTAATAATACATTGCCAGATAAAATTCACAACGTTGGCTCATTGATAAAATGTGACTCAATTATAAAGAAATAGCATAGCTATGTGCAAGTTTGAAGACTAGTTTTCACTCAACCAAAAATGAACTCGATACATTTCACTCTGTCATCAAGACATTGATTGCCACAGGGCAGTGGCAGAGATATAAGTTGGCAGAAATATTCACAACACTGAATTAACACAAAGCCCTAAGAAAAGGTTTCAAGTGAAACGACTAAATACACTGAAGACATGGCAGTTTTCAGTTACATCTTTAATTTGATATATTAATATCTTTGAGGAATACTACTTTGGAGAGCTTTTTTAGGAGCATACGATCAAAAAGAAAATTAAAATAGCAGAAAAAGTATTTGTGGAGCATAACTGATGAATGATAATTGAAGAAGAAATAAGCAGTTAAAAATGAGAAATATTTATACACAAGCTATGTAAAAGGAGAAGATTGATCAAGGGCTCACTACCGATGAAGGTTTTGAGGTAACAATGAAGACAATGGACTCTACACAAATGAAAGACAGGAACTTTTTATTAAATAGATTGTTAAACTTTTGGATTTATTCTCTCACTGTTTCATTTACGTGATTCAGTTCATATTTTGTTAAGTTGAAATTTATTAAAAGCATTCCACAATCTATAGTCTCAACAAAATTAATTTGTATACATTTACTCTCTTTCTCACAGTGAACTAGCGGAAAGAATGACATTAACCAAAGTTGTACAAGCTGAAGCGGCAAAAGTATTATACATGGATAGGGAATGAAAAACACATCAACCCGAATACGTGTTCGGCAGTAGAATGCAGCCACCACTACACTCCCATATCAGTTTTCTACGACATTGAAAGTATTCATCCACACTAGCTTTAGATCAAAGAAAACATGATTAACTTTAAGAGTATCATCCTTTTTGATAAATTATAAAACATTAATGTAAAAGCTTACCCCAAGGGCACATTTGAAGCATTCCTTGTCAAATCTGTAAACTGGAGATAGAATCTCAAAGAACTTAAGAACACTTTGCTCTTCATTCAAATTGGCAAACTGTCGAAAAGATTGCTGTATCAACTTTCTTAGTGTTTTGGCCTAAAACAGAAATGGGAATTAGTTAGACTCATCAGGAAAACGTAGTTTTCATTTGTCCAACTCAAAAACATAGCTGCCTAAAAATTTTATTTTTCCTTTAATCTTGTTATTGCCATCCTTTAGACTATGCCATCCCAGAAGTAAAAATTGTGGGATTATAGTGAAACCGTATGTCCTGTTATTCTAGTTCATTAATGGTACTGGTAAATTGACCTGCGCCTTTGATCAGGTCTTTAAGTTTTCATAAAGGTAATTACCAAGAACTTGTCAATTGATTGTCATTGAGAAAATTATTGGCTTTTAGTTACAACTGTATACCAACAAGGGGAAGATAAGGTTGAAACCCACCAAGTTGATGGAATCGAGAGGTCTTTAACATAAGTAGTAGACAAATAAATTACAGTTCTCAAAGCACAATTAGCAATTGAAGAATTATACAAATAAAAAATCTTCTCAAAGAATATTCTTCAGGATCATGTATTAGCATGGGGATAAAATTAAGACTAGTAATATAGAAGGCGGCTGATGGTAGATATAAAAGACTGGTAAATTGCAAAGGATAATCATGCCTAGTACAAAGGAAAATGCTACCAATCCTGATTAAAACAAATAAACCTTGATAAAACAATTAACATCGGAAAACAGAAAAATATAACTTTCCATCAGAATCAGAAAATAAAGGAAAAGGGATCTCTTAATTAAAGAGCCGAACAAAAATTATGGTGATAAAATCAAATTACTGCAGATGCTGAAATCTAACAACAGTGAAGGAATTGAGAGTGGTGGTAGAGAGAGTACTGGGTATTGTCAGTGTCCATGATCATGTGTTGCTCACAAGACATTGCCAAGAAGAAGCATGTAAATGAGAAAGAGGGGCCAAGGATGAATTGTTGGAAGAATAGTGAGGGAACAAGAAGAAAAGATTGTCAGACAATGACCGGACAAGTAAGAGTTGCAGGGACATTCCGAATAACAGAGAAAAAGCATTGGAAGAGGCAGTAGTGTCAACTGTGGCAAAGACTATAAACAGGTCCAGTAGAATGAACCGGAATAGCGTGCACCATGGTTACTATCACATAGGATGATATACAACTTTGATCGGAGTTGTTTCAGTGCTGTGGCAGAGAGAAAAGTTTACTAGACAGGTCACAGTAAGAAATCTCACAACACCAGGTTAAAGTCCAACAGGTTTATTTGGTAGCACGAGCTTTCGGAGCGCTGCTCCTTCATCACCTGATGAAGGAGCAGCGCTCCGAAAGCTCGTGCTACCAAATAAACCTGTTGGACTTTAACCTGGTGTTGTGAGACTTCTTACTGTGCCCACTCCAGTCCAACGCCGGCATCTCCACATCATCTTCAAAGATCAAGTTGAGGGATAGATGGATTTTGGAGGTGACAACATGTTTAAGGATTTTAAAGAAAAAAGGGAGGTTGGAGATGGGATGGTAATTTGCAAGGACAAAGAGGTCAAGGACGGGACATAAGAGTATTGAAGAGAGGTGATGACGGAAGAGTTGAAAGGCTGTCACCAGATTCGTGGATTAGGGTAACCTGATTGCCTCTGTCAACTGGCCTTTGGGAAAACTTTTTATAAGAGGCTTTTCTACAAGATAGCATGGTGGCATTAGTAGTGATCTTCTGCAGTGGATTGAGAATTGGTTAAATTCCTAAAGGCTGAATGTGACTGTCAACGAAGTTGATTTGTAATGATTGTTACAGTAACTAAAGATTACAAGTTTTAAATTTTGTTGTCCTCCTCTGTTCTACAATATAGTAGTGCAGATTAATTGAAGCTCAATTCCAAAGTGAAACTTTGCTCATTTTCACAGCTCATTTTGATGCCGTTTAACAATCTGATCTATTTGCAAGTGTTACTCATTCTGCCTACAAATATCCATTACTGATGATAATATATGCAGTTTTTGCTGTTAAACATCTGTTGGAAGTGGTAGAATTGACATTCTACAGTATTACAATTAAACAACAACCACCCATGGTACCTAAACAGGTTTTTCAACAGGATAAAATATTTACAGCACATCAGATATTTTTAGTTAAAGTCGGATTTTTGACACACTGCATTGCATTTCAACAAATATATCTTAATCACTTACCACAATTAGCACTTTACTAATTCACATTTTTTGATCATTTATCAAATAGTAACTGTTGATTTCTATTAATTTGGGAGACTGTGAATTACTAGGAGGTTCATAGAAAGGATATTAATTTATTCCTTTACTCATCTGTTATGTCTGGATTGAAATAACAAATATTACTTGAAATAACAGATTGAAATAACAAATATTACTTCCTTCTCAGTCTCGTTTGGTATAAACTCCACAATTTAGATCAACTTCTAATTTTAAAGCTAGGATTGATCGTATTAAGGGATATGGGGCAAAGACAGGAAGTTCACACATCATCCATGATCTCATTGAATGAAACAAAAGGCTCAATAAATGAAATGCCTTTTTTAATTCTTTCGTGGGATGCAAGGCCAGCATTTGTTGTTGAAAGTGAACCACCTTCTTGAACTGCTACATTCCTTGTGGTGTAGATACAAGGACAACGCAGTTAGGAAATGGAGTTCCAAGATTTTAAACCAATGACAAAGAAGAAATTGCGATATGGTTCCAAGTCAGGATGGTGTGTGCCTTGCAGTTGGTGACTTTTTCATGTGCCTGCCCTCCTTGGTGGTAGAGATCAGAGGTTTGAAAGATACTGTCAAAGGAGGCTTATTGAGATGTTGAAGTGCATCCTGCAGATGGTACACATTGTACTATGCTTCGGTGGTGGAGGGAGTGAAAGTTTATTGCGGTGGATGGAGTGCCAAACATGGAATCTGCTTCGTCCTGAATGGTCTCGAGTTTCTTGATTGTTGTTGGAGCTACACTCAGTCAAGCAAGTGAAAAGTATCCCATCACATTTCTGACATGTGCCTTGCGGATGGTGGACAGGCTTTGATGAGTCATGAGGTGAATTACACAGAATTCCCAGCCTCCAACTTACTCTTGTTATCACAGTATTTATGTGGCTGATGCTTTTATGGCCTTACTCCTGTTTTAACATTCCAATAATAGATTAAAAGTGGGCACCCATGAGGTCCAAAATAATAATCTGGCATATCCTCCGTTTTATGATTCCCATCAAGCCAGGTGACTAGCCCAATTTCAATGCGAAGTGCAGGACAGCATGCTAGTAGCAGCACCAGGCATACCTGCAATTGAGGTGCCAACCTAATGAATTTACACCACAGGACTATATGCATGGTCAACAGCTGAAGGAGTAGGCAATAGAGAGAGCCAAATGGTCTCGCAAACAACAAGTCAGTTCAAATTGCTGTAGTGCTATCCCATTCAGTGATAAATAGTGTGGACAGTTAAACAATTAAATTAACAGTAGGAGGCCCAACAAGCATTCGCATCCTCAAGGACCGCAGAACCCAGCACATCTGAATCATTGGCAAAATGATGGAAGGTCTTGTTGACAGTGCTACCAAGCAGCACTTACTCACCAATGACATACTTTTTGATGCTCATTTTGGATTCTCCCCAGACCACTTGACTTCAAATTCATTAGAACTTTGGTCCAAACATGAATGAAATAGCTAAATTCCAGAAGTGAGACATGGGTGACTGTCCAACACCTAGGCAGCATTTAACTCAGTGCAGCAGCAAGGAGCCCAGGTAAAATTGAAGTCAATATGGGTGAGGGGGAAATCTCTCCGCTGGTTGAGTCGTGCGGAGCATAAAACGAAAACTGATATGGTTGTTGGTGACCAAACATCTCAGCCCCAGTCTTTGTTGCAAGAGTTCTTCAGGATGGTACCCAAGGCCCAATAATCTTCAGCTGTTTCATCAATGACCTGCCCTCCATCATTAGATCAGAAGGGAGGACATTCGTTGATGACTCCACATTTTTGATTTGATTTGTCACATATATTAGCATACAGTGAGAAGTATTGTTTCTTGCATGGTATACAAAGTATACCACACATAAAGAAGGAAAGGAATGGATGTAGAATGTAGTGTTACAGTCATAGCTAGAGTGTGGAGAAAGATCAACTTAATATGAGTTATGTCCATTTAAAAGTCTGAGGGCAGCAGGGAAGAAGTTGTTCTCGAGTCAGTTGGCACTTGAACTCAGACTTTTGTATCTTTTTCCTGATGGAAGAAGATGGAAGAGTGTATGTCCAGGGTGAGTGGGGTCCTTGATTATGCTGGCTGCTTTTCCAAGGCAGTGGGAAGTGTTGACAGAGTCAATGAATGGGAGGCTGGTTTGCGTGATGGACTGGGCTTTGTTCACAATCTTTTGTAACTTCTTGCGGTCTTGGACAGAGCAGGAGTCATACCAAGCTGTGATACAACCAGAAAGAATGCTTTCTATGGTGCATCTGTAGAAGTTGGTGAGAGTCGTAGCGGACATGCCAAATTTGATTAGACTCCTGAGAAAGTAGAAGTGATGGTGGGCTTTCCTAACTCCCGCATTGGCGTGGTGGGACCAGGACAGGTTATTGGTGATCTGGACACTGTGAAACTTGAAGCTCTCGACTATTTCCACTTCATCTCTGTTCATGTAGACAGGGGCATGTCCTCCACTACACTTCCTGAAGTCGATGACAATCTCCTTGTCATCTGAGGGAGAGATTATTGTTGCTGCACCAGCTCACCGGATTCTCTATCTCATTCCAGTACTCTGTCTCGTCATTGTTTGAGATCCAACCCCTATGGTGGTGTCGTCAGCAAACTTGAAAATCGAATTGGAGGGGAATTTGGCCACACAGTCATAGGTGTATAAGGAGTATAGTAAGTGACTGAGGACACAGTCTTGTGGGGCACTGGTGTTGAGGATGATCGTGGAGGAGGTGCTGTTGTCTATCTTACTGATTGTGGTCTGTGGGTTAGGAAGTCGAGGATCCAATCCCATAGGGAGGAGCCACGGAGTTTGGAGATGAGTTTCATAGGAATAATAGTGTTGAAGGCTGAGCTGTAGTCAATAAATAGGAGTCTGACAGGTGTTCCAGGATTGAGTGTGGGGTCAGGGAGATGGCATGTGCTGTGGACCTGTTCCTGCAAAGGGCGAACTGTAGTGGATCTAGAGAATTTGGGAGGCTGCCATGATTAACCTTTCAATGCACTTCATAATAATGGATGTCAGGGTCACCGGATGATTGTCATTAAAGCACGCTGTCTGGCCTTTCTCTAGTACAGGGATGATGTTCAGATGAATTCATAGTTCTGCAGATAATGCAGTAGTGTATGATGGCTTGCAACAAAGCTGATAAGTTTCAAGTAACAGTTGAATGATAAAAGCATGAAGCTATATATCCCCATTGACAGAAGGACTAACCACTTCCCTGTAACATGCCACACCATTAACATTCTCGGGTCACCACTGACTGGACCAACTGGAGCTACGAGAGATAAGAGATTAGGAATTCTGCGAGTAACTCACCTCCTGACTCCCCAAAGCCTCTCCAGCACTCAAGGCACAAATCAGGAATGTTAGCAAACATTTTCACATGCCTCGATGAGTGCAGCTCCAACCATCCTCTAAGATGTCTGACACCATCCGAGATGGAGCACTTGAACAGATTCCCATCCAGCACTTAAACATTCACTCTCTCCATTACTGCATACGATGGCAGCAATGTGTACTGTCTAAGAAGATGCTCTGCAGCAACTCATCAATGCTCCGCAGCAACTCATCAATGCTCCTTCAATATCAGCTCCTAAACCCACAACCTCTATCACCTATTTGGTCAAAGACATGGGAACATACAACCAGTGAAATCCCCTCCAAGTCTCACTGACTGGGGGCATATTTCACCATTTTCTCATCACAATGAAGTCAAAAACCACACGGGTTGTAATGCTTCAATAAGGCAACTTAATCATCACCTTATCGCTTGCAATTAGGAATAGGTAATAAATGTGGGCCTTGACAGTGCTGCCCACATCCCATGATTCACTAATTGCATCTATATATAACACATACAATGCACATTTTTAAAAATATTCATGGCATCATTTCTATTCTATCCATTCAGTTAGCTGTTTACAAGATTCCATCAGTTCTCACTTTTTAAAATCACAAATTCCCATTCTGTGCAGCGGACTCAGAACTGTGTCACGGCAGTTAACAGGTGAAATCAAAACTAAATCCTCAAATGCAGTGTCTGGATTTCATTAAATTCGGTGAGTTCAGTGCAGTTTCAGTCAGTTTTATATTTTATTTACAGGTCTACACCAACATACTTTTTTGACTTCACACATAAGTAATATGATGTGTACTGTTCTATTAGTGCACCTACTTAAGGTAACTCGCTAAATATAAAATTGTTTTATCTAGGCAGAATTTTGATAGTTAGGAATTGTACTATTTTTCAAGGCCTGTAAATTGTATCCTTCAAATCAACTGAGTCCCTATAATGAGCAGTTATTTCTCTAATGAGAAATCATCTCATCCTGACTCGAAACGTTGGCTCTATTCTCTCTCCACGGATGCGGTCAGACCTGCTGAGATTTTCCAGAATTTTCTGTTTTTGTTTCAGATTCCAGTATCCGCAGTATTCTGCTTTTAAGTTATTCTGGCCTGTTGCACTGCCTTTCACCACTTCAGTATATTCCCATAGCACTTCCTAACCAATGAAATACATTTAAAGTGTCATCTCTGTAGGACATTCTCAAAGGAGATTTCCATGGAGGGAAACCACTGATGATTGATAAACTCTCAAATCTTTTATATAAGATCATATCTACAATCTATATCAGCACATCTGAACTTTCTTTTCTATTATACATTTGCATTTATAATAGAAACTGCTTACTTGCCACGTTGTAATTACACTATTCTTCTCGTAGAGGCAGTGCATAATCACCAGTGCTGGAAGTGTGTAATTACAGCATGATAAGTTGACAGAGCCAGTTTCTTTAAGAAATGTGGACTAATAAACAAATATAAAATTTATGTCAAAATTTCAAATGGGAACTGAATTATATCTATGCATGAATGGATATATATCAAAATTACTTTGAATAAAAAACATTGGCTCTATTTTTCTCATTCGTTAAGAATTTAAAAGCTGAAATCAGTCAAAAAATCTATCATTTTAATTTCCTAATTCAAACAACATACTTGTAAAAAAACAAAAATATTTTTTAAGAAGCCAAAACAAATTGTGATACCATCAGTAGAATATTAGCTATAATCTGGACTACACATGACAGGTATAACATGCTGTACATAACATTTTATGCAAGTCCCATATTGAATTACCAATGCCAAGAATTCTACTGTTGGCGAGTATAAGAAGCCATATGCTTCCCAACAGGGATTGAGGAGACATTGGGAGCCAGTCAGCTGAGTCTAACCTTGCACTTTGATGCCACTAGAAATACAGTTATATTAGCAGAGCCATGGAAGTAAATTGCAAGTCTATCTGTTGCAATCGGTATGATGTATGGAAACCATTGATTTGCTCATTTGTTTAAACACTTCCAAATTCTGAAAATGCTACCAATCTCCTTGTTTCAGATTTCTCAGCATCATGTCAGTAACAAATCTTTTATTTTTCCAGGCAGAATCTTTTTCCATACAACTGAACTATCGTGAATAAGAGCAGAGTAATAACTACTAATTGGCAGCTCAGCCAGAAGAACACATCCACCAGAGAAGCAGCTTTTTGATAATAGTCTCTTGCACATCTTGGCCAATTGTTGAATTCCAAATTCTCATTGGGATACTTCATTTCTTCTTTTGAATTTTCAACTCCTTTTAATCCATAAACATTATCCACATCTATGGACATCAAATTATGGTGTTGCATAGACTCTACCAAGAAGAGAAACTGCACTTAAAACTTTAATCCAAAAAGCCTTACCTTTACTGAATCCAACAGGCTCTTGGGAAAGAATCTCTTCAAACCAACATCCTTCCTGTTAAAAATAAAATAAACGTGTATTTAATTCTTCGTACAATTTTGAAGTCCCTATTTACTGACCAACAACTAACAAAAATAGGTGTTGAAATATCTTATTCCACGATCTACAAAATTGAAGTTTAGGTTTTGTATGTACATTATGCCAATAACACCAAACATTCCTTTTTTACATGAACTGCATGCATTGTTGCATGGAACAATGAAAGCATCACATGTGGTCCTACAGTCCACAGGAGGGCTTATCATTCATACTCAGCTGTAAAGCATTTGTAACCAAATATCCCTGTTCATAAGATTGCTCATTGCTTGCTGAGGCAAAGGAAGTCCATTGAATTAAGAGAAACGTAGCGGTATGATGACAAATTTCTCAGTGACAAAAAGCAGACAGTGGGGCAGATGCATGCTTTACAGGCTAGTTTATAGCAATGTTACTCAAGGGTCAGTTTTGGGTCCATTACACCTTTAAATCTTTTATAAATAACATATGCACAGATGTAGAGAGCAGCATTATGAAGTTTGCAGATGATACCAAACATGGCACCATAGCAGGCAGTGATGAGAATGATAGTTGTAGATTTCAAGACAATAGAGAGGATGGTAAAATGGGCTGAAGCAGATGGAGTTCATTGCAGAGGTGTGCAAATTGGTGCACTTTGACAGGACAAATACAGAAAGACAATAAACTATAACTGGCACAATCTTGACAAGAACAGATAAACAGAGGGATCTTTCCAAAATTTGCTTGATTCTGGAAAGGTTCCAGGTAGTGAATTTAATCCTCTGTTTAAGAAAGGAGGGACAGACAGAATGCAGGAAACTGCAGGCCAGTTAGTTTAATATTGGTCACAGGGAAAAGGCTGGAATCTGTTATTGAGGAGGTTACAGCAGGTCACTTAGAAATTTTAATACAATCAGGCAGAGTCAACATGGTTTTGTAAAAGGGTAGTCATGTTTGACTAATTTTTTTGAGTTCTTTGAGGAAGTAACGAGCAACACGGATCAAGTGGAACCTACAAATGTGGTGCATTTATACTTCCAGAAGGCATTTGACAAAGTGTCACATCAAAAGTTACAATACAAAGAAAGAGCTCATGGTGTAGGAGGTAACACATTAACCTGGAAAGAGGATTGGTTAATTAACAGGAAACAGATGGTAGGGCTAAATGGAATATTTTCAGGTTGTCAAGTTGTAATGAGCTGAATTGTCACAAGGATCATGCTAGGGTTTCAACTATTTACAATCTATAATCAATAAAAACAAAGAAAATTACAGCACAGGAACAGGCCCTTCAGCCCTCCAAGCCTGCACCGACCATGCTGCCCGACTGAACTAAAACCCCCTACCCTTCCGGGGACCATATCCCTCCATTCCCATCCTATTCATATATTTGTCAAGACGTCCCTTAAAAGTCACTAAAGAAAACAGCGAAAGCTCCATCCCTGGATGGTCTTGACAGTCACGGGCATTCAGCCTTGGATCTTCAGGTAAGCGTTCTCCAAGGCGGCCTTCACGACACACGACAGCGCAGAGTCACTGAGCAGAAACTGATAGCCAAGTTCCGCACACACGAGGACGGTCTAAACCGGGATGTTGGATTTATGTCACATTATCAGTAACCCCCACAGCTTGACTCCTGGACTTGCACAATTTCACAAGCTGTACTGTCTGGAGACAATACACATCTCTTTAACCTGTGTTGAATGCTCCCTCCACCCACATTGTCTGTACATTTAAGACCTGGCTGGCTGTAGAGATTTGCATTCTAATCAGTATTCTGTAATTTGATTTCTGTGTCTGTGCCCTGTTTGAGAACAGAGACCACTCCATCTGACAAAGGAGCATTGCTCCGAAAGCTTATGATATTTGCTACCAAATAAACCTGTTGGACTTTAACCTGGTGTTGTGAGACTTCTTACTGGTCTTGAATCACCAACGTTTCGGTTAACAACCAAACTCGCTGATCAACTGCGTCACAGAGACTGATGATAACTTGGAGGAAGGAACCAAATGCATGGTTGCTAAATTGCTGATGACACAAAGATAAATTGGGGAGGTAATCTGTGAAGAGAACATATAGGAGTTTGCAAAGGAATATAGATAGGTTAAGTGAGTGGGCAAAAAATTGGCATGTGAAATATAATGTGGGAAAACATGAACTTGCTCTCTTTAACAAGAAGAATAGTAAAACAGCATATTATTTAAATGGAGAGATTTTCCAGAAATTTAGTACAGAGCAATCTGGGCGTTCTGTTATATGAATCACAAAAGTTAGCACACAGGTACAGCAAGTGATTAGAAAGGCAAATGGGATATTGTTGCTTATTGCAAGGGAAATGGTAGTTTTGCTAAAGTTGTACAAAGCACTAATGAGATCACACCTCAGTACTGTGAGCAGTTTTGGTCTCATTATTTAAGAAAGGACATGACTGCACTAGAAGCAGTGCAGAGGACTGACTGCAAGGATTAGGGGTTGTCCTATGAGGAAACATTGGGTCTGTATCCATTGGAGTTTAGAAGGACTTGAAGCGATCTTATTGAAATGTACAACATCCTGAGGGACTTGACAAGGATGTTTCTTTCCCCCTGGGAGACCAGAACTAGGTGACACAGTTTAAAAATAATGGTCTCTCATATGGAATGGAGATGAGGGGAGTGTTTTTCTCATTAATTTCATTAAGGTCGTTAGTCATGGAATTCTCTTCCCCGGAGAACAGCAGAGGCAGGGCCATTGATAATCTTAAAGCCCAAGTTAGATTCTTGGCTGACAAGAAAGTCAGAAGGTATAGGAGAAAGACAGGAAATTAGACACCACAATCAGATTAGTCATGACCTTATTAAATGGCAGAGTAGGCTCAAGATGCCATACGGACTACTCCTGCTCCTAATTTGTATGTCCATAAGTTTCACATGGAAGATTACTCTGGAACACTATCTGAAAAGGTGGTGAAAGCTGATTCCATTAATCATTTTCACAGGGATTTATGCATGTTCTTGAAGAATGAGGTCCTTACAGGGTTCCAAAGAAAATGAGGTCTGGGAATAAGCAAAATTGTTTAGTTAGAGAGCCAGCAAAGGCATGATGGGCTGAATGGTCTCTTTGTGTGCTCTAAATTTCTAGAATTTTACAATTCCAGGATCAACACATTAGAGGAGCATTTTAGCCTAAAGTTCTGTGCAATCCTTTTACACTGACCATGTATATTTCAAGACCAGAAAATGTTATGGTATATTTGTTCTATTAATTATATAACTGTTCAAGTAAATTTAAATCAGGAATATAACAGGAATAACATTGAAAAATTGGGGCTGTTTGGGGAGAGAATATGAGATTTGATAAAATTGTTTAAAATTATGAATAAATCAGACTAAGTAGGTAAATAGTAGATAGTATTGGAGGAACCTAAAACAAGGGGTACAAATATAATTAAATGCAAGATATGTAGGAACGAAAGCAGGAAAACCTTGTTTTACAGAGGAAATTGAGTTATCGATTGAAGTAGAGACCATAAGAGGTTAGATAGGCTAAAGGTCTAAAGGCACATGATTTGGATACAGTTCGTCTGGACAATGTACACTGACAAAATGTTCAGAATAAAAATGTAATTCTGGGGTGATGGCATAATTACAACTATACAACCCGAAAGTTTATGCGGTGAGCCTGGAGTCACGTAGAAAACAATTTCTTTGACTTACAAAGTAACTCTGAAAATGTGTTTTTGGGTTGAAAACTCTTACTTCAACATAGAATGGAATCCTAGAAGCTCAACAAACATGTGTCAGTTAATCCCACTTCCCTTTTCCCTGTATCTCTGCAATTCTTTTCCCTTCAGATGTTTCTCCAATTCCCTTTTGAAAACCACAATTGGATCTACCTCCACCTTTTCAGGCAGGGCATCAATGATTGCACAATAAGACAGCACAGAACAGACTATTTGGCCCATTGAGTCAGCAATCCAGTTCATCCCACTCTTTCCCCACATCCATGCATTTTTTTCTCCTTCAAGTATCTATTCAATTACCTTCTGAATAGACGACCGAAACTGTTCCCACCACACTATGAGGCAATGTATTCCATATCTGAACCACTCATTGTGCAAAATCAATCTCCTCAGTTTTGCTGGATTGTTCCAACTGCACTTGTTGCCCAAATGGGTTTATGTTACATATTAATGTTTATGGATAACACAAGCAAACTTTAGTCATTAATAATAAAATTAAGTATTTAACATTTTTTGCTCCCCCTTTACTTAATTTCCTATCTTATACGATACAGCGACTCTTGACTTGGCCAACTGGGTTCTATTGATAACAGCCCTGTCTCCAAGTCAGCAATCCACTCCAGGAGTTGAGCATCAAATCTGCGCCTACACACACCTAGCACTGAAGAAGTGCTGCAGTGTTGATGGAGTCATCTTTTTGACCAGATGTTAAACCAAGGTTCTGTTGAGCTGTTGACAAGTCCCACTGTTCATGTTGTTCCAAAACATTTGTCCATTTATTTTGGCACATTGTAAATCCATAACTCCTCTCCCCACTCCCCTGATCCATTTCCACACAACTGTTTTAACCAGGGCACCATTCAAAAAGAAAGTTCTCGAGTCCTGACAAATATTCTTTCCTCTTCCAGTGATATTTGCAGGGCACTAGAGTGCACAAATTGGCTGTTGCTTTGACTTCAAATGTTGTGAAATCAAAATTGATTTACTGCATATGAAGCTCTTCAGAACGTTTCTGAAAGTTTAACAGAGCACTAAATAAATGCAAGTTCTCAGCTTTTTATAAATCTAAGCAACAGGAAGAAACATCAGCAGGACGCTGAGTTCCAAAGCATGGGGCCTTGACAGCTGAAAACACAGCCAACTAATGATGGACCAATTAAAATCAGGAATGTTCAATAGGCCAAAATTAGAGGAGCATAGATAGCATGGAGGAGTGTGGGATTACAAATTTAGGGAGGTGCAAAGCCGCAGTGAGATTTGAAAACAAGGATGAGAATTTTAAAATGGAGGCATAGATTAATCAGGAATTAATTGATTCAGTTATCAGTGAGTAAAAGTGTGATGCACGTATGGACTTGGCGCGACTAAGGGCTCAGGCAGCTGAATTTTGGATGACTGAGTTTATAGAGAGTAGAATGCGGAAGGTTAACTTGGAATAGACAAATGTGGAGGTAACAGAGGCATGGGTGAGGGTTCAGCAAAAGATGAGCTGAGATGAGGGCAGGGTGGGGGTGATATTATGGAGATGGATATTGATGGTCTTAGTGATAATGCAGATGTGGTCAGGAGCTCATCTCTGGGTTAAGTATGATACCCAGTTGAAAAACAGTCTAGTTCAGTCACAACAGCTGCCAGGGAAAGAGATGGAGTTGATAGCTAGGGAGCAGAGTTTATAGTGAGGAGAAAAGACAATGGCTTCAGTCTTCCCAGTGTTCAGTTGAGTAATTTCTTAAAAAAGAAACATTCTATGTCCGACTACACGACAATAATTCTACTTGAAATGTTCTCAATGCTCCAAATATTACCTCAATGCTCCAAAGCTATATTTAAACTTGCTTCTAACGCACCATGCGTACAGGCATACGGCTTCAAAACCTTATATTTTTCATAGCTGTTTAGCACATCTGTCATTTCCTTCTCCAAAACACTTTTTAAAAAAGAAAATGACTTTGCAAATTATCATTCTTTGAAATATCTTATTAATACACAGCATTGGTCCAAGTTTTCAAGTCTTGAATCACTAAAATCTCAGTCTTTGACCAGTTATTTCATTAAAGCCCTCAGGAAATGCACTCATGCACAATGTATGATTAAATACCATGATATTCACCAAATGCTGGAACATATGCAACTTCAACAGCCACAGGGACAGATCCACTTAAAACGAAAGTAAGCTTTGACATCTGACATCCGAGGAACAGTGGGTCAGCTTAAGGCAGAACATTTATCTACAAGCCACAAAGCAGATTTCAGAACCATCTGCTGATGTAGTGTGAAAGTGTGCCTAACAAAAAAAGGCAACTGGCAATGTTCCAGATCAAACTGGTACGAATTACAGCAATCAGACCCAGAGTGAACCCAGTCACAATTATGCAAACTCTTAGCAAGTTCAACATACATAGCATTATTTCTTAAAAAGCCTTGCAGAATTGGACTAGAAAAATGTTATGTCGGAAATAATTTGCCTGTCTGCATACATCCTTGAAACTCCAACTCAGTACACTTAAACTTCTCACCAGCTGCAACATTTCATTCGGCAATAAAGGCATCATAAAGAAGTACTAGCATGTCTTTATTTATATTACAATATCATACATTTAATGGATTTCAAGGAGACAATGTTCCAGACTGCTTAATGATTAAAAAAATACACTAGGTGTACTATATATACTTAGCTTGGAAAAAAAATCTTTGAACCTCAAGTGGAATGGTAAAAATTGGGAGTGGACAGGACCAGCTCAGCCATATGAAGAATCCTCACAAACCAAAGGGAAGAATTGAGATTGCAATGCAAGGCACCATGAAAGAAATTGGGAGTCATAAGTAAGCTGGGGAAGTTTTGCATATATAACTGCACTGCACCAAATAGATTTACTAAAGATCAAGTTACCAAGAGAAACACAAAGATTCCAAGACTAATAAATATGCATACCTTTAAAACAAGGTTTCAGGAAATTAAAATATCAAATGGAGCAAAAGCATTATTTATTTACACATAGCCATGTTGGCCTGGCCCTTTTCAAAAAGAGGTCACAGCATCTATGACACTTATTACAATGTTACACCTTTGAGAAGCAAAAGAAAAATCTATACTTTCATTAATAAGAACTGAAAATCTTGGAAATACTCAGCCAGTCAGGCTTTAAAGCAAGGTCAGTCATTCAGATAACCTTTCAGGGCTGCGATTTGGAATTGTTGATTTGGCACACAATGTGCAGGAACTGGAGGTATGCATTTCACCCACACTTCGTGGAAAAAAACATGATTGTATGCATTTCTTTGCCTGTCATCGTGTCTGATCCAGAGAATACAGACTGAGGGAATCAACAGGATTAAGCCAGCTCCATTTTAGTTTTGTTAAAAATATCCCAGAGACAAAGATGGGCAAGAAATGTTTTAAAATAGCTAGCACTAACAAAATATTGCGCTTTCAACATGTAACAAAAATCCCAGTTTGTCCACCGCTTAGTCAATATTTGTAAAATCATTAAGTTTACTCTAAGGCAGCTTGTCTGTTCAATTCTATTAAGTACAACAGCACTCCGTACTGAATGTGTTATCCATACCACCCTGAGGGACTGTGGAGATTCTAATTAGCAAGCGTATAGAAGGGATGGTAATCTGATCTGCCTTCTAATTGACCAACTTGACCATTATTAATTAGTGAATATCCTCCTGCTGCTGATCATTTAGTTCCTAAAAGCTACTCTGGGGAAGGCATAAGGTATCGCATTGACCATCTGGTGAATAAAATTCATACATCAGTGCAGGTCTTTCTATTAATGAAAGGAATAAATTTAATTTGGCACAGACAACAAAAACTATACATGACAGTTATTGCAATGTTGAAAATATCTAGTCATCCAGAAATAAAGATTATTCGAAATCTCTTCATCAAGACCTGAAAGTAATTCTCAAATTTTATGAACAGAAAAGAGTTATTGCATTCTCTGGTAAATTCAACAAGGTGGAATGGGAGTATTTTTCCATTAATAAACCTATTTTTTCAATAATATTACCATTGTAGTCTCATGCAGATGTATGATCTAACTGTAATGCAAGACAATGTCTCAATATCCTAAAGCATTTACTGCCCACTGATTACAAAAATCTTACATGATTTGATTGTAATTACTAAGCAATGTTCTTTCTAACACAATTGCATCTGCATTGTATCTGTGTTAACTCAAAAGAAAACAAACACACACACCAAAATAATTAAAGATTGAAGATCTAGGGTGGCAGGGAAGGGAGACAAACACAGCAATGTGGAAACACGTATTAGTACATCTATATATAAGACATAGTGAGGACTATTTGCTTCAGAAAGCAATGTTAATGACAATAAAAGCTGCGAAGTGGTAAGGATACTGCAGCCACAGATTAAAACTTCACTGTCAACCAGTTACTGGCAAATACAGATTATTTCAGACACTTGCATTTTAAATGTGCCAAAATTTGCTTTTTCTGGTGCATCTCAGATTCAAAGCATTTGGGCAAGCTTCCTGTTTGAATGCAGCCAAATCTCTACTGTGTAAACGACTGCTTATATCTGAACAGGAAATATACATTCACATGTGTATCCTCCATCCCAAGTTGCATATATCGCTGTGGACTTGGGTTGAGTAATTGGCAAATGATCTTCAATAGGATATTCATATAGGGCCATTCATGAAATAGAACATCCCAAAACACATCACAAGACCATTGCAAAGCAGGAGATATTACAGCATATGACCAAAAACTTGATCTAAAAGGTATGCTTTAAGGAGAGTCTTAAAGGAAGAAAGCAAAGCAGAAAGCTTTAGAGAAAGAATTCCATAGCTTAGAGCCTAGGAAAATGAAAGCATGTTGTGGGTGGGGGGGGGGGGGGGGGGGGGGGTGCTTGGGTGAATGTGAGATTAAAACAGGTTTACTCAAGAGGTCAGAATTAGAGGATGCAGATATTGCAGTGGGTGAAAAATGGAGGAGGGCTGAGGCTATACATGGTTTGCAAAAGAGAATTGTAAAAATCAAAGCATTAATTAACCAGGAGACAATGTAAGTCAGTGAGCACAGGGGTAATTGAGACCTGGTGAGAGTGAAAACATAGGCAGCAGAGCTTTAGATAGCCTCAAGTTTGCAGAAGAATGTGAGAGGCAAGCGAGAAGTGCTTTGAAATAGTCAAGTTCAGAGGTATATGGACAAGTGAGACGTGGTAAATTTGGTTGGAAGAATAAGGAGACCACAAGCTCCTTGGAAAATAAGTGTCTAAATGGGGCAAAGCAGCAGAGGAATCTGAGAGTGCAAATACAGTGCCACAACGAAGTAAAAGTAGTGAAGCAGGTTAGCAAATAGGAACATAGGACCTAGAAGCAGGATGGCCAGAAAATACATGGCACTGGGGTTCATTCCTAGAAGGATATAATTGAAAAACAGAGAAGTGGCATTAAATTTGTAAAGAACCTTGGTTACACTACTCAGAACAGTTCTTTTTTCTAGATATGTAAAATTGTAGAAGCACAAGTGAGACTGCAGATTTAGAACTATACCAGAATTTAGAAGTTATATTCATCAAGAAAAAATGAAGGCTAGGGTCCTTGTCTCTTGATAAGAGTCCTGATTGAAGTGATTGAGATGAAGAAAGGTTTAATAGGGTGGATGTCGACAAATTATTTCCACTTCTGGAGATACCACCAGAATTAGGGGCCACTAATAAAGATGGCCACCAATAAATCCATGAGGCAAGTCAGGAAAAACTTTATCCAGAGAATGGTTAGAATGTGGAACTCACCATCACCAGCAGCAGATGAGGCGAATGGTATATGCTTAAGTAGAAGCTGGATAAACATGAAGCAGAACATAATGGAGGGATGTATTGATGGAACTGGATGAAAGAAAGGGTGGGAGGAAGAATGTGTGATGTATAGATACCGTCATAGGCCTGCTGGGTTATATGACCTGCTTCTGTGCTGTAAATACTACAAAATACAATGTAATAAAGTGCCATATTTTTGAAACTGCACAAAAGCATTTTTTCCCAATAAAGTTTTGTAAATGCTGGGTCTTAAAATCTAAAGGTGAATAGCTTGCAATAATTGGTCTAACATTTATACCTACAAACTAACCTGAGTATTTTATAGACTGACAGAAATCATCTTTATTTAGATCCAATTTTCTCGAATGAGATTTCAGAAAAAAAACCAAATCCAAATTATAGCTTTTATCCTTTTCGAAATATTTTGAGGCAAATCACAAATCAGCTACTTACACATTGAAATAAATACTTACAGATTAAAATGCAACATATAAGCCCTTAGTACAGAAACATATAAAAGCTACTCACTCCAACAATTCATAATTCGATTTCTTTTCCAAGGCATTTCCCCGCATTTCCCTATAGAATCTCCTACAAAAAAAAGGAATAAATTGTTAAATCAAACTACCTTGAAAAAGTGACATATTAATTAAACTGTTAATCCCTATTCTACTGAGAAAATCATTATAACCATATAAAAAATCTGAGCTTCAGAAGAAAATAATTTACATCAATTGTATTGCGCAAATACAGATGGAACGAACAGTGATAAAAGAAAAAACAGGTTTTTATGCATTAAGGGTACCAAGGGATGCAAATCAAAGACCAGTAAGTGGAGTGGAGGTACAGATAAGCCATGATCTAATGGAATGTTTTAAAAGGCTCAAGAGTCCGAATGGTCTACTCCTGTTTAGCACAGGGAATAATATTCTGGATTTTGGCTAATCTGTTCTGAAAAGATTCAGGGACTTACGACCAATAAAATAAACTGTCGTGTTTAAGGGTTTTTTTTGAAACATACGTGGACGGAGAAAGAATGGCTGCAGCAATGATTTAACAACAATAATGGTAATAGTGGCATTAAAATGACTATTCTGGGTGAGAGTGAAGCATGCTGGGAATTTTGGTCAATTTATATATCAAAACCAGATGCAGGTCGTAAAGAGGCTCTGGTCTGAGAGCTGTGATCTGAAGCTTCCTGTGTTGATCAGATCAGGGAAGTTGTTGACATCGACTGAGACAGCGTGGCTCCAATTTAAAATGTAAAATGAACTAAGCGTCATGGCTTTAAAACTAATTTCACTGAATGCTCAAGACATGTGATCGATTTCTGGTTACACAATTGCCTGGATGACAGAGAATCTTCCGGAAGCAAGTGGAGAATTGTGGGTAAAAGACATACGAGTCCTTTATTTGGCAGTGATGATTCCAAGAGAACAACCATCGCAACAAAGCTTGTACCCTGAAGAATACTTCAGAGAGAAGGTAGTTAGATTCTACATCGAGGATATTTTTTGGCCAAGTTTTTCCGAAACTCGGTAGTATCTATTTTCAGTTAAATTGTTAATTGATGTTCAGTTGGAGTTAAAGTTCAGTAAAGAGTTAATGAGTTGCAACTGTTTATGTTTCAGTTGGTACTGGAAGTGTCAAGTAAAGAAATAATTGAATTGCTGTCCTTGTTTGTCTCTTTAAACTGGAATGCTTGGAAGATCATAAGACATAGGAGCAGAATTAGGCCACTCGGCCCATCAATCAGCCATTCAATCATGGCTGGTATTTTTCTCATTCCCATTCTCTTGTCTTTTCCCCATAACCTCTGATCCTCTTATTAATCAAGAACCTATCTCTCTCTGTCTTAAAGACACTCAATGACTTGGCCTCCACAGCCTTCTGCGGCAAAGAGTTCCACAGAACTTCCCCAAAAGAGGGCTGAGGGATAATCTTTTAGAGGTCTTCAGAACTTTGACAGCTTTAGTTGAATGGAAGTGGAAAGGATATTCATCAGAAGTCCAAATCTAGGGGCGATGAATATTGGATGGTTATTGATGGATCCAGTAGGGAATTCAAGAGAAACTACTTTGACCAGAGAGTGGACAGACGGTGAAACTTGTTGCCTCATGCAATGGTCGAGTCAAGGGCATATGGTTGATTCAATGGGAGGAAGCTAGACAAGTACAAGGCTAATAAAGGAATAGAAGGATAACAAGGCAATATAGAGGAAATAGTGATTTACCAGGAACAAGGGTGTAAAATTTTATAAAACACTATCTCAGTGCAAACGGCAAGGTGGTCAGTAAAAACAATACAAGGACAGCCGAAAAAAAGAACCATACAAACTTCTGCATTGTGTACTCTCTCTCATAGGAAAGCACTGTGACCTGCCCGGGTTGGAGGCAAGCAGTGAAATTTGCTTCAGCATGATTTGAGGACCATCTACATCAAAGTCACAATATCCAACTTGCCCAGAGGAAGGCCAAAGGTGATACAACTGCAGAAGTTCCCCCAAGCTCAAGGTTGGCTCTAGTTCCTCCAAAGTTCAACACAGATGTCAGAGGGATGTATTTTACACAGAGGGTGGTGGGGGCCTGGAATGCACTGCCAAGCAAGGTGATTGAGGTGGACACGCTGGGATCATTTAAGACTTATCTAGATAGCCACATGAACAGACTGG
Organism: Mustelus asterias; assembly: GCF_964213995.1. NCBI lineage: Eukaryota > Metazoa > Chordata > Chondrichthyes > Carcharhiniformes > Triakidae > Mustelus > Mustelus asterias. The sequence continues at coordinate 20,519,448 of NC_135807.1, forward strand.
GAATAGAGGGATACAAACGAATGGTCTAGTTGAGCGGCGCAGGTTTGGCGGGCCGAAGGGCCTGTTCCTGTGCTGCATTGTTCTTTGTTCAAGCAACAACCATGACAGCATGAACTGACAGTTCTGTGGATGTCCATGTCAATCTTGCATCGGACTCTTCAGTCATGAGGCCCGCAGAAGATGAAGAAGTCACTTACAGCTTGGACATACTCGAAAACCTGATGGGCTCAGTCCCAACTGAAGTATTGTATCCAATTCTGAGCACCATATTTCAAGAGAAGAGGTTGAAAGTTTTGGAGAGGGTACAGAAAACATGCATCAGAACAGTTAAAGGGATGAGTGATTATGGTTATGTGGGTAGAATGGAGAAGCTGGACTCGTTCTCCTTCGAACAGAAAATGTTAGCAGGAGATTTAATAGCAGTGTTGAGTTTAGATGGGTAAATAAAGGTAGACTCTTTCCAAAGACTGAATGGCTGATGATGAGAGGGGTCTTTGAAAGAGCCTATGGGCTGAATGGCCTTTTCCTCTGCTGTACAATTCTATATTTTTATGTTTCTTTTGGAACTGCAGCACAGCAAAACACAAGGAGGATAAACTCTGACAGGTTTTGTGGTGCACTGTGTCTGTGTACTAAATGCCTTCGAGAAGGATTATTTCTCCAAGTCTCTGTATAACTCCCAAATTACTCCCATTAGATGCCAGAAAACTTCATGTAATTTTCAGGTAGCTCTTAAGAATTAGTTCAAAAAACTAGGAAACTGATTATCTGCTGCCCACTCAGGCTGAAAATACAGCAAGGAAACTTAACGAGGGCAGAGCAAAATAAGCCATAGAATCACAGAATGGTTACAGCACAGAAAAAGAGGCCATTCAGCCCATCATGTCTATGTTGGCTCTCTGCAAGAGAAATTTAACGAGCACCATTCCCCTACCCTTTCCCCCCCAGCCCTGTAATTTTTCTCTCTCCTCCAATTTCCTATTAAAAGCCATAATTGAATCTGCATGTAAGATAGGAAGCTGGGAGAATATTGTAATCCGAGTTTGGAGGCATGAAGGTTTCAGTGGGAGATAAACTGAGTGAGGGGCTGACATATACAATAGTATCAAGGTGGGAGTAATGACCCTTTCTAACAGAAAGGGCATGGGATCAGAGCCTGATGTAATCAAACAGGACACAGGAGCTTGTGGCTGTGAACGGTATTATCAGCCTGTCAAAGTGGCTAGGGAGCAGGTGGAATGAATTCGAGAATGGGGCTCATGGTGGGGGCTTAAGAGAGCCAAATGGCTGGAGGGCTACCAACAGTGGTGGGGATACGTTCCTCATGGAATTCCCACTATCGGAAAAATCCTGCCCCCCCCATGTGTAGATCTCCTATTTGGTCCATAACCTCTCATGACCTGTATACAATTTATATGTGTATTCGCTTTCACGTTAGCTGCCATAAATTACAAATGATGTGGAAATGCCGGCATTGGACTGGGGTAAACACAGTAAGAAGTTTAACAACACCAAGTTAAAGTCCAACAGGTTTATTTGGTAGGCTACCAAATAAACCTTTTGGACTTTAACCTGGTGTTGTTAAACTTCTTAATAAATTACAAAGACAGCATTTGGTATGAATTTACTTTTTGAATGACATTTGACTGTGCATTCGGCCCTTTAAGTCTAAACAATAAAATGGTAGCATTCATGATCTGTGACAGATTCTTCTAAACAACTGTTTTTTTTAAATTCAAAGGTCTAAATTGCTGCCATGGTATACTTTGTACAACTTTACTGAAACTTGAAGCTCACTTGAAGGTCAAAATGAGGCAACAGGTGAGCACTGTGGTATGCCTACACCTCAGGGACTGCAGCGTATCAAGAAGGGAATTCCCCATCACCTTCTCAAGGGCAACGAGGGATGGGCAATAAATGCTGGTCTGACCAACGCGCCCACATAGAATCTACAGTGCAGAAGGTGGCCATTTGGCCCATCGAGCCTGCACCGACAACAATCCCACCCAGGTCCTATCCCTGTAACCCCACATATTTACCCTCCGAGTCCCCCTGACACTAAGGGGCAATTTATCATCACCAATCAACCTAACCCGCACATCTTTTACATCCCGTCAATGAAATTAATAAAAGGTCAAATTGAAGTCAATATTAATCATTATCCAGAAATCAATACCGTACATTTATATAGGACACTTATTATAAAATATTCAAGGAGTTTCACAGGGGCAATATAAAACAAAATATGACACAGCTACATGAGGAGATATGAGGGCAGATGATCAAACAACTGATCAACAGTTGTAAGAAAATTTGGTTCACCCTCAGACGGTTGAAAGCAGGACGGATAGAGTCAGTGGTTAGGAAACAGAGCTTGTGGAAGGGCCCATAAACAATGGCCATGGAGATTTCTGCTCACCCTATACTGGATGTCAGCCAAGCGATCTGACAATTTAGAGTGCATGTCAAAATCTGACTTTTTCTTTGCGGAGGAGCAGGATGTAGATGAGAAATAGGAGAGAATCAGAGGGTAACTGTGCCGGAGCAAGAAGAGAACCCATCCTGAGTTCATTATCTGGCTATGCTTAGACAGACAAGAATGGAAGGAGCTGATAGCAGCCCTAACCCGGCTGGATGACGGTGGGGAGGAACTACAGAAGAGTTGCGTGCTTAACCATGGCTGCACAAGGGTCGAGAGGAATGAGGAGGGATTGTTTTTGTCACAGTTTAATGCTCGAGCAGGAAGGAGCCTTAAGGGAAAGTTTAGACCAGTGGGATAGTAGTAAGGAGGACAGAGGCAGCTGATTAAATGGCCTATATCCAATGAGGGAGTCCATGAACTCTTACACTTGCTATTGGAAACGAGGGGGAGGGGACAGGGGAAAATAGTTTAAGATGATGGCATGCAGTAGGGAAAATATGTCAGGGATTACCTTTGCAGTCCAGGCTCCCAGTACAGTGAGCAAATTGCACACACAAGATCAGGACCCAATAATGCTCCATATGGTTCAGCCTGATCTGGCATAGGTGACTAAACCTTTCCATCATATACATTTAGGTGACAGAAATAAACAGTTTTAATGGGGACTAGTGGATCAAAAGTGGAGGTGAGAATGTGGTTGAGTAGATGGTTAGCTGGAGAAATGTCAAGGTGAAAGGAGGACCAGTTGTAGTGATTTAGGGGAAGAGTTTTTTTCAAGGGGAAAACACAAAGGGAAATAGGGTTTTGAGGGGCAAGCAGGATGGGGAAATGGCTTATGAAACTGTGTAGACCCTTCACACAGATTGGAATGAGCAGCTGAAGTCCGTCACATAACGATCCAAATTGAGACTTTGGTCTATTGTTACAACAAAGTAGTCTAGGTGTTTGCAAAGGCAGTGATATTAACTTTCCTCTATTCCCATTTGATGATAATAAGCATGTCTATATCAATCTAAATTACAATACACCTTCACTTGATGTGTGTAATTGCCCACAAGGGTTCAAGAGTCAACCACGTCAGTGAAACATGAAAATGTAAATTGGTTCGGGTCAAGGCTAGACTTGTACAAAGCCAAAGTAAACTAATATTATTTAATGCAAATTAGTTATGGTTCTATGCATGAGGGAAGACAACTGAAGCTTGACTATAAGTATTAACTAAGTTCAAATTCATGAAGAAAATTATATCTGTAAAATGCAACAGCGCTCAAGGGCAGAATTGAATGTCCTCTCCTGATGTGAGTTTAGCAGTGGCAGCTTTTTGCTGGGTATGAGGTTGCACCTAAACTCATTGGAGTTTGAAGAATGAAGGGTGATCTGATTGAAATAAGATTCTAAGAGCACTTGACTGCGTAGATGCTAAGAAGATATTTCCCCACGTGTGGAAACCTAGAACTAGTGACTACAGTTTAAAAATAAGGGGCTTCCCATTTAAGACGGAGATAAGGAGGAATTTCTTCTCTGAGGGTTGTTAGTCTTTGGAATTCTCTTCCCTAGAGAGCAGTGAAGGCTAGGTCATTGAATTTGAGTTGAATAGATTTTTGATCTACAAGGGAGTCAAGGTTATGAGGTGCAGACAGAAAAGTGGGGTTAAGGCCACTATCAGATTTGCTATGATCTTACTGAATGGCAAAGCAGGCTCAAGGGGGGTGAATGAATGGCGTACTCCAGCTCCTACTTCTTCGGGTCTTCTTATGAAAAATAGCTACAAATTCACATGTCCCAGCTGTGCAAATTCTTATAGCCGAATCAGCAAAGGCTGGAATGACCCTTTTTTAATCGTTTACTATTTCTAGTCCAGAGCTGCAATTGAGGGACAAAACATTTATTTTTAATTGGATCACATTTCAACTAGGCTCGAGTTTATTTCATTATATTTAAATAAACATTTTTGAAATACATAATTAAGTAATATACCTGAATCTACCAGTTAGAAAATCTGTTGAGTGTATTAACATAGGCAAGGTTACCAAGATGGGCTTACCTGATCTCAAGGCATCCCAGCTTCAGTGCAATATCCTGGTCCACTTGATCTGCTATATCCATCATATAATCATTCTTAACCTAAACATGAAAATATATGCACTAAGAGTAAATATTTGTTTTTGATTTGCCCTGCAAATTAATATGACATCTAATGGTGTAACTATTCTGCATATCCCGAGATCTGAAGCTAAAAACTTAGATATATTCAGGCGTGAATCATAACAACACACTATGTAAGTGGGATTACATGCACTGTCAATTTCAAATGGCAAAGAATTATTCTCAAATTTCCATATGACATGAAATTCTCAAAAAACCCATACATCTTCTATTACATCTTCTTCAGGAACAAGAGTAGATTTAACTAGCAAAGTAGTCATTAATTGGTTCTTTCCATAGAACCATTGAAACCCCACGGTGCAGAAGACGACCATTCGGCCCATTGAGTCTGCACCGCCCACAATCCCACCCAGGCCTTATCCCCGTGACCCCACATATTTACCCCGTTAATCCCTCTAACCTACGCATCCCGGGAGACTAAGGGGCAATTTAGCACGACCAATCAACCTAACCCACACATCTTTGGACTGAGGGAGGAAACCGGAGCACCCAGAGGAAACCCATGCAGACACAGGGAGAACATGCAAACTCCACACAGACAGTGACCCAAGCCGGGAATCGAACCCAGGTACCTGGAGCTGTGAGGCAGCAGTGCTAACCACTGTGTCACTCTGAATTTGGGAAGATGCATGTTCCCTGGCTTGAAACCAAACATCTAAAACATTGCTGATGGATTACTTATTTCAACCTGCAGAACCTTTCCAGATTTTTTAATTCTCACTTATCCAACACCATAGAAATCACCGTCGAGAGCTTCCTGAAGTTTGTTTCCTGAAGTAATACAAGTTTGACACATTTTTAATTCATTTTAACATACTCCCCCAGAACGATTTTCAATAATCAATAAAACTATTAAAATCGATTTAAGGTTTGTGGATCACGTCATACACCATCATTTGTGAGCTCAGAACCTAAAATGGCCCAATGTGACTGCATCTTCAAGTACTCCTGCTGATACAAGGACACTAATTAACATAGTCTTAAGGGCACATCTGCAGATCCTGCTAGCTCTATTCAGCCAGAAACATCCAGCACCTCTTTTTGGCGGTTTGCCCAGGCCCCCAACCCCAGTCAATAAAGGTCAGTTCCTTGTGTTAAGAAACTAATCAAGATTCAAAAATATTCAGCTGTCTTTGGGGTTCAAGTCACCTCTCGGTTTGAAATCCAGGGTGGGTTACACTTGCTCACATCTGGAGGCTGATAAGACTGTCATTTCTCGGTGTACTGCCCTCTAGTCCAATATTGGGTCCTAACCACTCTACCAATAATACAATAAATTTCAGCATTGCATGGAGCCATTGGAAATGATCTCAACCGCTAGAGTTGGGCATTGGATTGGAACTAAGACGCACTAAAGCCATGGGTGGACATCAGAATTATCATAAGATTTTAAAGTCAATGAAATGAGGAACTTTGAACTAATGTTGACTGATGAGGACACGGATGATGAAAGGGCAGGAGTTGGTGATTGAGAGGAGCTGGGTAGACTGACAAGGATTACAGAAGTTATAGATGGTAATTTCTTTGGTGCTGGATAAGTGAAAATTTAAAAAAACTGGAAAGGTTTTGCAGGTTGAAATAAGTAGTCCATCAGCAAAGTTTTAGATGTTTGGTTACTAGCCAGGGAACATGCATCTTCCCAAATGCAGTCTTACATTCTAGGTTAAGTTTGCAAAAGCACAATTTGGCACAGTTGCATGCGAATCTTCACATTTTAAAAGCAAATTCAAAAATTGGAAATAAACCCAATTAAACCATTCATTCTGGTTAACTGCATTTTTTGCAGGATACAAACTTCAATTTCTCTGAGTGCAGAAACTATTGCAGAATCTCTGTGATCAATAAGAAGCATGAGGATAGAGTTCATCTGCTATTGCCTGAATTAAAGTTCTAATGTGCAAGAGATGCTGAAGATGCAGATAACCTGAAGTGTCAACTCCATTTTTACATTATGCTTCATGCAAGCACCTGGAAGCACTGGTTTATTTCAACTGTTTTTCTGATTAAATCTAAAGCTTTATTGATTAGACCAATTTTATGCTTAGCTTTTGACTTAAACAATGACTTGTTCCCAACTGATTTTCTATCCCTCTCCAACCAAAGGACAAAGAAACAGTTTTAAGTATCATTATTCCAGCTAAGAAAGTTAACTCAATACTGACAGCACTGATTGAACTTTGACCCTTCCTTGTCTGTACGGTTTGGAATCAACGTGAGGAGGGTTGAAGGTAAAAAGAGAGTTTTATTCTTGTACAAATGTTCCAAGAAATTATATTTTATCCAAGACTAGAGGATTTTACGTATTTTATTCATGAAATTAGAAGTCCAGAGTTAAAGACTGAGTAACTGAGACTTGTGCACTGGAGCCTGCATACAACCGCATTTTGTGACTGTTCAGTGGTAATTCTGAATGGATCTTTTTCACATGATGATTGCAGCGATAAAGGTCAATTGCCTTGAAGATTCTAGGAATAACCAGTCAAACATTTGGACATGATACTGTGTGTTTGCCCAATCGTATTCAGGTTAGCTGGAGCTTCTTAAGAACTTTTTAATGCATTTAACGGCTTAAATTAAACTCGTTTTGCACTTCCACCTGACCTATTTTACAACAATGATTGCATTTCTGGAGTACTTTATTACTCTGAAGTACTTTGAGATATCAAAATATATGCTCTATGAATTCATGTTAATTCTTCTTTTTCTATTAATATTCAATGGCGGTCCCCGATATGGCAGGATCTTAATTTATTACACAGCACAGATCAACAATTATGCATAACTAGGTGGTCAATTCGTCAACGTGGATAAGGAATGAATATAAAGTTAGGGTTATTAAATCATCCCAGGTAAGTCAGTATTCAAGTTGCCACAAATATAATTTGATAAATTCTTATTCCCAAGAGATGCAGTGAAGAACCACTTTCAGAATGTGCGGCAGGCTTTGGATCCCTTGGGCCTGGAGAATATAGAACATAGAAAAAAATATAGCACAAACAGGCCCTTCGGCCCACAAGTTGCGCCGGTCATGTCCCTACCTACCTAGGCTTACCTATAACCCTCAATCCTATTAAGTCCCATGTACTCATCCAGAAGTCTCTTAAAAGACCCTATCGAGTTTGCCTCCACCACCACTGACGGCAGCCGATTCCACTCACTCACCACCCTCTGAGTGAAAAACTTACCCCTGACATCTCCTCTGTACCTACTCCCCAGCATCTTAAACCTGTGTCCTCTCATACCAGCCATTTCAGCCCTGGGAAAAAGCCTCCGAGAATCCACCCGATCTATACCTCTCAACATCTTGTACACCTCTATCAGGTCACCTCTCATCCTTCGTCTCTCCAAGGAGAAAAGACCGAGCTCCCTCAACCTATCCTCATAAGGTATGCCAACCAATCCAGGCAACATCCTTGTAAATCTTCTCTGCACCCTTTCAATCATTTCCACATCCCTCCTGTAATGAGGCGACCAGAACCGAGCACAGTAGTCCAAGTGGGGTCTGACGAGGGTCTTATAAAGCTGCATCATTATCTCCCGACTCCTAAACTCAATCCCTCGATTGATGAAGGCCAGCACACCATACGCCTTCTTAACCACCTCCTCTACCTGCGAGGCTGATTTAAGAGGCCTATGGACCCGGACCCCAAGGTCCTTCTGATCCTCTGCACTGCTAAGAGTCTTACCCTTGATATTATACTCCTTCATCCCATTTGACGTGCCAAAATGGACCACTACACATTTATCCGGATTGAAGTCCATCTGCCACTTCTCCACCCAGTCTTGCATCCTATCTATGTCACGCTGCAGCTTCTGACATCTCTCCAACCTATCCACAACACCACCAACCTTCGTGTCGTCGGCAAACTTACCAACCCATCCCTCCACTTCCTCATCCAGGTCATTTATGAAAATGACAAACAGCAAGGGTCCCAGAACAGATCCCTGGGGCACTGGTGACCGACCTCCATTCAGAAAAAGACCCATCTACAACCACTCTCTGCCTTCTGCAGGCAAGATGTGGAGATGCCGGCGTTGGACTGGGGTAAGCACAGTAAGAAGTCTCACAACACCAGGTTAAAGTCCAACAGGTTTATTTGGTAGCAAATACCATAAGCTTTCGGAGCAATGCTCCTTCGTCAGATGGAGTGGTCTCTGTTCTCAAACAGGGCACAGACACAGAAATCAAATTACAGAATACTGATTAGAATGCAAATCTCTACAGCCAGCCAGGTCTTAAATGCACAGACAATGTGGGTGGAGGGAGCATTCAACACAGGTTAAAGAGATGTGTATTGTCTCCAGACAGTACAGCTTGTGAAATTGTGCAAGTCCAGGAGTCAAGCTGTGGGGGTTACTGATAATGTGACATAAATCCAACATCCCGGTTTAGACCGTCCTCATGTGTGCGAAACTTGGCTATCAGTTTCTGCTCAGTGACTCTGCGCTGTCGTGTGTCGTGAAGGCCGCCTTGGAGAACGCTTACCTGAAGATCCAAGGCTGAATGCCCGTGACTGCTGAAGTGCTCCCCCACAGGAAGAGAACAGTCTTGCCTGGTGATTGTCGAGCGGTGTTCATTCATCCGTTGTCGTAGCGTCACAGCGAAAAACCGCACCGACCTCCTCAGAAGACAAACACGGGACACGGTGGACAGAGTACCCTTCGTCGTCCAGTACTTCCCCGGAGCGGAGAAGCTACGGCATCTCCTCCGGAGCCTTCAACATGTCATTGATGAAGACGAACATCTCGCCAAGGCCATCCCCACACCCCCACTTCTTGCCTTCAAACAACCACGCAACCTCAAACAGACCATTGTCCGCAGCAAACTACCCAGCTTTCAGGAGAACAGTGACCACGACACCACACAACCCTGCCACAGCAACCTCTGCAAGACGTGCCGGATCATCAACACGGATGCCATCATCTCACGTGAGAACACCATCTACCAGGTACATGGTACCTACTCTTGCAACTCGGCCAACGTTGTCTACCTGATACGCTGCAAGAAAGGATGTCCCGAGGCATGGTACATTGGGGAAACCATGCAGACGCTACGACAATGGATGAATGAACACCGCTGTTCATTCATCCGTTGGAACACTGTGTGCAATTCTGGTCACCCTACTATAGAAAGGATATTATTAAACTAGAAAGAGTGCAGAAAAGATTTACTAGGATGCTACCGGGACTTGATGGATTGAGTTATGAGGAGAGGCTGGATAGACTGGGACTTTTTTCTCTGGAGCGTAGGAGGCTGAGGGGTGATCTTGTGGAGGTCGATAAAATAATGAAGGGCACAGATCAGCTAGATAGTCAATATTATTTTCCAGAGGTGGGGGAGTCTAGAACTGGAGGGCATAGGTTTAAGGTGAGAGGGCAGAGATACAAAGTATCCAGAGGGGCAATTTTTTCACACGGAGGGTAGTGAGTGTCTGGAGCAAGCTGCCAGAGGTAGTAGTAGAGGTGGGTACAATTTTGTCTCTTGAAAAGCATTTAGACAGTTCCATGGGTAGGGTGGGTATAGAGGGATATGGGCTAAATGCGGGCAATTGGGATTAGCTTCGAGTTTTTTTAAAAAAAGGGCAGCATGGACAAGTTGGGCCCAAGGGCCTGTTTCCATGCTGTAAACCTCTATGACTCTATGACCTCTGCTATTTCTTCCGGTTCTGTACAGACTTTCTCACCTTCACATTTTTTAGGTCCTATTCCTTCACATCTCATCCTTTTACTCTTCACATATTTATAGAACGCCTTAGGGGTTCTCCTTAATCTTACCTGCGAAGGCCTTCTCGTGACCCCTTCTGGCTCTCCTAATTTCTTTCTTAAGTCCCTTCCGACAAGCCGAATTCTCATCTAGATCCCTATCATCGCCTAGCTCTCTGAACCTTTTGAACGCTTTCCTTTTCTTTCTCACGAGGTTCAGCGCAGCTTTCGTGCACCACGGTTCCCATAACCTACCAAAACCTCCCTGTCTCATCGGAACATTGTCATGCAGAACTCCAGACAAACATTCCTTGAAAATCTGCCACCTTACTTCGGTACTTTTCCTCGAGAATGCCTCCTTCCAATTTACACCTCTAATCTCCTGCCTGAAGGCTTCATATTTCCCCTTACTCCAGATAAACACTTTCCTTGCTTGCCTGATCCTATCTCTTTCCAATGCTAGCGTAAAGGAGATAGAGTTATGATCACTATCCCCAAGATGCTCCCCCACTGAGAGATCCGACATCTGTCCAGGCTCATTAGCCAGTACCAGATCGAGTACAGCCTCTCCTCTTGAAGGCTTATCCTCATGCTCTGTCAGGAAACGCTCCTGAACACACCTAACAATATCATCCAGCAAGAAACCAACAAATTACACTTTGTGTCAAATCTTCAAGTGTATTGAACAACATGAGAGTATAATTTGTATAAGGCATTACATATTTCAGCTAATCAACAGCCTCACCCAATGCATTCTCAGCATCTAGCAATATAAGGATGAGGTTGATTCAGTGAATTTTTTCTGGAAATTCCATTCTCTATCACGAAAATGTCTAACAGCTACCTGTTGGAATAAAGTTAGGTGTCTGATCATGGTCCAAATTATGTTAAGAGATGAATATCGAAGATGAAAACCCCAGTTTTCACATAGACTGATTCTAGAAGTGCCATTTGCAGCAAGGAGGCTTTCCGGAAGTTGCAAAGAATATTACTTGCAAAGATCAGGCGTTGCAATCCTCCAAATCCAAGTTCAGCCTCGATTTATCTCTAACCTCTCTTTCTATAGCTTAATATGAACATGTATTCCACCAAATCACCCAAACATAAAATAGAAAGTCTCCTGTGCCCTATTCAATTGAAAATAAAAGCAGATTAAACTGAAAATAAATTACTGACAATCAAGTAAAATTAACTGGTGGAACACCCGAGCTAAATCAGTCAACCAGCAACTTTTTCTAAATGGAGGTCGGTCACCAGTGGTGTGCCCCAGGGATCTGTTCTGGGACCCTTGCTGTTTGTCATTTTCATAAATGACCTAGATGAGGAAGTGGAGGGATGGGTTGGTAAGTTTGCCGACGACACGAAGGTTGGTGGGGTTGTGAATAGTCTGGAGGGATGTCAGAAGTTACAGAGGGACATAGATAGGATGCAAGACTGGGCAGACAAGTGGCAGATGGACTTCAACCCAGATAAATGCGTCGTGGTCCATTTTGGTAGGTCAAATGGGATGAAGGAGTACAATATAAAGGAAAAGATTCTTAGTACTGTAGAGGATCAGAAGGATCTTGGGGTCCGGGTCCATAGGACTCTGAAATCGGCTCCGCAGGTGGAGGAGGTGGTTAAGAAGGCGTATGGTGTGCTGGCTACACCATTATCAATCGAGGGATTGAGTTTAGGAGTCCGGGGATAATGATGCAGTTATATAAGACCCTTGTCAGACCCCACTTGGAGTACTGTGCTCAGTTCTGGTCGCCCCACTATAGGAAGGATGTTGAAAAGATTGAAAGGGTGCAGAGGAGATTTACAAGGATGTTGCCTGGATTGAGTGGCATGCCTTATGAGGATAGGCTGAGGGAGCTCGGTCTTTTCTCCTTGGAGAGACGAAGGATGAGAGGAGACCTAATAGAGGTATATAAGATATTGAGAGGCATAGATCGGGTGGACTCTCAGAGGCTGTTTCCCAGGATGGAAATGTCTGCTACGAGAGGACACAGGTTTAGGGTGCTGGGGGGTAGGTACAGGGGAGACGTTAGGGGTAAGTTTTTCACACAGAGGGTGGTGGGCGAGTGGAATCGGCTGTCGTCAGTGGTGGTGGAGGCGAACTCAATAGGGTCTTTTAAGAGACTCCTGGATGAGTACATGGAGCGTAATAGGATGGAGGGTTATAGGTAGGTCTAGAAGGTAGGGATGTGTTCGGCACAACTTGTGGGGCCGAAGGGCCTGTTTGTGCTGTAGTTTTTCTATGTTTCTAAAAACAAAGATGCAAACAATTTGCCGATGAGGCTGAATTTTTTTTTGCTGGTTCTTTATTCAGTTTTATGATTTTAGGAATTTCTCCTAAGGACGTACAATGTCATAACCACTATATGCAAGAAAAGGCTGTCATGATAAATCTGGCCTATTTAGTAAGGTTTGACAATATATTGCTCTATAGAAATGCCTTGCATAATTTCAAACATGCTTCCTGATGCAGAAAAATCACCAGAGTCCACCCAGCTCTGAACATAATAAAAGGATAAATGATAACCGGCACAGCCTTCTCAATTTGAAATCTGCCTTGCATCTTGGAACCACCCTGGAGTTGGCCTAAATTTCATTTGTAGCCATACCTATCCATGAGATTGGCCCTGGCATCCATCTGTTGACACACAGCACATCAAAATGATGGAAGCCACCAACAGAACTAAACAATCTGAAGTACTTTGAAAGTGGAGAACATTCAAATAGAAATAGTACTAAAATTCAACTAAGAATTCCCTGAAATGATTGAAAATCATTACACCCACAAAGTCTGGCAGTTTTGCGATCAAGGTTGTCAACTGAGACTACACTACAGTTCCATTCACCAGGAAACAATTTGGATGAAAACTAGTTTTCAAACATAGATGGGCAGTGACACAAGAGATGTTTTTAACAACTCAGAATGCATGAACATGCAGATAGGTATTGAAAAATGTGTATTTCCTTAAATTATTGAAGTTGATTGTAAAAATAGTGATCAAAATTTTTTGAATGACAATTACACAGAGAATGATGTCCTCATCAACATCAATGATTACATGTCATTTCACTATTTATAGCTAGGGCAAAACTGTCTACTGCAACACAAATTGCAAAACATTTGAGAACTACAGATATTCTCAGGTCTCGTCCCTTTGTATAAATTGAATTGGCTTATTATAGTTGCTATTTTTGAGTTGTAAAATTAGCTGAAGTGGGATTGGAGACACTTAATATTTTAACATCTTATTTAAAGTTTATTTATTAGTGTCACAAGTAGGCTTACATTAACACTGCAATGAAGTTACTGTGAAAATCTCCTAGTCGCCACACTCCTGTGCCTGTTCAGGTACACTGAGGGAGAATTTAACACGGCCATTGCACCTAACCAGCACGTCTTTCAGACTTTGGGAGGAAACCGGAGCAGCTGGAGGAAACACACGCAGGTAAGGGGGGGATGTGCAGACTCTGCACAGACAGTGACTCAAACCAGGTGTCGAACCCAGGACCCGGGCGCTGTGAAACAGCAGTGCTAACCACTGTGCCACCTTGCCGCCCGTACATCGGATGCAAGTCTGTTAACTGTCAAGAAAATGATTCTTGTACAAAAAGTAATTGTTTATAAAACAATGGAATAATAAGTAACAGGAGATAAATATCAACAATGTCAAACACAATTGTGCAAATACAACAATACATATGTGAACTGCCACCCAAAAATGATACCTTCATCCAAAGTATGAGGCAATTCAGTTCCTTCTAGGTGCCACTCAAGAACCTTTCAATTGAATTTCTAAAGTCTGACTAAATGCCTTGATGTTGGTTTTAACCTGGCGATTTGTTGCAAAAGTAACAGAATGAGAGTGACAGTCAAATTTACTTTGCAAACAGACTAGAATAACTAGCTCTTTAATAAAGCTGTGCTGTCATAGTTAAAAGAAACCTCCCAGTAAATTTAATATTGCGTGCAGTTCTGGTCACCTCACTATAAGAAGGATGTGGAAGCGCTGGAGAGAGTGCAGAGGAGATTTACCAGGATGCTGCCTGGTTTGGAGTGTCGGTCTTATGAGGAAAGGTTGAGGGAGCTGGGGCTGTTCTCTCTGGAGCGGAGGAGATTGAGGGGAGACTTAATAGAGGTTTATAAAATGATGAAGGGGATAGATCGAGTGAACGTTCAAAGACTATTTCCTCGGGTGGATGGAGCTATTACAAGGGGGCATAACTATAGGGTTCATGGTGGGAGATATAGGAAGGATATCAGAGGTAGGTTCTTCACGCAGAGAGTGGTTGGGGTGTGGAATGGACTGCCTGCAGTGATAGTGGAGTCAGACACTTTAGGAACATTTAAGCGGTTATTGGATAGGCACATGGAGCACACCAGGATGGTAGGGAGTGGGATAGCTTGATCTTGGTTTCAGATGAAGGTCGGCACAACATCGTGGGCCGAAGGGCCTGTTCTGTGCTGTACTGTTCTATGTTCTATGTAATAAGATGCATTCAGAAAGTCAGTATCAAAGATACTGAGGTTCTTGAAAGAGTACTACAAATTACTATGTAAAGTACTACAGATTAATGCCTCATTATCAGATAGGTTGAAAAGAGTCTGTACAATTTGGAAAAGCATTAATTCAATAGTAATGTGATTGGAGTTCATAAAAACATGAAGGGACTAGGTTAATTTCAAATGCCTAGAAGACTTGGAGGAAAACTTTCTTGATTGAATTGGGCTTAGTTTGAAAATCAGGCTTTTTACATCTCAGAATATTACACGGCTTCAGGCAGATAACTTTTATCTGATACACTAGGCATTGTAATTACGTGTGACAGACTGGATAAACTGGAATGTTCGGAAAGCAGGAACAAGATAATTAAATAGAAGGGTAGAAAAATTAAGTTATGCTTAAAGTGGCTACTACAAACACATAAGTACAATAAACTCAAAAATGATCTAATTTCTGCATGCAGATTTGGCTGCCTCGTATCTTACATTACAACAGTGACCAAACCTCAAAAGGTAATTCACTGGCTGTAAAATGCCTTGAAACATCCTGAGGCCGCTACAGGTGTTAGGTAAATATTAATCTTTCTTTTGCTTTCTAGATACCAATGCAATGTCAATTGTGAAATAATTGCAGAAACAATAATCCAGTTTTAAATTCTGCACCATCGCCTGCAGGACTAATTTATCCCTGCATGCCTATCTCATTGTGTGAAGTCAACACCAGTGGAAAAATTAATTATCCATAGAATCCCAACTGTGCAGAATGGAGGCAATTCAGCCCATCGAGTCTGTACTGACTCACCACAAGAGTTTCTAATCCAGGTCCTCTCCTCTATGCTAACCCCCATGCATTTACCAGAGCTAATCCACCTTGACCTGCACATCTTTAAACTTTAAGTTTATTTATTAGTGTCACAAGTCTTGTTTCAGCATCTGTTTTCAGCTCACTGACCTTTGTGAAGGAATGCCTCATTGGACTTTGATTTTGGACTCTGGAACTCAGGTGAAACAACATTGATTTTTTCTGTAGCCTCTGCATGGTAAATCCTACTTTTTGCTAACGCTCTTTTACTGTATACACACAGAAAAGGCAATGCTGAAACCCTCCTCCCGCATTGAGCGTGTGAAAATGAACTACCCATTTGAGTTTATTCTGTTTCAATGTTTGCCATGGGGTTGGGAATAGCAATTGGATCGCACCAAAGCAGAGGGATTGAGAAATACGCCACCACTTATCAAGACGGAAGCAAATCAAAATTACTGTGTGTTTATGGACAGGTGATAAGGGAAGAAATTCATGCTGTTTAAAAAAACTCTCCTCGTGTCTGTAACAAAAGAAATATTCCCATCTTTCTTCAGTGCATTTCTCAGTAACTACTTTGTATTCATGGTCCCCAATTTTGGATTCCCTCACATTTTCTCCACATTTTCCATGCCTAACCCGGGCGGCATGATGGCACAGTGGTTACCATTACTGCCTCACAGCACCAGGGACCCAGGTTCAAATCCCGGCTTGGGTCACTGCCAGTGCGGAGTCTGCATGTTTTCCCCGTGTCTGCGTGGATTTCCTCCAGGTGCTCCGGTTTCCTCCCACAGTCCAAAAGACGTGCTGGTTAGATGCACTGACCATGCTAAATTCTCCCTCAGTGTATCCGAACAGGCGCCGGAGTGTGGTGACTCGGGGATTTTCACAGTAACTTCACTGCGGTGTGAATGTAAGCCTACTTGTGACACTAATAAATAAACTTAAACTTAAAAACAACCCATTCCTAATTTTAAAGGTCTCTATCACATCACCTCTAAAATCTTCTGTTTTTGACCATTCTCCAAACTGGAAAACTAAAGTTTATTTATTAGTCACAAGTAAGGCTTACATTAACACTGCAATGAACTATCCTTTTGCAATGAACTATGCTTCAGTCCTCCCCTTTTTGCTTTCTTTCCTTAGCCAATTTGTGCTTGACTCAGCTATTTAACCCCAATCTACATTTGGTAACCATTGTCGTGAGATCCCAGTAGCTTCAGGGCTACAAATTAACAATTCTGATCTTTGTTTATTAATCCATCCATCAGATTATCCTGCCACCCATCTCCTCCAATCCAAAGAACTGCCCTCAGCCCCACCCTAAAAATGCTTAATCGTCATATCAATGCATTGTGCACTTCTTTCTCCCTGTACTATATATTGGGCCCTGCTTTCTGCCACTTACGTCCCACAATTCAAAATTTCCTTACTTCCCCCTCTTTAGAACATCGTCCCTTGCCGAGGTGTTTGGGCACAACTCCTAATCTTATTTTCTTTGACTTGCTAAATGTTTTTTCTTCACATTTCCATGAAAGGATATGTGAATACTTTCTAGTTTAATGATGCTGTTATTGTTAGACTCAAGTCATATAATAGGCTAGGTGGTGATTTGCCAGTTGAATACTTACCCTGAAATTCATTTTACAAAGTATTTTTTTTACTCAATCCGTCACTGTTGTCCTATGGCTCAGGTGGTAGCATTCTCGCCTCTGACTCACAAGGTTCCACGTTAAGTCCCGTTCCAAGACCCGAGTACAATGATCAAGACTAACACTCCAATGCGATACTTTGCATACTATCAAAAGTAGTCATTTGGATGAACCTTTAAACCTTCTGTCTGTACGGTGGACGCGAAAGATTCCATGGTACTCATTGCAAAAAGGCCAGAGGAGTTATCCCTGGTGTCTGATCCCTCAATCAACATCACAGAAGCAGATTATCTGATCGTAATCACATTGTTGTTTTTGGGAGTTTGCTTTGTTCAAATTTGCTGCCACATTTCCTGCATTACAGCAGTATCTACACGTCACAAGTACTTAATTGGCTGCAATGCATTTAAGAGATGCCTGGTGATTGTGAAAAGCGCTATACAAATGCAAGACTTTTTTCTCCAACAATCACCCCACCCCACTCTGCAGGAAAGGTGAGGTCGGATTTAATATAACTCTATTAGATTGAAATTTTTAGTGGTCTTTTATTCTCACCTATTTATTCCTTTGTAAGCAAAATGAAGAATGTTTTCAGTCAAAATTTCAGTCAATCATTTAAAAATCTAAACACTTGTATCTTCAGGAGACTGATAAGACTAAGGGGGAGATCTCTAGTTTCCAGAAGAACTACAGTAGTTACCAGGAAAATTTTTGAAAGCCCACACACAGCAGCTAACTACGTTTATCACAACTGTATTTGGAGAAGATACCAACTTGAACATAAATGCAGATCTTTTCTACCTGTGAATTCATTGAGATCCGAACTGGTTATTCAAACATCCTCAACTTACATAGACTGAATATTTCAGACATCAACTCACCTGTTGATAAAAGAAATTTAAACACGGCTTGTCTTCATTGAACTCATTCAGGAAACCTTTAGGTAGATATCTGATTCGTAACTCATACCTGTGAGAAGAGAAATAGTTAATTAGCTGTTGATTTTAAACCTGAATACTTTTTGATTCACATTTAGGAAAATATTGTTAAAACAATGAAACACTTTTTTTGAGTTAGAATGAATTAGCAATTGAAAGTCTTACGGTCTATTATTATAAACGTACGTGATTGGTTACACTGAGGATAAACACATGATTTATAGTGAATAGCAACAATTACTACCTGTATATATAATAGATATTGTTTTTAAAAGATCCCAAAGCACTTCATAAGGCAAGAATCAGGCAAAAACCAGACACTTAGCCAAAGGAGGAAATAATAAATGGGGTGATTAAAGGCTTCATTAAAGAAGCAGGTTTTAAGGAGTGACTTAAAGGATGGTAGAGAGGCAAAGATATTTGAGGATAAATAAATAGTTCAGGACCTTTAATGACTGATGGTATGGCCCCCAAAGAGTGGAGTAGAATTAGAGTCCACTGGATTGTTGCTGATTTGACATAACCTGATTAAGTAATTGCTTTGGATTAAGAGCAAGTTTGTGCCACTTCCTGAGCTCAATTTCAAATTTCATTGTCTGGTTTAAAGCATCTATGCTTTAAAGTCATGTAAAAGTACTGGAAAGACAGGTCAAATAGATCCATGCTTTCATGGGGTTTGTCACCTTTGAACTCCAGACCGTGTAGTCCTTTCATTGCTGCAGTTGCGAAGCGGATTCTCCTCAGTTTTTCTTCTTCACTCCACCCATCTGATGGCAGTTTGCTGCCCAGGTGATGAAGTTGTTCACTACCTCCACAATATGTCCACAACACAAGTTTGAGCCACATAGACTTTTGCCTTTGCCCATGAAAAAAACAGCTTAAAGGTGGTTGCCTCACAGCGCTCGCAACTTGACTTGAAGCAATGTCAATGTTGCCAAACTGTAAACAAGGATCAAATTCACTGTACAATAGACTAGATTTGAGATCTGAAAGCAGCTCTGTCTTCCTCCATTGCTTGCTGTATTTCAGTATAGGACAATATTTGTACTATGGCTGTCCAGGCTGATTCTACGCTATCAATTAGAATATTATGTGCAACAAATGTGCTTGCAATGTGACAAACACCTGTTGATAAGTTTTAAATTCGTGTTCTGTATCTCAATAAATGCAATATGTTTTAATTATGTTGCCAAAATATAGCCGAGCTCCTTTCTCAACAGATTATTGGACATCTGGTTGCCTCAGATATTACAATGTCTGAACCCATGCACGGAACAACAACTTGAATTTATAGATCACCTTCAGCAAACCAAAAAAGAAATCAAAAAAAATTTAAGAAAAGAAATATGGAATTAAAGGTCTAATAATGACCATGAAGCCACTGTCGATTGTCGTAAAAACCCATCTGGTTCACTAATGTCACAGAGGGAAATCTTCCGTCCTTACCTTGTCTGGCCTACATGCAACTCCAAATCCACGGCAATGTGGTTGACTCTCAGATGTCCTCTGAAATGGTGGGCAGTGAGGAATGGGGAACATATGTTCCCACATCCCGCAAATTAATGAAAAAAATATTTCAATGTGCTTTGCAACAAACAAAACTTGATCCACATAGAGAGATATTAGCAGCGATGGTCAAAGGTAGGTTTTAAAAAACATTCAATGGGGGAGAGAGGGGGAAAGTGGAAGAGAGAGAGACAGAAAGTAGAGGGAGAGGGAAAGTGGATGAGAGAGGGGACAGGTGCAGAAAAGGGTAAATCAAAGGCAACATTTTGGGAGAAAATGAAAGCTTAGAGCCAAGGTAGCTGAAAGCTCAGCCACCAGCGGTGGAGTAATTAAAATAAGGGATACACAAGAAGCCAGAATTAGAGAGCAGGGATCTTGGAAGGTATGATTGGATGTGTTTCCAAAGATTGGGAGAAGTGAGATTATGAAACAAAGCTGAGGATTTTCTCAGCGAGTTAATGTTTCAGAGGCAAATGTACCAAAATTAGTTTAGACGCAGCCTGATGTGGCAATCATGTCATCGGGTATAATCAGCAAATTAACAATTTTATATGTAGTTAGTCCATGTCTTTATATGGACATTGCTGGTAAGGGAAGCATTTGTTGCACACCTCCCACTGACCTCGAGATAGTGGTGGTGAGTCACCTTCTTGAGCACAACTGGATGGCCAGCTTTATAATTTCAGAGGGCAGTTGAGTCAACCATATTGCTGTGGGTCTGGAGTCACATGTAGGCTAGAACAGGCAAGGGTAGCAGATTTCCTTCCCTGAAAGACCTCAGTGAATCAGATCAGTTTTCACAACAATCCAATGGTTTCATGATCATTACTGGCATTTTATTCCAGGTTACTTAATTAATCTGGTGGGATTTGAACTCTCAGATTGAAGGTATATGGTGTGCTGGCCTTTATCAATCGAGGGATTGAGTTTAGGAGTCCAGGGATAATGATGCAGCTATATAAGACCCTCGTCAGACCCCACTTGGAGTACTGTGCTCAGTTCTGGTCGCCTCACTATAGGAAGGATGTGGAAAAGATTGAAAGGGCGCAGAGGAGATTTACAAGGATGTTGCCTGGATTGAGTGGCATGCCTTATGAGGATAGGCTGAGGGAGCTCGGTCTTTTCTCCTTGGAGAGACGAAGGATGAGAGGAGACCTAATAGGGGTATATAAGATGTTGAGAGGCATAGATCGGGTGGACTCTCGGAGGCTTTTTCCCAGGGTGGAAATGGCTGCTACGAGAGGACACAGGTTTAAGGTGCTGGGGGGTAGGTACAAGGGAAATGTTAGGGGGAAGTTTTTCACACAGAGGGTGGTGGGCGAGTGGAATCGGCTGCCGTCAGTGGTGGTGGAGGCGAACTCAATAGGGTCTTTTAAGAGACTCCTGGATGAGTACATGGGACTTAATAGGATGGAGGGTTATAGGTAGGCCTAAAAGGAATATGTTCGGCACAACTTGTGGGGCCAAAGGGCCTGTTTTGTGCTGTAGTTTTTCTATGTTTCTATTGAATTGCCCAAGGTGCCATCCATTATGTTACCGTCCCCTCATAATTTGGATAGTAAAACGGTTATGCTACATTGATGGATATCTAAAATTGTTTTTTTTCAGTATGTACAGTAATCACCAAACCAAGCAATAGCTTCCACAGTGGCTAAATGGAGCTGTCCGAGCCCTCTTCTGAATTTTGTCAGGGAACTGTCTTCAATTATGTGAGTCATTCACTGGGGTGCACCACTGCTGCAGTCTGAGTTCCCTGCAAGGCCCACATGCCAAAACAAAGGCCTTGGCCAGTGCAGAAATAGTTTAAAAGTGCCCATGTTGGTGTCTCAGGTTGAAGCCAGATTGGCAGGCTGTGGGGTCTGTAATGAGGAAGTGTTTTTCAATGGTGGTGTGTTGGCCTCCATTGTTACTCCTCAGCACGGTGACCTTAGCCATACAGGCTGGCGTGGTGGGAGGCGAGCAGCAGGTGAATTGGCAAAGTCCTTGTCCAGTGACAGGCTTGGGTTGATGTAAACCTTCTCTGCGAGTTTTCTTGTTAAAATCTCCCTCCTTATGTAAGGGGCAGGATTGTTGCTCAGGACTTGTAGAGACAAACCAGGGAACTACAGACTAGTGAGTTTCACATCAGTGGTAGGGAAACTATTAGAGAAACTTCTGAAGGAGAGCATGTATCTCCACTTGGAGAGGGAAAGCTTGATCAGGGATAGTCAGCATGGCTTTGTCAGAGGGAGGTCATGCCTAACAAATTTGATGTAATTTGTTGAGGCGGTGACCAGGTGTGTAGATGTGGGTAGTGCAGTTGATGTAGTTTATATGGATTTCAGCAAAACCTTTGACAAGTTCCCACGTGGGAGACTTGTAAAGAAGGTAAATTCACATGGGATACAGGGCAAGTTGATATGGTGGATTCAAAACTGACTCAGTTGTAGGAGACAAAGGATGATGACAGAAGACTGCTTTAGTGACTGGAAGCTAGTGTCCAGTGGCGTACCACAGGGATCTGTGTTGGGCCCCCTATTATTTGTCATTTATATAAATGACATTGATGACTATGTGGGGGGTAGGATCAGTAAGTTTGCAGATGACACAAAGATTGGACAGGTGGTTAACAGTGAGGCAGAGTGTCCTGGGCTACAAGAAGATGTAGACGGAATGGTTAAATGGGCAGATAAGTGGCAGATGGAATTTAACGTTGAAAAATGTGAGGTGATACACTTTGGAAGGAATAATTTGACAAGAAAGTACTCAATGAATGGTAGGACACCAGGAAGTTCTGTGGAACAAAGGGACCTTGGCGTGTTTGTCCAGATTTCTGAAGGCAGAAGGGCATGTTATCGGAGGGTGGTGAAAAAGGCATATGGGATTATCAATCGGTGTATGGATTACAAAAGCAGTTGGAGTTGTATAGAACTTTGGTGAGGCCACAGCTGGAGTACGGCGTGCAGTTCTGGTCGCCACATTCTTGGAAAGATGTGATTGCACTGGATGGGGTGCAGAGGAGATTCACCAGGATGCTGCCAGGGATGGAACATTTAAGTTATGAAGAGAGGTTGTGTAAGCTTGGGTGGTTTTCATTGGAGCAGAGAAGACCTGTTCGAAGTGTACAAGATTATGAGAGACATGGACAGGGTGGAGAAGAAGCAACTATTCACCTTAGTTGAAGGGTCAGTCAGAAGGGGTCATAGGTTCAAGGTGAGGGGCTGGAGGTTTAGAGGGGATGGGAGGAAAAACATTTTTACCCAGAGGGTGGTGACGGCCTGGAATGCGCTGCCTGGGAGAGTGGTAAAGGTCATATCCTTTAAAAAGTATTTGGATGAACACTTGGCACATCATAACATTCAGGCCTATGGGCCAAGTTCTGGCAGATGGGATTAGGTGGGAGTTCAGATGTTTCTCATGTGTCAGTGCAGACTCGATGGGCCAAAGGGCCTTTTCTGTGCTATATGGTTCTATGATTCTATGACTGGGAGTCAGGGGAGTTGATTTGAATAGAGGTACCCAACCCGAGATGATATGCATTGTTGTATCAACAAGACTGGTATGGGTTGAGTTGTGCCATACTAGTGTGCAATACTCTGCAGCCAAGTAGACAATGGCAAGATTTAAGGTTTGAGCATCTGCAGCCCATGAAGAGCCAGCAAGGAACAGGTTGCTGAGGATGTTGTTTCACGTTTTGCTGTCTTGCTCAGATGTCTTTTGTGTGTCAGTGTTCAGTCAAGGGTAAAAAGTGTCAAGGATATCTAAAATAAAAGCAAAGAACCGTAGATTCTGGAAATATGAAGTAAAAACAAAAAATGCTGGAAAAACTCAGGAGAAACAGAGTCGAAGTTTTGAGTCCATATGACTCTTCTTCAGAGCCCTGACTCGGTTTCTCCCTCTACAGATGCTGCCAGACCCGCTCAGTTTTTCCAGCATTTTCGCTTTTTATTTCAGGTGGATATCTAGTTTAATCATACATTAGTCTCAGTACAGTAAATCCAGTTTAATTTGAAACTGTGTTTTTTGAATCTGGGATTACTGGGACTCGGGGGAGCACTTTACAACACTTTAAAACACATTGTCTGCCAAACTCGTACTCCAATACTTATTTTCCTGGAAAACCAATAGCTCAAGCTTAGTCAAAGCAAAATTTACTCTTTTGTTTAAACAGATCAGAGCTGCTTCAATGCTGATCAGGATACAGCACTTTGTAGTAAATTACTACTACTCTTATTACATTTGCTTTTAGTAACAGCTTCATGGTCCAGTGATCTGATTGATCCACCGATGTGGTTTTCCACATGCCCGATTGTCCATGTAGATGAAATATTCCACAGATTACAGGATTTTTGCGAGTGAGCATCTTCATGGAGTCACAGAATCATACAATCCCTACAGTGCAGGAGGAGGCCAATGGGCCCATTGAACCTGCACGACAACAATCTCACCCAGGCCCGATCCTGTAACCTCACATATTTACCCTGCTCGTCCACCGACAGTGAAGGAGAATTTAGCATGGCCAATGCACCTAACCAGCACCTCTTTCAGACTGTGGGAGGAAACTCACACAGACACGGGGAGAACGTGCAAACTCCACACAGACAGTGATCTGAGGCCAGAATCGAACCCGGGTCCCCAGCATGTGAGGCAGCAGTGCAAACCACTGTGCCACCTTGCCGCTCATCTTGCCTGCTTCGAATGATTTTTTAAAAATTCAGCATCATATCTGTTTCCATATCAAATCTGAAGATAATCATATTGTTTTCCAATTACTAATTCAGCAGTGTCACTAAAGAACTAGTTTGTTTCTTCAGTTCCTATTCCAAGTCACAATACTTCAATTAAAGTTTGTAAGGACCTAATGCCAGGCAATTTCAATCACAATTACTATATTGTGGCTGGAAAACATTTGAACTATTTTTAGTCCTGGTGTCCCAAAGCAGCTGGCTTAAATTCTTCATTCTGACATTCTAATTAACCTAAAAAAGATCTGCACTGACAGCTTAGTGCAGATTAGTGCAAGTACCACCATGCTATATTTTCATTAAATACAAATGCTTTCAAGCTCAGCACCAGATACACCCTCAACATTTGCAAACTCTAAAAGCCTGCTGCAGATTCTTTCCACTTTGTCCTCTCCTTTCCCGACAGCAGTGACTCATAATGAAATGTGTTTCACACATGGAGATGGGAGGGGAAGGAAAAGGAATGATATCACTTCCAAAGCTGATCCTGTGATCACTGAATATGTTCTTATTCACATTTCTGACTGAGGGTCAAAAGGCTGAAACCAAAACAGGAACCACTGCTCTTCTGCATCCCTTCCCCACCTCCTGCCATCTTCCCTATTCCTGGAATAATAAACTGCAACTCTGCTACCGACAACCCAGCTCTCATCAACTAACTTGGCACAGTCTCGTAACAAACGAATGGCCTTCCTGCTTTGGAATGACTTCATATCACACATATCATGGACTTCAAGTTAATTTTCAATTTAAATTTCCATCTATCCATGAACACTCACATTGTGAAAGAACACAAAGTTATTTGGATTAACTTAGATAGAAATGAGTCCTTATGCAGAATGAGGGCAAATTATTATGGATTATTTTCACACTATGTTGTCAGCAATGTGTTCATGACTGTATTATACGATCATTCTTATGCTGATACAAACAGTTTTAGGGATAGAATAATATCTAAAGTGATCAATGTAATCCAGACTACCCAGTGCACAGAAATCCTAAAATGCAAAATAAATGTCATCAAAATTCAAACTCATTTATCCCACAAAGTTTTATTTTAAATTAATTCACTTCTTTGATGAGGTGATGTAAAGGGTTGATGAGATTAGTGCACTTTCAGGAGGTGTTTGACAAACGTGTCAGCAAAATCAAAACCCATGGGATTGAAGGGACAGTGCCAGCATGCAAGTGGCTAAGGGACAGAAGGCAAAGACTAGTAGCTAACAGATTTAATCAGGCTGGAGTGAAATAGAGAGTGGTGTTCCCCAGGGACCTTGGCTCTTTTTGATATAATTAATGATCTGGATTTAGGTACACAGGACATAATCTCAAGTTTGTCAATGATGTGAAGTGTGGTGAATGCTAGGGAGGATAATAACAGACTTAATGCGGGCAGAGACATGAAATATTTCATAGAAGTACGAAGTGGTACAATTTATTAGGAAGAATGAGGAGAGGCAACACAAAAAAAATGGTGCAGGAACAGTGAGAGGTGCATGTACAAAAATCTATGAAGATGGCAGGACAAGTTGAGACAGTCATTATGAAGACGTTAGGGATCATTGGCTTTTTAAAAATTCTTTCACTGGATGTGGGCACTGCTGGAAGACTAGCATTTCTTGCCCATCCCAAAAGCCCTTGAACTCAATGGCTTGTTCGGCCATTTCAGAAGGCAGCCAAGAGTCAATCACATTGATGTGGGTCTGGAATCACATGTAGGCCAGACTGGATAATAATGGTGGATTTCCTTCCCACAAAGGAATTAATGAACCAGATAGGCTTTTGTGCAATCCATGATGTCTTCATGGTCACCAATACAGAGACTAGCTTTATAATCCAGGCTTATTAATTGAATTCAAATTCCACCAGCTGTCAGGTTGGAATTTGAACCCATGTCCCCAGAGCATTTGCCTGGTCCTCTAGATTGCTAGTACAGTGATGTCAGCACCATGCCACCATCTCCCCTTAAGTTACTTATTGATAAAATACATAATTATAAAGGCAAGGAAATTATGCTAAGTGTTTGTAAAAGACTGGTTGGGCCTCAGCAGCAACATTCTGTTCAATTCTGGGCACCAAACTTGGGGAAGTTTTGGCCTTAAAGAGGGCGCAGAACAAATTTTCCAAAATGGCACCAGGGCAGAAGGACTTCAGTTATGTAAAGAGATTTTATTTACAAACATTTGATCTTTATTTCACGCCCATTGAGTGAAAAACTCTCTTATTCAACAGAATCAAAACATCCTTAGCGTGGAACACTTGAACACGTAGCCAGAATGTTTCATCAGGATAATCTCTTGTAAGCAGATGTCGTCTGATCCTATGCCCTATGGATGGACAAAACCTTTTATTTTGGCAGCATGTCCCTCATTCACAGAACATACAAATACATCAGGCTGAGAATCTATTAAATCATGAAGTGACTCATGCACACTGGCCAACTAAATTAAGCTTACAAATGTCATGAAAACATATTGCAAGCGACTGCTGTATATTGAGAAACTAACTGTAAATTGAAAATATATTATTTATACTCTTCTCAATTTAGATGGGTTGACATACATGTACACCAATCAGTCAGTTCAACCCAAAATTGTTTTCCCATACTAAGATTTCATTAACAATTAATCCATCACAGATACTCATAAATCTACACGTATTGACAACTGTTTCCAAATAAATTCATTCAGCTTAAAACCTCTCAGCACTCAAGATAGAATATGAAGAACTCATTGATTATTGCTGTCAAGCCAAAAAGATTGAGTCATAGAATCATAAAGGTTTACAGCATGGAAACAGACCCTTCGGCCCAACTTGTCCATGCCCCCCATTTTTAAATCCCTAAACTAGCCCCAATTGCCCGCATTTGTCCCATATCCCTCTTTGCCCATCTTATCCATGTAACTGTCTAAATGCTTTTTAAAAGACAAAATTGTACCTGCCTCTACGACTATCTCTGGCAGCTTGTTCCAGACACTCACCACCCTCTGTGTGAAAAAATTGTTCTGCCATCACACAAATGAGTAATGTAGTCTAGAATTTCAGTGCTGGTGTGTTGCTAGGTTTGCGGTCTATACATTCCAAAGACTGGTGGATCATATCAAACAGCATGTCTCAGCCCTGATGAAGGATCTTCCAGACTCGAAATGTTGGCTCTATTCTCTCTCCACAGATATTGTCAGACCCGAGTTTCTCCAGCATTTTCTGTTTTTGTTTCAGATCCCAGCATCTACAGTATTTTGCCTTTATATTAGCACGTCTCTTTGGCTGTTTGCCCAACCAGCCCATGCTTGCAAAGCGGAGAACAGCGTCCAACATTAGGTGCCATTCCACAGTTGGACAGCATTTGTTGAACAATCCTGAGTATGCCAAGAATTGCACTGACAAACAATTTACGATTATTAGCCAAGTTCACAGTGTGGTGTACTTAGGCATGCTGGAAGCTACATACATTGAAAGATGCAATGTGTATACATATTCTATTTTCAATGGAACAAAATAGGCAACAGCCATTCACTGGTTCATTGCTCAGGACAGTGCCTTGACCAATTAAGAGTCGACCTGTCTGGTTTGAATTTAAACAAAGCTTGGCAGGTAACTGACAGTCATCAGCTAACTGGTACATTTGCCATAGCAATGCCTCTACCACTTGCCAACCAATCAGCATTCTCTTCTCATTCAGAGAAAGTTGTTGTTCCCTTTACATTTGGTATTTTTGTCCTGATGTGTACAAGAGAAAAGGTTGTGACAGCATATGAACATACAAACACATGAAATAGGAGCAGAAGTTGGGCATTTGGACCCTGAAGCTTGCTCCACCATTCAATAAGATCATGGCTGATCTATCTCTATTTCAAGTTCTACATTCCCATCCGCCCCCGATAACCCTCAATTCCATTGCCTAAGCAGCATCTATCCACCTCCACCTTAAAAATATTCAATGCCTCTACGTCCGCCACTTTAAGCAGCAGAGAGTTCCTAAGTTGCGCAACCCTCATAAATTTTCTCATCTCTGTCCTCGAAGGGGAACTCCTAATTTTTAAAAAATGCCCCTTAGTTCTGGACTCACCCACAAGAGATGACGTCTTTCTACGAAAATGTTGAATAGCAAGACTATTCAAGATTTTGTATACTTCAATCATGTTATCTCTTGCTCTTTTAAACTTTGAAGCAAGTTCAGTCTGTTCAACCTTTCCCTGCAACACACGTGTCTCTCTTCACCAAGCTTTGTACCACCAAATGAACAACTCACTGATTTTTTTAAGCTGTGTTAAACTGTTGATAGACAGAAGTATTATAGATTTATAGCTGGGCTATGCAGGGGTGTTAAAAATGGGCTTTAGCATCCCAGGCCAGTGAGGTAAAAAAGTTGGCTGGGGTTAACTGACCAGCAATTTAACTGAGCAACGAACTATGTTGGTATTGTGCACGTGGATGAGAGTCACGAATTTCTTGCAGTCAATCAGCCTATTGACTTGGCAACTAGATGTGTACGTGATGAATTGACACTCAGGCATGGTACCGAGAATGCAACTTGCAACTTTGAAACCGTACTTCAAAACTAAGTCAAAACTTTCAGAAAAGGAAAAGCATGGAAGATAAAAATTTGCAGAAAAAAAATTCCAACACAAAGTCCATTGTACTTAACAAGCTTCTTTGAGGCTGTTCATCATATTTAAGATCCCAGTGTTACTATTTAGGCTTTCTCCAACGTATTTTCACCGAATCAGCTTGAAGGTGGAAAATATAATTAACTACATAAACTGAACTAATCATCAAAATTACACAAACCCAAAAACTTTGTGACTAAAGCAAGTACATCATAAAATAATGAACACAATACTTGCAAATAAACTTGGATTCCTAATCAAGCAGCAAACACAATGCAGTGTATTTGTTTTGTTCTACAATCTACCAAATTAAGGTAAAGCGAACATCTGTAAAAAAAAAACTGTGTTGGTACTTGACAGAGTTCAGGAAGCCATTCCTCAATTTAATAAGCTTGGGTCAACTAACGGAGACATTATTTGAATTCTACAGCTCAACTTTCAATCTCAAAGGGTACACAAACTATATTCCAAATAGTATGCCCCCTCAGTTTTAGTTTGGTATCACTGTACCACAGCTCATACAAAGATGATGCCTTCGTAATTACGTGGATCAATCTGAATGTCCAATAATTAGAGCTAACTTTGAGGAAGGCTTGAACAAGTTTGTATTATCAGTAGAATTAGTCATTTGTCAGGTATTAGTTTAGTCCCAGAACAGGAAGCTCAAATTAAACATTTGTAAGTTGTTGTATTGTTTGTTATTGCCGTGTATCTTTTATTTTTGACAAATGCTTAAATGCTAAACACAAGAATTGTAAAACAAATATAGTAAACATTTTTGTTCCCAATTTGACTCTATATTATGTAAGTAAAGTTACATTTCATTTCAGAAGGAGCAAGGTTTTACTAATGGAAGCAGTCAGCACAAAGCAGAAGAGGAGTATTTGACAAAAATCTAATAACTTTCTCTGAAATAGATCATTTATTTTAAGAAGTCATCAAGCAAATAAAGTCTTTAGCAGCATTTAAATTTGCTTAAGTGTACAGGTGAAATGCTTTACAATTACAACAAAAAAGAGATTTGTATTTTCTCCTGAATTTCATTCATCTATGCAAATAAAAATGCAACATTAACACACATCATTTACTCCATCTGTTAGGCTGATTTCTACAGAACAATTCCAAATCTTTCAATACCACATGGAAGCTGCACGTCGGGATGAATCAGGAGGCACACTATTTGCTGAATAATTATAATTCACATTCATTCCTGAATAGCATTTTAATTGACAGATTGTGTCATTTAACAGGTTCTGATGAGTAAATCTGAAAGAAAATGTTTTACGATTCCAGCAAATCTGTCAGTAAACTTATCACCTCCAAATTTTGCCGAGTGTTTGTGAAATGGTTACATGCACTAATATAAATCAGATGTCATAATTTAAGAGAAACTAAATGCATACTATTGATAGCTTCTAGAAAAATCTTTGAAATTTACTATTCAGAGCACCTCCACAAATACACAGATATCATTGGTATGAGGAGAAGGCTCTGGCTGAGGGTTCAGAAGAGGAAAGGGGCAAAACAGGAATTTGGGGAGCGGCAGGTTCAGCAAGAGGAAGGATCGGCAATGACTTCCTGAAAGAACATTCTCCATTTTGGTCAGTCACATGCCAGGGACTCCCCATGGGCTAGTGGGGATGATTGACCTCTTCAGGGATGCTTTGAGGACAGCCCTAAAGTGTTTCACAGAATCGCTATGGTGGAGAAGGAGGCCCATTGTGTCTGCACTAGCTCTCCAAATCAGCATCCTGACTTGGTGCCAGTCCCCTGCCTTTTCCCCGTACCTTACACATTGTTTCTATTCAGGTAATCATCTAATGTCCTCTTCAATACCTTGATTGAACCTGCCTCCACCACAATTCCAGGCAGTGCATTCCAGATCCAAACCACTCACTATGTGAAAGCATTTTTTCTCACATCGCATTTGCTTTATTTAGAAATCACTTTAAATCTGTGCCCTCTCGTTCTTGGGCCTTTTACAAGCGAGAACAGTTTCTCCCTATCTACTCCAACCAGCCCTCGCATGATTTTTAACATCTGTATCACATCTCTTCTTAGTCTTCTTCTCTCCAAGGAGAACAGTCCTACCCATTCCAATCTATTCTCATAAGTGAAATTTCCCACCCCGGACCCCGTATCATCTTCTACACTCTTACATGGTCCAGCAGTGTCATGTTCTGTTGTTAATATGGACTTTAACCTGTATTACATGCACTATTATATTGAACATTGAAATGCTGAAGTTACCTGGTGATTTGATCGACACATGCTCAGCATCAAAGTGGTAATCACTCTTACGATGTGCCGTTGCTACACTCTTTCCAACACGTTCACATCCTTCCGACAGTGTGGGGTCCAGGCTGTAAATAATACTCCAACTGAGATCTAAGAGCTGGTTCTGAGTGATTACCACTTTGATGCTGGCCAAAGAACAAGAACAAAAAAAATTACAGCACAGGAATAGGCCCTTCAGCCCTCCACGCCTGCAGCAACCATGCTGCCCGACTGAACTAAAACCCCCTACCTTTCCAGGGACCATATTCCTCTATTCCCATCCTATTCATGTATTTGTCCAGATGCCCCTTGAAAGCCACTACCGTATCTGCTTCCACTATCTCCCCCAGCAACGAGTTCCAGGCACCCACCACCCTCTGTATAAAAAAAATTGCCTCGTACATTTCCTTTGAACCTTGCCCCTTAAACCTATGCCCCCTAGTAATTGACTCTTCCACCCTGTGAAAAAGCTTCTGACTATCCACACTGTCCATGCCCCTCATAATCTTGCAGACTTCTACCAGGTCACCCCTTCACCTTCATCGTTCCACTGAGAACAAACTAAGTTTCTCCAACCTCTCCTCATAGCTAATGCCCTCCATACCGAGCAATATCCGTAAACCCTTTCTGTACCCTCTCCAAAGCCTCCACATCCTTCTGTGGCAACCAGAATTGAACACAATATTCCAAATGCGGCCCTAACTAAGGTTCTATAAAGCTGCAACATGACTTGCCAATTTTTAAACTCAATGCACCGGCCGATGAAGGCAAGCATGCCATATGCCTTCTTGACTACCTTTTCCACCTGCATTGCCACTTTCAGTGACCTGTGTACCTGTACACCCAGATCCTTCTATCAATGCTCTTAAGGGTCCTGCCATTTACTGTATATTTCCCATCTGTATTCGACCTTCCAAAATGCATTGCCTCACATTTGTCCAGATTAAACTCCATCTGCCATCACTCTGCCCAAGTCTCCAACCGATCTATACCCTGCTGTATCCTCTGAAGATCCTCATCACTATCCGCAATTCCACCAACCTTTGTGTCGTCCGCAAACTTACTAATCAAACCAGTTACATTTTCCTCCAAAATCATTTATATATATTAGAAACAGCAAAGATCCCAGCACTAATCCTTGAGGAACGCCACTAGCCACAGCCTTCCACTGCTACCCTCTGTCCTCCATGACCGAGTCAGTTCTGTATCCATCTTGCCAGTTCATCTCTGATCCCGTGCAACTTCAGCTTCTGTCCCAGTCTTTCATGAGGGACCTTGTCAAAGGCCTTACTGAAATCCATGTACACAACATCCACTGCCCTACCCTCATCAATCATCTTTGTCACTTCCTTGAAAAACTTGATCAAATTATTGAGGCATGACCTCCCCTTCACAAAATCATGTTGCCGCTTGCTAATAAGTCCACTTATTTCCAAGTGGGAGTAAATCCTGTGTCGAAGAATCCTCTCCAATAATTTCCCTACCACTGACGTAAGGCTCACTGGCCTGGATTATCCTTGCTACCCTTCTTAAACAAAGGAACAACATTGGCTATTCTCCAATCTTCTGGAACTTCCCGTGGCCAGTGAGGACATAAAGATTTATTTCAAGGCCCCAGCAATTTCCTCCCTTGCCTTTCTCAGTAATCTGGGGTATATCCCATCAGGCCCTGGGGACTTGTCTACCTTAATGTTTTTCAAGACCTCAATACCTCCTCCTTTTCGATCTCAACATGACCCAAGTTATCTACACTCTCTTCCCCAGGCTCATCATCCACTAAGTCCTTCTCTTTGGTGAATATTTGGCACGTGTCTATCAAATCACCAGGTGACTTCAGTATTCAATATAATAGTGCATGTAATACAGGTTAAAGTCCATATTAACAGCAGAACAAGACATTGCTGGACTATGTAAATACGAAGCAACAGTGCTTCGCAAACCATTTGCAAATGTGACCCCATTTTAACCCACCACTACTTTGTGACAGGCAATTAGGAATGAGCAACAAACGCACCCATACACACAACAGCCCCTCTGCCCAAATTCACTATGCCTCCCCACACACACAGCCACACCTTTTCCCAAACCTCCTACCCCTCCCACTCACTCAACAGCGCCTCTTCCCAAAGCCCACAACACTCAATTTCAGCAGCTCCTCCTTTCAAGTTTCCTGCCCCCACTCACACTCAGCAGCCCTCCTTCCCAAATCCCTTTCCTCCAACTCACTTACTCAGCAATCTGGCTTTTCCAACATATTTGCTGGAATTTAGAATAATGAGAAATGATCCAACTGAAACAGAAAGAATTCCGAAGCAGTTTCACAGGTTGGATGCCGAGAAAAACATTGCCCCTGGTTTTTTTTGGGGGGGGGGGGGGGGTCTTCAAATCCCACCATGGCAGATGGTGAAATTTTAATTCAATAAATTTTGGAATTAAAAGCCTAATGACAACCTTGAAACCGTTGTCATAAAAAACCCGTCTGGTTCATTAACGTTCTTTAGGGAAGAAATTCTGTCTCCCTTACCAGGTCTAGCCATAGTGCGAATCCAGACCCACACCAATTGGCTGGCTGTTTATTAAATGCCCTCTGAAATGGCAAGCCACTCAGCTGAAGGGCAATTAGAGATGGGCAATAAATGCTGGGCCAGCCACTGACGCCCACATCCAATGAATAAACAAAAAAATAGAACATGGGGTCACAGTTTTCGGAGTAAGGGCGGGCAATCAAGGACTACAAGAAGAATTTTTCTCACTCAGAGGGTTGTGGATGTTCAGTTGTATATCAAAAAGAGGTTGATAGTTTTTTGGGTGCTAAGGAATTAAGGGATGCAAGGATAGTACAATAAGATAGCGTTGAAGTAAAACAGCCATCTTGTTGAATGGTGGAGCTAACTCAAAACAAACAAGAGTAGGCCATTTTATTTTACTGTCTAAAGTTTTACACCTTGTTCAATGTAGTGTAATTGGGTTTTTTGATGATGCGATTAATAAAATGTGATCAGCAGAACTGACCCTTTAAAAATAATTTTGTAATCTTGGAATGCCTTTAATCAATTAATTGATTTAGGATTTTTTTTCATTAAAAAACAGAAAATTTTGGTTTCTATCATCATCCCATGCATATGCCCAAAACTTCAACTTGTTCTGCATAATTTTTTTTAAATGATTTTATTTTAATGCTTTTTGTTTCCTCTTTGGGTCTCTACGAAAATATTTTATTGTGATTGGCTGTTTAGGCAGCCTGATGACCTCCTTCCAGCTCCAGGTTGGGAGTAAATCAAAAGAGAAAATGCTAGAAAATCTCAGCAGGTCTGGCAGCATCTGTAAGGAAAGAAAAGAGCTGACGTTTTGAGTCCAGACGACCCTTTGGCAAAGCTTCGTCAAAGGTTGGGAATGCCCAGTAAAGAACACTGTAATCAATTGCAGAATGACTATATAGTGATAGGGGTGAAATTCTGACCAAGATCTCGCAGCAAGGTTTACCTTGAGGTCAACGGCGAGGACCCTTGCTTCACCTCGAACCATAAATTCCGGGCAAATGTCAAACAGCAGGAGAAATGATGAAATGGGAAAAAAAAAATCAGAGATAGCGATTTGCAGGAAGGCAGCTGCTTCAATTTGCTAGCATATCAAATATGGATATTGAGGTTAATTTATCATTTCATATGGTCCAATGTGTCTATGCTGTATCTTTGTAAGAACTATTCAATTAGAACAATGGCAGCACGGTGGCACAGTGGTTAGCACTGCTGCCTCACAGCGCCAGGGACCCAGGTGCAATTCCAGCCTTGGGTGACTGTGTGGAGTTTGCACATTCTCACTGTGTCTGCATGGGTTTCCTCTGGGTGATCCAGTTTCCTCCCACAGTCCAAAGATGTGCAGGTTAGGTTGATTGGCCATGCTAAATTGCCTCAAGATGTGTCGGTTAGGGGGGTGAGCAGGGTAAATATGTGGCATTATGGGGATAGGAGCTGGGTGGGATTGTTGTCCATGCAGGCTCGATGGGCCGAATGGCCTCCTTCTGCATTGTAGGTATTCTATGATTCCAACCCCACAGCTGCACTTTTTACTTTTCAAGTAAGCCATTATCTCCTCCGACTTACTAAAAAATTAACAGCAACAAACCTTCACTAAACAGCAATAGGTCAACTACAACTGAGATAAACATAAATGAGGTAGAAAGAAAAACAAATAAATACTCAAGATATGGATGCTCAGAAATGGAAACAAACTACCGGACAAATTTATTCAGCCTACAAACAGTCCAGTTTTAGTAATTGTAAATTCTTATTAATTTACTCCAAGTAGCAGAAGAAAAAGATGGATTTCGTGAAGTAATCCTCAAAAAAAGGGCTAATTGTCAAAACACATGTAACATGGGCCATTTAATACCATAGAGCTCCGAGTAGGCGGACAGCCAGATGGTTCAGTCCGAATCAAAATCTGAGCACAGGCAGCCAATATAGAGATAGAAATCAGGCTCTCCTACTCCTCTTCCCCTTTCAAACTTAATTTTGGTCTCAATAAATATTAACATATCAACTAAACCTTTTACTTAAATCAGATTGCTAGGATGGTGCTTGAAGTGATCAGCTTGCCCTGTTTCAGAAATATTAAATGATCTGTTCCAGTCAATTAAATCATTTCAGGACCTCCAACCAGTCTTGGAGAGTACTGCTAGGCTGTATAAAAATAATGGCTGTGTTCAAAAAGCACACACCACTATGCATATTAAATGCAATTGACATAACAGGCCATAAAGTATATTTCTGAACAGCTGCTATACTGCAAGATGCTATGGTATAACTGCAGTGCAATAGAGAAAGTAAAGGCAGCTAGAAATTACAGCTATAGGATGTACAGCAATGCTTCTTGCCCGACAATGACAACATAGTTCCAATTTGTAAACAGGAGCAAAAAGGAAGAACCTAAAAAGCTTCAAGAATGGGCCTATTGTTTTTTTAAAAATGGTAGTTAAGATTGTCAGAAGTTATCATGGGAATTGCTCTGCATCAACACAGACAGATAAAGCCGTACCAAGAACACCTGACACACCTCCTGA
The DNA here is from genome assembly GCF_964213995.1 of Mustelus asterias. Taxonomy (NCBI): domain Eukaryota; kingdom Metazoa; phylum Chordata; class Chondrichthyes; order Carcharhiniformes; family Triakidae; genus Mustelus; species Mustelus asterias. The sequence continues at coordinate 20,555,811 of NC_135807.1, forward strand.
AAAAGGATGCATTTTATAAGGTTGACGATTTTTTTTCCTAAATCACTAGGTGAAGTAAAGGGAATTAGCGGCAATGGGCTGGAATAGATTTCAAACTTTCTGCATGCTGATAGGCAGAATGTTGTCGCCAATGTATTGGATTTTCTCAGAGATCAGTGACCGGTACTTTTTCTTTCACTTTTTTTTGAAGCATTTTGACAAAACTGGGTGGCTTGCTGGATCATTTCAGAGGGCAGTTAACCACATTACTGTAGGTCTAGAGTCACACATCAGCCAGAACAGGCAAAGCTGACAGATTTCCTTCCCGAAAGGAAGCAGATGCATTTTACGAAAACCGATGATACTTTCATGGACAGCATTATTGAGACCAACTGTGTATTCCAGATTTGTGAAATGAATTTAAATTACAGCAGCTGCTATGATGGGACTGAATACATGGCCCCCACAGCAACAGCCTGGGCCTCTGGATTACTAGCCCAATGTGTAGCCTAAAGGCCGCAGCAAAGTGAAGACACCAGCAAAGCCCGGTGGCTAAAAGGGCTAACTCCATATCAAGCTAAGGACTGTAGGAGCAGCAAAGAACAGGGTGCACAGCAATGGAACAAAGATGGGAGTTGATTGGACAGTGACAGTTGCAGTGCCTTGAACAGACAGTGACTGAACACAGACCTGTGTGTCGTGTTCCTCAGAGAATTACGACCTGACAGAGGAACGACTCTTCAGCCTGTTCCTGCCCCACTGAACTAATTTCTTCCTATCTTGACTCCATTCTCTCTTTTCTTGTCCAGTTCCTTCTTGTCCAGAAGATTAGGGCACACGGAGTTGGGGGTAGTGTGTTAAAGTGGATTGGGGACTGGCTATCCGACAGGAAGCAAAGAGTCGGAATAAATGGGTGTTTTTCCGGTTGGAGGAAGGTAACTAGTGGCGTGCCGCAGGGATCAGTACTCGGGCCGCAACTGTTTACCATTTATATAGATGATCTGGAGGAGGGGACGGAGTGTAGGGTAACGAAGTTTGCAGACGACACAAAGATAAGTGGAAAAGTGAATCGTGTGGAGGACGGAGAAGATCTGCAGAGAGATTTGGACAGGCTGAGTGAGTGGGCGAGGATATGGCAAATGGAGTATAACGTTGAGAAATGCGAGGTTATACACTTTGGAGGAAATAATAACAAATGGGATTACTATCTCAATGGAAACAAATTAAAACATGCTACCGTGCAAAGGGACCTGGGGGTCCTTGTGCATGAGACGCAAAAGCCCAGTCTGCAGGTACAACAGGTGATCAAGAAGGCAAATGGGATGTTGGCCTATATTGCGAGGGGGATAGAATATAAAAGCAGGGATGTCTTGATGCACCTGTACAGGGCATTGGTGAGGCCGCAGCTGGAATACTGTGTGCAGTATTGGTCCCCTTATATGAGGAAGGATATATTGGCATTGGAGGGAGTGCAGAGAAGGTTCACCAGGTTGATACCGGAGATGAGGGGTTTGGATTATGAGGAGAGGCTGAGGAGATTGGGTTTGTACTCGTTGGAGTTTAGAAGGATGAGGGGGGATCTTATGGAGACTTATAAGATAATGCGGGGGCTGGATAGGGTGGAGGCGGAGAGATTCTTTCCACTTAGTAAGGAAGTTAAAACTAGAGGACACAGCCTCAAAATAAAGGGGGGTCGGTTTAAGACAGAGTTGAGGAGGAACTTCTTCTCCCAGAGGGTGGTGAATCTCTGGAATTCTCTGCCCACTGAGGTGGTGGAGGCTACCTCGCTGAATATGTTTAAAGCGCGGATGGATGGATTCCTGATCGGTAAGGGAATTAAGGGTTATGGGGATCAGGCGGGTAAGTGGTACTGATCCACGTCAGATCAGCCATGATCTTATTGAATGGCGGGGCAGGCTCGAGGGGCTAGATGGCCTACTCCTGCTCCTATTTCTTATGTTCTTATGTTCTTATGTTCCCACCCTTCACGCGATTCCTCTGATGCCCTACGCCATATCAATAACTTCTGGTTCCCTGGCCCAAACCGCCGCCTCCTTGCCATGGATGTCCAATCCCTCTACACCTCCATTCCCCATCAGAAAGGCCTGAGAGCTTTTCACTTCTTCCTCGAACAAATGTCTGAACAATCCCCATCCACCACTACTCTCCTCTGTCTGACTGAACTTGTTCTCTCACTCAACAATTTCTCATTTTACTTATCTCACTTCCTCCAAATAAAATGAGTACCCACATGGGGCGTAGCTATGTCCGTATCTTTATGGGGTATGTGGAATACTCCTTGTTCCAGTCCTACTCTGACCCCCTGCCCACAACCCTTTCATCAGCACAACAACTATTTCAGTGCCGCTTCATGCTCTTGTCTGGAGTAGAAAAATGTAATCAATTTCACTTCCAATTTCCACCCCTCTATCACCGTCACATGGTCCAGCTCTGATATTTCTTTTCCCTTCCTTGACCTCTGTCTCAATTTCTGGTGAAAGCTGCGCACCAGCTCTGACGAAGGGTCATCCAGACTCAAAACATTTGTTCTGTGCTCTCTCTACAGATGCTGTCAGACCCGCTGAGATTTTCCAGCATTTTCTGTTTGTGTTTGTTTTCTTTAGACTTGATTATTCCAACATACTTCTGGCTAGTCTCCCACATCTATACCTTATAAACAGGAGCTTATTCAAAACTTTACATCAATGGGGACAAAGTGGAAATGGTTGAGAGTTTCAACTTTTTAGCTGTCCAGATTACCAACAATCTCACCTGGTCCCCCCATGCTGACACCATATGTAAAAAAGCCCACCAACGCCGCCACTTTCTCAGAAGACTAAGGAAATTTGACATGTCAGCTACGACTCTCACCAACTTTTACAGATGCACCATAGAAAGCAATCTTTCTGCTTGCATCACGGTTTGGTATGGCTCTTGCTCTGCCCAAGACCGCAAGGAACTACAAAAGGGCGTGAATGTAGCCCAATCCATCACACAAACCAGCCTCCCATCCATTGACTCGGTCTACGCTTCCCACTGCCTCAGAAAAGCAGCCAGCATAATTAAGGACCCCATGCACCCCGGACATACTCTCTTCCACCTTCTTCCGTCAGGAAAAACATACAGAAGTCTGAGGTCACGTACCAACCAACTTAAGAACAGCTTCTTCCCTGCTGCCGTCAGACTTTTGAATGGACCGACCTCGCACTAAGTTGATCTTTCTCTCCACCCGAGCTATGACTGTAACACTACATTTTACACTCTCTCGTTTCCTTCTCTATGAACAGTACGCTTTGTCTGTATAGCGCACAAGAAACAATACATCTCACTGCATACTAATGCATGTGACAATAATAAATCAAATCAAATCAAATACTGCCCATGCCCTAACTCATACCATGTTCCATTCATTGATCATCCTTTTTTCTGGTTGATCTAGATTGGTTCCCAGTCCAGCAGCAGATCTATTTTAAAATTTTAATCCTTATTTTTCAATCCCTTCACACCCTCGCCCCCTCCCTTTCTCCGAAATCTCCTCCAGCCATTGCTATGTTCTTGCAACTTTAAAACATCCGATTATGATTGTTGCACCATTGGTGGCAGTGCCTTCAAGTTTGTTCTGAAATTGCCTTTGGAAATCTTTCCACATTTCTTTCCTCCATTACGACACTCCAAGGTTTTTGGATCATCTTCCCTAATATCACTGAATGTGGTGTCAAATTTTGATTGAGAGCTCTCCTGTGAAGTGCCTTGGCATGTCTGATGCTGACATTTGTTAGAGACACAAGATAAATGCAAGCTGTTGACTACAAACAAAGTCACCAAAGATTATAATGGCCTTGAATCTTCACGATTTGATTTACTATTTTGTCACTGTTACACTGTATTCATTATACTGTGTTGCTTACCTCCATTCCTCTGCAGGATGATGCTGTTCAAATTTTTCACGCACATGTGAAACGCCCATATCTGGATGCAGCCAGTGGACTTCTTCAGAATGCATATGACTGAGTCGAATTCCAAAGCAGGCCACATTCTTAACTTTGTGGGAGTCTACAATCTTCTGAATAATACCCTGAAATGAAACATAGATATGAAATTAGATTGATTTATCCAAAAGAGCCACACAATAAAAACTAACAGCAGCTGTAACTGCCTAGCTTATATATTAACTTTGAAATAAACTTATTTAAGTTTCCACCTAATATACTAGCCCTTTTCTATAGGTAAGGCAAGGTTATGAGGTGACCCAATATGGTCTTTTAAATTATGGTGGAGTAGATGTAGAGAAGATGATTTCCCATTGTAAAGGAACCAAAAGCGAGTGGTTGGGATTCAAAGAATGTTTTATCCAAAGAGTAGTAAGAATGTCTTAAGAGACACAAACATAAATGCATTTAACAGAAAGGCAGATAGGGACGAGGATGTGGAGGGATTGAAAAGTAAGGATGAAAATTTTAAAATAGATCATGAGGAAGAAAGGAAGAAAAGAATATGCAAATAGGTGGGAAGCAGAAGGATGGGAGGTTAAAGACAATAACTGTTTCTGTGCTGTAGATTCTATGCAGGTATAAACAGTTGGCAATTGCATTTGCTTAGTCTTTTTCCCCTAGGTAGGCAGGATAATATCTTTCTTCCAATCCTTCATAGCAGAAAATATTTACAGTAAGAATGGTTAGGAAAGAGAGTACAAAGCTAAGGTTCAATCTAGTAGCATATTTCAACATTGCACAGTGGGGTCAACTCCAGTTGCCTTGGCTGTTCTGCAGGAATTTTGATTTCAACATTTGATGAGGATGCAGGCACATGTCGAACATGTAGCTTGTGCAGGCACTGAAATACTCTGCCATTTTTGTGTCGTTTCTTTCTCAGGTAGAGAATAGACTGAAAATTTGAAGTTTAAATGAAACTTAATTTAACTTTGTCTTTGCATCATTCCACGTCTTTGGACATTAAGGGGCAATTCAGCATGGCCAATCCACTTAACCTGCAAATCTTTGGGTGTGGGAGGAAAACAGAGCACCCGGACAAAACCCACGCAGACACGGGCAGAAAGTGCAAACTCCACAAGTCACCCAAGGCTGGAATTGAACTCGGATCCCTGGCACTGTGAGACAGCAATGCTAACCACTGTGCTACCTCCCATACCTCCCACTTCTATTTCAGAAAATTTTCAATGCTTTGTATTATCATCCAACCTTAGTGGAGAAATATTTTGAACTTGAGCAAAACAGGCAACAAATGTTCAACATGTCAGTTTATTATATGCCTGATTTCCAGAGTACTTGTAATTTCACAGAATGTTGTCCATGCTCCTTCATGATAGGCTGGCAGCTACGGAGATCCTTGAATGTTTGCAACAGCCACACTTCAATTTTGAACATTGCTGATAATATCCTACCTGCTTTTGTTTTGCAGTCTGCAAAATCTACGTGCTACTTTCAACTGACGTGTCACAGATGAAAATATACAACACGTACTGTATAAATCAAAAAGAGAAATGAGCTTGCAAGAGTAGCGGCGGAATTAAAGGTATCGAAAATAACCGCTGCACTAAATTTCTTCTCCTGATTGAGAATCTAAATAGCTTGTTTTGGCTCTTAATTACAAGTTTATTCCCAAGCATAATGTGCACTATTTTATATGCATTTCAGAAAATATAATTATATCATAGCTTTGTTCATCTGCTTTTATAAAGATTGCATAATGTTGCAGTTAAGAGTACACAATTTTTAAATCAATCAACTTCTGCATGAGACTGGACTAATTCCCACATCAACTGAATCAATTAAATCAAAGACTAAATCAACAATTGATTCCGGTTCTAAGTATAAAAATAACATTCATAAAACATAGGAACATGGAAATTGCTTGATGAAAAAAAGCACCAGGTCTATTTTGCCTGCCACCATCCTGGCAATTAAATAATACTATGATATTGGAGCTGTTGATTAAAAACAAACCATTTTTTCTTACGTCCATCAGTTGAATATTATTCAGATCATAAGAATTAAATTTAAGAAAAATACTAGTTACGGCAATTTTAAAAAAAAATCATTCTCAGGGTATGTGCATTGTTTGCACTGCCGGTTATTTATTGCCCATACCTAGTTGCCCTTGAGAAGCTGCTGGTTAAGGACAGAATGAGATAACTACTGAAATCCCTGTTCCCTTCCCAACTGCCCCCAATCGATAAGCTTTTAAGAGGAAGATGTGTGTTTTCTTAACCAAAGTGTGTGAACAATAACCAAGAGCAAGCTTTTCATGGATTTAAATAAAAAGGATTGTTTACTAACTCGAATACCCAAATGTAACTAATCACACTCACTCACACATGCACTCAAGTAAAGTACAGCTGAAGAGAATAGGGCGCTTTTACGGATTATAGGCAAAAGAATATTTTATAATCAAGTGATTGTCTTTTTCTGGAAATACACATTGCGGGCCTGAAGAAAAATAAGTCTTCATTGCTAAAGGATATTTCAGGTGAATTCAACAGCTGAAACCATTTTCCAAAATCATTTCAGGATTCTCCCAAAGGGATAGACTTCTGCAGAGCACAAAGTTAGTGGCTTGTAGTCCCATTATTTTTTTTTCATACTTTTCCAATTCAATCAAATCAAATCCAATTCAGGGTCTCAACAAGTTGAGACATTTCAGATCCAGGCTGACAAGACAGGGCGAGCGACCAAACCACCCTGTCCTGGGCCTGATCTACATGAGCCAAGCTGATTGGAGAAGGGGGAGGTTCCTCCTCCAAGACTTGAGCTCATTTGCATCTTAGCCAAAAGGCCAAGATGCCGCTTTTAAAAATTGCTTCATATGAAACATATGAAGCCTCAGCGCAACCTAATGACCTCGACCAAGTGCGGCCGACCATGGGCTGCCGTCCATACACTTGATCTTAGCCAAAAGGCTTGTAGTCCCATTATTGTTGGATACTGAAAGGAACAGGCTTGGAGAACTTGCAATGTTAACAGCCTTAAACTCCTATAAGGCATTGGTGTTGCTGCCCTTTCTGCTGCAGCTGTCTCTTACTTTGTCATCACTTAAAGATTGCTAAGGGGCACACGTGGTTGCCTTACCTTGTGGCAGTTCATCATCCATTTATGGTGGTGGTCTTGGGTTGATGAGCCATATCTGGCTCATTATTTTAAAACACTCATTCTGAGAGGGGTTAAAGCGATCAGTTCCTTTTTTTCAAAAAAGACCCAATCTATTCCGGAATATCTCTTGATGGTCTCAGTATATGGGCAGTTAACAACTTTTCATTTGGGAAGTGCCCTTTTCACTCTGCGAGTGTGTGACAGCTTTCAAATATGCATCTGACCTTTGTCAGTCATCTTTGCAGCACATTGGCTTTTCTGTATAAAGAAATGCCAATCTCAGAGTCCACGTTGAAATACGTTTGTATCTTGAAGGTTATGAATATGATATGTCTTTACTGGATATAACAGGTTTCATGCTTGAACAACTGAAGTTCATATAGGGAAAGAACTGACAGGCAGGGAGCTTAGAATTTCAATCCTGAAGGAATAGTGATGAATGTTTAAGTTGGATTAGTATGTAGAACCATAGAAAAGTTTATGGCGCAGAAGGAGGCCATTCAGCCAATCATGCCTGTGTCAGTCAAAAACAGAGAAAAATAAATTAGCCATTAATTTTTCATCTCCTTTTCCAGCACCTGGTCCACAGCCTTTCAGCCTTCAGCACTACAGGTGCAGATCCAAGAATCTATTGAATCAGCTGTGTGTTTCAACCTCAACAACTAGATTCCCGCCCCACTCGAACACCATCCCCCAACCCCCCCCAGCAATTGACCCCTTATCGAGGGGAAACACGTCTTCCTGTCGATCAACATAGGCTCTTCATAATTTTATACACCTCAATTAGGTCACCCCTTCGCCTCCTCTGTTTAAATGAAAACAATCCTAGTCTATTCAATCTCTCCTCAGCTTAAATTTTCAAAACTTGTCAATATCCTTGTAAATCTCAGCAATTATGTCCTTACTCAAATGTGGTGACCAGAACTTTACACAAATTTCCAACGGTGGCTGGCCATGCATTTTATCCATCATTACAATCCTACTTCTGTATTCAATACCTCCCCCAATAGAGGAAGGCATTCCATATGCTTTCTTGACACTTTGTCCACCTGTCCTATCGCCTTCAGGGAATTGAGGAAATGCACTCCAAGATCCCTCAACACCTCTCAATATTCTGATTTGATTTATTGTCTCACATATTAGTATACAAGGAGAGATATTCTTTCTTGCGGGCTACAGACAAAGCATATTGTATACAGAAAAGGAAAGGAGAGGGTGCAGAATGTAATGTTACAATCCTAGCTAGGGTGTAGAGAAAGATCAACTTAATACCATAAGACCATAAGACATAGGAGCAGAATTAGGCCACACGGCCCATCGAGTCTGCTCTGCCATTCAATCATGGCTGATATTTTTCTCATTCCCATTCCCCATAACCCCTGATCCCCTTATTAATCAAGAACCTATCTATCTCTGTCTTAAAGACACTCAATGACCTTGACCTACCAATGACCAATGCCCTATCCCAATACAAGATAGGTCCATTCAGAAGTCTGGTGGCAGCAGAGAAGAAACTGTTCTTGAGTCGGTTGGTAGACTTGTGTAGTTTTTTTCTTGACAGAAGGTGGAAGAGAGTATGTCCCGGGTGTGTGGGGTCCTTGATTATGCTGGCTGCTTTTCCAAGGCAGTGGGAAGTGTAGACAGTATCAATGGATGGGAGACTAGTTTGCGTGATGGACTGAGCTTCGTTCACGACACTTTGCAGCTTCTTGCAGGCTTGGACAGACCAGGAGCCATACCAAGCTATGATACAACCAGAAAGAATGCTTTCTATGGTGCATCTGTAAAAGTTAGTGAGAGTTGTGGCGGAAATGTGAAATTTCCTTTGACTCTTCAGAAAGTAGAGGCGATGGTGGGCTTTCGTAACTCTCGCATCAGCGCTGTGGGACCAGGGCAGGTTGTTGGTGATCTGAACACCGAGAAACTTGAAGCCCTCGACCATTTCCATTTCATCCCCTTTGATGTAGATAAAGGCATGTCCTCCACTATGCTTCATGAAGTCGATGACTTTCTCCTTTGTTTTGTTGAAATTGAGGGAGAGATTTCTGTCGTCGCACCAGTTCACCAGATTCTCTATCTTTTTTCTCATCATTGTTTGAGTTCCGACCCACTATGGTGATGTCGTCAACAAACTTGAAAATCGAGTTGGAGGGGAATTTGGCCATACAGTCATAGGTGTGTAAGGAGTATTGTAAGGGGCTGAGGACATAGCCTTGTGGGGCACCAGTGTTGAGGATGACTGTGGAAGTGTTGTTGTTTCCTATCCGTGCCAATTTTGGTCTGTGGGTTAGAAAGTTTAGGATCCAGTCTCAGAGGGAAGAGCCAAGCCCCAGGCCATGGAGTTTGAAGTTGAGTTTTGTAGGAATAATGGCGTTCAAGGCTGAGTTGTAGTCAATAAATAGGAGTCTGACATCGGTGTCTTTGTTATCCAGGTGTTCCAGGGTTGAGTGTAAATGGCATCTGCTGTGGACCTGTTGCGGCAATGGGTGAACTGTAGTGGATCCAGGCAATCTGGGAGGCCGGAATTGATTCGTGCCATGACTAACTTTTAGCACTGCTGCCTCACAGCGCCAGGGTCCCAGGTTCGATTCCCAGCTTGGGTCACTCTCCGTGTGGAGTTTGCACGTTCTCCCCGTGTCTGCGTGGGTTTCCTCTGGGTGCTCCAGTTTCCGCCCACAGTCTGAAAGACGTGTTGATTAGGTGCATTGACCCAAACAGGCGCCGGAGTGGAGACTAGGGGAATTTCACAGTAACTTTATTGTAGTGTTAATGTAAGCCTTACTTATGACTAATAAATAAACTTTACCTTTAATGATGGATGTCAGAGCCACCGGGTGATAATCATTAAGGCACGCTACTGGCTTTTTTTTGGTACTGGGATGATGATCGTCGTCTTGAAGCAGATGGGGACCTCAGATTGGTATAAAGAGAAGTTAAAGATGTCTGCGAATACCCCCACTAGCTGGTCCACACAGGATCTGAGTGCTCGTCCGGGTACCCCACCCTGGCCAGTTGCTTTCCGTGGGTTGACTTTCGAGGAGGCTGCTCTGATGTCTGCGATGGTGACCTTGGGTACGGGTTAGGCCAAGGCTTCCAGAGTGGGCGGCGAGCTTCAATGACCTCTTGCTCAAAATAGGCAAAGAATGCGTTGAGCTCATTGGGGAGGGGTGCATCTGGTGCTGGAGGTTCTACATGCCTTCATCTTGTAGCCTGTTATGTCTTGCAGACCTTGCCACAGTCGGTGGGAGTCCATGTGGCTAGCCTGGGACTCCAGCTTGGTCATATATAGATTTCTTATGTAGATCAGGGTCGTCTGACTTGAACGCCTCAGACTGGGACTTCAGCAAGCAGAGAATATTCCTGTTCATCCGTGGTTTTCGTGGGGGAAACACACAGATTTACTTTTTTGGCACACAGTCTTCTACACACTTTCTAATGAAGTCCCATTTCCCATTTATTGAGTGTTGCCTTGTTTTACCTTACACTTTTCTGGATTGAATTCGTCACTTCTCTGAACCATTGATATAACTCTGGAGTCAACAGCTGTCCTCTTCACTATCAACTGCACCGCCAACTTTTCTGTAATCAAATTTTCTAATCATGCCTCCCACGTTAAAGTCCAAAACAATATATACAGCAAACAGCAAGGGACCCAACACTGAGCCATGTGGAACACCAATGAAAATAGTGTTCCTTTCTCAAAAACATCCATCAGCCGTTAACCTTGGTTTACTGTCACTGAGCTAAACTTGGATCCAAACTGCTACGTTCCCTTGTGTCTCATGAGATCTCAATTTCTTGACCAGTCAACCATGCGGAATCTTGTCAAATGCCTTATTAAAATCCATGTAGACAATATCCACTGCACTGCCCATGCAATACTCCTTGTAACTTCCTCAAACAATTCAGTTAAGTTAATAAGACACAGGGGGCAATTTTACCAAAAAGATTCTAAGTGCCGAACATGCGTGAAAACGGGTGAGGATCGCGCTTTTTTTGGGCGAGTTAAAAATCGAATCTTACCTCACTTAGAGGAAAAAATAAAGTAAAATCTGTTTTCCCGCAGCAGGATGTGGGAGCAGGGCTTAAACTCACCGAAAGCAGATTACAGCAGACAGCGCCATTGCACATTTGCAAATTTCACTGTTCTGTGCAATAGACAGAAAGCTCCGTCAGTCACCTTCCCCCAGCTACTGCTGGCCTCCGCAGCCAATAACTCCCCCCTTCCCATTTTAAATAGAATTTAAATATTACAATCAGCCTTGTGCCCTTTCTTTGGGCGCGAGGCTGAGCTCGCTAGATATCCGATGCCGGCAAGATCGCGTGAACCCGATTTTTTGGCTCTCTCAATCTTATGGGTTCGGCCTGCCCATTGACCGGTAGGGTGAGATGGTAAGATCTCCCCCACAATCTTCAACCAACAAAATTATTGTGACTATTTCTGATCAATCCATGCCTAAACGGCAAGTTTATTTTATATCTCAGAACTGTTTCCAATAGTTTGTCCACGACCAAAGCCGAACTAACCCACTGATAGTTTTCTGGCCTATCCTTCACACCCTTTTAAGTAATGGTACAACGTTCACAGACCTCCAGTCCTCTGGGACATCGCCTGAATTTAGTGAGGACTGGAAAATGACCTTCAGATCATCTGTTATTTCCTCCATGGATTCCTTCAACAGCTTGGGATAGAATCCATCTAGCCCTGATGATTTATCCACCTTCAAGGATGCCAGTTCCTCCAATACTTCCTCTCTCACTACACTTATAGTATCTAATATTTCACACTCCTTTTTAACTAGAACGTCTACATCATCCCCCTATTTAGTGAAGTCCAAGTACTCACTGAGAACCTGCCCACATATTCTGCATCAACCCACAAGTTACCATGTATATCTCTGATAGGCCCTACCTTTCCCTTAGTCATTCCCTTACTCTTAATGTACTGGTAAAACATCTTGGGATTTTCTTTGATTTTGCCTGCCAATATTTTTTCGTATCCTCTCATTGCTTTCCTAATTTCCACCTTTACTTCAACCTTGTACTTTCTATACTCCTCTAGGCTTTCTGCAGTATTAATAATACTACCATCATAATCTTTCTTTTTATACATTATCTTGGCCTGTATGCTTATCGGTGACCAGAGGGCTCTAGATTTGGTGCTACCACCCTTTTCCTTTGGAGAGAACATGTCTACAGTGTCTGTAGAATATTACCTTTGAATGTCTCCCACTGATTGGACACAATTTGTCTTCCCCCAATTTAGAACTTCAACGCCTGTTCTATATTTCTCCTTTACTTTAATAATTCGAACTGTATTATGTTCACTATCTCCAAATGGTTCCCCATGCTATTTCATCAACGTACCCAGCTTCATTATCTAAGACTAAACTGTTGACTGTGATGCATCTGATGCCCTTCCAGATGATGGAAGTCACAGATTTGCGAGCGGCTGTCACAGAAAATTGGAATATTCTAATGGCATGTGTTACAACCCAGATTTTACAGTCAATAATAGTGAAAGGGTTCATCGCTGACCTTCAAAAAAGCTACATTGAAAAATCTAGCGATCCCTCTGGCGTGGATTTAATCTTTCCCAACATTAATTTCATTCCCGTATCAGCTATAAAAGATCATAGAATTCCAATATGGCAGGAGGAGGCCATTCGGCAGAGTTAAAGGCACCCTATCCCCACTTGCCATGACTAATCCATCTAACCTAAATGTCTTGGGACACTTAGGGGCAATTTTACCATAATCAATCCACCTAACCTGCACATCTTTGGACTGAGGGGGGAAACCGGAGCATCCGGAGGAAACCCACGCAGACATGGGGACATGCAAACTCCACAATGACTGTCCACCCAAGGCCAGAATTGAACCCAGGTCCCTGGCGCTGTGAGGCAGCAGTGTTAACCACTGCGCCACTGTGCTGCCCTAAATCTCGGATATCCAGCAACATTTGAGTCATCACGCAGGCTGGGCAGTTAATCACAATGAAGAATTCTCACACGTAGCAAACCATAAAGCAAAAAAGCACTGGTTCGGAAATTATTAGAAATCAAAGAACGGAGCAAAATAAAGATTGGAGCATACTCGTGGGATTAAGGTAGAAGCTGAAATATCACACTCATTAATAATAGATTTAATAAAATAAATCTGTGGAACTTTTTCAGTTTAATGGAGAAATATGACATGACAAAAACATTGCTCTTTAAGAGCCAAAGAGATCACACAGTAGTGATTATGACTTAGTATACTGTTAAAAACCCAGATACTTCTCATTCAACAAGGTAACTTTTTCAAGGAGCTTTAAAAGAAGGCGGCGGCTGTGAAAAGTGAAGATTCACATCAAACCATGGTGTTTCTAAGATTTTCATTCATGCGGATTTCTACAAAGCACTCTTTTGAGAAGCGGGTATTCAGTGACAGCAACTTACGGATTTCCGTATTTGTGCATGTGCGGACACCAGGAGTTGTTGTCAGTTTGACAGCATAATGATGGCCAAAGCTGACAGTTTCTTTGTCATTACAACCTCAAAATTTCAGTCATTGCAATAGATTGAGACATAGCTAGAATCTAATGTTTTTTTACAAATCACCAACCTATTACATTACTCAGCGTTTCCGATTTTGCTGTTCTTTTCTTCCCAAACCTGCCAGCCTTTGTCCGAGACACAATAACCAGAAGATGGTCAAACATAGTTTTGATTTTTTGTCGCTCTCTTCTGCAAAGTGCTGTAATTCCTCCAGCAATTATAGTCATGAAAAGGAAAGGGGCTTATCCATCTGCTGCTGGTAATAACCGCCCGTCTGCGCCCCTCCGACCACACGTTAACTGTCAGGCCAGCAGGATTCTCAGAATTCCATCCCAAGGCTGGAGGTCCTTGGAGGTGGGATGATCAGCAAAATGGCGTGGGATTGTGTCAGATGTCATATCAATAATAGGCAACCCACTAGCCCAATGCTCAAATGAACCATTTCAGTGGCGAATTAAGGCCCTCTTCCCAATTTCAAAGAACAAAGAACAGTACAGCATAGGACAGGCCCTTCAGCAAACCTATCGAGACCAATCACCTGGTGGTGTATCTCTCTATAGCCCGCCTGTTACTGTGTCTATCCAGATAAGTCTTAAATGTCGCTGACGTGTCTGCCTCAACCACCTTACTTGACAATGCATCCAGGCCCCCACCACCCTCTGTGTAAAAAAACTTCCCCCACACATCTCGACTGAACCTTTCCCTCCCTTACCTTGAACTTGTGCCCCCTTGTAATCGTCATTTCTGCCCTGGGAAAAAGCTTCCAACTGTTCACCTTATCCATACCCCTCAGAATTTTATAAACTTCCATCAGATCGCTCCTCAGCCTCCGCCTTTCCAGAGAACAATCCCAGTTTATTCAATCTCTCTTCATAGTTCCAGGGGAATTTCACAGTAACTTCATTGCAGTGTTCATTATTAGTCACAAGCCTTAATTGTGACTAATAAATAAATAAACTTTAGATAATACCCTCTCTACCAGGCAACATCCTGTTAAGCCTTTTCTGTATTCCGTCCAAAGCCTCCATCCACATCCTTCAAGTAGTGTGGCGACCCGAATTGGACACAGTATTCCAAATGTGGCCTAACCAACGTATTATGTAACTGTAACATAATTTGCCAACTTTTATACTCGATGCCCTGTCCGATGAAGGCAAGCATGCCATATGCTTTCTTCACTACCTTTTCCACCTGTGCTGCCATTTTTAAGAATCTGTGGACCTCTACTCCCTGATCTCTCTGTGTGGCTATGCTTCTGATGGCTTTGCCATTTATTTTATAGCTCCCACCTGAATTGAATCTACCAAAATGCATCACCTCGCATTTGTCTGGATTAAATTGAATCTGCCATTTCTCCGCCCAATTTTCCAGCCTATTCACATCCTGCTGTATTCTCTGACAATCTTCATCACTATCCGCAACACCAGCAATCTTAGTATCATCCATAAAATTGCTAATCAGACCGATTACGTTTTCTTCCAAGTCATTTATATATATTACAAACAACAGAGGTCCCAGCACTGATCCCTGTGGAACACCGCTAGTTACAGGCCTCCATTCAGAAAAACACCTTTCTACTGTTACCCTCCGTCTTTTATGGCCATCTCTGAATCCATCTCGCTAGTTCACCCTTCATCCCGGGTGATTTTACCTTTTGCACCAACCTGCCATCAGAGACCTTGTCAAATGCTTTACTAAACTCCATGTACAAAACATCCATGGCCCTTCCCTCATCAACCAGTTTTGTCACCTCCTCAAAAAACTCAATCAAATTAATGAGACATGACCTTCCTCGTACAAAACCATGCTGTCTGTCACAAATAAGACCATTCAGTTCCAAATGTGTATAGATCTTATCCCTAAGAATCTTCTCCAACAATTTCACTACCCCTGACGTCAACCTCACTGGCCTATAATTACTTGCATTATCCTCGCTACCCTTTTTAAATAATGGGGTAACGTTTCACCACTGACAGGGAGAGGATCCCTCTCTGGAATAGGCAGGGCCTTTTTTTGAGGCACTCTTTATCCCATAGAAGAGCTCCCAGGTATCAATACCACAACCGACGTCATTTGCACCAGCTGACGCCAAGCTTCCCCGATTGGCCCTGGCCCCTCCAGTCCCCACCCACCTGATTAGTAGGGTACATCACTGTGTTCTCTTTCCACCAGATGCAGCCGCAGCAGCAGCCACCGTTCCTGGTGGCACACTGAGGCTCAGAGTTGTCAACCCTCTAACTGCTGGTCCTGCTGTCCTTAATCAGCTGCAGTCCCTTAATCAGCTGCCTTCTGTAAAATGTAGCCCAGTGTCCAAGTGACCACAAAGCAGGGTCACTACTTGTTTCTGGCTCCAAAAATGCTACTGCCTTGGAAAACTCTCAGTCCAAGATTAAAGACATGATCCCAGTTGAAAGGCTCCAGCAATGCTGTGAAGACAATGGTTAGTGAACTTTTAAAAATAAATACATGCTTTAGGCAATTTTGTGGGATTCCTTGTATGAGTTTTTAAAGAATTTTCAGCTTAAACTTGCCAAGAACGTTATCTCCTCCAGTCCCTGCAATTTTTGCGACAGAATTAGTTTTGCTATGCCTCTTTTGATTGCAGAAATGCAGATGATGTTTAGTGTGATTTGTGCAGTTTGCCATCTCCTTTCTAGAAGATTAGTAAAATTCCACACCTCACTAAAACTTCAAGGGATTAAGAACAATATTTGAGAATGATAAAATTAATATCAATAGTTTAGATGATTTTTTAAAAACATGAACATTTCTCTCAAAATCCTTCTTAATAAAAAAAAAACTTAAAATCAAAAACTGGCATTTTTATCATAAATGCATAATGTTCAAACAAATTTCAGTAATAAAGATACAAACTCACCCGGACATCGGTAGCATCACCGTGCCGGATATTCATAGCCCAGGTTGAGGGATCATTATCGCTCTCAAAATAATGGAAGACCTTCAGAACTCGTTCCATGGCACCAGGGGATCGTTCCATACTTAAACGGGACTTGGCTCCTGAACCTGCTGTGTGGTTCAGGTTTGGGTCAAGGTAAGCAGCTGCCATGCTTCTGCGGGATGCTATGTGTCGGTCATATTCTGTGGAGTAGGAAAATAAAAGTTAGACACAAAAATCGAAGGAACCATAAGGATTGTTTGATTTTTGGCATCAAAACTTGCATTGGGACAAAATATATTAGTTGCCTGTAACAGGAAAAATTGATTTTCAAGTTGTGTTCCTCATCATTATTTCATAATTATTTCACTCGCAAACAATGTGCCAACCATTGACTTGCAACAAAATGGCCCATACTGAAAATACAAACAGTCCTTGAATCCATCTAGTGCTTTATTTTATCAGCTGTCAGCTATTGTCTCACTGGTCGCAGTCTCATCCAAATCAGTGGTGTTCAAATCCCACTCGAGACTTTAGCACATAATTTATGTTGACACTTCAATGCAGCACTAAGGGTTTATATAGGTGCAGTCTTTCAGATGAGATGTTAAACCAAGGCTCCATATGTCCTCTCCAGGGGAACATTAAAAAAATCCCTTGCCACGATTCAAAGAAGAACAGCTATGTCCTGATCAAAATTTATCCCTCACTCAAAAACATTAAAGGCAGATTATCTAGTCATTTATCACTTTCCTTCGGTGGGACCTTGTGTGCAAATGTAGCCGATGACCTAATTTAACAAGTATCTGATTGATTGCAAAGGTTTTAGGTCATCCTGAGATTGCAAAAGGTACTAAATAAATGCATTCATCTCTTTTCTTTCCTCCTTCTGTTCTTTCCATGGAAGTTGCCAGACCAACTGGATGCATCCAGCATTTTTTGCGCTTTCATTTTATATATTTCAAATTGTGTACTGCAAATGGTTAACCAAAGCTGATCTGAGACCATTAATGCTTTATAGGTTACTTGGTTTCAGGAACATTCACCACACTCCCTAGTCCGATTTTCAATCTACAGCTAATCCATCAGCTCCAGCCTGCCCCATTGACCAAGTCCCCAGCCTTTGCTTCTCACTAGCAAACATCCAAGTTTATCTCCCATCTGAACATGTCACTACAGCAACTGCCTGATGTGCTCGTTTTATTCTACTGATCCAACACATAAGAAAAACACGTGATATTCCATGCCACAGGTGCCTGCTTCTTCCCAGACCCAAGCCCCTTGTTTCTTGCAGCCTCAGTGCCAACCATGGCCCCAATCTGACTCCGTAATCCGCTAATGCTTTTCTCCTTTCATCTTACCTGGAGACACAAAGTCATTTTTTACAATGGGTATCAGGGAATTGAATCCCCGAATCAAGCTAAATATTTAATATTTGTAAATGGGAAGCATATGGACAGCAACGGAGTGAGAAGGATGCTCAACAAGTAAAAAATATAAGTTGAAGATGTCAGTGTCTGATACCAGGACAGCTGATGAGAAAAGAATCCCAAGGACTTGGATCCCCTGAGCAGTCAAGTCCGGGAATTTAGGCCCAGGAGAGTTTGAGTAGGTTAGGAAGAGAGAGTTACCCGGAGGAGATGGTGCTCTGAAATCGGCAGAAGGCAGCCCTTCCCATCCTTCAATAACTTGAGGTTTAAAAAAAAAGCTTCCAGCTCATGCTAAACATTTTATGGCATGGTCAGCAGATTATCAGGATCAACTGAGTTTATAGCCAACCTAATTGACCCTTAATTATCCATCTAAAAATAGTGGCTGGGTGGCTTTCAGCTCACTGATTGTGAAGTGAGCAAATAAGGGGACAAACTTGTGGTCAGTTTTTCAAATAAATCTGTCCTGGAACAAGGTGTAGATGGACAAAATTTACTTTGGCTTTTCAACAGTTCAAGAGCTATGTAAAGATCACATGTCCGTCCTTGTACTTTGCTGAAAGTCTGATGACTTCTGCAGATGTGCAAATGATATTAGGTTAAACAGAAAACAAGCATTTACAGTATAAAAATGACCTTATTTGATATGGATGAGCTAATTAGTGAAAACGTAACCGATTTAAAAACGAATCCACTTAAATTGATATTTGAATGGTTTGAGCACTTAACGTGCAAAATTCCAAAAATTGGGCAGCACGGTGGCACAGTGGTTAGGACTGCTGTCGCACAGCGCCTAACCACTGTGCACTGGGACCTAGGTTCAATTCCGGCCTTGGGTGACTGTCTGTGGAGTTTGCACATTCTCACTCTGTTTGCATGGGTTTCCTCCAGGTGCTCCGTTTCCTCCCACAGTCCAAGGATGTGCAGTCTAGGTCGATTGGCCATGCTAAATTCTCCCTTAATGTACAAAAACGTGTAGGTTCAGGGATTAGTGGGGTAAATGCATGGTCGTTACAGGCATAGGGCCAGCGGGTGGGTCTGGGTAAGATGCTGAGTCGGTGTGGAGTTGGTGGGCTGAATGGTCTCCCTCTGCACTGTAGGAATTCTATCATTCTAAGAAAATAATTTCAAATTGCACAATACTCTCCAAGTATTGACCGGAAACGGTCTAATGACAAAGATGGTCGGGCTTTGAAACATCAGATACAGATATGGACAGCAATGCATTTAGGCTTGTAACGATGCAAACTACAGCTTTTAAGTGCTGAAATAATTTCGGAACTCAGATGTTGTTTACCTGCAACCCTGACACCATTATCCCTCTTTCATTTCCCAATACATAGATTTCACTATGCCAAGCAACTGAACACACACAAGTAGGAAAGTTATATTGTGAAGAAGACAGACGGAGTTTGCAGATGGATAATGATAGGTTGGGTGAATGGGCAAAAATCTGGCAGATGGAGCATATTTGTGAGGAAAATGTGAAGTTGTTCACATGGAGAATGACTGCAGAATGCCAAGGTACAGATGGATGCATGAGCAGGTGTTGCATGTAATCAAGGCAGCTAATAGAATGCAGTACTTAATAACGCGAGGAGCTGAACATAAACACAAGGATATTATGCTTCAGTTATACAGGGCATTGGTCATACCACGTCTCAAGTGTGTGCACAGTTTTGGTCTCCTCACTTAAGGAAGGATGTAAATGAATTGGAGGTGGTTCAGAGGATTGATACCTAGAATGTGTGGGTTGCCTTATGAGGGTAGGTTGGACAGGCTGGGCTTGTTTCCACTGGATTTTAGAAGAGTACTTGGTGTAAGATCCTGAATGGTATTGACAAGTTAGACATGGAAATGATGTTCCCTCTTATAGGCAAGTCAAGAACAAGGGGGCACAGTTTTAAAATTAGAGGTCGGCCTTCTAGGACAGAGAGGAGGAGAATTTATTTCTGAGGTTTGTACAACTTTGCAACTCTACCTCAGAAGGCAGATCACTGAATATTTTTAAGGAAAGGTAGGTAGATTATTGTTGGGCGAAAGAATCACAGGTTATTGGGGATAGATGAAAATGTGGAGCTCAATGCAAACAGAGCGGCCATGGACATATTGAATGGCAGAGCAGGTTTGAGGGACAGAATGGCCTGCTTCTGCTCCTATTTCCTGCATGCGTACGTTTGTTTTTACTTGAAAATCACCTTGCATTGGAAGAGGATTGCATCCCACCAATA
Organism: Mustelus asterias; assembly: GCF_964213995.1. Lineage (NCBI taxonomy): Eukaryota > Metazoa > Chordata > Chondrichthyes > Carcharhiniformes > Triakidae > Mustelus > Mustelus asterias. Next base: position 20,575,992 of record NC_135807.1, read on the forward strand.
AGTGGGTCTTGACCACGCCATCCGCCTCTCTTCTGTTGCTCAGTTGAATAACACTATGCTTGCCTCATTCTACTCATCTATGCAGTCCTTGACAGAGAAATTCCTGCAATTGTATTTCTTTTATCATCTGCACCATTATTTCTGGAGTTCCTCAAAGTTTTGTCCTTGGCCCACTCCGATTTCTCATCAATATGCTGTGTCTTGTTGGCATCATCTGAATCAGAACATCAGTTTCCACATGTACATTGACAACAAGCAGTTCGACCTCACCACCACCTGTCTCAACCTGCCCACTATCTCTGCATGATACCCAGTCATGCATGAGCCAAAATTAGATGCTGGGAAAACTTAAGACATTGTCTTCGGCCTTTGCCATAAACTCCATTCCCCAACCACTGATTCCATTTCCTTCCCTGGCCGTTGTCTCTGGCTGAGCCAGACTGCTCCCAGTATCGACATTCTATTTTTAGAGCTGAGCTTCCAATCCCATGTCTTGTCCATCACGAAGACAGCCTACTTTCACCTATGTAGTATCATCCATCTCCACCCCTGTCTCAGCACATCAGGTGTTGAAATACTGATCCATGCTTTGATGCCTCCAGAATTGACGATTCTCATGCTCTGCTGGTTGACTTCTGATCTTCCACCCGTAATAAGCTCAAAACTTTGCTGCCCATATTCTAATGCATATAAATCCCATTCAACCCATGCAAATTGACCTACACTGGATTCCAATGTACCATTTTAATATTCACATGGAAACCGTTCCATGGCTTAATTGTTCTCTACTATTGTAACTTCTTACAGACTTAAAACATTGAAATTTCAAAGCTTCTCCATTCTGGCCTTTGTCTTACCATTCATGGCATTGCCTTCAGAATTCCCTCCTGAAACCTCACCGCCTCTCCTCCTCTGATGCTCTTTCAAACCCTACCTCTTTCACTAAGCTTTTAGCCCCATGTCCTTATGCTTCCTTCTTTGGCTTGGTGTAAATAGTGGCCGTATTACATTCTTGAAGCATGTGGGATGTCTAATTACGTTAGTATCGATATGTAAATACAAATTGCTGTTACACAGATACATAGAAACATAGAAACTAGAAGCAGGAGTAGGCCATTCGGCCCTTTGAGCCTGTCTAACCCTGTTTCTATGAGATCCCCTCTCATTCTTCTAAACTCCAGTAAATATAATCCAAACCCACTTAGTCTCTCCTTATATGGCAGACCTGCCATCCCAGGAATCAGCCCGGTAAACCTTCGCTGTACTCCCTCTATAGCAAGGACATCCTTCCTCAGATAAGGAGGCCAAAACTGCACATAATACTCCAGGTGTGGCTTCACCAACACCCTATATAATTGCAGTAAAACGTCCCTATTCCTATACTCAAATCCTCTCGCTATGAAGGCCAACATACCATTTGTCTTCTTTACTACCTGCTGTACCTGCGTGCTTACTTTCAGCGACTGATGCACGAGAACACCAAGGTCTCGCTGAGTAGCCACCTCTCTCAATTTACACACATTCAAGTAATAATCTTTTTTGTATATTCATTCATGGGACATGGGTGTCGCTGGCGAGGCCAGCATTTATTGCTTATCCCTAGTTGACCTTGAGAAGATGGTGGTGAACTGCCTTCTTGAATCGCTGCAGTCCATGTGCTGTGGGTTGACCCACCAATGACGTTAGGGAGGAAATTCCAGGATTTTGACTCAGCGACTGCAAAGGAGCAGTGATATATTTCCAAGTCAGCAGGATGGTGAGTGGCTTGGAGGGGAACTTGCAGATGGTGGTGTTCCCATGTATCTGCTTGCCCTTGTCTTCCTAGAATGGAAGTGATCGTGGCTTTGGAAGATGCTGCCTAAGGATCTTTGGTGAATTGCTGTAGTGCATCTTGTAGATAGTACACACTGCTGCTACTGAGCGTAGATGGTGGACAGAGTGAATGTTTGTAGATTTAGTGCTGATCAAGCAGGCTGCTTTGTCCTGGATGATGTCAAGCTGGAGCTGTATCCATCCAGACAAGTGGGGAGCATTCCATCATAGTCCTGACTTGCGATTTATAGATGGTGGACAAGCTTTAGGGAGTCAGGTGAGTTAGTCGCTGCAGTATTCCTAGCCTCGGTCTTCAATCTTAGTATTAATTCTTAATTTTATAACAATACGGTGAAAATAAAAAGTTAATCTTGTTAGATGTTTACCACCCTGGTAATTGCATTATGCAATAATAATAAAGGTTGCTAATGGGTCATGGCAATTAATCTCTATCCATTTGTCTGCAAAAGACATGAGGCAGTGAAACCTTAATGATTCCCAATGCTTTTCACAAAAGTCACCTAGCTCTCTCAAACTCTTCCATTATGCCATGGTTTGAATTAATCACGTACTATATCCCAATTTTTTAAAATTTAGTTTCTGCGATGCGAACATCACTGGCAAAAGCCAGCATTTGTTGTCAATCTCTAATTGCCCTGCAGAAGGTGGTAACGAACTGCCTTCTAGAAGCACAGTCCATGTGGTGTAGATGCATGCAAAGTTTTGTTAGGAAGAAAGTTTCAGCTTTTTGATGCAGCGGCAATGAAGGAATGATGATATATATCAAAAAGAAATGTAACTGATATTTGAATAAAATCAACATTATTTGTTTCCATCTCCCTAGTGCCTGTTACATACATTTACCAGTTCCTTAATACTTGCCTATTGCTTCCTTTTCAGTTTTTCTTAAACTGCACTCTGGGAGTGAAACTAAGAGAAAATGAATTTCTATTGGTTTAGCATAAATGAAACAATTTGGCTGTTGCTATAAAGTTCCACCCTGTAGACCTACGCAAGTAATTTCCCCTCTATAATTTCAAAGCATGATTGATAGAAACCTTTAAGAAACAACAAAAGCAGCCTTTGATGTAATTGTGCCAGCATTATATCAAATTAGAACTCCTGTATAAGTCCATCTTCTTGGGTTTTAAGCTTTCAGTTGGAATTTAAAAGGTAACAGCAATAACTTATTAAATGTTTTCTCGCCAAAGTATTTCATAAATCAAGCATGAAGTATACAAAAATATTTTAAAACTTTCCTGATATATTTATGAGACACAGTAAGGAGTCTAACAACACCAGGTTAAAGTCCAACAGGTTTATTTGGTCGCAAACGCCACTAGCTTTCAGAGCGCTGCTCCTTCGTCAGGTGAGTGGGAGTTCTGTTCACAAACATGGCATATAAAGACACAAACTCAATTTACAGAATAATGAATAATGATTGGAATGCGAGTCATTACAGCTAATCAAGTCTTAAAGGTACAGACAATGTGAGTGGAGAGAGCATTAGCACAGGTTAAAGAGATGTGTATTGTCTCCAGACAGGACAGCCAGTTAGACTTTCAAAGTCGAGGCAAGTTGTGGGAGTTACAGATACAGAAACTGCGAGTTTCCAGATGCAATTTTACAACTCATCCGCTTCATCCTGGGCCAGAATGTCTTCACCTTCAACAACCAGTTCTTCATCCAGACACATGGAACAGCCATGGGGACAAATTTCGCACCTCAATATGCCAACAACTTCATGCACAGGTTCGGACAAGACTTCTTCATCGCACAGGACCTTCAACCGATGCTATACACTAGATACATCAATGACATTTTCTTCCTTTGGACTCATGGTGAACAATCACTGAAACAACTATATGATGACATCAACAAGTTCCATCCCACCATCAGATTCACCACGGACTACTCTCCGGAATTGGTTGCATTCTTGGACACGCGCATCTCCATTAAGGACGGTCACCTCAGCACCTCACTGTACCGCAAGCCCACGGATAACCTCACGATGCTCCACTTCTCCAGCTTCCACCCAAACCACGTTAAAGAAGCCATCCCCTATGGACAAGCCCTCCGTATACACAGGATCTGCTCGGATGAGGAGGATCGCAACAGACACCTCCAGACGCTGAAAGATGCCCTCATAAGAACAGGATATGGCGCTCAACTCATCGATCAACTGTTCCAACGCGCCACAGCGAAAAACCGCACCGAACTCCTCAGAAGACAAACACGGGACACAGTGGACAGAGTACCCTTCGTCATCCAGTACTTCCCCGGAGTGGAGAAGCTATGACATCTTCTCCAGAGCCTTCAACATGTCATTGATGAAGACGAACATCTCGCCAAGGCCATCCCCACACCCCCACTTCTTGCCTTCAAACAACCGCACAACCTCAAACAGACCATTGTCCGCAGCAAACTACCCAGCCTTCAGAACAATGACCATGACACCACACAACCCTGCCACAGCAACCGCTGCAAGACGTGCCGGATCATCGACACGGATGCCATCATCTCACGTGAGAACACCATCCACCAGGTACATGGTACATACTCTTGCAACTCGGCCAACATTGTCTACCTAATACGCTGCAGGAAAGGATGTCCCGAGGCATGATACATTGGGGAAACCATGCAGACGCTACGACAACGGATGAATGAACACCGCTCGACAATCACCAGGCAAGACTGTTCTCTTCCTGTTGGGGAGCACTTAAGCGGTCACAGGCATTCGGCCTCTGATATTTGGGTAAGCATTCTCCAAGGCGGCCTTCGCGACACACGACAGCGCAGAGCAGAGACTGATAGCCAGGTTCCGCACACATGAGGATGGCCACAACCGGGATCTTGGGTTCATGTCACACTATCTGTAACTCCCACAACTTGCCTGGACTTGCAAAGTCTCACTGGCTGTCCTGCCTGGAGACAATACACATCTCTTTAACCTGTGCTAATGCTCTCTCCACTCACATTGTCTGTACCTTTAAGACTTGATTAGCTGTAAAGACTCACATTCCAACCATTATTCATGTAAATTGAGTTTGTGTCTTTATATGCCCTGTTTGTGAACAGAGCTCCCACTCAGCTGACGAAGGAGCAGCGCTCTGAAAGCTAGCGGCGTTTGCTACCAAATAAACCTGTTGGACTTTAACCTGGTGTTGTGACACTTCTTACTGTGTTTACCCCAGTCCAACGCCGGCATCTCCACATCATATTTATGAGAGGCAGACTTTTAAAAAAATTCATTCATGGGATGTGGGCATCGCTGGCTAGGCCAGCATTTATTGCCCATCCTTAATTGCCCTTGAGTTGAGTGGCTGAGGGCATTTAAGAGTCAACCACACTGCTGTGGATCTAGAGTCAAGGATTGCAGATTTCCTTCCCTAAAGGGCAGATGAGTTTTTACAACAATCGAAAATGGTTTAATGGTCAACGTTAGACTTTTGGTTCCAAATCTTTAATGAATTCAAATTGCACCATTTGCCATTGTGGGTCTCCAGATTACTTATCCAGTGAAAATGCCACTATGCCACCGCCTCCCCTAAGCATTCTTTTTCAATTTCCACCTTTGACCCCAAACACTTCAATAAAATATTACGGCACTCTCAAGATACAACACAAAACAGAAAATCTTTTGCATCACTCACCCTTCTATCTGTATTAGAGGATTGCCGTTAGGATTACTTGGTTCAATTTGTTCAAGAAAATCACTGGTTAAATGTAATAAAAGTAATTAAATGCTCAAAGTTCTTCTGGTTTTTAGAATTTAAAATTCACTCTTCACTTGTTTGGGGATGGGGCGGGGAATGGTGTTAACCTTTCATTTTCTGAAGAGGACATGAATATCTGGATCCTAAGATTGCACTCTAACTTCTTCAGACATCAATTTTTTTATACAATATACCAAAAGCCTAATGTTATTCCCACCATTATTTGTCCCCAATCCAGTTGATCCAACAAGACAAGAAGATGGCAACACCTAATTTAAAAATACTAATTACAGAAATCGTGTTACAATTAGACAGCAAGGAGGGCTGGTAATGCAAATTAATTTGCTTCCATGATGCATTTTGAAAATTTTTATGCTTTCAATCTCATACACCTGTTTTGCTATTTAGTTTTTTTATGGCTGATCTGCAGCAACACAGTTTATCATCTCATTCAACAAACTTTCCCTCTGAACAAACAACAATCTAGTGATCAATGTTCAAAAAGTTCGATTGGCATTCTCAGCCTTTTGGTCGGGTGATTTTTAAATTTCCACTAAATTTGCATGAAATGATGGTTCTCAATTTCACTTCTATAGCCTATTTCTAACTTGAAAATTGTTACCTTTTTCCTTTTACCCTCACCAAAAGAAACAGTTTATTTCCTATCTATCCTATGTAACATTAGATCACCCTTAAGCAGTAAACTCAAGGCAATGCAAGAAAGGTTTCTGCAACACGTCCCATAATTTAACCATTGAAGGACTTTGTCACATTGAAGTACTTTGATCTGCCCATGACCTTCTGCACCAGGTAACCGATCAGGAGTGTGAAGTCCAGTCTGAAACTGAGGAGCAACCCCTTCAGATGATGGAAAATGGTTGCAACGTTTCACACACTGCATAAATACGTAACACAAATTCCTCAGACCGCAGAAACTGCAGATTCTGTAAATCGGCTTAACACTATTGCTTGGGACTGCGACATTCAACACTGACCACACCAAATCCCCAATGGATAAGGAACCTTCCACCAGTGGCCCCTGCCTCCTCCAGATGACAGGACAAAATGCTACCTGTCCAGACAGCCGAGGAGGGAGAAATTGGAAGATACGCAGGAACAGCCCATGCAGGGAATCCTTCTAACAAGGCGGTATACAATCCAAATCTTAAATATTTTAATGTCAGAAATCATGAGTGAAGGCAGAACACTTTATAACGGCCATTTGAATCTATGGATTACACAACTGTTTTCCTATCCTACACATTATTGTTTACACTATATAAGATTCTAAACTGACCTTTTAAATTTGTGGTTTCTGTACTACCATAATTAATTGCACTAACACAGGTTTGCATATAAAATAGAGTTGTTTTTTTTTTGCCAGCTTATCAAGGAGCAAACATTAATCTGGTGCCTAAGAAGTATCTGTGCAAAATTTAAGATATGAAAGCAAACATAGTAATTACAGGACTGATGGTGGTACTTCCTAGCAGTGCTGAAAAGCATGAGTTAATAAACGTGCTGTCAGATAGCACAACGCAAGGAGGCCATTCAACCTATCAAGTCTGTACAATTCATTCAAACAGTAATTCTTGTCCCATAGTCCTGCAATTCCTTTCCTCTTTCGATTATTTATCAAATTCTCTTTGCAAGTGTACAATTGTAGACCATCGTGACAGGCAGTGCATTCCAAATCCTAACCACGAGTTGCACAAACATGTTTTTCCTCAGGTCATTTCTGGCTCTTTTGCTAATCACCTTAAAGGCTTAAATCCATGCCCTCTGGTTATTGATCCTTCATTCACTAGGAAAAACTCTTTATTTATTCTATACCTGAACCCTTCATGATTTTAAACCGCTAACAAATTTCACTTTAGTCTTCTCTGTTCTGAGGAGAACAGCCCCAGCTTCTCCAGTCTCTCCACTGAAATGGAATCCCTCACCTCTGGAACCATTCGAGAAAATGGTTCCACACTCACGAGTAGGCATTCACAACCTTCCTAAATAAAATGTGTTGCCTAAAATCACAAACAATATCCCAGCTCGGGCCAATATAGGTTTTATATAAGTGTATCATAATTTCCAGGCTTTTGTAATCTTTGCCTCTGTTTATAAAGTCCAGGATACCATAGCTTTATCAACTGTGTTGATCTGCCGTGCCACCTTCAAAAGATTTCTGCACAACATCCTCAAGGTCTCTGTTCCAGCACCTACTTGAAAACTATACCATTTAGTGCAACAATCTTTCCTCATTCTTTCTACAGGTTAAGTATCCTTTATCCAAAATTGGCCCCTGGGGCTAATTACGTTTCAGTGTTCAGATATTTTCTGTTTTCAGATCCACAATATAACTGGTAGGCCTCTTACGTTACAATAGCCTAAGCTAGTTATAGTCAACAAATATTAGATTGTTCCTCCAGTTTGCCATCTCTTTCACACCATACCTCTTACCCACTAACACTTAAACCTTTAATATTGTTACATCGCTTTATGAACATAAAAGTTAACTGCACAGTTTGTTTTTGATTGTGTTTAGTTTTCGGATGTACGGATAAAGGATATTCATACTAAAATGAATCACTCCCATCTAAGTTCTTCTTACGACATCTTTCAGTTTCAAGTCACCTATAAACTTAACTTCAAACAGGGCATTGTATGCCTAAGTCCAGGTTTATCAAGAACAGCTGTGGCCTTAACCACTGGGAACACCACTGTATACTTTTCTCAGATTGAAAAATAAGCACTCATTAAGAAAGATGGAGATTAGCGATTCGGAAGAAGGAACTGAAGGCACTATTGCTAAGTTTGCAGATGATACAAAAATATGTAGAGGGACAGGGGGCTGCAGAAGGACTTGGACAGGTTAGGAGAGTGGGCAAAGAAGTGGCAGATGGAATATAATGTGGAAAAGTGTGAGGTTATGCACTTTCAAAAGAAGAATGGAGGCACAGACTATTTTCTAAATGGGAAAATGCTTAGGAAATCAGAAACACAAAAGGACTTGGGAGTCATAGTTCAAGATTCTCTTAAGGTTAACGTACAGATTCAATTGACAGTTAGGAAGGTAAATGCAATGTTAGCATTCATGTCGAGAGGGCAAAAATACAAGAGCAGGGATGTACTTCTGAGGCTGTATAAGGCACTGGTCAGACCCCATTTGGAGTATTGTGAGCAGTTTTGGGCCCCATATCTAAGGAAGGATGTGCTGGCCTTGGAAAGAGGAGGTTCACAAGAATGATCCCTGGAATGAAGAGCTTGTCATATGAGGAACGGTTGAGGACTCTGGGTCTGTACTCGTTGAAGTTTAGAAGGATGGGGGGGGATTTTATTGAAACTTACAGGATACTGCGAGGCCTGGATAGAGTGGACGTGGAGAGGATGTTTCCACTAGTAGGAAAAACTAGAACCAGATGGCACAACCTCAGGATAAAGGGACGATCCTTTAAAACAGAGAAGGAGGAGGAATTTTTTCAGCCAGAGAGTGGTGAATCTGTGGAACTCTTTGCTGCAGAAGGCCAGGTCATTGAGTGCCTTCAAGACTGAGATTGATAGCTTCTTGATTAATAAGGGGATCAGGGATTATGGGGAAAAGGCAGGAGAATGGCGATGAGAAAAATTTCAGCCATGATTGAATGGCAGAGCAGACTAGATGGGCCAAGTGGCCTAATTCTGCTCCTATGTCTTATGGAGATGAAAAATGGTGTCTCAGAGGGTTGCTAATCTTTGGAATGCTCGACCCCAGAGAGCAGTGGAGGCTGCATCATTGAATATATTCAAGGCTGAGTTAGATTTTTGATCTACAAGAAAGCAAGGAATATGGAGTTTTGGGGTATGACGGGGCCAGCCAATGCCACACTCAGATCAGCCATGATCTTATTGAAAAGCAGAGCAGCCTTGAAGGGCCAGAAGGTCTACTCCTGTTCCCATTTCTTATATTCTTACATCTTTATATTTATCTATCACTACTCTTTGCATTCTGTACCTTAACCAGTTTTACATCCTGTGGGTTTCAATATTGCTACAAGTCTATAAACTTTATCAAACACTTGTGGAAAGCCTAAATACCTAACATAACATCAAACACAGTTGTTTCATCAACACTCTGCTTTACTTCAAAGAACTCAATCCTGCCAGTTAAGCAAAACTTGCCTTTAAAAAAACTATGCTGGCTATCATTAATTAATTTGTGTTTTTCCAGATGATATTTAATTTTAGTCTGGATTTCCAAAGCAGCATTTCAGTTTAGCTCATCACATGAACCCCAAGATGCAAATATTCACTGTAATTACTCCCTCTGACCAATCATGGAGAAAAATATTAACCAAAACTTATTTCTCCTTGTTAGCAACTGGAATTTCATCGTCACTATTACAAAACCTATTAGATGACTTGGCCTACATAGATAACCAGATATTTCCTTTTCATTGGTGTACTGCAATTCGGCAGATTATCAGAATTTACTTCGCAAAAGAGAAAGGAAAAATAATCCTTGAACATTGCTGAAAAGAGAGACATGTTGCCAAAGCTTTTCACTTGGCATTTATCAGGACAAATGCAAAAATGCCAAATTTCAAAAGATCACAACGATTTACACGACAGAAGAAGAGTGGTAAGACAACTCTGTTTGGCCAAGTGTTGCCATGCAGAAAGCAACCCAAGCTCTCAGGTAATTTTTTAAAAAGGCACAACAACTGGACATATTCCTTTTGTTTGCAGAGAACAGGTCCCTACAAACAAACTTAGTCACTTCTGACAAGTGTAAACAAGTCACTCGGGATTGTTCAGCAGGTACTGCCAATCTCAGAATCATATCTAACAGCAGTTGTTGCAGAGAGTCATAGAGTTTATAGCATTTTATAGCGCACAAAAAAGCCCTTTGGCCTATTCTACCTGCATCGGCCATCAAGCATGTAATCTGTTCTAATCCCATTTTCCAGTACTTGGGCTGGTGCCCTGTAGATGCCCTGTTTAAAGTGAGCTTTTAAAAGATGAATGCATTATAGAACATAGAACAGTACAGCACAGAACAGGCCCTTCGGCCCACGATGTTGTGCCGAGCTTTATCTGAAACCAAGATCAAGCTATCCCACTCCCTATCATCCTGGTGTGCTCCATGTGCCTATCCAATAAGCGCTTAAATGTTCCTAAAGTGTCTAACTCCACTATCACTGCAGGCAATCCATTCCACACCCCAACCACTCTCTGCGTAAAGAACCTACCTCTGATATCCTTCCGATATCTCCCACCATGAACCCTATAGTTATGCCCCCTTGTAATAGCTCCATCCACCCGAGGAAATAGTCTTTGAACGTTCACTCTATCTATCCCCTTCATCATTTTATAAACCTCTATTAAGTCTCCCCTCAGCCTCCTCCGCTCCAGAGAGAACAGCCCTAGCTCCCTCAACCTTTCCTCATAAGACCTGCCCTCCAATCCAGGCAGCATCCTGGTAAATCTCCTCTGCACTCTTTCCAGCGCTTCCACATCCTTCTTATAGTGAGGTGACCAGAACTGCACACAATATTCCAAATGTGGTCTCATCAAGGTCCTGTACAGTTGCAGCATAACCCCACGGCTCTTAAACTCCAACCCCCTGTTAATATAAGCTAACACACTATATGCCTTCTTCACAGCTCTACCCACTTGAGTGGCAACCTTTAGAGATCTGTGGATATGGGCCCCAAGATCTCTCTGTTCTTCAGAACCCTACCTTTGACCCTGTAATCCACATTTAAATTAGACCTACCAAAATGAATCACTTCAGATTTATCAGGGTTAAACTCCATTTGCCATTTTTCAGCCCAGCTTTGCATCCTATCTATGTCTCTTTGCAGCCTACAACAGCCCTCCACCTCATCCACTACTCCACCAATCTTGGTATCATCAGAAAATTTACTGGTCCACGCTTCAGCCCCCTCCTCTAAGTCATTAATAAAAATCACAAAGAGCAGAAGACCAAGCACTGATCCCTGTGGCACTCCGCTAGCAACCTGCCTCCAATCCGAAAATTTTCCATCCACCACCACCCTCTGACTTCGATCAGATAGCCAGTTACCTATCTAATCGATCAACGTTCCCTCTATCCCACACCTCCTTACTTTCATCATAAGCCGACCATGGGGGACCTTATCAAACGCCTTACTAAAATCCATGTATATGACATCAACTGCCCTACCTTCATCAACACAAATTTGTGAGGCACGACTTGCCCTTCACGAATCCGTGCTGACTATCCCGGATTAATCCGCATCTTTCTAAATGGTCGTAAATCCCATCCCTAAGGACCTTTTCCATCAATTTACCAACCAACCAATTATATAAAGGAAAGATCTAGTGGCGTGACAACTCACTATCACAAAGGTTTCCCACACAGATAATAGTGAGGGGTACTGTTTTGTTTTGGGTTTTGAAAGCACGGGCTGGTACAGTTTGATTCGTTCAGCCAATTTCTGGGACGTACAGCCCATGTACCTGGCATTGCACCGGCACTAAAATGCAGTAGTTACGTAAACGTTATTTTCCATTACCGGAGATTCTACCATACAATTGAGCAATGTTCTACAAGAATTTCAGTACCGGATTGGAGTTATCACATATTGACACCTATCCTTGATGTGTGAGCAAATGAGGCATGTTGTGATTTGCATGAGATTACCATTAAATAGTGTCGAACATTTTATGACCAAGAATGAATTCATGTACATCAGAAGCAGGAGCAGACAATAATAGGCAGCAGCTGTTGCACCCTCCTCCCATAAAATACCACAACATTGTACGTAAATCAAACAGCTGAGTGCTTTGTGCTCTTCAGTTTAATTCAGTAAAGATAATTGAACATCCTGACCACGTTTGAGATTTTAAGGGCAGACTTAAAGAGGTGAAAATGTCAGCTGCAAAGTTCCATTCCTCAAATAAAAAGTTTTCGTAGCAAAGGTGAGGTTGTCCAACATGCTGGCCCTTCAATGTACTGAACATGAGTAATGTGCTGAACCTGGATCCCTGAGTGCCAAGATGTCAGATTCAATCTCCGTTATGCAATCAGTGGAAGAAATCAAGGGGAGAGTAATGCCTCAGCAGCTGGTTCAAATCGGAAAGACTGACCCCCCACCCCACCCTATAAACCAGTTGGGGTGTGGTGATTGGGGTGTAAGCCAAAATTATCTTTTTTAAAAAACTGATACAAAACACTAAGAATGTCAATTTTACTCCACTCACACTTGTGGCTGAATAACAAAGCGGTTTCAACGTGCACCATAAAAGAACAATGTTTTACAACACCATTAAAATCTTGTTAATTACTTGACATTTTCTAAACATGACTATGCCCTTTGTAATAATACCTTCTGCCACGAGAGGTTTTACTTCTACCTCACTTCTTGTTCGAGCACCCCAGCAAATACATGGCATGTAGGATTCTGCTGGAGAAGAAGGATCTTTCTCGGCAACAATCATAGATAAAATTTAGAATAATTAACTTCACTTTAAAAAAAAAACAACAGGCCACAGAGCTTTCGTCTTGTCGCATTACATTCTTGTAGTCAAACTATTCATAAACCAGCCAAACATGAATCACAGTAACCTGGAGCTTTTTAAACGTCACTAGTAGTACTTCCTCTTTTTGTAACACTGTCTACATGTTTGACCACAATTCTACAGTGGCAGCATTCGTACATCCCAAAGAGACTGCCTCCAGACTATGAAGACATTGCGTTTTAGTAAGTATTAGATTGCACCATGTGAGTATTTGAAGATCTGATTGGCTGAAATTCCACTAAAACAAGTAAGAGTTGCAATACACAGGAACTCCTGCCAAATACTATTCAATGAGGTGGGGCACCACAGGAATTTTTAAGTGTTAATTTCCTTAACCCTTTCAGAGCTTGAACAGCAGAACAAAATAAAACAAGGCATCCGTCCTCAGAAAATACACATTTCCCATTAGATAAGCACAGCATTTACAGTTTAGAAAATGGACCAAAAAACTTCTGTATGAGTCACAGGAAGTTAGTACGCAGATACAGCAAGTAATTAAGGTGGTTAATGGAATGATATCCTTTATTACGAAAGGAATTGAACATAAAAGAAAAGATGTTATGCTTCAGTTAGAGTCATAGAGGTTTACAGCATTCGGCCCAACTTGTCCATGCTGCCCTTTTTTTAAAAAACCCTTAAGCTGGTCCCAATTGCCCGCATTTGGCCCATATCCCTCTACACCCATCTTACCCATGTAACAGTCTAAACACTCGTTAAAAGACAAAATTGTACCCACCTTTACTACTACCTCTGGCAGCTTGAACCAGACACTCACCACCATCTGTGTGAAAAAAGTTCCCCTCTGGGCCCTTTTCTATCTCTCCCCTCTCACCTTAAACCTATGCCCTCTAGTTTTAGACTCCCCTACCTTTGGGAAAAGATTTTGACTATCTAGCTGATCTACGACCCTCATTATTTTATAGACCTCTATAAGATCACCTCTCAGCCTTCTAGAAAAAAGTCCCAGTCTATCCAGCCTCTCCTGATAACTCAAACCATCAAGGCCCAGCAACATCATATTAAGTCTTTTCTGCACTCTTTCTAGTTTAATAATATCCTTTCTACAATAGAGTAATCAGAACTGTACACAGTATTCCAAGTGCGGCCTTACCAATGTCTTGTACAACTTCAACAAGATGTTCCAACTCCTGTATTCAATGTTCTGACCAATGAAACCAACATGCTGAATGCCTTCTTCACCAATCTATCCACCTGTGACTCCACTTTCAAGGAGCTATGGATCTGTACCCAGAGATCTCTTTGTTCTGTAACTCTCCCCAGCACCCTACCATGGTTCAATCTACCAAAATGCATCACCTCGCATTTATATAAATTAAACTCCATCTGCCATTCGTCAGCCCACTGGCCCAACTGATCAAGATCCCTTTGCAATCCGAGATAACCTTCTTCACTGTTCATTACACCAATGCCCTGACACCACATCTTGAATCTCTGTGCAGTTTTTAATCTCCTAATTTAAAGAAGGATGTAAATGCATTAGAGGCAGTTCAGGTGAGGTTTACTAGATTGATACCTGGTTTGGTGGGCTATTTTATGAGGAATGATTGGACAGACTGAGCTTGTTTCCACTGGAGATTAGAAGGGGTAATTTGATTTAAGTATGCAAGATCCTGAACAGTCTTGACAAGGTACATGTGGAAAGGATGTTTCCTCTTGGTGCGAGTCCAGAACTGGGGACACTATTTTAAAATTGGGGGTCGCCCTTTTAGGACCAAGGTGAGGAGATTTTTTTTCTCTTAGAGTTGTGTGGCTTTGGAACTCTGCCCCGGAAGGCGGAGGTAAATAGATTCTTGTTGGGCAAGGGAATCAAAGAATATCATGAATGGATGAAAATGTGGAATTGAAAGCACAAACAGATCAGCCATGATCTTACTGAATGGTGGTGCATGCTCAAAGGCCGATTGGCCGATTTCTGTTCTTATTTCATATGTTTGTAAACAGTTCTCAAAAGGGATTGAATGGAATCAATGGCTCTTATTCGCCTATTCTGTTAAATATTTACTAAATTAACCCTTGTACATTTTCACACTACCACTAATATATCTACTCAAGAGAACAAAAAATTGCTGGAAATATAAAACAAACTAATAGAAAATTCTAGAAACAGTCATTTGTGAAGAGAACAGACAAGTTAATAATACAGCTACAAACATTTAACCTCATCATTTCCTTCATCTCCATGACAACATTTTTATATTTGCGTCAATTTACCATGCCATCCATAAATTTATACTTTCAGAACTTTTTTTTGCCTTTATTCCCAGGATTACCTCTACTGTTATTCTTTCTTTCCTCTTGTTACCCCACTTCCTTTATGGTCAGGATGGTGTTTGCCTTGATTCCAAGGTTCAGTTTGAGTCAAATACATCAGTAAATAATTAAACTAAATCGTACCAACTTAATCTGGTGTCAAGTCAGCATACAATTGGTAAAAATCAAAAACTGCAATTGGTGACTGTATGCAAAATCATAGACAGCTGGTCAATGTAATCACAGCAAAATACCTTGTACTTTGGACTTGTTTAACCTAGCTGGGAGGATAAAAATTCCAATCAGCTCAATCAAATCGTTCTGAACATTCTTGCTCAGATGAAGATTCAACATGACTTTTGATTCAATCTGCTGTTTAAAATAAAAAGCGTTTGGTCTGCAATCCCTAAATGGATACTCAAGGGAGTTAGCAAAGGAGATTTCAAGCGTGAAATATATACTATATAGAGGGCACACTGACAATTCCAGTTGAGCAAAGATACAGAACTTGTGGAGGGAAAACACACAAGGCAGTGTGATATATAAATGAAAGAAAACAAAGGTTCAACATTTAGAATAAAAACAAAATGCTGGAAATGCACAGCAACATCCAGAAACGGGAAAATAGTGTGTGAAAATGTAGCCAGATGTCCTGCACACCAAATGTTAAGAGCCAGAAAATGTATCATAATAACCAAAAGCAAAATAAAAGAACAAGAGAAACCGATTCACCAAAGCTTTGACAAAGGGTCATCTGGATTCAAAACGTCAGCTTTTGTCTCTCCTTACAGATGCTGCCAGACCTGCTGAGATTTTCCAGCATTTTCTCTTTTGGTTTCAGATTCCAACATCCGCAGTAATTTGCTTTTATCCGATTCACCATCTGTTGCCACAGTTACTTCTTCTACACAATGTAATAATTCATTTAAATTGCAATATTGGAAGCACCTTTATTGAAGTCAGCGCACTGGGAAGCAGCGAGTGCAGACATCAAGTGATTCTGGAACATGATAAATTTGAGATTCTGGCTAATATACCCAATATTCTGAAGTTACAGTTAGGAGTATGCCAACATTGCTGTTAGCATGCAAGAAACCAACCAACAGCACACACCATCTGGATGCAGCATTGAATTGTGCTCAACAGATTGCTACTTTATACATTTGCTTGACCAATGGAATATACACACCTAGCCCAAACTAGTTCAGAGCCCTGTCTAATTGCTTATGTGTCATGGCCCTAAAACCATCCCTGCTAACTGTATCATTGTATTTCTAAACAGGATGGATTTTCAGTCAGCAGAGAAAAGATGACACTGGCCATTGACTTAAAAGCCACACTGTAGGAAAGAGTATAAATCAAATAATAGGAACATGTAAAAAGAATGAGAGAGATAATTATGGATGACTTTAATCTCCATGTTGATTGGGTTAATCAAGTTGGAAAGGGTAACTATGACAACAAATTCATAGAGTGCATTAGGAATAGTTTCTGAGAGCATGATGTCATGGAGCCAACCAGGGAACAGGCTGCATTGGATCTGGTAATGAGTAGTGAGGCAGACTTAATAGATGACCACAGAGTAAAAGATCCCCTCAGAAGTAGAGATCATAACATGATTTAATTTAATATTCAGTCTGAGAGAGAAACTTGAGTCAGAAACAACTGTGTTTAACTTAAATAAAGGGAATTACTATGAATATTATAATGAAATGAGGATAGTTAGCTAAAGTAGACTGAGCAGATAGATTAGCAGGAAAGCCAGCATACAAGCAGTGGCAAACATTTAAGTAGGTAATTCATGACTCTTAGCAAAAACATATCCCAATATGGAGGAAAGATTCAGAGAGAGATAAGCCAACCATGGCTAACCAAGAAAGTTGAGAGCATTAAGTTGAAAGAAAAAGCATTGCCCCGAAGACTGGGATAAATTAAGAATCCAACAAAGGAGGACTAACGGTGGCACAGTGGTTAGCACTGCTGCCTCACACGCCAGGGACCCAGGTTCGATTTCTGGCTTGGGTCACTGTCTGTGTGGAGTTTGCACATTCTCCCCGTGTCTGCGTGGGTGTCCTCCGGGTGCTCCAGTTTCCTCCCACAGTCTGAAAGACGTGCTGGTTGGGCGCATTGACCCGAACAGGCGCCAGAATGTGGCAACTAGGGGAATTTCACAGTAACTTCATTGCAGTGTTAATGTAAGCCTTACTTGTGACTAATAAATAAACTTTAACTTTAAAAAGACAATAAAGAGAGAGCAAATAAACTACAAGGGAAAACTAGTGAGGAATATAAAAAGTGACAATAAGAACTTCTTTAAATATATAAAAAGAGAGGGGTCAAAGTGAACAAAAGGCCCTTTGAAAATGAATCTGCGCAGATAGTTATGGGGAACAAGGAAATGGCAGAGTTAAACAGATAGTTGCATCAGTCTAGTGGAAGATACTTCAAAATTCACTCACATTCAACATGCCTGAACCCCTCAACTACTGGAAACCATGTTTATATTTATGCCATCTGATGCCTTCTTCATTTTAAACACCTCCATCAAATGACCTTTGTTCGAAGAATACGACCTATTTTTCAGGTGTGGACTAACTAGGGTATTGTACAGCTTAAGCATCTATCCTCCCTTGAATTCTAGTGCTCTAAGTATAAGGGCCCACTAGAGTTGTCTTTCTGATTATTTTCTGTGCCTGCTCATGACACTTCATATGAACCTGAAACCTGCAGTCTCTTTGAGAACTCCAGCTTTTCACCATTTAGAAAATACTCTGTTCTATCCCAAAATCTCTGCCTGCCCTTTCAGATTCACCCAGTTTTCCCACACGTTTAATTACTTAAAACAAAATCTACCACCCTCTTATACACTGCCAGTAAATTCTATTTATTGCCTTGTTCCCCATTCCATTATCTTATGAACATCTCCTGGCAGTTTTTTTTGGCCATCAGAATTTATTGCGTCTCCTAATTTCCTATCATCTACAGTTCTGGGCACCACTTCCTCTCACCCTAGATTCATTTCATCATATAAACAGCGAGGAGAAGTAGCCCCAAAACTGAACCTCACAGGCTCCGCTCTCCACTTCTAACATCACCCTAGGGGTTACCATTGACCAGAAACTGAACTGGATGAGCCATACAAATACTATGGTTACCAGAGCTGGTCAAAGGCTGGGAATTGTACGGCGTGTAACTCACCTCCTGACTCCCCAAAACTTGTCCACCATCTAAAAGGCACCAGTAAGGAGTGTGATGGAATACTCTCCACTTGCCTGGATGGATGCAGCTCCAAAAACTCTCAAGAAGCTTGACACCATCCAGGACAAAGCAAACCACTTGACTGCCCCCTTCCACAAACATTCAATCCCTCCATCACTGACAAACAGTGGCAGCCATGTGTACCATCTAAAAGATGCACTGCAGGAACTCATAAAGGCTCTTTAGTCAGCACCTTCCAAACCCACGACCACTTCTATCTAGAAGCAGCAGATACTTGGAAACACCACCATCTCGAGGCTCCCCTCAAAGTCATTCACCATCCTGACTTGGAAATATAGCTTTGTTCCTTCACTGTCTCTGGGTCAAAATCCTGGAAGTCCCTCCCTAACAGTACTGTGGGTGTACCCATACTTCAAGTACTGCAACAATTCACCATCAGCTTCTCAGGGCAACTGTGGCTTTTTTATTTGTACTGAATAGATCCTGTCGCTATGTTTTAATTCTGTAAAGCATACTTTAAGGTCAACAACAATACATAACAGACAACATGACAGACAAATCCCCAGGGCCGGATGGCATCTATCCTAGACTCCTCAGGGAGGCGAGAGATGCAATTGCTGGGCCTCTAACAGAAATCTTTGTCTCTTCACTGGACACAGGTGAGGTCCCAGGGGATTGGAGGATAGCAAATGTGGTCCCGTTATTTAAGAAGAGTAGCAAGGATAACTTGGGTAATTAATAGGCCGGTGAGCTTGATGTCCGTGGTAGGAAGTTGTTGGAGAAGATTCTTAGAGTTAGGATCTATGCGCATTTAGAACTGAATAATCTCATTAGCGATAGACAGCATGGTTTTGGACAAGGGAAGTCATGCCTCACAAATTTGGTTGAGTTTTTTGAGGAGGTGACAAAAACGATTGACGAGGGAAGGGCCGTGGATGTAGTCTATATGGATTTTAGTAAAGCGTTTGACAAGGTCCCTCATGGCAGGCTGGTGCAAAAGGTTAAATCTCACGGGGTAAAAGGTGAGCTAGCTAGATGGGTGGAGAACTGGCTTGGCCATAGAAGACAGAGGGTAGCAGTGGAGAGGTCTTTTTCCGGTTGGAGGTCTGTGACTAGTGGTGTTCCGCAGGGCTCTGTACTGGGACCTCTGCTGTTTGTGATATATATATATATATATAAATGATTTGGAGGAAGTTGTAGCTGGTGTGATCAGTAAGTTTGCGGATGTCACAAAGATTGCTGGAGTTGCGGATAGTCATGAACATGGTCAGAGAATACAGCAGGATATAGATAGGCTGGAACATTGGGCGGAGAAATGGCAGATGGAATTTAATCCAGATAAATGCGAAGTGATGCATTTCGGTAGATCTAATGTAAGGGGGGAGCTATACAATAAATGGCAGAACCATCAGGAGTATAGACACACAGAGGGACCTGGGTGTACAAGTCCACAGATCCTTAAAGGTGGCAGCACAGGTGGAGAGGGTGGTGAAGAAGGCATATGGCATGCTTGCCTTTATTGGACGGGGCATAGAATATAAAAGTTGGCATATGTTTTGGCCTCAACTACTTTCCGTGGTAGTGAATTCCACACATTCACCACTCTCTGGGTGAAGAAATTTCTCCTCACCTCAGTTCTAAAAGGTTTACCCCTTATCCTCAGGCTATGACCCCCTAGTTCTGGACTCCTCCGCCATCGGGAACATTCTTTCCGAATCTGTTTTAACTAACCCTGATAGAATTTTATAAGTTTCTATGAGATCCCCTCTCACTCTTCTAAACTCCAGTGAATATAATCCTGACTGACTTAGTCTCTCCTCATATGACAGACCTGCCATCCCAGGAATCAGCCTGGTAAGCCTTCACTGCACTCCATCTATAGCAAGGACATCCTTCCTCAGATAAGGACACCAAAACTGCACACAATACTCCAGGTGTGGCCTCACCAACACTCTATACAATTGCAGCAAAACATCCTTATCCTTATACTCAAATCCTCTCGCTGTGAAGGGCAACATACTGCCTGCTGTACCTGCGCATTTACTTTCAGCGACTCAGGTCCCTCATTTTAAACTCCTTTTTGTTTTGCAGCGTAATGCTGGAAAGAACTATTCATTGAACACCACTGCTGCTGGTTTGAGTAATAAGGAGGCTGGATATACTGGAACTCTTTTCTCTGGAACATAGAAGGCTGAGGAGTGATCTTATAGAGGTTTAAAAAATAATGAGCGGCACAGATCAGCTAGATAGTCAATATCTTTTCCCAAAGGTAGGGGAGTCTAAAACTAGAGGGCATAGGTTTAAGGTGAGAGGGGAGAGATACAAAAGTGTCCAGAGGGGCACTTTTTTCACACAGATGGTGGTGAGTGTCTGGAACAAGCTGCCAGAGGTAGTTGTAAAAGCGGGTACAATTTTGTCTTTTAAAAAGCGTTTAGACAGTTACATGGGTAAGATGGGTGTAGAGGGATATGGGCCAAACGCAGGCAATTGGGACTAGCTTAGGGGTTTAGAACAAAAGGGCAGCATGGACAAGTTGGGCCGAAGGGCCTGTTTCCATGCTGTAAACCTCTATGACTCTATATGATGTTGCAACTGTATAGAACGATGGTTCGGCCACATTTGGAATACTGCGTCCAGTTCTGGTCACCACACTACCAGAAGGACATGGAGGCTTTGGAGAGAGTACAGAGAAGGTTTACCAGGATGTTGCCTGGTATGGAGGGTCTTGGCTATGAGGAGAGATTAGGTAAACTGGGGTTGTTCTCCCTGGAAAGACGGAGGATGAGGGGCGACCTAATAGAGGTGAATAAAATTATGAAAGGCATAGATAGAGTGAACAGTGGGAAGCTTTTTTCCAGGTCGGAGGTGACGAACACAAGGGGTCACGGGTTCAAGGTGAGGGGGGCAAGGTTCAACACAGATGTCAGGGGGACGTATTTTACACAGAGGGTGGTGGGGGCCTGGAATGCACTGCCAAGCAAGGTGATTGAGGCGGACACGCTGGGATCGTTTAAAACCTATCTAGATAATCACATGAACAGACTGGGAATAGAGGGATACAAAAGAATGGTCTAGTGGGCACATGAGCGGCGCAGGTTTGGAGGGCCGAAAGGCCTGTTCCTGTGCTGTATTGTTCTTTGTATAATTAATAAATTACAAATTTATGCTGGTATCGAAAATAATTGCTACTTTCCTGAAAAATGTTCAACTTCTATACAGAGTGGTGCAAACTAAGGACAACAGTTGAACATGATTATGGGCTGAGCCAACAATGAATACAGACGTTTTAAGTTCTCTCTGCATACATCAGGGTTCAGGGCCAGTAACTCCACCAACTCAAACAATGGTCAAAATGTCCTGCATTCTCTCACCATTTAAAGGCACACAAATATCCAAGACATCAATATAAACACAACATTGTTGATGCTAATGATCTCTGGAACAAGGACAGTAGTTTTTTTACATGTAATGTAGTTTTATAGTAACCCACTTGCAAATGGGTATATATGTTAGAATCATATACTGCAGGTTTTGCATCCTATCATCTTGGGGATGGGCAATAAATGCTGGCCTAGCCAGCGACGCCCTCATCCCATAAATGAATTTTTTAAAAAAATTATTAATACCTGCCTTTAATTCAATGTTTTTACTTCTGAACACAGTTTTTTGCCCAATTTGTTGCTGTTCCCGAGTTCCACCTTTTCCAGTTTGTCTGGTGTATGGTTGTCATGTCAAAGGCTTTCTGCAAGTCCACGTGCACGGCATCTTTCGCCATCCACATCTGCCACCTGCACAAAGAACATTTACCAGGTTTGCCGAGCGCAATTTTCTTTTCAGAAATCTGCATCGGTTATTTCTAATTATTTTCTCTTCAGCTTCAATGATTTCATAATTTCATCCTTAGTTGAAGATTCCAAAATTCTTCCTAACACCTAATGTTAACCGAATTCTGAGTTGAGCCATAGTAAGTAAGGAGAGGTTAACCAATATCTGAGACAAAAGCTAAAATACGTATAACTCCTGGTGTCAGCATTATGTGGCCCAAGATGATCATGGATCATAAACCTGAAAACATTCCCCCCGCTAAAAATAAGAGTACCTTTGGCTGTTGACAGTACTCTTGTCTGAATAAGGTGGCTGTGGATTCAAGACCTTCTCCAGCGATTTAAGCAGATGTTCATCCTAGGTTACATCCCTTCAAGTGCAGTATGAAATGCTACACCAAGGACCTGTCTACCCTCTAATTCTTTCTTTCACTCCAGTTGTTCACAGATTGAATCTGACCATGAACAACACCAATGTCCGGCTCAAACTGGAACTGAGCTCATAAGTCACTAACTGGTCCATCACCACCACCATGTTAATCTGACTACCATTGTGCTTAAAAGCTATTCCACACCTTTGTAAACTTCAGCACTTGTTGCTTCATGTTCGTTTTCAGATTTCCAAGTTCCAGCTCACACAACCTCAACTCATTCTGCCACTCATGTTCCACACTCCACTCTCCTGTCACCCCTGAATTAATGAACTCTGTTCACTCCTCATTGCTCAGCACCACAATTTCAAAACTGAAACTTTATTCATTTACAAATCTCTGCATCACCACCCACAAGTTCGCCTCTGAAGTTGTACACAATCCTGACTTGGAAATATATTGCATTTTCTTCATTGTTGATGGATAAAAATCCTAGAACTCCCTCCCTAACAGTAGAGTGGGACTACCTATACCTACATGAACTGTAGCAGTTCAACAAAGGTGTCTCACCACCACCTTTGCATGGGCCACTAGTTACAGGTAATAAATGGTAGTCTCGCCAGTGAAGCCCCCTTCCCAAGAACAAATTAAAAAGAAGATTATCTCAACAACGTCATGCCTTTGGAACCTCCTGTGCTCCATTCTACCAAGTCTGATTTATGCATTTTGTCCCCTTCTGATCCATCATCAATAACAAAGCCTTCAGCAACCATCATCTGGCACACTGAATATTTTCATCTGGATCCCTTTGTCTCACACTGTGATAAGCTGAAAAGCCTATCTCTTCAATCCATTTCATGAAAATCCCTTATTGTCTGATTTCTTCTCCACCAAGACAAAATGTAGATATTTTGCTATGATAACGGTTGCACCCATATTTGTTACAATAACTGACCTAACTATAAGGGGCCTTTTAAGAGTCTGTTCAGAGCTACTGCAAAGTCCACTCGACTTCCAACTACTACAGGCATCCCATGGATTAGGTTTTGGAAAAAACGGACAAAACTTTCCCACTGAAGTAAAGCAAATACTTTTCAATAAACCAAGACTGAGATTTAAACGCATCACCAGAACTAACCAGTATATACTGAGATAATCGAAGAGTCAGAATCCAAACAGTCAACGTCACCTCAGATGATAGTTTTAAATAAATAAAGCATGTGTCAGCCAAATTGTCAAGATTATCAATCCAAATTATGACCTGATTGTGCTTACCCGCAGTGCAGGATAGTTTTTTTGGCATATGAATGAAGTGCCATAAACTGCTGCACTAATGAGTTTTTTTGGGCGGCACAGTAGCTAGCACTGCTGCTTCACAGCTCCAGGGTCCCGGGTTCGATTCCCGGCTCGGGTCACTGTCTGTGTGGAGTTTGCACATCCTCCTCGTGTCTGCGTGGGTTTCCTCCGGGTGCTCCGGTTTCCTCCCACAGTCCAAAGATGTGCGGGTTAGGTTGATTGGCCAGGTTAAAAAAATTGCCCCTTAGAGTCCTGGGATGCGTAGGTTAGAGGGATTAGCGGGTAAAATATGTGGGGGTAGGGCCTGGGTGGGATTGTGGTCGGTGCAGACTCGATGGGCCGAATGGCCTCCTTCTGCACTGTAGGGTTTCTATGATTTCTTCTATGATAATGAGGGTGCGTCTTCTCAAGAACCAACGATGCAAGCATCCTGTGACTTTATAGAAATCATAGAAACCCTACAGTACAGAAAGAGGCCATTCGGCCCATCGAGTCTGCATTGACCACAATCCCACCCAGGCCCTACCCCCATATCCCTACATATTTTACCCGCTAATCCCTCTAATCTACGCATCCCAGGACACTAAGGGGCAATTTTAGCATGGCCAATCAACCTGGCCCGCACATCTTTGGGCTGTGGGAGGAAACCGGAGCACCCGGAGGAAACCCACGCAGACACGAGGAGAATGTGCAAATTCCACACAGACAGTGACCCAAGCCGGGAATCGAACCCAGGTCCCTGGAGCTGTGAAGCAGCAGTGCTAACCACTGTGCTACCGTGCCACCCATCTATTTCCAATCTATTTTTAACATGGTTAAACTTTTGCCTTCCGATTAACATCTCAACTGTTACAATTTCATTATGTACATCCAAGCTTACTTATATGTAGCAATGCTTCACAGAAATAACATCGGAAACATAGAAGAATAAAAGAATAGCCCTGGTGGGGAAATCCAGAACAAAAGGACAATCTTAAAATTGGAAATGGACCATTTCAGAGTGAAATCAAAATGTAACGAGAGACTTTTCAAGCTAGGTAGATCCTAGAAATATTCTAATGGGAGCAGCAAACCAACATGCTGGAAGTTAACAGAGTCCTAAAACCTATGTGCCACTGACAGTTCGGCCAAATGTGTTCAAGAGAGTGCTGGATGCCATAATAAAATGCTTTGTTGGTTGTAATGTTCAACTCAATGAATAACCTCAAACTATCACTGCCCAGGCATGGAAAATAACCAGCTTGGTACCTGTGGAGCCATAAGTCATTATAAAATCACAACCTTTGGCAGGTGGAAACTTAGGAAGGAATGAGTGATAAACAAAGGTTGAAATGTATAAGCTACTGTCAATCTTAAGTGGAGCAACAAAAACAAAGCAATATGTTCTGAAATTAAACAAATTGTTGGAAATACATGAAAGGTTCATCAGCATCTGTAAATGAAAGATAGGGAATGACATTTCAATGAAGGACTTCCATTATTATGAATAACTTACACCGAGCATCAGTTGTTATTTTCTCTTTTCATAGATGCTGGTGGCCTTGCTATCTATTTCCAGCAGTTTTTGTTTTATTGCAGAATCCCAGCATCTGTGGCTTTTTTATTTGTACTGAATAGATCCTGTCGCTATGTTTTAATTCTGCAAAGCGTACTTTAAGGTCAACAACAATACATCATTAATAAATTCCACATTTATGCTGGTATCGAAAATAATTGCTACTTTCCTGAAAAATGTTCAACTTCTATACAGAGTGGTGCAAACTAAGGACAACAGTTGAACATGATTATGAGCTGAGCCAACAATGAATACAGACGTTTTAAGTTCTCTCTGCATACATCAGGGTTCAGGGCCAGTAACTCCACCAACTCAAACAATGGTCAAAATGTCCTGCATTCTCCCACCATTTAAAGGCACACAAATATCCAAGACATCAATATAAACACAACATTGTTGATGCTAATGATCTCTGGAACAAGGACAGTAGTTCTTACATGTAATGTAGTTTTATAGTAACCCACTTGCAAATGGGGATATATAATGTTATAATCATATACTGCAGGTTTTGCATCCTATCATCTTTCCTACCTTTACTCCACCTTGGCTTTAATCAGCACACTCAAGATAATGCCAAAATGGGCAGAAATGTTATTTAAAAATAAACATAGATACGACATAATGTCAACAAGTAGCTGGTAGCAAATTTAAGCTTATTTATTAGTGTCACGAGTAGGTTTACATTCACAACACTGCAATTAAGTTACTGTGAAAATCCCCTCGTCGCCACGCTCCGGTGCCTGTTCGGATACATTGAGGGAGAATTTAGCATCGCCAATGCACCTAACCAGCATGTCTTTTGGACCAGAGGAAACCCACACAGGCATGGGGAGAACGTGCAGAATCTACACAGACGGTGACTTTATGCCAGGAATCGAACCCAGGTCCCTGGCGCTACGAGGCAGCAGTGTGAACCGTGCTGTCCCCGTTTCCTTTCATTCAGAAGTCATTCCACTTTGCAGTTTGTTTTGCACATCTGTGCAACCTTCTGCCAGATACTTTGTCATCCAATTTGTATTATTATACCACATAATAAACATAACACTTGCTTCCTGATGGAAAAAAAGTGAACATTTTTACATTACAACAGCCAATAGAGTGGTATGGTGTGTTAGCACATCAGGTAACCAAAATACAATGCAACATATAAATTGATTTCAGATTTCTGCTTCAAATTACTTATACGGTAACTTTATGATTTTAAAATATATTCTAATACAGCACAGGAACAGGCCCTTCGGCCCTCCAAGCCCGTGCCGCTCCCTGGTCCAAACTAGACCATTCTTTTGTATCCCTCCATTCCCACTCCGTTCATGTGGCTCCGTTCATATTACCACAGAAAGGTGCCCCATGGTGGAAAAAGAAACTCTTTGCAAACTTTCTGAAAGTCAATTACAAAGAGTTAGAGGTCATGGTGATATTCATGCTATTTTTAAAACACAATGACTTGTGCACGAGTTCCAGATTGGAGAAAAAGTTGGAAATGATGGGTGAAAGAAAACATGCGCAAGGAAAATAACCTCTCCACTTATTGCCCATCATTTAACTGTTGCTTTTATGATGAGCATGCATTGGAGGTTCATCGGGGATGTTTTAAGATTCTTTTTTTTCTACAGGTAGTCGGTATGTGTGTCAGGAATACAGCTTAGATGCTCGGAGGGCAGGATAATTATACATTTTAGCTATGTAGTGTTTATTTCGGAGAGAGCTAATGTATCTTTGTTTATAGATGAAGGTTTCCCCTGGAGTTTTTTATTTTTGATCGACAGGGTCATGTGGCTATTGGGAGGAGCTAGATATGTAGCAGAGAAAAACAGCTTTCAGTTCTGGTTGAGGTTTGTTTAAAAGACAGAGGTCTGCAAGCTGCTCTGAAAATCAAAATCTTCAAGACTGTGTACACTCCTTATAGCAAGTATATTTATGGTCACTAGCTGTATTTAAAGCGGAATTTTAAGTCTGTAAGAGAATTTTGCTTAATTGGAACTAAAACAGTGCTGTTAGAAATTGAAGTTGTTTCTTTTCTTTTTTTAAATATTGTTCAATTGTTAATGGTTAAGCTGTTTACTTTGTTAGAGTTATATTTAAACCATGTTATGAATAAAGCTTCTTTTGATTTAAAAAAAATCCCTAATTTATCAGGGTATTACTCCTGCGGCGAAGCATCCTATCCTCACATTTATGCCAAAATAGAAAAATTGTTGGGGTCTAGTCTGGTTTCCTAATGTTATTTGGGATTCTGGTCCAGGACCCGAACATTTTTAAATTAAAAACAACTCTAAATCACCTCGCCACATAACTGCTTTTCATAGCAATCCACTCATTTATCTATCTCCATAAACCATTCAACATTGTAATTTTTATCGATCAAATTATAAAAGCATTACCTTAGCCTCAAATCACAGCACAAGCTGAAATGAACTTTGCAACATTTGTACCTTTTCAATTACAGCTGACTATCCATTATAAATGTGGTAAATAAAGTGGTAATGTTTTGCGGTCATTCAGAGATATTATAAACTAATTCTTCTATAATGTACCCCGGACATACTCTCTTCCACCGTCTTCTGTTGGGAAAAGGATACAAGAGTCTGAGGTCACGTACCAACCGACTCAAGAACAGCTTCTTCCTTGCCTCTGTCAGACTTTTGAATGGACCTACCTTATATTAAGTTGATCTTCCTCTACACCCTAACAATGACTGTAATACTACATTCTGCACTCTCTCATTTCTTTCTCTATGAACAATATGCTTTGCCTGTATAGCGCAAGAAACAATACTCTTCACTGTATTTCCAATACATGTGACAATAATAAATCAGATCAAAGAGCAGTTGACCTTAAGTGGAGCAAGTTTAAGTAATCATAAAAACCAGTTCACACTGGGTGTTAGGGGGAACAAGAGGAATTTGTGCAATTACTCTGCAGTCTTAGAAATAAGCTTGGCTAAATGAAAACAATGGCTTCAGATTCATCCTTTCCTGAATAAATGATTAACGATATCAACAGTAAGAAGTTTAACAACACCAGGTTAAAGTCCAACAGGTTTATTTGGTCGCAAAAGCCACACAAGCTTTCGGAGCTCCAAGCCCCTTCTTCAGGTGAGTGGGAATTCTGTTCACAAACAGGACATATAAAGACACAGACTCAATTTACATGAATAATGGTTGGAATGCGAATACTTACAGCTAATCAAGTCTTTAAGAAACAAAACAACGTGAGTGGAGAGAGCATCAAGACAGGCTAAAAAGATGTGTATTGTCTCCAGACAAGACAGCCAGTGAAACTCTGCAGGTCCACGCAACTGTGGGGGTTACAGATAGTGTGACATGAACCCAATATCCCGGTTTAGGCCGTCCTCGTGTGTGCGGAACCTGGCTATCAGTTTCTGCTCAGCGACTCTGCGCCGTTGTGTGTCGCGAAGGCCGCCTTGGAGAACGCTTACCCGAATATCAGAGGCCGAATGCCCGTGACCGCTGAAGTGCTCCCCAACAGGAAGAGAACAGTCTTGCCTGGTGATTGTCGAGCGGTGTTCATTCATCCGTTGTCGCAGCGTCTGCATAGTTTCCCCAATGTACCATGCCTCGGGACATCCTTTCCTGCAGCGTATCAGGTAGACAACGTTGGCCGAGTTGCAAGAGTATGTACCGTGTACCTGGTGGATGGTGTTCTTACGTGAGATGATGGCATCTGTGTCGATGATCCGGCACGTCTTGCAGAGGTTGCTGTGGCAGGGTTGTGTGGTGTCGTGGTCACTGTTCTCCTGAAGGCTGGGTAGTTTGCTGCGGACAATGGTCTGTTTGAGGTTGTGCGGTTGTTTGAAGGCTAGAAGTGAGGGTGTGGGGATGGCCTTGGCGAGATGTTCGTCTTCATCAATGACATGTTGAAGGCTCCGGAGGAGATGCCGTAGCTTCTCTGCTCCGGGGAAGTACTGGACGACGAAGGGTACTCTGTCCACTGTGTTAGACAGTTAGACAGACAGTTACCTGCAGATCCGACCAAAGAACACATCCGTCAACTCAACACTCTGATCAGGACCTTTGATCCAGATCTTCAAAGTACCCTCCATGCTCTCATCCCACGCACTCCCCGCGTTGGAGATCTCTACTGCCTCCCGAAGATACACAAGGCAAACACACCCGGCCGTCCCATTGTATCGGGCAATGGGACCCTGTACGAGAACCTCTCCGGCTATGTCGAGGGCATCTTGAAACCCATTGTACAAAGAACCCCCAGCTTTTGTCTCGACACTACGGACTTCCTACAGAAACTCGACACACATGGAGCAGTTGAACCAGGAGCAATCCTCGTCACAATGGATGTCTCGGCACTCTACACCAGCATCCCCCATGACGATGGCATTGCTGCAACGGCCTCAGTACTCAATGCCGTCAACTGCCAGTTTCCAGATGCAATTTTACATCTCATCTGCTTCATCCTGGACCACAATATCTTCACCGTCAACAACCAGTTCTTCATCCAGACACACGGAACAGCCAAGGGGATAAAATTCGCACCTCAATATGCCAACATCTTCATGCACAAGACTTCTTCACCGCACGGGATCTTCAACCGATGCTATACACTAGATACATCAATGACATTTTCTTCCTTTGGACTCATGGTGAACAATCACTGAAACAACTCTATGATGACATCAACAAGTTCCATCCCACCATCAGACTCACCATAGACTACTCTCCGGAATCGGTTGCATTCTTGGACACACGCATCTCCATTAAGGACGGTCACCTCAGCCCCTCACTGTACCGCAAGCCCACGGATAACCTCACGATGCTCCACTTCTCCAGCTTCCACCCTAAACACGTTAAAGAAGCCATCCCCTACGGACAAGCCCTCCGTATACACAGGATCTGCTCGGATGAGGAGGATCGCAACAGACACCTCCAGACGCTGAAAGATGCCCTCATAAGAACAGGATATAGCGCTCGACTCATTGATCAACAGTTCCAACGCGCAACAGCGAAAAACCGCACCGACCTCCTCAGAAGACAAACACAGGACACAGTGGACAGAGTACCCTTTGTCGTCCAGTACTTCCCCGGAGCGGAGAAGCTACGGCATCTCCTCCGGAGCCTTCAACATGTCATTGATGAAGACGAACATCTCGCCAAGACCATCCCCACACCCCCACTTCTTGCCTTCAAACAACCGCACAACCTCAAACAGACCATTGTCCGCAGCAAACTACCCAGCCTTCAGGGGAACAGTGACCACGACACCACACAACCCTGCCACAGCAACCTCTGCAAGACGTGCCGGATCATCGACACAGATGCCATCATCTCACGTGAGAACACCATCCACCAGGTACACGGTACATACTCTTGCAACTCGGCCAACGTTGTCTACCTGATACGCTGCAGGAAAGGGTGTCCTGAGGCATGGTACATTGGGGAAACTATGCAGACGCTGCGACAACGGATGAATGAACACCGCTCGACAATCACCAGGCAAGACTGTTCTCTTCCTGTTGGAGAGCACTTCAGCGGTCACAGGCATTCGGTCTCTGATATTCGGGTAAGCGTTCTCCAAGGCGGCCTTCGCGACACACAACGGCGCAGAGTCGCTGAGCAGAAACTGATAGCCAGGTTCCGCACACACGAGGACGGCCTAAACCGGGATATTGGGTTCATGTCACACTATCTGTAACCCCCACAGTTGCGTGGACCTGCAGAGTTTCACTGGCTGTCTTGTCTGGAGACAATACACATCTTTTTAGCCTGTCTTGATGCTCTCTCCACTCACGTTGTTTTGTTTCTTAAAGACTTGATTAGCTGTAAGTATTCGCATTCCAACCATTATTCATGTAAATTGAGTCTGTGTCTTTATATGTCCTGTTTGTGAACAGAATTCCCACTCACCTGAAGAAGGGGCTTGGAGCTCCGAAAGCTTGTGTGGCTTTTGCTACCAAATAAACCTGTTGGACTTTAACCTGGTGTTGTTAAACTTCTTACTGTGTTTACCCCAGTCCAACGCCGGCATCTCCACATCATAACGATATTAACACAGAAGTTGTTCCAGGAAGCTGCTCACCACCACCTTCTTTCGGAAAATTAGGGATGGGCAACAAATGTCTCGCCAGCAATGCTCACATCCCATTAATGAATAAAACAAAATCATGCGATTAGGACTCCTGCTTTTATGGAGGATGAATACCAAGATGGACCAGGTCAAAGTACCCGTTTCAATAATGTCATTTCTGTGTAATTCAATGTGATGAGGTATCAGAGCATGATCAGTGACAATGGAAACTATACTCCCGTAAGCAGTCAAAAAAGGAGAATGGGCCATATTGGCTATGAAAAGTGGTAAGCAAAAAAATTAATATAGATGCTATTACATACTTAGAAAAGGGCCATTTGACCAATGTTAGCTCATTAAGAACCTACATCAGCTGCTGAATTAATTGCAAGGGTTTTTTTTGGTCCTCTGTGCCTGAATTCAGTACAGTGCTTTAATCATTTTCATGTGAAGAGCACGCTGATATCAATTACTTTTGCCTTCAATTGTCGGAATGTGTGTTATATTTCCCAACGGTTGCAGCTTAATTTGAAGTCATGCTCATGATCTCTACATTGTTTACTCTTTTAGATGTAGCTCTGTCATATAGTCTGTCAGGAACCTCTTTCTAAGTCTGTTAAGTTCAAATTCCTTCCTTCATAATTCAATCACTGACGCTGGAAATCAGTCTTGTGGCCCTGCTCGACACTACTCCCAGAGGCTGAATTTCTGCATTGTGTCTGGGTGACTAAAACTAGATGTACCGTTAAAAGTTTGCAGTATCTGTAATACATTAAGTATGACTTCCTCTGACTTCAATTCTACTCTTCTTGACAATATATTTCAATATCCTGTGAATAGAGAAGCAGAGTTAATGATCTGAAACGTTAGCTCTTTTTTTCTCCGAGAAGATGCTGCCAAATAACTGAGTATTTCCAGCATTTTCTGTTTTTATTTCTGATTTCCAGCATCCACAATATTTTACTTTTGTATTTCAACTATTTGCTTTGTTGATTACTGCTGCACAGTGGCTAGATGTGTCACATGTTTTTTGTGTGACTACCAAACCCACGAACACAGAACATGTCCCCTCCTTTGAAGGCAATAATGGCTTGTGTTCAATTGTAAACCATAGCAGCTCACAAATGATGGGCAATGTACCCAGATTCTTCAAACATGGAGCACAGATGCCAGGTGAGGGCAGCAGAGCGGCGAAGGTGATTGGCGGTTGCGGGTCATATTTGCATAAGTGTAGTCACTGCAACCAGAAGGTGGTTTGTGGAGGAGCTGCTGTGAAGGGACAATTAAACCCCAAACACTATTTCAGTGTTTCCCTCTCGACCTCCTCCTCTAACCAAAACAAAAGTCAGCAGGAGGACCATAAGCTAGGGACTGGTGAGTTGAGATTTTTTTATCCTTTTACTTGTATAAGGGCAATATGGCAGCGGCATGCTCCTCCTGTCAGATGTGGGCAATTAGGGAGCAATCTAGTCTCCCTGACAACTTTGTCTGCAGGAAGTGTGTCCAGTTGCAGCTCATCACAGACCGCATGGTTTGGTTGGAGCGGCAGGTGGATGCACTGGGGAGCATACAGGAGGCAGAGTGTGTGATAGACACTAGTTACAGGGAGGTTGTCACACCACAGGTTCAGACAGGTACATGGGTGACTGCCAGGAGAGGCAAGTAGGTAGTGCAGGAGTCTCCTGTGCCTATTCCCCTTTCAAACAGGTATATCGTTTTGGATACTAGTGAGGGGGATAGCCTGTCAGGGGGAGATACCAGCAGCAGCCAGGCTTGTGACACCACAGCTGGTTCTGCTGTGGGACAGAGTCAGGCAAAGAGCAAGCGAGCAGTAGTAATAGGGGCCTCGCTAGTTTGAGGCACACACAGGCGTTTCTGTGGCCGCAATCGACACTCCAGGATGGTGTGTTGCCTCCCTGGTGCCAGGGTCAAAGACATCTCTGAGCAATTGCAGGACATTCTTAAGGGGGAGGGTGAGCAGCCAGAGGTCGTTGTACATATTGGTACCAACGACATGGGTAGGAAAAGGCATGAGGTCCTGAAGTGTGAATAGAGAGGGTTAGGCAGAAGGCTAAAGTGCAGGACCTCAAAGGTAGTAATTTCAGGACTATTACCGCTGCCACGTGCTAGTGAGAGTATGAATAGGAGGATTAGGCAGATGAATGTGTGGCTTGAGAGCTGGTGCAGAGGGCAGGGATTTAGATTTTTGGATCATTGGGATCTTTTCTGGGGAAGGGCTGACCTGTTCAAGAGGGACGGGTTACACCTGAACTGGAGGGGGACTAACATCCTGGCGGGGAGATTTGCTAGAGCCACTTGGGAGGGTTTAAACTAGTTTGGTAGGGGGGTGGGATCCAAAGCAGTAGGGAGACAGAAGAGAAGTTTGAGAACAGCACAGAAGTTAAAGAGAGCACATTAAGCAGTAAAGGCAGTGTCAGTAATCCTAGTACCAGACAGATCAGGCAAAAGCAGGACAGAGAGCAAGGGAAGTCCAGATTAAACTGCATTTATTTCAATGCAAGAAGCCTGACGGGCAAGGCAGATGAACTCAGGGCATGGATGGGTACGTGGGACTGGGATATTATAGCAATGTTAAGGGAGGGACAGGACTGGCAGCCCAATGTTCCAGGGTACAGATGCTATAGGAAAGATAGAACAGGAGGTGAGAGAGGAGGGGGAGTTGCACTTTTGCTTAGGGAAAGCATCACGGCCGTACTGAGGGGGGATATATCCGAGTGTTCGGTCACTGAGTCTATATGGGTAGAACTGAGAAATAAGAAGGGGGAAATCACTTTGATAGGGTTGTACTATAGGCCCCCAAATAATCAGCGGGAAATTGAGGAGCAAATATGTAAGGAGATTACAGATAGCTCCAAGAAAAATAGGGTGGTAATAGTCGGAGATTTTAACTTTCCCAACATTGACTGGGACAGCCATAGTGTTAGCGGGTTGGATGGAGAGAAATTTGTTGTGTATTCAGGAGGAATTTCTCATTCAGTATGTGGATGGCCCGACTAGAGAGGGGGCAAAACTTGACCTCCTCTTGGGAAATAAGGAAGGGCAGGTGACAGAAGTGTGAGTGAGGGATCACTTTGGGACCAGTGACCATAATTGTATTGGTTTTAAGATAGCTATGGAGAATGATGGGTCTGGCCCAAAAGTTAAAATTCTAAATTGGAGCAAGGCCAATTTTGATGGTATCAGACAGGAACTTTCAAAAATTAATTGGGGGAGTCTGTGGGAAGGCAAAGGGACGTCTGTTAAGTGACACGCTTTCAAAAGTGTGTTAACCAGGGTTCAGGGTAAGCACATTCCTCTTAGAGTGAAGGGCAAGGCTGGCAGAAGTAGAGAACATTGGATGACTCGGAATATTGAGGCCCTGGTCAAGAAGAAGAAAGAGGCACATAAAATGCATAGGCAGCTGGGATCAAGTGAATCCCTTGAAGTGTGTAGGGGGTGTAGGAGTAGAGTTAAGAGAGAAATCAGGAGGGCAAAAAGGGGACACAAGATTCTTTTGGCAGGTAAGGCAAAGGAGAATCCAAAGAGCTTCTACAAATACATAAAGGGCAAAAGAGTAACAAGGGAGAGAGTAGGACCTCTTAAGAATCAGCAAGGTCATCTATGTGCGGATCCACAAGAGATGGGCGAGATCCTAAATGAATGTTTCTCAACAGTATTTACTGTTGAGAAAAGCATGGATGTTAGGGAACTTGGGGAAATAAATAGTGATGTCTTGAGGAGTGTATGTATTACAGAGAAGGTGGTGTTGGAAGTCTTAAAGCGCATCGAGGTAGATAAATCCCCGGGACTTGATGAAGTGTATCCCAGGACATTGTGGGAGCTAGGGAGGCAATTGCAGATCTCCTAGCCGAGATATTTGAATCATTGATAGTCACGGGTGAGGTGCCTGAAGATTGGAGAGTGGCAAATGTTGTGCCTTTGTTTAAAAAGGGCTGCAGGGAAAAGCCTGGGAACTACAGGCCAGTGAGCCTCACATCCGTGGTGGGTAAATTGTTGGAAGGTATTTTGAGAGACAGGATCTACAGGCATTTAGAGACGCAAGTACTGATTAGGGACAGTCAGCATGGCTTTGAGTGGAAAATCATGTCTCACAAATTTGATTGAGTTTTTTGAAGGGGTAACCAAGAAGGTAGATGAGGGCAGTGCAGTTGATGTTGTCTACATGGACTTCAGCAAGGCCTTTGACAAGGTACCGCATGGTAGGTTGTTGCATAAAGTTAAATCTCACGGGATCCAGGGTGAGGTATCTAAATGGATACAAAATTGGCTTCTTGACAGAAGCCAGAGGGTGGTTGTAGAGAATTGTTTTTCAAACTGGAGGCCTGTGACCAGCGGTGTGCCTCAGGGATCAGTGCTGGGTCCACTGTTATGTGTCATTTATATTAATGATTTGGATGAGAATATAGGAGGCATGGTTAGTAAGTTTGCAGATGACACCAAGATTGGTGGCATAGTGGACAGTGAAGAAAGTTATCTCCAATTGCAACGGGATTTTGATCAATTGGGCCAGTGGGCTGACAAATGACAGATGGAGTTTAATTTAGACAAATACAAGGTGATGCATTTTGGTAGCTTCAACCAGGGCAGGACTTACTCAGTTAATGGTAGGGCGTTAGGGAGAGTTACAGAACAGAGAGATCTCGGGATACATGTTCATAGCTCCTTGAAAGTGGAATCACAGGTGGACAGAGTGGTGAAGAAGGCATTCGGCATGCTTGGTTTCATTGGTCAGAACATTGAATACAGGAGTTGGGACGTCTTGTTGAAGTTGTACAAGACATTGGTAAGGCCACACTTGGAATACTGTGTAAAGTTCTGGTCACCCTATTATAGAAAGGATATTATTAAACTCGAAAGACTGCAGAAAAGATTTACTAGGATGCTACCGTGACTTGATGGTTTGAGGTATAAGGAGAGGCTGGATAGACTGGGACTTTTTTCTCTGGAGCGTAGAAGGCTGAGGGGTGAACTTAGAGGTTTATAAAATAATGAGGGGCTTAGATCAGCTAGATAGTCAATATCTTTTCCAAAAGGTAGGGGAGTCTAAAACTAGAGGGCATAGGTTTAAGGTGAGAGGGGAGAGATACAAAAGTGTCCAGAGGGGCAATTTTTTCACACAGAGGGTGGTGAGTGTCTGGAACAAGCTGCCAGAGGTAGTAGTAGAGGCGGGTACAATTTTGTCTTTTAAAAAGCATTTAGACAGTTACATGGGTACGATGGGTATAGAGGGATATGGGCCAAATGCAGGCAATTGGGATTAGCTTAGGGGTTTTAAAAAAAAAGGGCGGCATGGACAAGTTGGGCCGAGGGGCCTGTTTCCATGCTGTAAACCTCTATGACTCTATGACTCGGGATGCTTTACCAGTTATAGTATCCATTCTGTTGCAAGTCAAGCAGGTAATTTAATAGATCTGGACTGACCCCGTAACCTACTTTGTCTGAATGATTTGCTTCCACATGGATAGCACATTTACAAACCTAATCAACATGGCTATTAATCAATTCTTATGTTATGAATAAAAATGGTTTTGCACTGTGTCGTGGAAGCTGAGCATTACTAGAGAATTTCTCCAATTAAATGGATCTGGACAGTTGAGGAAGCTTTCCCCAGAACATATTGCACAAAGGGGAAGTCAGCAAAGTGGTGCAACAACAAAAGTGAGCATTTCACACTCCAGCTGCTCCCAATCTATTTTTAACATGGTTAAACTTTTGCCTTCCGATTAACATCTCAACTATTACAATTTCATTATGTACATCCAAGCTTATTTATATGTAGTAATGCTACACCGAAATAACGTCGGAAACATAGAAGAATAAGAGAATAGCCCTGGTGGGGAAATCCAGAACAAAAGGACAATCTTAAAATTGGAAATGGACCATTTCAGAGTGAAATCAAAATGTAACGAGAGACTTTTTCAAGCTACGTAAATCCTAGAAATATTCTAATTGGAGCAGCGAACCAACATGCTGAAAGTTAACAGAGTCCAAAAACTTATGTGCCACTGACAGCTAGGCCACATACTGAGACTCTTGTGTCAATACATTTACATCATTTTGAAGCTTGAGTGTGGAAAATAGAAAATCACTGATTCATTTCTGCAACTTTTTGTCCATGTATCAAAAATATGAACTACCAAGATGCAGTCTGCAATTAGCTTGCAGAGATCATATAAATGGCCCCAAGGAGATCTTGTTTCTGTGAACTCTTGAGGAGCAAGTTTCAATATCAACCAGGTGAACTGAACCAAATTATGAATTGAATGGTCTGAAAACAAAACTATTTTGTGCATAATTACTCGTTTTTTAAATGTGTTATAGCTTTCCTCTGTGGAGAATCTTTCTTCTTGCTTGAATCACAATACAAGTGAAAAGACTTCAAGCAGTGGGATTGGTCAAACATATTCTTCTTACAGCTTCTGCCAATCATAGCTGATTAGTGTCTTGCGACTTATTGGTCTTGTACCTATCACCAAACAAGAACAAAGAAAAGTACAGCACAGGAACATGCCCTTCAGTCCTCCAAGCCTGTGCCGATCACTTAAAAAAAAGACCTTCTGCGCTGACTCGGTCCGTATCCCTCTATTCCCTCCCTATTCATGTATCTATCCAGATGCCTCTTAAATGTTGCTAATGTGCCTGCTTCCACCACCACCTCTGGCAGCAAGTTCCTGGCACCCACCACTCTCTGCATGAAAAACCTCCCCTGCACATCTCCCTTAAACTTTCCCCATCTCACCTTGAAACTGTGCCCCCTTGTAACTGACACTTCCACCCTTGGAAAAAGCCCCTGACTATCCACCCTGTCTGTGCCTTTCATAATTTTGTACACCTCTATCAGATCTCCCCTCAGCCTCCGTCTTTGCAGTGAAAACAATCCTAGTTTATTCAACCTCTCCTCATAGCCAACACACTCAAGACCAGGCAACATCCTGGTGAACCTTCTTTGCACTCTCTCCAAAGCTTTCATGTCCTTCTGATAGTGTGGTGACCAGAACAGTATGCAATACTCCAAATGCAGCCTATCCAAGGTTTTAAATAGCTACAACATGATTTCCCAACTCCTGTACTCAATGCCCGGCTGATGAAAGCAAGCATGCCATATGCCTTCTTAATCACGTTGACCACCTGTGTTGCCACTTTTAGGGAACTATGGACCTGCACGCCCAGATCCCTCTGTATGTTAATGTTCTTAAAGGGTTCTGCCATTTACAGTATAATTCATACCTAAATTTGATCCTCCAAAATGCATCAAAAAACACTCACGACCTTTAATGGATCAGCACAATTTCACACGCTGATTGGTTAACCCCACCTTGAAATGAACATAAAACTAGTTTCTTCCCATCTTGACTCCATCTCGTCTCCTCTTGTCTGGTCTTTTCCAACCTACATTCGTGATTCCTCTGATGCTCGACATTATATCAACAAATTTAATTCCCTAGCCCTCACTGCCTCCTTTTCACTATGGATATCCAATCCCTCTATACCTCCATCCTCTGTCAAAAAGTTCTGAGAGCTCTGCTTCTTCCTTGACTGGAGCCCTGAACAATCCTCATTCAGCACCATTCTCCTCTGCTTGGCTCAACTTGTTCTGTCTATTCTGTCATTCAATAATTTCTCCTTTAACTTGTTTCACCTCTTGCATATAAAAGACGTGACCATGGGTACTCATATGGGCCCCAGTTATGCCTGTCTTTTTGTCGGTTATGTGGAATACTCCTTGTTCCTGTCCTATTCAGGCACATTCTGGCAAATCTTTTTCCATTATATCGATGGCTGTATTGGGTGCCACTTCATGCTCTCATCCAGACCTGGAAACATGTAACAATTTTGCTTCCAATTTCCATCCTTCTCTCACCTTCAATTGATCGATCTCCGATGCTGCCCGACCTCGCTGTCTCCATTTCTGTTGATAAACTGACCACCAATATTCATTACATGCCCACCAACTCCCACAGCTACCTGAGAGTAAGATGCTAAAATGACAAGTAGCAGGATAGTTGGGATCATGCTTGCAGATTGAGCGAAGGTGTTCCGCAAAGTGGTTACCCAGTTTGTGTTTAGTCTCTCCAATGTAGGGGAGACTACATTGGGAGCAGAGAATACAATGAACCAAATTGAAGGAGGTGCAAGTGAAACGCTACTTAACCTGAAAGGAGTATTTGGGGGCCTTGAACGATGAGGAGAGAGAAGGTAAAGGGGCTTCTGCCATTGCAAGGGAGCTCCTCAAACTCTGCTTCCTATAAGGACTCCATCCCATTCTCCAATTTTCTCCACCTCCACTGCACCTGTTCCAATGATGCCACCTTTGAAAATGGCACTTCTGACGTGCCTGCTTTTTTCCTTAAAGGCCCCCCCCTCCACTGTTGTTGACAGGGCACGCAACCAGGTTCAATCCATTTCGTGCACCTCTGCACTTGCCCCTTCCACTCCCACACTTGATCATGACTAGGTCTCTCTTGTCCTCATTTCCCACCCCACCAGTCTTTGCATTCAAGGGATCATCCTCCACCATTTCCACCAACTCAGCATGATGTCACCATAAAACAGATCTTCCCCATAATCCCATATCAACATTCCACAGAAACCACTCCCTCCATGACACCCTAGTCCACTCCTCCATTGCACCTAACTCCCTATCCCTTTCCCACAGCACTTTCCCTTGCAATGGCAGAAGCCCCTTTACCTTCTCTCTCCTCACCGTTCAAGGCCCCCAAATACTCCTTTCAGGTTAAGTAGCGTTTCACTTGCACCTCCTTCAATTTGGTTCATTGTATTCTCTGCTCCCAATGCAGTCTCCCCTACATTGGAGAGACTAAACACAAACTGGGTAACCACTTTGTGGAACACCTTCGCTCAATCTGCAAGCATGATCCCAACTATCCTGCTACTTGTCATTTTAGCATCTTACTCTCGTGCCCACATGTCTGTCCTTAGCCTGTTGCAATGCCCCAGTAAAGCAAGCTGGAGGAGCAACATCTCATCTTCTGATTAGGCATCTTACAGCCCTCGGGATTCAACACTGGGTCCAACAACTTTATAAGAAGTCTCACAACACCAGGTTAAAGTCCAACAGGTTTATTTGGCAGCACAAGCTTTCGGAGTCTCAGGCTCCTTCTTCAGCTGAGTGATCAACTTTGGACAGTGATCTTTCTCCTCCGTCTTAACCCCTTTGTTAAAAAAATATACACCCTATACATTTTTGTCTCAATGCAAATACCTGCCTTCCCCCTCCCATATCCGCTGCACCTGGTCATCTATATCATTTGTTTTTAAGATTGCTACACTTTTGTTGCAATCTCTTCCAGCTGCAGTATAGTATCTAACAGATGTTCTCAATCTTAGTTCTGATGAAGAGCCAAACAGACTCGAAACGTTAACCCTGTCCTCTCTCCCTACAGGTGCTGCCAGTAACAGTTTTTCCAGCATTCTCTGTTTGTTTCAGATTCCAGCATCCACAGTATTTTGCTTATTATTTTGATCTTTCTCTTCTCTTACCCAGACTTCCAAGTATCAATTCTACAAGGTGCACGCCAAATTGTGAAAACAATCACCAGCAACAGGAAAAATATTGCAAGTTGCGATTTTCAGGTTGTAGACCTTCCAACAGTTGAGTTTTCAGCTTGGTCTGTCAGATATATGACTACTTCCAGAGGAATCTTGAAAATTATTTCCTAAATTGACTACTGTCTCCGCTGCCAACAGTAGTCCCATTTCATTTCTGTTCGTGTTGCCAAAAGCAGAGCTGCAACTAAGTAGAAAACTGAGGCATCATCTTTCAACTAAATAATAAATAAATCCCATTTTGTTTTAAACCACAAATTACAAAATTAATTTACACCAACAACAATTCATTCTTGATTGAGGGGGCATTCTCATTTAATGATGTGGAGAACACTGGCTCTTCCACCTACTTCTGAATCTGTTGCAAAAGGAGTAGATGGAAAAAAATTGTAAAACAAAATAAAATTGTTTCATCTTTTCACAAACTATTAGTTTATAAAAGCAAGAAGCACAGAAGGTAGCAATTTCAAACCAATTATCTTATTTGAAACTTGTTAACATATGTGCACCGATCACTAACAGTGGCAATGCAGTTGGATAAGGTAGTCAAGAAGGCATACAGCATGCTTGCCTTCATCGGTTGGGACATTGAGTATAAAAATTGGCAGGTCATGCTGCAGCTGTACAGAACCTTAGTTAGGTCTCATTTGGAATATTGTGTACAATTCTGGTCTCCACACTACCAGAAGGATGTGGATGGTTTGGGGAGGGTACAGAAGAGGTTTACCAGGATGTTGCCTGGTCTGGAGGGTATTAGCTATGAGGAGAGGTTGGATAAACTCGATTTCTTCGCACTAGAATGACGGAGGTTGAGGGGTGACCTGATAAAGGTTGACAAGATTATGAGTGGCATGGACAGAGTGGATAGTCAGATGCTCTTTCCTAGGGTAGAAAAGTCAAGTACCAGGGGACATACATATAGATAGAACATTACAGCGCAGTACAGGCCCTTCGGCCCTTGATGTTCCGCCGACCAGTGGAACCAATCTAAAGCCCCTCTAATCTACACTATTCCAATATCATCCATATGTTTATCCAATAACCATTTGAATGCTCTTAATGTTGACGAG
This sequence comes from Mustelus asterias, assembly GCF_964213995.1. Classification (NCBI taxonomy): domain Eukaryota; kingdom Metazoa; phylum Chordata; class Chondrichthyes; order Carcharhiniformes; family Triakidae; genus Mustelus; species Mustelus asterias. The sequence continues at coordinate 20,618,289 of NC_135807.1, forward strand.
TCCACTACTGCTGCAGGCAGGGCATTCCACGCCCTTACTACTCTCTGAGTAAAGAACCTACCTCGAACATCTGTCCTATATCTCTCACCCCTCAATTTAAAGCTATGTCCCCTCGTGCTAGCCAACACCATCCGAGGAAAAAGGCTCTCACTATCCACCCTATCTAATCCTCTGATCATCTTGTATGCCTCTATTAAGTCACCTCTTAACCTTCTTCTCTCTAACGAAAACAACCTCAAGCCCCTCAGCCTTTCCTCATACGATTTTCCCACCAAACCAGGCAACATTCTGGTAAATCTCCTCTGCACCCTTTCCAACACATCCACATCTTTCCTATAATACGGCGACCAGAACTGTACGCAAAACTCCAAATGCGGCCGCACCAGAGTTTTGTACAGTTGCAGCATGACCTCCTGGCTCTGAAACTCAATCCCTCTACCAATAAAAGCTAACACACCATATGCCTTCTTAACAACCCTATCAACCTGGGTGCCAACTTTCAGGGATCTATGCACATGGACACCCAGATCCCTTTGTTCATCCACACTACCAAGTATCTTACCATTAGTCCAGTACTCTGTATTCCTGTTACTCCTTCCAAAGTGAATCACCTCACACTTTTCCGCATTAAACTCCATTTGCCACCTCTCAGCCCAGCTCTGCAGCTTATCTATGTCCCTCTGTAACCTGCCACTTCCCTCCGTACTGTCTACAACTCCACATAGGTTTTAGTGGAGATGTGCGAGGCAAGGTTTTTTTTTACACAGAGGGTGATGAATGTCTGAAACGCGCTGCCCGGAGAGGTGGTGGGAGCATTTAAGGGGCATCTGGACGAATACATGAATAGGGTGGGAATGGAAGGATACGGACTCCATAAGTGTATACAGTTTTAGTTTAGACAGGCATCATGATCGGAGCAGGCTTGAAGGGCCGAAGGGCCTGCTCCTGTGCTGTACTGTTCTTTGTTCTTCTTTCTATTATCATAAGCTTCATTGTCAAGGTGTATGTCATGAGTCCCTTGATGAGATTACTGTATAATCATATAACCATTATTCTCCATTCTAGGTCCTCACCTGCCATAGCCTTCTTGTCATCTATTTTTGGCATGTTGTTTGTGTCTTCCACTGTGAAGACCGACACAAAATATCTGTTCAATGCCTCGGCCATTTTCTCATTTCCTGTTATTACATCCCTCTTCTCATCCTCTAAAGGACCAATGTTTATTTCAGCCACTCTTTTTCATTTTATATATTTGTAGAAACTTTTGCTATCTGTTTTTATATTCTGAGCTAGTTCACTCTCATAATCCATCTTACTTTTACTTGCAGCTTTTTTAGTGGCTTTCTGTTGACCTTTAAAGATTTCCCAATCCTCTAGTTTCCCACTAATCTTTGCCACTTTGTATGCACTCTCTTTCAATTTGATACCCTCCTTTATTTCCTTAGATTTCCAAGGATGATTATCACTTTTTCTACAGTCCTTCCTTATTACTGGTATATACTTTTGTTGAGCATTGTGAAAAATCATTCTGAAAATCCTCCACTGTTCTTCAATTGTCCCACTATAAAGTTTTTGCTCCCAATCTACCTTAGCCAACTCCTCCCTCGTCCCACTGTAGTCTCCTTTAAGCACAAGACACTGGTATTGGATTTTACCTTCTCACGCTCCATCTGTATTTTAAATTCAACCATACTGTGATCGCTTCTTCCAAGAGGATCCCGAACTACAAGATCATTAATCATTCCTGTCTCATTACACATGACCAAACAGAAAGAAATGTAGCAAGCTCTCTTTGCACACAGAGCCACAGTAACTTCGCTTACACAGCATTGGGCAGTTGTGAGAGATGTTGCAAGTATCTCCAGCTAGAAAGCTGGACTAGAAACAACCAGACACACAAAAACCTGCCATCATAGGCCACTGGCAATATGGTTCCTGCCCTCCTCTGAGGGTTTAATTGTGGCTGCAGTAAGTGGCAGATTTCTGCGAGGATGTCCTGACTAAAGCACAAGACATCTGGGTCCAATTTCAACTCTGCAAGTGCTTGGATTTTGAACGGGTTAAAATCAGGCTTATTATTTCTCACGGATATTCAGGTAGCTGAGTTGATCCCTGAACACTATAACCATATGTGGTTTTCTGTCAACAGCCCTTTGGCACAAATGAACTTTTCAACTGAAGTCAATGGATAGTAATCAAGCACAAGAACCTTAGTTGATTTTTTCATACTTAAATCCAGGGAACTAAAGCCATCTGTACTGCCCATTCTCCATCTTCCAAATTACCATCCAAAAGAGATTAGGATTTGATACTGCTTTGTCACAGCATATGGGTTTTACTACCATATCAAATAATGCATTCCAACCCAACATCAAAGCAGTAAACACTTTTGCTTGATAATGGCAAGTATTATGGAGAGAAAATGTCAAACTTGAATATAAGATTTTGAGAAAATTATTTTAACCAGTTAAAAAGGATTCATTTCCATCACTAATTAAATAAAAGAAATTCAGTTATATGGCATTTCTCTATCTTGGATCATTTCTGGTTTTGTGAAATGACTATTTGATCTCAACTGTGAGTTACGAAATCCTCACATCTAGGGCTAATTAAAATCCTGCTGCCATGGGAGCTAGAACGATTTCAAAAACCTTTGAGCCCTCTGAGATAATGACAAGGCAGCAGCTGACACTGATTATACAGAATAACGAGTTGCTTCAGTTGTAACCGCACTGGTCAGTGTATGGATGCACTGTCCTGAGGTAGAAAGGAGCCAGAAATCAGCAATAATTATTTTAATCAAATTTCTCATGCACTGGATGTACGTGTATGTTTTTTTCCAGACACCAAGTCAGTTCTTTGGCCTCCTTGCTTCAGTACAATATTTTAAAATAACTTCAGCATTCATATTCATCCTCACTTTGTATTTGATGCAACTGAAAGTGTTCCCTGTCACAAATTACTTGTTGGAACGTTGTCTTATTTCAGCAAAACTGGCAGCTATCATGCACCAGCAACATTTCACAGACAACACAGAGGTCAATGCCCAGTTATTCTACTTTTTGTTTTGGTGAATAGAGAAGCATGTTGGCCACAACGCTCATTAACTTTCTGCTTTTCAATTACTGCCATGATCTTAAACATGCACCCAAAAAGGCAGACAGGACCCCTCTGACCAGCACCCCAGCTGAAAATGACACCTCTGACAACTGAGCACTTGCTCAGTAGTGCACTGGTGAATCAGATCACTTTATAACTCCTGTTATTAGGTTGTACCCATAAACGTCCAGTCTCGAGGTGAGAGTGCGTTAAACTGAGTAAAGCTGATGCCATTCAAGGAAGAATTATGCATCAAACTCAAACTGTACCTCCAAATGGTTTTGTATTTTGACCATTATGAAGCACAACATTTCTACAATACATACAAACATAGATTCGAGTAAAAAGCAATAGACCCTGGATCTCAACAAGTTTTATATTTTGGCATTAATATGAGGATGGGGAATTAACTTTTGAGTTTGATGCATAATTCTTCCTTGAATGGCATCAACTTTACTCAGTTTAACACACTTTCACCTCTAGACTGGACGTTTATCGGTACAACCTAATAACAGGAGTTATAATCTGATCTGATTCACCATTAATATCATGGTTGATCTGATAGTAACCTAAAATCTGCATCCTGCCTACACCCAATAACCTATCGCCCCCTTTCTTACCAAGAATCTATCCACCTCCACCTTAAAAATATTCAAAGACTCTGCTTCCATCACCTTTTCAAGAAGAGTTGCAAAGACATATGACCATTGGTGAAAAAGTTCCACTTCACCTCAGTTTCAAATGGGCGACCCCTTATTTTAAAATAGTGACCCTCCCTAGTTCTAGGTTCTCCCACAAGATGAAATATCACCCTGTCAAGGCCTCTCAGGATCTTGTGTTTAAATCAAATCTCCTCTTACTCTTTTAAACTCCAGCAAATACAAGCCTGCTGTATTTCCTCGTAATACAACACACACATTCCAAGTATTAGTCTGGTAAACCTTCCGTGTACTGCTACCAAAGCATTTACATCCTTTCTTAAATAAGGTGACCAATATCATGCACAGTTCTCCAAGTGTAGTTTCACGAGTCCCGTGCAACTGAAGCATAACCTCCCTATTTTTGTATTCAAATCTTGCAAAAAAATGATAACATTAGCTTTCCTAATCACATGCTGTACCTGCATAACCTTTAAAGTGGTGCTTTATCAAATGCCTTCTGGAAATTGAAGCGCAGTACATCCACCTGGCCCCTTTATCCACAGTGCATTTTAGTTCTATGATGATTATGTGCTATTGCTATAGATACATTTTTTTAATGTTCATGGGGACTATTTACAGATTCAACTCTATTCTGTCGGTGTGACTGGAAAATATTTAGCTGAGATGGTGGGAGAGCAGGATAATTGCTCATTTTAGCAGTGTCATGTTTACTTAGAATAGAGCTAATGGATTTTTGTTTATAGGTGGAGATTTCCCCTGGGTTTTGATTAGAAATGGAAGGTGGGGTGAAGTATTCAGGGCCATGTAATGATGTGGCTAATGGGAGGAGCTAGATTTGTAGCAGAGAAACAGCTTTTCAGTTCTGGCTGGGAATTGCTTGAGAACAGAAGTTTTCGGCAAGCTGCTGAAACTCAATCTCTTTTTTTGAAAGCCTCAAGACTGTCTACGCTCACTATAGCAAGTATATTTAGGGTTGCTAACCGTATTTAAAGTGGCCTGTAAGTCTGTAAGAGGAACGTTGCTTATCTGGAACAGAAACAGACACAAGCTAGAAATTAAAGTCAGTTCCTTTCATTTCTAAATATTTTTCAACTTTTAATAGTTAAGCTGCTTCATTTGTTAAGAGTTATATTTAAACTGTGTTATTAAATTAAATTTGTTTTACTATAAAAGATCCCTAATTTGTCAGTAGAATTACCCCTGGAACGAAGCACCCCATCCTCATATTTATGCCAAAATATAAAACTTGTTAATACAACTTGGGGTTCTGGTCCAGGACACTAACACTTCCACAAAGAACGCCAATAAGTTGGTTAAACATGATTTCCCTTTCACAAAATCATGTTGACTCTTCCTGATTACCTTGAATGGTTTCAAGTGCCCTGCTATAACTTCTTTAATAATAGCTTGTAACAAGATGTTAAGCTAGCTGTCCTATGGTTTCCTGCTTTCTGTCTCCCTCCCTTTTTGAATAATGGAGTTACATTTGCTATATTCCAAATCTAATGGGGCATTCCCTGAATCTCGGGATTTTGGAAAATTAAAACCAATGCATCAACTAGCTCAACAGACACTTCTTTTAAGGCCCTAGGATGAAATCTATCAGGACCCATGCTATTGTCAACCCGCAGCTCCAACAATTTACTCAGTACCATACTTTAGGGAAGGCAGTGGCAATGTGGTATTGTTGCTAGACTTGTAATCCAGAGATCCAGGGTAATGCTCTTGGGGCCTGGGTTCAAATCTCATCATGGTTGATGATGGAATTTGAATTAAATAAAAATTTGCCACTAAAAATTTAATGTTGACCATGGAACCACTGTCATTAAAACCCATCTGGTTCACTACTGTCCTTTTGATTCAGAAATCTGCTGTGCTTACCTGTCTGGCCTACACGTGCCTTCAGATTCACAGCAATGTCACTGACTCTTAACTGCCCTCCAAAATGGCCGAATAAGCCACTCAGTCTTAAGGGAATCAAGGGTTATGGGGATAAAACAGGAAAGTGAAATTGAGGATTATCGTATCAGATCAGTCATGATCTCATGGAATGGCTAAGCAGACTAGAGGGCTGAATGGCCTACTTCTGTTTCTACATCTTATGCTAAGTTCAAGGGCAATTATGAATGGGTAGCAAATGCTGATCTAGCCAGCAATTCCCACGTCCCATGAAAGAATTTTAAAAAAACTTCTCTGGTGCCTGTAATTTTCCTGAATTCCTCCCTTCCATTTCTTGGTTAAGACCTGCTTCTGGGATGTGACTTGTATTCTGTATAGCGGCTCTGTATATTCTGGGCGGCACGGTAGCACAGTGGTTAGCACTGCTGCTTTACAGCTCCAGGGACCTGGGTTCGAATCCCGGCTTGGGTCGCTGTCTGTGCGGAGTTTGCACATTCTCCGTGTGTCTGCGTGGGTTTCCTCCGGGTGCTCCGGTTTCCTCCCACAGTCCAAAGATGTGCGGGCTAGGTTGATTGGCCATTCTAAATTGCCCCTTACTGTCCCGGGATGCATAGGTTAGTGGGTAAATATGTAGGGATATGTGGATAGGGCCTGGGTGGGATTGTGGTTGGTGCAGACTCGATGGGCTGAATGGCCTGTTTCTGCACTGTAGGATTCTATGAGCGAAGGCTGATGCAACATACCTGTTCAATTCATCTGCCATTTCCTTATTTTCCATTATCAATTCTGCAGACTCACTTTCTATATGACCAACAATCACTCAATTCTTTTTTTTAAACATGAACATTAAATGTTTTTTCAAGACTTCAATTTTGGTTGCAGGGAAAACGCATGATTCATCAGATGACATGGTGCAACAACATTACAAACGTATACGGCTGATTTAATATATCAAAGAGACTTGAGTTAAAACTTCAGAGGGGAATTGTCTACTTCCTAGAACGCTCTAAGATTAACTTCTTGACAAGGTCTTGCATCTGAGTATGCTTTTTCACAGCAAAGGTGCAGACATATGAAGCAACTATGCTTTATAAACTATGCTTATAGGCGGCACGGTAGCACAGTGGTTAGCAATGCTGCGTCACAGCTCCAGGGACCTGGGTTCGATTCCCGGCTCCACACTGTCTGTGTGGAGTTTGCACATTCTCCTCGTGTCTGCGTGGGTTTCCTCCGGGTGCTCCGGTTTCCTCCCACAGTCCAAAGATGTGTGGGTTAGGTTGATTGGCCAGGTTAAAAAAAATTCCCCCTTATAGTCCTGAGATGCGTAGGTTAGAGGGATTAGTGGGCAAATATGTGGGGGTAGGGCCTGGGTGGGATTGTGGTCGGTGCAGACTCGATGGGCCGAATGGCCTCCTTCTGCACTGTAGGGTTTCTATGATTTCTATGAACTAAAAGTATGTTCAAAGAGCAGCTCAAGTATTTGGAAGCTTGACTCTACTTGTTCATAAAGTTTCCAGCTGCCTATCACTAAAACTCATTTCCTCCTTCAGGGATAAAATTCTCTTTCAGTTGCTGTACATGAAGCACTGAACAAAGTTGTTTGCAAGATGAGAGGGAAATTGGATAATTCAATCCATATTATTTGAATCAACTTGTGCCTGCCTACACAATTCAGTACAAAGGGGAATCATTCAGAAATTGACGACCCAGTTTATCCCATTTTGGTCAGAACCACCAACAAAGCAGCATGCAACCATTCCACAACCCCCACCCACATCTTTCATTTATTCCAGTAAGATTCTAATTAGTAACTCAGAAACAAATTTCAAGTATTTGTTGCAGTAGAAAATAGGCAACTTGTTTTGTTATCTCGGATTGTGTGATATAAAGAAATCCAGAATTGCCTCAACATTCTCAAAGTACTGTACAGGATGCTGTTAAGATGTTATGTGACCAAGTACAGTAGAGCTGAAATAATAATACTCGACAGTCCCACTGCCCTGAGCCTGAACTCCCCCTCTCCCGCAATGCCATGAAGTCATTTGCAAGATTACCTGCAAGTTGAAGCATGGCTGTTCAGTCCTGCCCCAGAACCTACAGCCTAAAGTTAAATCCACTAAATGTGCACATGGACATATATCGGCATCTGTCAATTCCAATATGTCCCAGCACCCCCCTCAATAGAGCCTCATTTGCAGCTCATTGACCACTCGTGTTTCCCCGTCATCCTCTTGTTCACAACCCCACACAAATCCATCCTTCCCTCAATGACCAGCCATTCCAGAATCACAAAAGCAAAATATTGTGGATGCTGGAAATCTGAAATAAAATCAAAAATGAAAAAGGGTGGAAGTACATGGCAGGTCAGGCAGCAGCTCTTTTTTATTCAATCGCAGGGCATGGGCATCACTGCTGGCCAGCATTTATTGCCCATCCCTAGTTGCCCGAGGGCAGTTGAGAGTCAACCCCATTGCTGTGGCTCTGGAGTCACATGTAGGCCAGACCAGGTAAGCACAGCAGATTTCCTTCCATAAAGGACATTAGTGAACCAGATGTTTTTTTCCGACAATCAACAATGGTTTTGTGTCATCAGTAGATTCTTAATTCCAGATATTTTTTATTGAATTCAAATTCCACCATCTGCCATGGCAGGATTTGAACCCGGGTCCCCAGAATATTAGCTGAGTTTCTGGATTAATAGTCCAGCAATAATATCACTAGGCCATCGCCTCCCCTCGCAGATGAGATAGTGTGTTAATGTTTCAGGTAGAGATTACCTTTCACGAGATCATCGCAACCTGAAACATTAACTCTTGTTGATCTCTACAGATGCGACTGAATGGTTGTGTATTTCCAGCATTTTTCATATTCGCTTTTAATTCCAGACTGAACCCCTCTCCCACAGATCAGCACTTGTGTTTGGAAGACTCCACCTGCTTAGTCTTTGGTCCACAAATTTGCACTGCCCACTATATTTTACTCCAAAATTTGGAAATCTCTTCCTCTCCCACTCTTACTCATTTCCCTTCCCTGTCCACAATTATCCCCTCTTAAATCACAACTAAAAACCATTTTTGTATTGACTCCGTGTAAATGCCATTGGAAATCAATTTATTTTTTGTTTTAAAAATTAGGTTCAAAGTTCAAGGCTGCTTTCCAAGGTGGGTCATGCGCTTCAGGAAACAACACATGACTACATTTTGTTATGGTGGTCTCCATGTAATATCGATGCAGCAAATGTCAACATCAAGCATTCCCAGCTAATTATAGCACAGCTAGCTACAAAGCCATGTCCTCTCCCAATCTGGCTCAAATGACATGCCTTTGGTGTAACCGGAGAGGAGGGCCCCACTGCTACTACACTGGATTACTCTACTTCACACACTGGCCATCCTTCCATACAGTATTTTGACTGAGGCTCCATGCTACTGCTGAATATTGTGTTATGGGCTTGTGTCCATGAGGAATTGGATTTGAATACTATGTTCACTACTAATTGAACACTTATAGTTTGCAAATAGTGATCAGAAATCGATTTAAGCACAAGTCCCAGCACCAGAACAGTGGTGTGCTAATCTACAGTAAATATCTGTCTGCTGCTGCTGCTGGTAGCTGCCACTGCCAGGAGATGTGCCGTCATGATATGCCACACCCGTCTGTCCTGCGCCACCCTTACACATCCACTGTAGCTGATCTGCAACCATTCTGTGCCATCTGTCTTCCAACTACCCCTAGGTTGACCCCTCCTTTTGCTGTACTCCACATTGTCTTCCAGAAGGGCTCCCCATAGCTTTTCAGCTCTGATCAAATGGCCAAACTACTGACATTTTTTTCTGGATGTCACTTTTTTGAGTTCTGTTTGCTCTTGTTCATACACAATCCATATTATAAGCTTCTACATTTCACTTGACCTGCATTACACCTGTCTACTGCAATATTTTAAAACTTATCCTCATAAGCTAATTGTGGTCAGATTTTGAAAGAGTAAGGGCCTTCAGGCTATTTTGTCGCATTTTGCCAGAATACAAATTCTATTTTCTTCCCATTGCAGCAATCATCTGTTTCTTTAAAGATAAAACTACCATGTGGAAAATTTGAAAACCACATGTGTACAGGAACATTGGATTTAGGAGCAGGAGTAGGCCATTCAGTCCTTTGAGCCTGCTGCACCATTCAATAAAATCCATGGCTAATCCGATTGTGGTCTCAACTCCACTTTACTGTCTGCCCTCATAACCCTCAACTCCCTTGTCCAACAAAAATCTATCAAACTCAACCATGAATAAATTAAAAATCTATCCTCTTCTGGGGAAGAGAATGCGAAACTCCAATGACCCTCAGAAAAAACTCCCCTCATCTCTGTCTTATTATTAAACAATGTTCCAGTTTCCTCCACAAAGTGAACATCCTCCTGGTATCTATCCACCTTATCAACTCCCTTCAAGATCTTATACATCTCAATAAGATCATCACTCATACTTCTAAACTCCAAAGAGTATAGACTCAATCTGTTTCTTCATAAGGCAAGCTCTTCATCCCAGGAATGAGTCAAATTAACCGTCTCTGAATTACTTCTAAAGCAATTATATATTTTTGTTAAAAAAGGAGACCCAAAACTGTGCACAGTATTCCAAATATGATCTGCCCTGCACAGCTGCAGTGAAACCTTGCCACTATTATATTCCATGCCTTTTGCAATAAATGCCAAAATTCAATTTGTCTTCCTAATCACTTGTACCTGTACACTAATGTTTTGCGACTCACGTACAAGTACACCCAAATCCTTCTGTGCCACCAAGTTCTACGATCAAACAGGATGTGGCTATCAAGCCAAACACATTTCTACCTGTCACACAAATGAGTAATGTCATCTGAATTTCAATGCCACTGTGATGCTAGGTATGCAAACCATACATCCCAAAGACTGGAGGATTATATTAAAAAGCATGTCCCTTCAGCTGTTCGCAATAGGCAAGGTACTGACTGTATACCCAAGCAGCCCATGTTTGCAAAACTCAAAAACATACTGTCCAACATTAGATGTGATTCTGCAATTAGGCAACATTGGTTAAACAATCCTGAGTGTGCTAAGAATTACACTGACAACCAACTTAAGTTTTAGTCAGGCTAGCAGTGTGGCTCAATTGAGCATGTTAGAAGCTCCATGTATTAAGACATGATGCGAAGATGCCGGCGTTGGACTGGGCTAGGCACAGTAAGAAGTCTCACAACACCAGGTTAAAGTCTAACAGGTTTACGTGGTAGCACAAGCTTTCGGAGCGCTGCTCCTTCATCAGGCGAGTGAAAAGTTGGGTTCACAAACAGACTCAATTTACAAGATAATGGTTGGAATGCGAGTTTTAACAGGTAATCAAGTCTTTACAGGTGCAGACAATGCTAGTGGATGCCCCAGTAGCAATGCTCCACTAGTATTGTCTGCACCTGTAAAGACCTGATTACCTGTTAAGACTTGCATTCCAACCATTATCTTGTAAATTAAGTCTGTGCCTATATATACCCTGTTTGAACCCAACTCTTCACTCACCTGATAAAGGAGCAGCTTGTGCTACCAAATAAACCTGTTGGACTTTAACCTGGTCTTGTGAGACTTCTTACTATATTAAGGCACAGAGCTCTATATTTTGCAGACATAAAGAACATGTACACTTGTTGCATCTGTTTCAACTAGACTAAATAGCTGACAACCATTCTCTGGTTAATTCCTCAGGGCAATGCCTTGACCAGAGTCAAACTGCTTTGTCTGAATGTAAACAAAGCCTGGCAGTTAGCTGTCAGTCATCATTAACGGGTTCATTGTCCATAGCAACACCTCTACCAAAGTCCACTTGCCAACCAATCAGCACTCTCCTTATGCAATATAAATTGTTGTTCATTTTACATCTGGCACTTTTGCAAGTTGTTCTGAAGCGTGCAAAATGTAAAGTTTTGACATGCCATTTCTCAGCAACGCTGCTCAAGTTTCCTTACCATCCTTTCCAGAAAACTTCTTCAGCTATTACTTACCCTTCATGTGAGAAAATACTCAATGACGTGTGTTCTATTTTTTTTGACAAGTTTTGCCCTCACAGGTTTGTTACTCACCACATCTGCAAGCTTTAGTTGTATGTGCTTTTTGTATTTCAGTCTTCCTGAAAACTTTCTTGGAGGCAGTTGAGTCCTGGATTAAGTGATTCCTCATAACTCACCGTCTATCATCAAGGATCAACCTCATTACTCTTATCTTTACTGCACTCCGAGTCCTGTTGACAGAAACTTAATAATGTATTTCAGGTGTCATCTGACCAAGGCACCCTGTGGACTTCAGCGCGGTCCTCTGAATTTGCGCTCAATAGATTTGGCAGTAAAATACATCAGCATTCTTTATTGGCTGCCTCACATTGCTTCAGCAGAAGTACTGACAGCTAACACCCCAAAGTCTCTCAAAATTTGTGCTTTAGAAAGTTCTATAATCTATTGAACATTCAACGGGGACGAACCTGCAAAATACGGCTCAACTCACCAGCAGTACACAACTTCCTGTCTGTCGAATTAAAGCAAAATGAATGTAAGTATCCATCATGATTCTGTGCATCCAGCAGATATCCTACACAGCAAGGTAGTGCTTGACCATTGCTCCAACCCACCCATTTTGAACACAGCTCACTGAACTTATCCTTGGAAATATTCTATTGAGATCCTGAGAGTCTACCAATCAAAATTTAAAGCAATGCTCCAATGGTATTTTTAAATATTTTTAAACCATTCATACCAGAGTTTAATCCATTTTGAAATGCAATTATTTGGTCAGCTGTGAAAATGCAGTAAGGGCCATTAGACATGCCACAATCAATATTCAGACTCAACATTAACCTAATAATTGGCAACACTAACAAAATCATATAGAACTACAAACAAATTGCAAAACAGGAACGGAAAGCTTGTCTAGTTGTTTATCTTTACATAGTTCTACTCCCACAAGTCAAAAATGGAGCTTCAGTTTCTTACTAAAGCAGTAATTATATCATCATATGTCAGCACCTAAGTCTGCTTAATCTATTTAGGGGCATCTAAATGAGAACAAAACAGGACATGCAAGGTTAGGCTATAGTCGTATCAAAAAAAAGTGAGGCCCCGTTTGAAGTTATTGTATCCTCTGACTGGAAAAAAACAGATTTAGAGATAAGGAAACAGTTGCTATCTCATCAGTAAGTTTGTCTCCGACTTGATTTGACATTACCCAGAGACTGGCAAATCAAAACTTTGGAAGTCAGAGCAACTGATTCAGGCTATTTGTAGTTCCATGAATTACACACTTTCAGTAAATTACCAGGTAAACCAGCTACAACAATGTTTGAAGTTTGAATTTTAAAAAAACTTTTGCCATTCTTTCGTAAAAATAGAATTAACGAGTGCAGTCTGATCCAGCTGGGCATTAGTGGAGAGGCGCTCAAGTAAGGATGGCGTGATCAGACAAAGGTTGAAGACAGGGCAGCAAGGGATAGTTTTACCTTTGTCACATAGGATGTCATTTGTTACTTTGAAACAAAGTATTTCCACAGTGTAGTAGGAGTGATTCAAAATTGGAGGTCCAGGAAAAAGGGAATGGGTTATAGAAATAGAAATAGAAACCCTACAGTACAGAAAGAGGCCATTCGGCCCATCGAGTCTGCACCAACCACAATCCCACCCAGGCCCTACTCCCATATCCCTACATATTTACCCAACTAATCCCTCTAACCTATGCATCTCAGGACACTAAGGGCAATTTTTAGCATGGCCAATCAACCTAACCCGCACATTTTGGACTGTGGGAGGAAACCGGAGCACCCGGAGGAAACACACGCAGACACGAGGAGAATGTGCAAACTCCACACAGACAGTGACCCAAGCCAGGAATCGAACCCAGGTCCCTGGAGCTGTGAAGCAGCAGTGCTAACCACTGTGCTACCATGCCACCCGTGGTTATGGAAGTGGAAACACATACAAGGACTTGGGAGAGGAAAGGGAGATTGGAGATGGAGCTGTTTACAAGGATGGCATGGCCAGAGGTTTCTTTTTAAAAGGAGTTATGACAGCAGATTTAAAGAACTGTTGGATAATACCTAAGGAAAGAGAGCCATTAACAACATCAGCTGACATGTGGTCCAGGAAGGAAAGCTGGGGTGATCAGTAGTTTAGTGGGAATAGGGTTGAGGGAACAGGTGATGAGGCTTATGGACAAGATTAGCTTGGAGAAGGCATGGGGAGAGATAGGGGCATTCAAAATCACAGGTTTCTGTTCTTGACTAAATAAGGAAAAAATGTTTTCAGAGGGGTCAGTAACAAGGAGAAACAGGTTCAACGTAATTGGCAAAAGAAGCAGAGGTGGCATGAAGCAAAAAAAATTGCACTGAAGTTTTATGATCTGGAAAACACTGCCTGAAAAAATTGTGGAAAAACTTCAATAATTCTCAAATCATAAGAAATAGGAGCAACAGTAGACCATCCAGCCCTTCAAACTTGCTCCAGTATTCAATGAGATTACAGCTGATCTTCCAAAGAATTTTATATATACTTAAAATGCTAAATTTACAGATCATAGAATCATAGAACCCCTACAGTGCAGAAAGAGGCCATTCAGCCCATCGAGTCTGCACCGACCACAATCCCACCCAGGCCCTACCCCCATATCCCTACATATTTACCCGCTAATCCCTCTAACCTACGTATCTCAGGACACTACGGGGCAATTTTAGCATGGCCAATCAACCTAACCCGCACATCTTTGGACTGTGGGAGGAAACCAGAGCACCCGGAGGAAACCCATGCAGACATGAGGAGAATGTGCAAACTCCACACAGACAGTGACCCAAGCCGGGAATCGAACCCAGGTCCCTGGAGCTGTGAAGCAGCAGTGCTAACCACTGTGCCACCGTGATCTAGGGGAAAAGATCTAGCGGAAAAGAGCAGGTGAAGTCGAACTAAATGGAAAACTCAAAAGGCCTACATAAGCACGACAGACCAAATGTCCTCCTTTTATGCTGTATCATTCAATAATTCTATATTCTTGTCATTCGTGTCATTACTTTTTATGAGATCTCAGTGTATGGAAATCAATCCATGTGTCCCAACATGACAACAGTGATTATATTTCAAAACATTTAATTGGCCAGAAAGTGCTTGGCAGCACCCAGAGGGTGTGAAGGGTACTTGATCAGTGTGCTCTACTTTCTTTGACCATAGCAGGTTCTGGGTTTGATCGTCAGTCTTTGCTGGGTGAGTTAACTCCATTCAGGGCAAAAGTGGTGATTTGCAATCGGTTTCATTGGCAGAGATGTTGACATTGGCAGAGGTGGTCACTCCTGTTGAGTGAACTAAAAAAACAAAAATGGAAATGTTCCAATTTGAAATTAATATCCAATGATAAATGCTGCAAATCGCAAGTGTGGAAGTTGAAGAAAAACCAATTCGCAAGCTCAAGACCAATACAATTGAGAGATGAGAATGCCTGTCCATAATATCGAGGCAGCATTTGACACAGTGTGACATCCAAGAGCTCAAGCAAACTTGAATTCAGAGGAATCGGAAGAAAGCTGGAGTCAGTCAGTACAAAGGGTGATGACTGTTGTTGTTGGAGGCCAAACAGCTCAGCTCCAGGACTATCCACAGCATAGTGTCCCAAGGAGGGTGACTACTGTCTTGTATTTTCTGCAATTGTCTTGGAATTCACTCTCTCGTCCCACGTCAGGGACATTTCTCCTGGGTTTCTCGCCTCTCGTCGCTGCCCTATCATAGTTGGTGTCTGCACACGTGCACTTGCTGGTGCGGATGCACAGCCCAGAACTGGCACAGTGCACATACGCAGACACAACCATGAGGGAGCAGTACTGCATTCTCCTCCTGACTTGAACAAAAGAGGGGTGGAGGAGTCTTGAAAGTGGTTGGCATAGCTCCAACTCTAAGGGCAGGGTCCAGTCTGGCGGCGGCATTCAGGCCCAACTTGGGGAAGGGGCTGAGTGCTCTGATGTCAATTTTGGCAGCAGTAGTCCTCCTCAGGCCCAATTAGGGTGATGGTCAGGTCTGGCAGGCTCCAACAGAGCATCTTACCCAGGCCCAGCTATCCCCCACAACCACATATATTTCCCCTGCTAATCCCCCTAACCTACACATCTTTGAACAGGAAGCAGCAAATTAGCATGCCCAATCTACCTAACCTACACATTTTTGGATTGAACCTGCGTCCCCAGCACTATGAGGTAGCAGTGCTACCCACTGTGCCACCATGCTGCCCATGATTATGATGTTTGCTTATGATTGCAGTATTGAGTACTATTCACAGCTCCTCAGATATTGAAAATATATGTGCCTGCATGCAGCAGGATCTTTACAACAGTCAAGCTTGGGCTAATAAGTGGCAAATAACATTCACACCACATAAGTGGTGGAATGGCCATCTCCAACAAGACAGAATCTAACCATCTTCTCTTGGCATTTATATTGACAAACTGAGCCAGCCATATCAATATTGTGGCTACAATAGTAGTCAGAAGCTTGGAATTCTGACTCCCCAGAGCCTGTCTACCATTTAGACAGCACAAGTCTGGAATGTGATGGAATACTTCTCCACTTGCCTCAATGGATGCAGCTCCAACAACACCTTTCAAGACAAAACTTGCCTGTGGAGGGGGTGCCACAGTGACAGCAGTATGTACCATCTAACAAGATGCACTGCAGCAACTCACTAAGGTTCATGTGACAGTACCCTCCAAATTTGTGACCTCTATCACCCACAAAAACAAGGGCAGCAGATGCATTGGAATACCACCACCTGCAAGCTCTTCTCCAAATCACACACCATCCTCACTTGGAACTACATCACCATTCCTTCACTGTCGCTCGCTCAAAATCCTGGTAGTCCTTCCAGCACTCTACCTACACTACATGAAATGCAGTGATTCAATACAGGTGCTCACCACCACATTCTCAAGGGCAATTGGGGATGGACAACAATACTGGCTTTGCCAGTGACGCTAAAGTCCCATGAATGAAATAAAATAAGTTAAAAAAATCATTCAACTAAGATATGAAAAGCTTTCAGACGGAGAGAAAGGAAAATTCATAAACAAATCCCAACCCAAGTTGCAGGTACATTTGGGTTTTAGTGGATAACCAGTGTAGTCTAAGGAGCTATTAATGATGTATTCAATTAAAAATATGAAATCACCATTATCATTCTATAATTTGCAATTCAGTATCAGGAAATTTACATACATTTTCAAACTACCTACCTTCAGAAAAATATTGTACGTGCACTGGCTTATTTATTAATCCTGCATGAGTTGTCAGTTTTCCCTATAGTTTGCTTAAAATTGTATACATGAAAAGAGGTTGCAGCTTCAATGCAACAGCTTCCAGGGAAATTATGTTTGAATGATAAGTGAAGCCTTGAGCAGTTGGAAATTACATTATAGATTTTTTTTGCAATAGAACCAACAAATCAGCAAGTTGGCATGATTTAAACAAGGCGGCATTCAACAGAGCACATACCTCCAACACACTTTGTTAACTCACATTATTACAATTATGCAGCTCTTCCTGGAGGCTTTTCCCTGCCTGATTGATGCTCTGTAACTACAAAAGCTGAAAATAAATATTTTTATTCAGCGCTTCCATCCCATGGAAGCTTCAAGTCAATCCACATGCAAGAACTTGCTCTGAAAACTCTGCTCACATTTTGATAGATGTGATCATTTCAACCACAGCAGCTGAGACTATTCACAACATTCTTAAACAATCAACATTCTAAATAAAACCCATAAAGTCACTTCACCTTATCTCCCAATGTTAATGGATCCTTTAAAAATTTCCAGTATCTTGGCCAAAAACTAATCAGTACTTCCTTGGGCCATACCTCATGTACCAAATTTCACTGAAATCTATCTACTCATTTATTGTTTACAAACAGATAAACAGACTAACACAGGGGTGAAAATATTACTCCATCCACCTTCAGTAGCAGAGATAATTACAGGTACATGCATATATGTATGCTCATAAAAGGCTGAAATTTCTTCATAAAAACATATGTGGCCTAAAATATTACATCACTTGTGGACATTGAACAAAACAGAGCTGGTTGTGAAATGTAAGCATTCATATAAACACCCATTTACTCATCCCTTGAAATAGTCAATAATTCATCAAATTAAATGTTGGCTTTCTAAACTGTAGATAACAGAGTCAGTCCAAATATGAAGCAAAAACAATGACAAATGCCTGCACCTGGGTGCTTTAATTGTTAATAAAATGAGGAGCACTGTCAGGTTTTATTTACCTGCTATGACCTGACAAAGGTGCAACAAGAGCACAAATTAGCTTCTCACAGAAGTGTTTTTTTAAACTGTTAAATGAATTGGCAATTATCTGTGTTTTTAAATGATTTTATCAAACAAGGTCAAAGTGAGCACAGCAAATCAGGAAACAGTTGTCAAATAACAAAAGATATTTCCTCCGAAAGGCAATTAAGGCATTATTTTTTTGTAAAATGAATTTGTCCAAAATATTTAAGATTTTTTTTAAACACTTGCAACATGCCAATTTCTTCTGTGTTCATTAAATGGGTAGGAATTTATTTATCTGTCAATACCTCTGGCCCAGCATACTGGGAACGGACTGCAGCCGCTCCTCTCCATGCAGACGACAACTGCTTCTTGGAACAGGCCTTGCTGCCTTGGCAGCAGCGTACACGCTAGCTAGGCCACTGCATACAATGTCTCAATTCAACACTGTCAGTATGGGCTCCAGCAGGGGGCTGGGAAGGCACTTCAATGTGTTCAGTCCAACACAAAAACCCTGCTTCCTTTCATATGCGTTTTCACATTAGTTCTCCTGTTACAGGTTCCATAGTGGTGGAGAACAGAATACGATTTCTTCAGCAAAGAACTGCACCAAACCTCCTTCAAGTTTCAGATTCTCCTCATGTTTCTCGTATATCCGAAACATCCTTGCAAACTGCTAAAAGGCACCACTGTAGCCAGCTCCATTTGGAGTTGATTAGCAAGCACCTTATTAATATGCTAATCTCACCCGCAGACTCCTGTTTACAAAACTGACAAGAGAATTCAACCGATGCCTCACTGCAAATCAAATCTGACCCAGGTCATGACTGTATGCCTTCAGATGTGCCTCTGGCATTCTGTAGACTTGCTTTTTCCCTGTTTCATTTGAAATTATGCCGGAGGTCAGATAATAAAAGCATAAAACTTCTGTTTCATCTTGCCATTTTCTAACCATAAGAAGAATGTGCTTTTTTTAAATCATAACCTACAGAATCAGCATTGGAGTCTGAGCACGTACTGATTGGAAACTAGGGCAGTACTATAATAACCTATCAGTACCACAGCTAGCTCCTGAATCCTCAAAGGCAGCTTCCATATTTTCCATACAGCTGGGAAGAATGACGGCTGACTACGTTCTTTCAATCCATATGCCAACTACATCAATTTGTATTTCATTCACCATATTCCACATTGCTGTCAGGCAATGTCAAACAGCATTCGTCAGTCTTAAAATGGTACATGCTTGAAATTTGTGTTTTTATTTCAAAGTATTTTTGTGCATCTGAATCATTATAATCTATGAACAATTTAGGCCAGTGTTAAGCCCAATGTAAATGTGGTTAGAGTGAATCTCATGTTCACATCACATGTTTTGCATGTTCCAAACTGAATGCTACGTAACTTGACACAAGTACCACATGAGGACAATTCTCTTGGGACGCTACATTTCTCCCAACACAGTGGATGCTGAGGGGTGTGCTGCCCTATGGGTGGTATTGTCTTTTGAATGACAAGCAAAACTGAGGCCCTGTCAGCCCTCTCAGGTGGATGTGTTTATTTATTAATGCCTCAAAGAGTCACATTAGTGTCACATTAACACTGCAACGAAGTTACTGTGAAAATCCCCTAGTCGCCACACTCCAGCGCCTGTTCGGGTACACAGGGAAAATTTAGCATGGCCACTGCACCTAACAAGCATGTCTTTCAGACTGTGGGAGGAAACCGGAGCACCTGGTGGAAACCCACGCAGACATGGGGAGAACGTGCAGACTCCATACAGACTGTGCCCCAAGCCGGGAATCGAACACAGGTCCCTGGTGCTGTGAGGCAGCAGTGCTAAACACTGTGCCACCCATAATGTGAAAGGTCCCATTACGCTACTTGAAAAGAAAGGGCCTTCTCCCTCACCTGGTTAATATGTATCGCTCAAGCAAAATCATTAGCATCTGTTCATCACCACAATTGCTACTTGTGAAATCTTGCTGTGCACAAACTGGCTGCAGCATTTCCTACCTTGAAGCAATAATTGCACTTCAAAGAGTATGTCAGCAGGCTGGAAAATACTTTGGGGCAGCCCACAGTCACGGAAAACACCAGACACGCAAGTTTATTTTTCCCAGTGCATCACAGAATCCTACAGCACAGAAGGAGGCGGCCATGAGCCTGATGATTTTACTTCAAAACTACACTTAACCTGTGGCCAATTTACCTTCACCATCCACTAGGCCAAAATAGCAATGGAGACAGTGCTTGTTCTCATTCCTCCAATTAAACACTCTGATATATGGGGGAGTGGTGGTCTGAGGGGAGATGGAGAAGCCAGCATCAGGAATGCACTTTGGGGCAAAACAGAAGTACCACAGCAGTGGGAAGCAATCTCACTGCAAATGGGGATCATGTGACAAAGCTATTTTGTTACATGGATAGCAACCAAGTTTGACAATAGGATGAAAAGGTTTCAAGCTTGGTTGAAAGTCAGCTACTTAAAATTGAAATATTTGGGTGAAAAACATACAATGATGCAAAAACAAAACTTTAACAATTAACTTTTAATGAAAGGATGTTTTTGCCATGCAGGGGTGACTATACTTGTACAACAGCAGGAGCTTACAAATATTATCTTTACTTGACAAGTCCATACAGATTGTACTAAGGAACAGAAAAGAAAATCTGAGCGATGATTTGTATCTCCACATGACAACTATAATCGGAAAGAATGTGGCATAGTTCCGTGCTCCAAATCTTAAAAGAAATTCTATAATCGTCATTTTCACATGCTTGACCAGCCACACTGTTCTCCTTCCCCCTGGAGGTAATGACCACTTGCCGAGGTATCTTCATATGTCCTCCAGTACTTTCCCAAGCATCAGTTATTCACTTTGAAACCTAGATAGTGTTTGGGCCCTGAGCCAGAATCCCAAATTACATTAAGAAGCTGGACTAGACCCCAACAGTGTTTTTATTTTGGCATAAACGTGAGGATAGGATGCTTCGCTCCAGGACTAATTGGGCTGACAAATTTGAGATTTTTTATAGTAAAATAAACTTTATTTAATTGCACAGCTTATCTATAGCACACCTACCTGTTTGAACAAAATTTAAACATGAAAAGAAACTCCAATCTCTAACCTATCACTGTTTCAGTTCCAAATAAGCAACATTCTTCTTACAGATTCAAAAACCACTTTAAATACAGTGAGTAACCATACCTTTACTTGCTATAAGGGATGTAATCAGTCTTGAAACTTTCAAAAAGATTTTGTGGAAAACAGCTTGCTTTTGGTGTTTAAACAAATCCCAGCCAGGACTCAAAAGCTGCTTTCACTCTGCTACATACCTAGCTCCTCCCATTTACCACATTATCACATGGCTCTGTCAATCTAAACCCACCTTCCATTCCTTTAATCAAAAATCCCAGGGGACCTTTTCTTTTCATACACGATCGGCCAATAGCTCTCTCCTCAGTAAATAGTATATGGCTAAAATGAGTAATTATCCTGCTTTCCCAGTATCTGAGCTGCATTCCCTCCAGACCGCCACCTGGAGAGAAAAACTGAACTTTAAAACATTCCCCTTAAACATAAAAAAAATCCATAGCAAAAGCACACCATCATCATAATGGTGAGAATTACAAATATATTCTTCTTAAACCACATAAGGCTATTAGAGAGACAGATGCATAGTGGTAAAGTCACTGGACGAGAATCCAGAAGCCCATGATCCTTGAATGGCTTATTGAAGCAAGCATCTAACGGTTAAATGACAAACATTGGACTCCCTGCTACTACCACAATCATTTCAGAGGAATTGCCTCTTGATTTCATTGGTAATATGTGATCTGAATGTATCCTGCTCTACTAAGCTGCATTCTTTGCACAGGCCACTGGGATTTTACCAATCCATAACTTCACTCTATCCTCATCTATCCAACCATTTTTATGGACATGCACAAAAACAACACCTGCATGCAACTGGATTTTCAGCATGGTTTTACATTTGAAAATTACCACAGGCTTTAATTTTGTTCCATCGGTGATTTTGGGAAGCGCCATCATGAATCTTGTCTTCTCACTAGAACTGTTTTCATACCTTTCCACTGCAGAGTTTGGTTGCTGGGTATATCAAAATTCATGGACGTTTCATCCATGTTGATATCATATGATATAATGGATACTCGTGTTTTTGTCCCTGGTGAATCACCATAGAGTGACAGAGTCAGAGATTTATAGCATAGAAACAGGTCCTTCGGCCCAACTTGTCCATGCCACCCTTTTTTAAAACCATTAAGCTAGTCCCAATTGCCCACATTTGGCCCAAATCCTTCTATACTCATCCTACCCATGTAACTGTCTAAATGCTTTTTAAAAGACAAAATATCTCTCAAAAGACAACTATCTCTGGCAGCTTGTTCCAGACACCACCCTCTGTGTGAAAGAATTGCCTCTCTGGACACTTTTGTATCTCTCCCCTCTCACCTTAAACTTATGTCCTCTAGTTTTAGACACCCCTACCTTTGGGAAAAGATATTGACTAGCTAGTTGATCTATGCCCCTCATTATTTTATAGACCTCTATAAGGTCACCCCTAAACCTCCTACGCTCCAGGGAAAAAAGGCCCAGTCTATCCAGCCTCACCTTATAACTCAAACCATCAAAGTCCCGGTAGCATCCTAGAAAATATTTTCTGCACTCTTTCTAGTTTAATAATATCCTTTCTATAATAGGATGACCAGAACTGTACACAGTATTCCAAGTGTGGCCTTACCAATGTCGTGTACAATTTCAACAAGACGTCTTAACTCCTGTATTCAATGTTCTGACCGATGAAACCAAGCATGCTAAATGCCTTCTTCACCATTCTGTCCACCTGTGACTCCACTTTCAAGGAGCTATGAACCTGTACCACAAGATCTATTGATACTATAACTCTCCCCAGCACCCTATCATTAACTGAACAGGTGCTGCCCTGGTTCAATCTACCAAAATGCATCACCTTGCATTTATCTAAATTAAACTCCATTTGCCATTCATCAGCCCACTCGCCCAAATGATTAAGATCCCGTTGCTATCCTGGATAACCTTCTTCACTGTACACTATGCCACCAATCTTGGGGTCATCTGCAAACTTACTAACCATGCCTACGAAATTCTCATCCAAATCATTAATATAAATGACAAATAACAGTGGACCCAGCACCGATCCCTGAGGCACACCGCTGGTCATAGACCTCCAGTTTGAAAAACAACCCTCTAAAACCACCCTCTGGCATCTGTCATCAAGCCAATTTTGTATCCAATTGGCTACCTCACCCTGGATCCCACGAGATTTAACCTTATGCAACAACCTACCAAGCAGTACCTTGACAAAAGCCTTGCTAAAGTCCATGTAGACAACATCAACTGCACTGCCCTCATCTACCTTCTTGGTTACCCCTTCAAAAAACTCAATCAAATTTGTGAGACATGATTTTCCACTCACAAAGCCATGCTGACTGTCCCTAATCAGTCCTTGCCTCTCTAAATGCCTGTAGATCCTGTCTCTCAGAATACCTTCCAAAAACTTACCCACTACAGATGTTAGACTCACCGGCCTGTAGTTCCCAGGCTTTTCCTTGCTGCCCTTCTTAAACAAAGGCACAATATTTGCCGCCCTCCAATCTTCAGGTACCTTAACTGTGCTGTCAATGATTCAAATATCTCTGCTAAGGGAAGGGACCCGCAATTTCCTCCCTAGCCTCCCGCAACATCCTGGGATACACTTCATCAGGTCCAGGGGATTTATCTACTTTGATGTGCTTTAAAACTTCCAGCACCTCCTTCACAAGACACCACTTTATTTCCAATTATCTGCTTTTCTCAACAGTAAATACGGATGAGAAATATTCATTTAGGATCTCACCCATCTCTTATGGATCTGCATGTAGATGACCTTGTTGATCTTTAAGAGGCCCTACTCTCTTCCTAGTTATGCTTTTGCCCTTTATGTATTTGTAGAAGCTCTTTGGATTCTCCTTTACCTTATCTGCCAAAGCAATCTTGTGTCCTCTTTTTGCCCTCCTGATTTCTCTCATAACTCTACTCCTACACCCTCTATACTCTTCAAGAGATCCACTTGATCCCAGCTCCCTATGCATGTCATGTGCCTCCTTCTTCTTGACCAGGGCCCCAATATCCCAAGTCATCTAGGGTTCCCTGCTTCTACCAGTGTTGTCCTTCATTCTAAAAGGAATGTGCTTACCGTAACCGTGGTTAATACTCTTTTGAAAGTCTCCCACTTCCCAGCCGTCCCTTTGCCTGCCAACAGACTCCCCCAATCAACTTTTGGAAGTTCATGTCTAATATCATCAAAACTAGCCTTGCCGTAATTTAGAATTTTAACTTTTGGGCCAGACCTATTGTTTCCCATAGCTATCTTAAAACTAATGGGATTATGGTCACTGGTCCCAAAGTGACCCCTCATTAACACTTCTAAAATTACACCATTTGCCATGATAGGATTCAAACATGGGGTCCCAGAACACTAGTTGAGTTTCTGGATCAATTGTCCAGCGTTAATGCCACAAGGCCATCACCTCCCCAGAAGCTGGTAATTTTTGGCGTCTCTTAGCAATCTTGGTTATCTGCCACAACACGAGGAACTTTTGTTCCATACACCAGCTACACAATTAACTGTTGCTCTGAATTCTTTGCTTTCCTACATCTCTCCAGGATCTTTCACAGATCCTGGAGAGATGTAGGAATAACAGAGTTGTCGTGATGGGAGATTTTAATTTCCCAAACATAGATTGGAATATCCCTAGGGCTAGGGGTTTGGATGGAGAGGAGTTTGTTAGGTGTGTCCAGGAGAGTTTCCTGACACAGTATGTGGATAAGCCTACTAGAGGAGAGGCTGTTCTTGATCTGGTGCTGGCTAATGAACCTGGACAGGTGGAGGATCTCTCGGTGGGTGAACATCTTGGGGATAGCGATCATAATTCTATCTCCTTCACGATAGCATTGGAAAGAGATAGGGTCAGGCAGGCTAGGAAAGTGTTTCTCTGGAGTAAAGGGAAATACAGTGTCATCAGGGAGGAAATTAGACGGGTAAATTGGAAGGAGGCATTCTTGGGGAAAAGTACCGAAGGAAAGTGGAGGATTTTCAAGGAATGTTTGTCTGGAGCTCTGCATGACAACGTTCCGATGAGACAGGGGGGTGTTGGTAGGGTACGGGAACCGTGGTGCACGAAGGTTGTGATGAACCTGGTAAATAAGAAAAGAGAGGCGTACAGAAGGTTCAGAGAGCTAGGAGGTGTTAAGGATTTAGAGGAGTATACGCGATGTAGGAAGGAGCTTAAGAAGGAAATTAGGAGAGCGAGAAGGGGTCATGAGAAGACCTTGGCGGGTAAGATTAAGGAGAATCCCAAGGCTTTCTACAAATATGTCAAGAGTAAAAGGATGAGATGTGAAGGCATAGGACCCTTAAAAGGTGAAGGGGGAAAAGTTTGTGCGGAACCGTTAGAAATGGCGGAGGTGCTTAATGAATACTTTACCTCGGTATTCACGGTGGAAAGGGATCTGGGTGGTTGTACTGCTGGATTGCGGAGGACAGAAAGGATCGAGCATGTGGACATAAAGAAAGAGGATGTGTTGGAACTATTGAATGGCATCAAGGTTGGTAAGTCGCCGGGACCGGATGGGATGTACCCCAGGTTACTGTGGGAGGCGAGGGAGGAGATTGCGGAGCCTTTGGCGATGATCTTTGCATCGTCGATGGAGACGGGAGAGGTTCCGGAGGATTGGAGGATTGCGGATGTGGTCCCTATATTCAAGAAAGGGAACAGGGACAGCCCGGGAAATTACCGACCGGTGAGTCTAACCTCAGTGGTTGGTAAGTTGATGGAGAGGATCCTGAGAGACAGGATTTATGATCATCTAGAGAAGTTTAGTATGATCAAAAGTAGTCAGCACGGCTTTGTCAGGGGCAGGTCGTGCCTTACGAGCCTGGTTGAGTTCTTTGAAAATGTGACCAAGCACATTGACGAAGGAAGAGCGGTGGATGTGGTCTATATGGACTTCAGCAAAGCGTTCGATAAGGTCCCCCATGCAAGACTTCTTGAGAAAGTGAGAGGGCATGGGATCCAAGGGGCTGTTGCCTTGTGGATCCAGAACTGGCTTGCCTGCAGAAGGCAGAGAGTGGCTGTGGAGGGGTCTTTCTCTGCATGGAGGTCAGTGACCAGTGGAGTGCCCCAGGGATCTGTTCTGGGACCCTTGCTGTTTGTCATTTTCATAAATGACCTGGATGAGGAAGTGGAGGGATGGGTTGGTAAGTTTGCTGACGACACCAAGGTAGGTGGTGTTGTGGATAGTTTGGAGGGATGTCAGAAGTTGCAGCGAGACATAGATAGAATGCAAGACTGGGCGGAGAAGTGGCAGATGGACTTCAACCCGGATAAGTGTGTAGTGATCCATTTTGGCAGATCCAATGGGATGGAGCAGCAGTATAAAATGAAGGGTACCATTCTTAGCAGTGTAGAGGATCAGAAGGACCTTGGGGTCCGGGTCCATAGGACTCTTAAATCGGCCTCGCAGGTGGAGGATGCGGTCAAGAAGGCGTATGGCGTACTAGCCTTCATTAATCGAGGGATTGAGTTTAGGAGTCGGGAGATAATGCTGCAGCTTTATAGGGCCCTGGTTAGACCCCACTTGGAGTACTGCGCGCAGTTCTGGTCACCTCATTACAGGAAAGATGTTGAAGCCATTGAAAGGGTGCAGAGGAGATTTACAAGGATGTTGCCTGGATTGGGGGGCATGCCTTATGAGGATAGGTTGAGGGAGCTTGGTCTCTTCTCCCTGGAGAGACGAAGGATGAGAGGTGACCTGATAGAGGTTTACAAGATGTTGAGGGGTCTGGATAGGGTGGACTCTCAGAGGCTATTTCCAAGGGCTGAAATGGTTGCTACGAGAGGACACAGGTTTAAGGTGCTGGGGGGTAGGTACAGGGGGGATGTCAGGGGTAAGTTTTTCACTCAGAGGGTGGTGGGTGAGTGGAATCGGCTGACGTCGGTGGTGGTGGAGGCAAACTCGTTGGGGTCTTTTAAGAGACTTCTGGATGAGTACATGGGATTTAATGGGATTGAGGGCTATAGATAGGCCTAGAGGTGGGGATGTGATCGGCGCAACTTGTGGGCCGAAGGGCCTGTTTGTGCTGTGACTTTCTATGTTCTATGTTCTATGTTCTATGACTCAGGATTTGATCTGGCCCACTGAAGCGTGCATTGGATTTCTGGCAAATTAGTAACCCTTCTGACAATTTGAGCACCCATTCCAATACACAATTCTCAAGATCCACCCTCACTCAACCCATAACTTTCAATTCCTTTGCCTAACAAGGATCTATCTACCTCTGCCTTAAAGTATTCCGTTACCCTGCCTCCACCACTTTCTGAGGCGGAGAATTCCAAAGGCACAGAACCCTTAGAGAAGAAAATTCAAATCTCTACTCCAGAAAGACAAATGCCAATTTTAAAAAGTGCCCCCTAGTTCTGAATTCACCCACAATAAGATTCCTTCTTCTGTTCTCACATCAGTTTTTCACAAACACCGAATTCTCTCATTGCATCATTTGACAGGTTACACATTATGACGTGTACCTTGGAACCAACTTTGGGCTTCATTCTTTTTGCAAGGTGATCCATTTCTGTTTGCGGGTCACCATATGTGGTCTGCTCTGTGCGGGCATGACATTAACACCCGTGCATCTTCTTTGCAACTGGGCCTTCTAAGTCAGTGGCTGTTTGATCTCGTACGCCGACTTGTATGTCAAGTATAACCTTAAACGTATCTCTGAGCCGAAACACTGAGGCCGACTCCTAATGCGAACATTCCCTAAACATGATGTATTGGCTGAAATTTTGTGTGGGTGGGTCGGGGGGGACGGACCTATCCTTCCTGAAGCCCTATGCATGCATTTTGGCACTGACTAAATAGGTTCATTTTAAATACTATGATCTATGGAAGCAGCTTTAATGCAGCAAACTGTCCCATGGGGCTTCAAGGAAGTTTAACCAGACAGAAAATGATACTAAGCCAAATAATGGGGTCTTTGTAAGTTTGGACGAAGAAGATGGTTTTAGGGAGGGTCTGAAAGATGCAGAGAGGAGGAGATACTGAGAGGAAATTCCAGAGTTAGGAAAAAGATGGGCAAAGGCATAACCACCAATAGTGAGGCAGAGTGAGGGGTGTCTGGGAGAACAAAATTGAAGGAATGCCAAGTTCTTGAGGAAATGCAGGGCTGTAGCAGTGTACCAAGACAGAAAGAGGCAAGTCCCTCAAGATATTTGAAACCAAAACTGCGAGTTCTAAATCTGAGGCACTGGTCACAGGTCAGCAAACGTGGGGAGATGGGTGAGCAGATTAAATGTGGGAGCTCAAGTTTATTCAGCGCAGCCTGAAGAGCATTGTGATAGTTGAGTTTAGAGGTGATAAATTCATGTTTGAGGTTGAGCTGCTGGTGGACTGAGGCAGATGAAAATAAGAACACGAGAAACAGGAGCAGAAGTAGGCCATTTGGCCCTCATGAGCCTGACTGCCATTCATTTGGATCATGGCTGATCTGATCTTTGCCTCAGGTCCACTTTGCTGCCTGTTCCCCATAATCGTTGATGCCCCTGCAGTTCAAGGATCTATATCAGCTTTGAACCATATTCAAAGTCTCAGCCCTCAGTTCTCTGGGGTAGAGAATAAGCAATGCTTTGCTCTTCGCAATGAAGAAGATAGGAAATTCAGAGAAGAAATTGCAGCTCACCAAGGAAAAAAGGTAGGACAAGCCGTTTGACAACAGAGGGAGTGTAGGGGTCAAGCAAGGTGCTAGAAAGATAGAGCACTGTCCACACATATCCTTCCTCAGCAGAGGTCGCTGAATAGCAGGAAGCCAAGACAAATCTTCACTGGTACTAAGGACAACTGAAACACTTATTAGAGATTCATACTTTGCTTGGCTGAGACCAGAGACTGCAAAATAGTCTAGGATCGAGCCAAGGAAAAACTTTACAGCTCGCCTATTCGCTGGATAAAGTCTCTGATCTATCATGGAATCTTTTATCATGCTTCTCAAAGTGATACAAAATCACAAATAATATGACAGGAAATATTCAAATATATTTCTCAAATAGAGCTTTAGCAGTCCATGAAATGATGGTGGACATCACTGAGCATCCAGTAAAGTGCATTGTAGTTAGCATCCAGTGAATACATTTCATATAAAACATTTTCCATCAATTTTGTTCATTTTTTAATTCATTTGTGGGACATGGGCGTCGCTGACTGGCCAGAATTCATTGCCTATTCCTAGTTGCGCTTGAGAAAGTGGTGGTGAGCTGCCTTCTTGAATCGCTGCAGTCCATGTTCTGTGGTTTGACCCATAATGCCGTTAGGGAGGGAATTCCAGGATTTTGACCCAGCGACTGCGAAGGAACGGCGATATATTTCCAAGTCAGGATGGTGAGTGGTTTGGAGGGAAACTTGCAGGTGATGGTGTTCCCATTTATTTGCTTCCTTTGTCCTAGATGGAAGTGGTCATGGGTTTGGAAGGTGCTGTCTAAAGATCTTTGGTGAATTGCTGCACTGCATCTTGTAGATAGTACACACTGCTGCTACTGAGCATCGGTGAAGGTGGGATTGAATGTTTGTAGACATGGTGCCAATCAAGCGGGCTGCTTTGGCCTGGATGGTGTCAAGCTTTTCGAGTGTTGTTGGAGCTGCACCCATCCAGGCAATTGCCTTGACTTGTGCCTTGTAGATGGTGGGTAGGCTTTGGGGAGTCAGGAGGTGAGTTACTTGCCACAGTATTCCTAGCCTCTGACCTGCTCTTGTAGCCACTGTGTTTATGTGGCGAGTCCGGTTGAGTTTCTGGTCAATGATAACCCCAAGGATGTTGACAGTGGGGGATTCAGTGATAGTTACACCACTGAATGTCAAAGAGCGTTGGTTCGAGTGTCTCTTATTGGTGATGGTCATTGCCTAGCATTTATGTGGCGCGAATGTTACTTGCCACTTGTCAGCCCAAGCCTGAATATTGTCCAGATCTTGTTGCATTTGAACATGGACTGCTTCAGTATCTGAGGAGTCACGAATGGTGCTAAACCTTGTGCAATCATCAGCGAACATCCCTACTTCTTACATGATGGAAGGAAGGTCATTGGTAAAGCAGCTGAAGATTGTTGGGCCTAGGACACTACCCTGAGGGGCTTCTGCAGCAGTGTCCTGGAGCTGAGATGGCTGACCCTCCACAACAACAACCATCTTCCTATGTACCAGGTATGGCTCCAACCAGCAGAAAGTTTGCCCCCTGATACCCATTGATTCCAGTTTTGCTCGGGCTCCTTGACGTCACACTCGGTCGAATGCAGCCTTGATGTCAAGGGCTGTCACTCTTACCTCACCTCTGCAATTCAGCTCTTTTGTCCATGTTTGAACCCAGGCTATAATGAGGTCAGGAGCTGAGTGAACCTGGCAAAACCCAAACTGGGTGTCACTGAGCAGGTTATTGCTGAGCAGGTGCTGCTTGATAGCACTGTCAATGACCCGTTCAATCACTTTACTGATGATCGAGAGGAGACTGATTGGGTGGTAATTGGCTGGTTTGGATTTGTCCTGTTTTTTGTGTACAGGACATCCCTGGGCAATTTTCCACATTGTTGGGTAGATGCCAGTGTTGTAACTATACTGGAAGTGTTTGGCTAGGGGAGCAGCAAGTTCTGGAACACAAGTCTTCAGTACTTTTGCCGTAATGTTATCAGGGCCTACTGCCTTTGCAGTATTCAGTGCCTCCAACCGTTTCTTGATATCACGTGGAGTGAATCGAATTGGCTGGAGACTGGCATCGGAAATGCTGGGGACCACTGGAAGAGGCCGAGATGGATCATCCACTTCGCACTTCTGACTGAAGATTGCTGTGAATACTTCAGCCTTATCTTTGGCACTGATGTGCTGGGCTCCTCTATCGTTGAGGGTGGGGATATTTATGGAGCCTCCTCTTCCAGTGAGTTGTTTCATTGTCCACTACCATTCTCGACTGTGGCAGACTGTAGAGTTTAGATCTGATCCGTTGGTTGTGGGATGGCTTAGCTCTGTCTATCACTTGCTGTTTTTGTCATTTGGCATGCAAGTAGTCCTGTTTGGTAGCTTCACCAAGTTGACACCTCATTTTTAGGTATGCCTGGTGCTGCTCCTGGCATTGAACCAGGGTTGATCCCCTGGCTTAATGGTAATGGTTGAGTGGGGGATATGCCAGGCCATGAGGTTGCAGATTGTGCTGGAGTACAACTCCGCTGCTGTTGATGGCCCACAGCACCTCATGGATGTCCAGTCTTGAGTTGCGAGATCGGTTCGAAGTCTGTCCCATTTAGCACGGTGATAGTGCCACACAAAATGATGGCGGTTATTCTCAATGTGAAGGCAGGGCTTAGTCTCCACAAGGACTGTGCGGTGGTCACTCTTACCGATACTGTCATGGACAGATGCATCGGCAGATTGGTAAGGATGAGGTCAAGTATGTTATTTCCCCTTGTTGGTTCCTTCACCACTTGCTGCAGACCCAGCCGAGCAGTTATATCCTTTAGGAACCGACCAGCTCGATGAATAGTGCTGCTGCCAAGCCACTCGTTGAAATCCTCCACCCAGAGTACATTTTGCGCCCTTGCCACCTTCAGTGTTTGCTCCAAGTGTTGTTCAACATGGAGGAATACAGATTCATCTCCCGAAAGAGGATGGTACGTGGTAACCAGTAAGAGGTTTCCTTGCCCATGTTTAACCTGAAGCCATGAGACTTCATGGCGTCAGGGGTCGATGTTAAGGATTCCCAGAGCAACTCCCTCCCAACTGTATAACCACTGTGCCGCCACCTCTGCTGGGTCTGTCCTGCCGGTGGGACAGAACATATCCAGGGATGGTAATGGTGCTATCTGGGGTTATCTGTAAGGTATGATTCCGTGAGAATGACTATGTCAGGCTTGGCTAGTCTGTGAGACAGCTCTCCCAATTTTGGCACTAGCCCCCAGATGTTAGTAAGGAGGACTTTGCGCGGTCAACAGGGCTGTTTGTTTTGCCGTTGTCTTTTCCAGTGAGAAGGTCAATGCCAGGTGGTCCGTCCGGTTTCACTCCTTTGTTGAGACTTTGGAGCGATTGTTACAACTGAGTGGCTTGCTAGGCCATTTCAGAGGGCAGTTGAGTGTCAAGCACATTGCTGTGGATCTGGAGTCACATGTCGGCCAGACCAGGTCAGGATGGCAGATTTCCTTCCCTAAAGGACATTAGGGAACCAGATGGGTTTTCCTGACAATCAACAATGGTTTTATGGTCATCAATAGACTCTTAATTCCAGATATTTTTTATTGAATTCAGATTCCACCATCTGCTGTGGCGGGATTCGAACCCAGATCCCCAGAACATTATCTGGGTTTCTGCATTAATAGTTGAGCAATAATACCACTAGACCATCGTCTCCTCATAAATATAACAAATTTGTTCGTGAAGTAAACTTTAAAATGAACCTGGACAATAGTGGAGAGTAATCAAAATACAAGTAATTTGAGAATAGCAATGGAGTAATATTTTTAAATATTTTAACTTTTATGAGCAATGCAATGGATGATTATTTGAAAAAGGAAACATCTTTTGGATTATTAACAATTACATTATTACAATAAAAAATATATATTTTAGGGAACATGTAATGGAATCTGTTTTTAAGCTGTCTGCCCTCAAGTTAAATGTCAGAAATATTAATTCCATACACTGCAGCTGCATTTATAAAGTGCCCCATTACATTGCTGACATCACAAAGTATTTATACATTAAATTACTTGCGACACAATTAATTTATTTTTTTCTCCCATTCAGTATGTGACCAATATAACAACAGCACAGTATGAACAGTTTTGACACAGTAAATAAAGAGAAAACATTTCCAGTGACAGAGGAGTCTATAAGTAGAGGGTACAAATATAAGGTCATTGCCGAACAGCCAGAGGTATGGGGAGATTTTTTTTAAAGCTGCAAGCTGCTATGATCTGGAATGCACTGCCTGTAAGGTGGAAGAATATTTTCAATAGTGGCATTCCAAAGAGAATTAGATGGATACTATAAAAAAATGACAAGGCTTTGGGAAAAGAGCAGGGGAGCAGGACTAATTGGATAGTTCTACTGAAGAGTCGCACAGGTACAATGTATGGCCTCCTTCAATGCCGTATCATTGAATGCTTCTACAACCATTAAGAATGTTGCTCAACAAGACAAGGATGGAAAGTAAACGTGACCTTGCCAATGTCATGCATGTACAGAGAACAAATGCATCTTAAATTCAACAAATGTCTTTCTTGGAGAAGGATGTTTAATTATATAGTGAAAGTTGCAGTAATTTGCTCAGTCATCTCTTCAGATCAATTAAATGTTCTGAAATAATATGACATTAATCTGGCTGCAGCTAATAACTCTACCAGAACAAGGAAACAATAAAAATTTGGAACTATAAGTATTTGCAGTCAAAATTTAGCATTCATACAAATAAAATGTTTAAGACGCATGCGCAATTTTGAAATGCCTAAGAGATGAGACGACACTCATGTTTATATTGCATAAAAATCTCCTTTAACACTCATGAACTTCTCAAACTAATGAAAATGCATTCCCATTCATGGACTTTTATTTTGGAATGTGTTGTTGTATTTATTTTACTATGATGAACATTCCAGCTCATAATCAGGGTTTACCTGCTTTGTTCCTTTGTCTGTTAAGAAGCTAAACATGGAAAATGAAAACTGTACTTAAGAACAAATAAATACGAGTTATTCCACAGTTTTCCGAGAGCTCCAAAGTGTTACTAGACCTAGCACAGATTATTATTAGCTCAGTATGCCTAGTAGTTTAGCTTAATTCCCATGAAAGCTTCACACACCACACACACAATTTTGATTCACAACTCTGCTAATGTCCCAGTTTTCAAATCACTGCAACATGCTAAAGGGCTATTAATGGAACACCATGATAAATCCCTTCTCAAGTCTGATTTTCCTTACTCACTTCCCAAATAGAGATGCCACATAAAGACTTGTACAGAACCTGTAACAGTCCCTGCTAAGATGCATATCTGAACATCAACCAGACCCTTTGCAGAGTACAATTTAAGTATGATGCCCCAATTGTACGTGTGGATCCTGAAAGTGACTTGCTGTTTCAACTTTGGGACGGTATTTCCAATTTTGCAGTATTTTAGATTCACTGCATTCATTATACAGTGGCAGTATTTTCAGAAATATATTGTTATTTCAGAGTATTTAACTCGTTCACAACAATCACATCCATTCCTTAAGGTGAGCTCCACAGCTATTGATTTCATACAAGGTTTTTGAAAATTCTGAATTAATTTGATTTTGTTTGGCTCATTTCTATAAAATCTGTTTTCAGATTGTCGAGTCAGATTCAGATTACAATAATTTATATACACACTGCGCATTTAATGTAATAACATGTTCCAAGGCACTTTGCAGAGGCATCATAAAAGAAAACATCACACCAAGCCACATAAGGAGATATTTGGTCAAATGATCAAAAGCTTGGTTTAAAAGGTACGTTTTAAAGAGTGCCGAAAGGAAGAAAGCAAGGTCGAGAGGCAGAGAAATGTAGAAGGGGTACTCTATAACCAGAATCGGAGGAGCGCAGATAACTTGGAGGGTTGCACGGCTGGAGAAGATTACAGAGATGGAATGGGGCAAGGCTTTGAAAGAAGTTAAAACAAGTATGAGAATTTTCAAATAAAAGATATGACTTGACTGGGAGCCATTAGAGCTCAGAGAGCATAAAGGTTTTGAATTGCCTCAAGTTTACGGGGGTAGAATGTGGGAAATCAGCAAGGAGTCCATTGGAATAGTCAAGTCTACAAGTAATGAAGGCATCAATGAGGATTGATGAATCCAACATCCATGCCATGTATATTATGTATTTCAATGCTTCTCTTACAACGTTGCTGAATATATACTGCTGAAGTCAGGTAGTTTCTGTAAAACCTTAATTAAGTTTCTTCCTGAGGCCACTTTCTGGCAGATTTAAATAGCAATTATTTTGTAAATGCAACCATTTTGTGAAACGCGTGGTGAGGTTAACCACAAGATGTTGTTTAGCAAAGCAAATAACAGGAATGACACAAATCGTATAAACTTGTGACAATTTGCAATTCAAGGGGTAACTCTTCCTTGTGACAAGCTGCTGATCAATTTGCACATTAATCATGGCGTGCAACAAGAGGGTGAAAGGAAGTGGGATGGGAGGGGAAATGAAGAGGGTGAGGTTGAAAGTTCAACCGATGCTATACACTAGATACATCGATGACATTTTCTTTCTTTGGACTCATGGTGAACAATCACTGAAACAACTATATGATGACATCAACAAGTTCCATCCCACCATCAGACTCACCATGGACTACTCTCCGGAATCGGTTGCATTCTTGGACACATGCATCTCCATTAAGGACGGTCACCTCAGCACCTCACTGTACCGCAAGCCCACGGATAACCTCACGATGCTCCACTTCTCCAGCTGCCACCCTAAACATGTTAAAGAAGCCATCCCCTACGGACAAGCCCTCCGTATACACAGGATCTGCTCGGATGAGGAGAATCACACCAGACACCTCCAGACGCTGAAAGATGCCCTCATAAGAACAGGATATGGCGCTCGACACATCGATCGACAGTTCCGACGCGCCACAGCGAAATACCGCACCGACCTCCTCAGAAGACAAACGTGGGACCGGTGGACAGAGTACCCTTCGTCGTCCAGTACTTCCCCAGAGCGGAGAAGCTACGACATCTCCTCCGGAGCCTTCAACATGTCATTGATGAAGACGAACATCTCGCCAAGACCATCCCCACACCCCCACTTCTTGCCTTCAAACAACCGCACAACCTCAAACAGACCACTGTCCGCAGCAAACTACCCAGCCTTCAGGAGAACAGTGACCACGACACCACACAACCCTGCCACAGCAAGCGCTGCAAGACGTGCCGGATCATCGGCACGGATGCCATCATCTCACGTGAGAACACCATCCACCAGGTACACGGTACATACTCTTGCGACTCGGCCAACATTGTCTACCTGATACGCTGCAGGAAAGGACGTCCCGAGGCATGGTACATTGGGGAAACCATGCAGATGCTACGACAACGGATGAATGAACACCGCTCGACAATCTCCAGCAAGACTGTTCTCTTCCTGTTGGGGAGCACTTCAGCGGTCACGGGCATTCGGCCTCTGATATTCGGGTAAGCGTTCTCCAAGGCGGCCTTCACGACACACGACAGCGCAGAGTCGCTGAGCAGAGACTGATAGCCAGGTTCCGCACACATGAGGACGGCCTCAACCGGGATCCTGGATTCATGTCACACTATCTGTAACCCCCACAAATTGCCTGGACTTGCAAAATCTCACTGGCTGTCCTGTCTGGAGACAATACACATCTCTTGAACCTGTGCTTAATACACTCTCCACTCACATTGTCTGTACCTTTAAGACTTGATTAGCTGTAAAGACTTGCATTCCAATCATTATTCTGTAAATTGAGTTTGTGTCTTTATATGCCCTGTTTGCTGTTTAAGAGCAGATCTCCCAGTCACCTGACGAAGGAGCAGCGCTCTGAAAGCTAGTGGCGTTTGGTACCAAATAAACCTGTTGGACTTTAACCTGGCGTTGTTAGACTCCTTACTGTGTTTACCCCAGTCCAACACCGGCATTTCCACATCAAGGAGAAATACAGCCAGTGAAGAGGTGGGAATTACTGTTGTTGGGTTGGGTTTGGAGGTGGGGGGAGGGTGGGCGGTGCAAGGTGATTCAAATTGATATTTGACAGGATGGTTGACAGCCAGAGGATAGATTGAAACTGGAAATGCACCCAAGAGGACAGGCTTTAATTGTAATAATCAGAGGTGGTGGTGGTCAAAATTGGGGAGTTCGGCTTTTTTCTATATCTGTATTTTTCATCGGGTTTTAGTTCTTGCATTGCCAGGGCTGATGAAGGCTGGTGGTTGGGAAGTATTATCAAGGCCTACCTGAACTGCAGGAGAAATATTAGCTCAGAGAGGATATGCTGGAGGGCCTAAATTTTACCTAGCTGGCAGGCACCAAATTGCACACTTGCAAAGTTAATGACTTCCCAATAGTATAACTCATACCAAATTGACTGAGGATCTACAACAGATGTCAGTTTGGGAATCTGTCATTTTCAGCACAGACCTTTTGCCGGTGAAATAGAAAGTTGGCAATTTAATGTTTTTTCTCGTATATTCTTACGATTAATCTGGTTTCTTTTAAACGACAAATTGTAACACAAAAGAGTTTGGAGCTTAGATGGAAGCTTACTGATCATGTTACAGTATTCTGAATAATACTTAAGTCAGCAACAACTCCTATTTATAAAGTACCTTTAACCTGAGACCAAATTCAGACAGGGTGACCACTTTGCAGAACATCCTCTCCAAGTCCTCAGGCATAACCCTAACCTTTCAATTGCTTGCCACTTTAATTGCGTTTAGTGGTTAGCAGGCGGCATGGTAGCACAGTGGTTAGCACTGCTGCTTCACAGCTCCAGGGAACTGGGTTCGAATCCCAGCTCAGGTCACTGTCTGTGTGGAGTTTGCACATTCTCCGTGTCTGCGTGGGTTTCCTCCGGGTGCTCCTGTTTCCTCCCACAGTCCAAAGGTGTGCGGGCTAGGTAGATTGGCCATTCTAAATTGCCCCTTAGTGTCCCGGGATGCATAGGTTAGAGTAAATATGTAGGGATATGGGGATAGGGCCTGGGTGGGATTGTGGTTGGTGCAGACCCGATGGGCCGAATGGCCTCTTTCTGCACTGTAGGATTCTATGGATTAATTCACCACTTCATTCTCACACTCTCATTCCTGTCCTCAGCCTTCTATAAATGTTCCAATGAAGCTTAATCCAAGATAGAGCAAACGGAATGTCATCTTCCAATTCGGCAATTAAAAGCCTTCTAGACTCAACATTGAATCCAACAACTTCAGACCATAAATTCTGCCCTCAATTCTGATTTGTTTATTTTTCCAATTGCCAATCTATTCTTGATTCCATGTTTTTGCTTTCAAACAGTTCCTTATTCAGCTATTAACACTCACTCTAGATTAATATTTTATTTCTTTACTACAACTATTCCCATTCCCTTTGCGTTTAGTTTCATGACATTTTAGCTATTTAATCTCTCCCACTCTCTACCCTATTCCAGATCTTCCCTTTTGTTCTTCCTCTCCCTCCCCCTTTCAAGAGCATACAACCCATTACATTTCTAACTCCCTTCAGGTCTGGAAGAGTCACATTCAATTTGAAACATTAAACCCTTTTCTCTCTCCACAGATGCTGCCAGACCTGTTGAGTATTTCCAGCACTTCGCTTTTATTAAATCACATCTGTAAGCCAAATATTTCACCTCGCAAATATGACAAAAGAAAGACTCTGGAATACGTTGAACACTTCTGATACCTGATGGGCACCTCTCTCAGAAGACGAGCATTGACAAGATGATCAAATAGCAGATCAGTTGCGCCAGCTCAGCCTCCTGATAGCGAGTGGTGGCCAACAAAGTCAACAGGATTCCTAGTGCACAGAGCATGGAAGGAAGCCATTCAGCCCAATAAAGCAGCCATCCAACCTAACCTTACTTTCCAGCTTTTCGTCTGTAACCTTGTAGGTTAAGGCACTTGATTTGATTTTAATTTGATTTATTATTGTGGCATGTATTAGTATAGAGTGAAAAGTATTGTTTCTTGCGCGCTACACAGATAAAATATACCATACATAGAGAAGAAAAGGAGAGGGTGCAGAATGTAGTGTTACAGTCATAGCTAGGGTGTAGTAAAAGATCAACTTAATGCAAGGTAAGTCCATTCAAAAGTCAGATGGCAGCAGGGAAGAAGGCGTTCTGGAGTTAGTTGGTGCATGTCCTCAGACTTTTGTATCTGTTTCCCGGCAGAAGAAAGTGGAAGAGAGTATGTCTGGGGTGCGTGGGATCCTTAATTATGCTGGCTGCTTTTCCGAGGCACTTAACTACATTTTAAATATTATGAGGGCTCTGCATCCCCTTAATTTAAATCTACGCGCCCATGTTACAGATTTTCCCCCCTGCCCCCTCAACCAAGGGGAATAGGACCTTGTTATTCACTTTATCTAGACTTCTTATAATTTTATACACTTCAATTTGGTCTCTCCTCTGCCTCTACAAATTACTACAATTCACCAGTCCATGTAACATCCTTGTAAAACAGAAGAGCATGAGAAAATTTCATCAGTAACATCTCCGCTGCATCCTCGAAAGTCTTTGGGAGGACCATCGACCTAACACATGTGTCTTTCTTGAAACCAGCTCCACTAGGGTTCAGGAAAAACTCTTACATCAATTTCTTTGGACTTATCACCGCGTCCAGATCGCCAAAAAGCATCTCCCTGATCAGGTCCGGTTTACTTAATCTCAAATGGCTTGCATTCCAGGGGAAGGCAAAGAAAACACTTCCAGGACACTTTGAAGCTCTCCTTGAAGCACAGCTGCATTGACATTAATAACTGAGAGAAACTTGCACCCAATCATTCAAAATGGCAACAACTTGTCCATCAAACTGCACCGCGCCTGAAGTCACAACATCAAGTTTAAAGTTTAGTGTCACAAGTAGGCTTACATTATCACTGCAATGAAGTTACTGTGAAAATTCCCTAGTCGCCACACACTGGCACCTGTTCGGGTACACTGAGGGAGAATTTAGCAGGGCCAATGCATCTCACCAGCACGTCTTTCAGAGAGAGGGGAAACCTATGCAGACATGGGGAGAAAGTGCAGACCCCGCAAAGAGAGTGACACAAGCCAGGAATTAAACCCGGGTCCCTGGTGCTGTGAGGCAGCAGTGCTAACCACCGTGCGACTACAATTATGAGGCAGAAAAGGAAACAAAGGGAAGCAAATCCTGCACTCCAGACATCCTGCCCCATGCAACCAAAGGTTTGTTTAGACCAAGTATCCAGGCTACATACCACTATTCAAGTACTGCTCACTTCTTGTCAATTTCCTCTCTGGCATTCCATGCAGTTGAAAAGATTTCCCTTGACAAAGAATAGCAAGGCTACTAAACATATTAATAAACCTCAAATTTCCTCCGTATCATATCCTTCATCCTGTAAAGTGATGACTTCACCACTGTTCAAAGGAAGTTTACATCCTTCATAAACTTCCTTTATTTATTCCATGAAATAATCATTACACTAGAGACTGGCTTCAACAGAGTGGCTCCTCCATTTAATTATCTGGTAGGAAACGATTTTGCATTTTCTCTTTTCTCACACAAACATCCAAATACGGTAATCTCTTGTTTGCATTATTATTTCTCCAAAGTAACGGTGTCATCAAGCTCCTTTACCAGTCTTCACACTGCAGATTCAACAGCTTGTAAACAACAAGTGTCAGAGAGATTTACAGCCTAGGAGGGGACAATTTGGCTGTGCGTCTGTGCCACCTCTTTCCTTGAATCAAGATTCAAGTGTGACCTCAGATCACAATATTAACTTCACCGTGAAGTCAAACATTCAAATTTAAAATGTCCTCTTCATGGAATTTCTCCTTTTATTTCAATGGCTGCCATCTTACTTTCTTTTCATACCCTCCATGCAGAACACAGACAGTATAGTGTGACAGGCAAATGTGACAGACAACTGTAAAGATCAGAAAATCCATGCCAAGTATCACCTTTTTTTTTAAAAAAAGACCATCTGTAGATAGTCTAAAACAAAGACTGTGAAATTTTCAACTACTCTGAACAATAACAAAAACAATAAATAGTGGATGTCATTTCTTACCATACCAAAATATCAAGTGTCAATTCCGCTTAGTGTTAGAGTCAGAGGTTTACAGCATGGAAACAGGCCCTTTGGCCCAACTTGTCCATGCCACCCCTTTTTTTTAAACCACTAAGCTAGTCTCAATTGCCCGTGTTTGGCCCATGTCCCTCCACAGCCATTTTACCCATGTAACTTTCTAAACGCTTTTTAAAAGACAAAATTGTACCCACCTCTACTACTATCTCTGGCAGCTTGTTCCATTCACTCACCACCATCTGTGTGAAAAAGTGTCCCTCTGGACCTTTTT
Organism: Mustelus asterias; assembly: GCF_964213995.1. Taxonomy (NCBI): domain Eukaryota; kingdom Metazoa; phylum Chordata; class Chondrichthyes; order Carcharhiniformes; family Triakidae; genus Mustelus; species Mustelus asterias. Next base: position 20,659,438 of record NC_135807.1, read on the forward strand.
GTATCTCTCCCCTCTCACCTTAAACCTATGCCCTCTAGTCTTACAGTCCCCTATTTTTGGGAAAAGATATTGACTTTCTAGCTGATCTATGTCCCTCACTATTTTATAGACCTGTATAAAAGCACCCCTAAGCCCCCTACGCTGCAGAGAAAAAAGTTCCAGTCTATCCAGCCTCTCCTTCTAACTCAAACCATCAAGTCCTGGTAGCAACCCAGTAAACCTTTTCTGCACTCTTTCTAGTGTTGTATCAGAGTGAGTGACAGTAATACAATTTCAGGTGGTGAATTTATAGTAGCAATACTTTACCTATGTGAAGTAGTGCATGCAATAATAATTTTTATTTATATTCCAGTAACAACATAGAATCCAAAACTCGTATCAGAAGATAAAATAATGCACACTCACCTGTCGGATGATGTGTACTGGAAAGATCTGTAAGAAAGAAAACATGAAATGTATTACTTTTGGCACGCGTGTTTCATATTTGTGCTCTATGGCATTGCTGGGCTTCTTCATAACACACAAAGCAGAAACTGAATAATTATTAATGCACAGTTGAAGGGGAAGTAGTTAAGAGTATAGAATCCTCTAACACAAGCAATTGTTGAAGTTTGGTCCTTCATTTTCATTGAAGTGGATAAAAAGGTAATGGAGAAAGAGCAGATGCGGCTCAAAGAAATAAAAAGATAGATCTGCCGATGATTCTGTTCTAACTTTCTATTCAAACTATTCAGTCACACAACTGCATATTTCATATCCAACCACTGATAGAACATTAAGTTCCACAAAAACAAAGACACGACTCTAAACTCTAATTAATTCTATGTTTTTCTAATATCAAAGTGACAGTACTTATTATAACCAGAAAATAAGAAAAAAGAAAATACTTGCATTTATATAGCACTTATTACATCCTCACCCCAAAGCATTTCACAGCCAATCAAGTACTTTTGAAATTTAATACTGGAAAACACAGCCATCAATTTGAACATATCAAGATCCCACAAATTAAGTAAGTTATCAGATAATAAGAACATAAGCAGCAGCAGCAGGCCACACAGTTCCTTGAGCCTCTCGGCCATTCATTATGATCATGGCCAACTTTTGACTGCAACTCTTCTTTCACACCCAAACATCATGATGCTTAATCCCTTTAAAATTCAAAAATATATCGATTTCAGCCTCAAATATAGAATCCCCACAGTGCAGGAGGAGGCCATTTGGCCCATTGAGACTGCACCAACTCTCTGACGGAGCAGAGAAGGGCGGCACGGTGGCACAGTGGTTCGCACTGCTGCCTGACAGCACCAGGGGCCTGGGTTCAATTCCCGGCTAGGGTCACCGTCTATGCAGAGTCTGTACGTTCTCCCCGTGTCTGCTTGAGTTTCCTCCGGGTGCTCTGGTTTCCTCCCACAGTCCGAAAGACCTGCTGGTTAGGTTCATTGGCCATGCTAAATTCTGCCTCAGTATACCGAAACAGGCGCCAGAATGTGGCAATTAGGGGATTTTCACAGTAACTTCATCACAATGTTAATGTAAGCCTACTTGTGACACTGATATATAAACTTTAAACTCTTACCCAGACCCTATCCCCATAGCCCCACGTATTTATCCTGCCAATACCCCTAACCTTCACATATTGGGATACTAAGAGGCAATTTAGTTTGGTCAATCAACCTAACCCACAAATTCTTGGACTGTGGGAGGAAAGCAGAGCACCCGGAGGAAACCTACGCAGACAAAGGGAAACATGCAAACTCCACACAGTCACCAAAGGCCAGAATTGAATCAGGGTCTCTGGCACTGTGAGACCACTGTGCTGCAGCAATTAAGCATCCATAGCCCTCTGGGGTACAGAATTCCAAAGATATATGTCAGAGTGAAATAAAAATTCTCTCCATCACAGACCAAAACAGCTAACCCTTATCCTGAGAATATACACATAATTCTAGACAGGGAAACAGCATCTATCATGTCAAATTCTCTCAGAATCTTGTATGTGTCAATGAGACCATCTCTCAGGTATTCTGAACTCCAGGTTATAGGTCCATTCTATTCAACCACTCTTCAGAGGACAATACCCTCTTCCCAGGAATTAATCTAGTGAACTTTTATCATGCACACTCTTAAGTATATTCTTCCTTTGGTATGGAGACCAAAACTGCACACAGTATTTAAGGTGCTGCCTCACCAAAGCCCTGTACAAGTACAGCACGACGTCCTTCTTGCCCATTCAATTAACATCTCTTTTGCAAACTCTTTGTCTTTGTAACACCTTAGTCTCCCACCTAACTTTGTATCAGCAGCAAACAAATTACACTGGGTCCCTTCATCCAAATAGATTATAATTAGGAGGCCGCAGCATTAACCTTTCCGATACCAAATATTAATGGCTTGCCAATCTAAAGATTACCTATTTATTGCCACTCTGTTTGCATCCTTCAACCAATCCTCTCCCCGTACTAATATATTACCCCCAATCCCATAAACCTGTATCTTGTGCAACAACCTTTTGTGTGGTATCCTCTCAAACATGTTTTGAAATATATTACATGCAGCATGCAGCACAGTGGTTAGCACTACTGTCTCTCAATGCCCTGGACCCGGGTTGGGTCACTGTCTGTGCAGAGTCTGTACATTCTCCCTGTGTCTGCGTGGATTTCCTCCGGTGCTCCGGTTTCCCCTCTCGGTCCGAAAGACGTGCTGGTTAGGTGCGTTGGCCATGCTAAATTCTCCCTCGATGTACACCAAACAATGTGGCGACTAGAGGATTTTCACAGTAACCTCATTGCACTGTTAATGTAAACCTACTTGTGACACTAATAAATAAAACTTCAAACTTAAATCCACTGATTCCTCTTTATCAATGTGGCTCATCACATCCTCAAAAAGAACTATTCGATTTTTCAAACATAATTTCCCTTTCATAGAACCATGCTGGGTCTGTCTAATCACATTCTAATTTTCTACATGCTCTGCTACCACTTACTCAATAATGGATTCCAGCATTTTCCAAATAACTGTCAGGCTAGCTAGCTTGTTGTTCCCTGTTTTGTCTCTCGCTCCTTTCTTGAATAGCGGATTTGTTACCTTACAATCCACTGCTCCAATATTCAGGGAACGTCGGAAGTCCACAACCAGTCCAACCATGCAGCCACCTCCTTTTAGAACCAGGGGATATGTGAGCTTTTAGTCCCATTAATTTCTCTGGTATTTTTCCTTTACTAATATTAATCACCTTGAATGATTATCACTTTCATTAGATTCTGTTTCCCACGACTTCTGTTATCTCCTTTAGTAGTGTTGGTTGAGGATGAATATTGACCAAGATACTGATGCGCGATTAAATCACACGGGAGTCTAGATTACCCGGGAAATAAAGGCTTTTATTAATAACAAGAATGGAGCCACTATATACAATACAATCCCAGACTAAAGGATCACCAGGCAGTGCGGTGACCTTTATACTTCCCCAGGTAGGCGGAGCCAACTGGAGTGTACCACAGGACAATATCAACAGGTAGAACAGCCCAACCCTAACTCCAACAGTAACATATCTACAAACACCCATAGTGCTGACCAACCATGGCTCAGCACTCCTAGTGGTAACCCACTATGGTTCACCACAGATACTGAGAGAGCATGCCTGCTCTTCCTCAATTAATGATACAGATTCCTTTATGCTTATCCAAGAGGGCATGTAGGGTCTTGATTCAACACTTCATCCAAAAGCACTTGCAGCAATGTAGCACTCCCTCAATATTGCACTGAAGTTGTCAACACAGATTATGTAATCAAATCCTTTAAACAGAAGCTCATGGGTTGACGGTAAGAGCATTTCACTGATCTAAAGGAAGGGCTTATGTGGAACACAACTATGGTATTGACTTGGAGTAATTGAAAATTGTACCAATATTAACCTTTAACCATCATTTGGCAAGTATGATTCTTAAATTATGACTTATAATAAGTACAAATCAGATAGAATTGTTTCAGAATTTATATTTGGGATTCATTGAATAATTTAAGACATGTAATGTACATGTTTGGGATGAGTGATAGGTGACTTTGGACCCATGGAATAACCTAAATTTTCCTCACTTCAAGTCTGGGTTTGTTGGAGATGAATTGATAAAGATTAATAGACATGATTATTTAACAGCTGCATCTTTATCATATCATACAACTGCCAGGAAGGTACCAGGTACCTGGAACAGTGGACATTTTTCAACTTTCTATGCTGATGTTCCGGTGTTGAGCCACACAACAATTCTAAGACTCTTCTGCACTGTTGGGAATCTATGATTCTATGACAGTGATCAGAACTTACTACGAACTGATCCTTGTAGCATCAGTAAGTAGAGAGTTGCCAGTCTCATGTTTGAGAGAACACAGATAATTTGATTTATTTTTGTCACATGTATTGTTATACAGCGAAAAGTATTGTATCTTGCGTGCTACAGACAAAAGGCATACTGTTCATAGAGTACAGATGGAAGGAGGAAAGAAGTGGGTGCAGAATATAGTGTTACAGTCATAGCTAGGGTGTAGAGAAAGGTCAACGTAACATAAGGTAGGTCCATTCAAAAGTCTGATGGCAGTAGTGAAGAAGCTGTTCTTGAGTCAGTTGGTACATGATCTCAGACTTTTGTATCTTTTTCCAGACAAGGTGGTGGTGGAAGAGTGTATATCCAGGGAGCATGGAGTCCTCGAGTGTGCCGGCTACTTTTGAGGCAGCGGGAAGTGTAGACAAAGTCAATGGGTGGGAGGCTGGTTTGCATGATGGACTGGTCTACGTTCACAACCATTAGTAGTTTCTTGCGGTTTGGTCAGAGCAGGAGCCATACCAAGCTGTGATAGATCTGGAAAGGATGCTTTCAATGGTGCATCTGTAAAAATTGGTGAGAGTTGTAACGGACATACCAAATTTCCTTAGCCTCCTGAGAAAGTAGGGGTATTGGTGGGCTTTCTTAACTGCAGCATCGGCGTGGAGGGACCACGGCAGGTTGTTGGTAATCTGGACACTTAGGAACTATAAAGGGAGTACTGGGTGAAATCAGGATATAAAAGGGGAACGAGATTTATACTGTGGTCCTTGAGAGATTATAATGTTAACTTAGATGCCCTTACTTTACTTTCTTTTTCTTTAAGCTTCAAGGGTCTCTATAGGGATCTTGACAGTGGAAGTGATTCTCTGCCTGAATAGAACAAAGAACAAAGAAAATTACAGCACAGGAACAGGCCCTTCGGGTCTCCGAGCCTGCACCAACCATGCTGTCCAACTTAACAAAAAACCCCTACCCTTCCGGGGACCAGGTCCCTCTATTCCCATCCTAAGCATGTATTTGTCAAGACGCCCCTTAAAAGTTGCTATCGTATCTGCTTCCACTACCTGCCCCGGCAATGAGTTCCAGACACGCACCACCCTCTGTATACAAATCCTGCCTCGTACATCTCCTTTAAGCCTTGCCCCTCGCACCTTAAACCTATGCCCCCTAGTAATTGACTCTTCCACCCTGAGAAAAAGCTTCTGACTATCCACTCTGTCCATGCCTCTCATAATCTTGTAGACTTCTATCAGGTCGCCCCTCAACCTCCGTCGTTCCAGTGAGAACAAGCCAAGATTCTGCAACCTCTCCTCATAGCTAATGCCCTCCATACCAGGCAACATCCTAGTAAATCTTTTCTGTACCCTCTCCAAAGCCTCCACATCATTCTGGTAGTGTGGCGACCAGAATTGAACACTATATTCCAAGTGCGGCCTCACTAAAGTTCTATAAAGCTGCAACATGACTTACCAGTTTTTAAACTCAATGCCCCGGCCGATGAAGGCAAGCATGCCGTATGCCTTCTTGACTACCTCCTCCACCTGCATTGCCACTTTCAGTGACCTGTGTACCTGTACACCCAGATCCCTCTGCCTATCAATACTCTTAAGGGTTCTGCCATTTACTGTATATTTCCTATCTGTATTAGACCTTCCAAAATGCATTACCTCACATTTGTCCAGATTAAACTCCATCTGCCACCTCTTTGCCCAAGTCTCCAACCGATCTATACCCTGCTGTATCCTCTCATGTTCCTCATCGCTATACGCAAATCCACCAACCTTTGTGTCATCAGCAAACTTACTAATCAATCCAGTTACATTTTCCTGCAAATCATTTATATATATTACAAACAGCAAAGGTCCCAGCACTGATCCCTGAGGAACGTCACTTGTCACAGTTTTCCATTCAGAAACGCACCCTTCCCCTGCTACCCTTTGACTTCTTTGACCGAGCCAGCTTTGTATCCATCTTGCCAGCTCACCTCTGATCCCATGCGACTTCACCTTCTGCACCAGTCTGCCATGAGGGACCTTGTCAAAGGCCTTACTGAAGTCCATGTGGACAACATCCGCTGCCCTACCCTCATCAATCATCTTCGTCACTTCCTCGAAAAACTCAAATCAAGTTAGTGAGACACGACCTCCCCTTCACAAAACCATGTTGCCTCTCATAATTTGTCCACTGATTTCAAAGTGGAAATAAATCCTGTCGCGAAGAATCCTCTCCGATAATTTCCCTACCACTGATGTGAGGCTCACCGGCCTATAATTACCTGGATTATTCTTGCTACCCTTCTTAAACAAAGGAACAACATTGGCTATTCTCCAATCCCCTGGGACCTCCCCTGTAAGAAGTTTAACAACACCAGGTTAAAGTCCAACAGGTTTATTTGGTAGCAAAAGCCACACAAGCTTTCGGAGCTCTAAGCCCCTTCTTCAGGTGAGTGGGAATTCTGTTCACAAACAGAGCTTATAAAGACACAGACTCAATTTACATGAATAATGGTTGGAATGCGAATACTTACAACTAATCAAGTCTTTAAGAAACAAAACAACGTGAGTTTTGTTGTTTTGTTTCTTAAAGACTTGATTAGTTGTAAGTATTCGCATTCCAACAATTATTCATGTAAATTGAGTCTGTGTCTTTATAAGCTCTGTTTGTGAACAGAATTCCCACTCACCTGAAGGGGCTTAGAGCTCCAAAAGCTTGTGTGGCTTTTGCTACCAAATAAACCTGTTGGACTTTAACCTGGTGTTGTTAAACTTCTTACTGTGTTTACCCCAGTCCAACGCCGGCATCTCCACATCATGACCTCCCCTGTAGCCAGTGAGGATACAAAGATTTCTCTCAAGGCCCCAGCAATTTCCTCCCTTGCCTCTCTCAATATTCTGGGGTATATCCCATCAGGCCCTGGGAATAGTTTCACATTGATCTATTTGGAAATAGGGAAACTCAAATCCCAAGTGAAACTTTCTTTCTTCCATCAAAGCGCAACTTCAGGAAAATTAGTTCAAACTAATACGGCAAAAATCTCACCAATTAACCAGGTACCACTTCTTTAGACTTTTTACTAATAGAATAGGAATCTTGAAAAACTATATAATCAATTTCCCAAAAAAAGTTAGTGAAGGGCATTTAGGAGTGAGCAATAAATGTTGGCCTTACCAGTAGCACACACATTCCATAAAAATTTTTAAACAGATACAAGGATGGAAAATAACAGTTAAAATCAAGGAGTTGAAAAACAAAACTGATCGCAGGGGTGAAGGTGGTATCGTAAAAATCTACAGCATTTCAGCTCAGTTTTCAGTCACGATATCAATTAGAACCGTTTTTCCTCCAGGTAATTTTGCTATTTATATACTTTGGAGCACTACGACTGTACACTAATAGAACATAGAATTTTCCACGAAATGTCCTTTTCACTCCAGCCTTTGAGACTGATGCCAGATGGACTGCATACTTTTCTTATGGGTTCACAATTCCACAGCGCATCATATGGATGAGGCCACGCTCAAACCTGAACAGTGGCAATTAAGACAAAGACAGGAAGTGGAATTGTGCACGATGTCCAATAAAAAAAACCAATGGTTAGAAAACTCCAAGGAGCAAATTAATTTTCTTTTTTGCGATTGTGGCTCACCTTTAAAGGATACAAATATCAGATGCAGGAGAGATTTGTATTCTTAATGATAGCTCCTAAGGTCAACATTGATACTATTTATATGCACTGTGTCATTCTTAACCACATCTTCAACTCCATTTTGACTATAAAATTCTTGATTTCGTCTCCAGGCATTCTCAAGGTCAGGTCTTGAAAATTCCCTGATAGTCTGCTGCAATAGTGTTTATATACAACTTAAAGAATAAGATAAAATTAGATTTTAAGCACAATATTAAATGAAAGTACACATGACATACATCACAATGGAAAAAAAACGGTATAAATATTTTATAATCAGCATTCCTGTTGAAAATGTTTCCTTCCCTATAACAACGTGCAAACATCTGGATGTGTGACATCCACTGGGACCATGAAGTAATGGCTTCCATATATAACTGCTTAACTTTCTCTTAACTAGCGGTACCATCAGACTACCATTCAAACATTAACATGGATGAGTCAGAATTTCTCTTAGTGGAACACAGGAAAACAAAAGTTATCCATTCTGGCTCTCACTGAAAACTTTGCTCACTGGTCTGTGGCGTCATCACATCAAAATGAATCAGTATTCACGGATGGTGTTCTGTTTGACCGGTAAATGAATAGCAATCTCCAAATCTATCTAACACAAGACCACTTAGCTCCTGCACCAGTGAAAACCTCTTCCACATCTTTGTTACTCCAAGACTCTGTTTCTTTCACACTCTCCTTGTTGCTTCCTACCTTTTGCTTCCAATAAATTTTAAATTCACTTTTTCAGAAATAAATAAGTCAACTGCCTCCAAAACGGCAACTTCCATTAGTCTTCAATTTTCTCTGCCCGCCGATGCTCTTACTGAGATCCACTGGTCCTTCCATTCAACCAGTGATGGTTGTGATTTCAGCCATTTAAGGACAATCTCTGAAACTGCCCAAAAACCCTCATTCTCTATTTATCTTCTACTCCCTTAAAAGTCATCTCTTCCAGCAAGTCTTGGGTCAGCTGCCAGGGTCAGTATTACTGTTTTAACTTTCTGCTCAAATATTTTTCGATCTTTTTAAATGGGCTATAAAAATGAAAATATTTGTTACCAAGCAGTTTGCAAATCATACAATATATGTTAAAAATGCTTCCCCACAGACTGGGTAGAGGCATAACTTGTTGCAACATTAAACAAGACGAGGAGAATAGAAATCACATTCCATACCGTTAGCTGTTTCAGTCATATGAGCAGTTGGTGTGCTGCAATTTTTAAAAAATAAATTTACAGCATGTGGGCACTGCTGGCTAGGCAGCATTTATTGCCCATCCCTTGTTGCCCTTCAGGAGGTGTTGGTGAGCTGCCTTATGGAACCACTGCAGTCCCCAAGTTGTAGAATTACCCACAGTGCTGTTCAGGAGCGAGTACTAGGATTTTGATCCAGTAACAGTGAAGGAACAGCGATATATTTCCAAGTCAGAGGGGAACCTTCAGGTGGTGGCGAACCCACGTATCTGCTGCCCTTGTCCTTCTAGATGGTAGCGGTCGTGGGTTTGGAAGATGCTGCCTAAGGAAACTTGGTGAATTCCTGGAGTGCATCTTGTAGATGGTACACATGGCTGCCACTCTTCCGAGTATCATTATCTCAAGCACCACACAGTTTTATAGCACACTTTGTCACTCATTTCTCAAAAAAACACTGCTGAAGTTTTTTTTTTGCCTTTTCTAACATTTATCCACTTACCTTTTAAAAGCTGTCACTATTTCCAGGGCATTTTATGCCTTTTTTATTCTTTCATGGGATGTGGGCGTTGCTGGCTGAGCCAGCATTTATTGTCCATATGCAACTTCCCTTGAGAATGTGGTGGTGAGTCACTGCAATTCACAGTGCCAGGATTTTGACTCAGCCACAGTGAAGAACATCAAAACAGTCTTTTGTCTATCGCGCTCATTACCGGAGTGTCTGTCCAGTTTCATTCCTTTTTTTTTGTGGAAGTTGGATACAAGCAAGTAGCTTGCTTGGAGGGCATTCAGTCTGGAGAAACAATTAGCCTCAACCAGATAAGGATGAAGATTTCCTTTCTTAAAGGACATTAGAGAACCAAATGGGCTTTTAGGACAGTTGCCAATGGCTTCATGGTAACCTTCACTGAGACTTATAGCTTTTAATTCCAGATTTATTATTGAATTTAAATTCCATCAATTGCATGAGATTTGAACTCATGGCAAGGGAGCATTATGTGGAGATGCCGGCGTTGGACTGGGGTAAGCACAGTAAGAAGTCTCACAACACCAGGTTAAAGTACAACAGGTTTATTTGGTAGCAAATACCATAAGCTTTCGGAGCACAGCTCCTTAAGAGAGCATTAGCCTGGGCTTCTGAAGTACCAGCCCAGTAACACTACTATGTCACCAGCTCACCCCGCATTAACCATCTGCATACAAACAATGTCCTTCTGTCTCTTGGTAATGATCTTAAATATATGCTCTCTGGTGGAAATGCAGTAATTCCTCACTCTATGCTGATTCAAGTAACTTTATTTTGCTCGAAAGCCCCGGAGAGAAAAAGGAGCACATACTCCTTTAAAGTAACAACATTCATGAGATGCACACGGGCGTTGATGGTCATCTGACTTCTGAATTCTCCACAAAGCCGAAAATTTTGTATGTCGGGGCAGGAGGAAAAAAAACACTCATTCCACCCAAGAGCATTCTACCCAAGAGCATTCTACACAAAATTTATTTCATGGACAGAACACAGGCATTTTAACAAAGGTAATATTTGCCTCCATGGGAGATTATTTTGGAAGAGTTCCAATTTCCAGTATTTCAAATTGTATAGTGTTTTTTTTCTGGGTGAGAAACCTCCAAAACAACATAACTCCGGTTTTACCATCAATTCCTCTGGGAATCTGATTTGCTTAAAGTCATTCTGCTTAAAGTTGTGATTTCAGAGAAGGAAACTCAGATTTTAAATGAGAAATTATTGTACCTTTTCCCAATTCATCTTAACTTATCACAAAGCTAAAACAAATTCAAATAATGACCAAGAATCAGCCTGGGCTTCTGCCCCTAAATTCTATCCGCTGAATCTTTCTGGAAAGCATACATTACTAGCTGTCAGGCAGAAATAAGATCAGGCTGGGATGTGATGTGATGGTTTCACTTATGAAATACAAAATCATTAATTAAGCGGATTCATGAGGGGAAAGTCGTGCTTGACGAACATGTTGGATTTTTATGAAGATGTGACTAGGGCGGTTGATGGAGGAGAACCGGTGGATGCGGTGTTTTTGGATTTCCAAAAGGCGTTTGATAAGGTGCCCCATAAAAGGCTGCTGAAGAAGATTAGGGCACACGGAGTTGGGGGTAGTGTGTTAAAGTGGATTGGGGACTGGCTATCCGACAGGAAGCAAAGAGTCGGAATAAATGGGTGTTTTTCCGGTTGGAGGAAGGTAACTAGTGGCGTGCCGCAGGGATCGGTACTCGGGCCGCAACTATTTACCATTTATATAGATAATCTGGAGGAGGGGACGGAGTGTAGGGTAACGAAGTTTGCAGACGACACAAAGATAAGTGGAAAAGTGAATCGTGTGGAGGACGGAGAAGATCTGCAGAGAGATTTGGACAGGCTGAGTGCGTGGGCGAGGATATGGCAAATGGAGTATAACGTTGAGAAATGCGAGGTTATACACTTGAGGAAATAATAACAAATGGGATTACTATCTCAATGGAAACAAATTAAAACATGCTACCGTGCAAAGGGACCTGGGGGTCCTTGTGCATGAGACGCAAAAGCCCAGTCTGCAGGTACAACAGGTGATCAAGAAGGCAAATGGGATGTTGGCCTATATCGCGAGGGGGATAGAATATAAAAGCAGGGATGTACAGGGCATTGGTGAGGCCGCAGCTGGAATACTGTGTGCAGTATTGGTCCCCTTATATGAGGAAGGATATATTGGCATTGGAGGGAGTGCAGAGAAGGTTCACCAGGTTGATACCGGAGATGAGGGGTTTGGATTATGAGGAGAGGCTGAGGAGATTGGGTTTGTACTCGTTGGAGTTTAGAAGGATGAGGGGGGATCTTATGGAGACTTATAAGATAATGCGGGGGCTGGATAGGGTGGAGGCGGAGAGATTCTTTCCACTTAGTAAGGAAGTTAAAACTAGAGGACACAGCCTCAAAATAAAGGGGGGTCGGTTTAAGACAGAGTTGAGGAGGAACTTCTTCTCCCAGAGGGTGGTGAATCTCTGGAATTCTCTGCCCACTGAGGTGGTGGAGGCTACCTCGCTGAATATGTTTAAAGCGCGGATGGATGGATTCCTGATTGGTAAGGGAATTAAGGGTTATGGGGATCAGGCGGGTAAGTGGTACTGATCCACGTCAGATCAGCCATGATCTTATTGAATGGCGGGGCAGGCTCGAGGGGCTAGATGGCCTACTCCTGCTCCTATTTCTTATGTTCTTATTAAGTCTTACAACAATCACTTACATCAGGTGCAGAGAAGTCCCAATTAAGAATCAGCACCTTCACAAAAGGAGGAAGGAAAAAACAAGGGACTGGAGTGAAAACAATTGCCAGTTTGCCGGAATCTACTCATTATACTTGGAAATGTTTTAATAAATAGCTGGTAGCAAAATCAGAGCAGCAATTCTACAATCATCACCAACAGAATCTCTCAGTGCACAAGAGGCCCTTCAGCCCATCTAGTCTGCACCGAAATGAGAGAAAAACTTGACCTGTCTACCTAATCCCATTTACCAGCACTTGGCCCATAGCCTTGAATGTTATGACATGCTCATCCAGCTACTTTTTAAAGAATATGAGGCAACCCCCCCTCCATCACCCTCGCATGCAGTGTCACCACCCTCGAGATAAAAAGGTTTTTCCTTACATCCCCCTTAACATCTGGCTCCTTACCTTGAATTCTGTCCCCTCGTGACTGACCCTGTCCATGCCCCTCATAATCTTGTACATCTCAAATCATGTCATCCCTCAGTCTTCTCTGCTCGAAACGAAAACAACCCAAGCCTATCCAACCTCTCTTCATAACTGAAATGTTCCATTTCATGCAACACCCTAGTGAATCATCTCTGCACCCACTCCAGTGCAATCACATCCTTCCTAAAATGTGGCAACCAGAACTGCGCACAGTACTTCAGCTGTGGCCTCAAAGTTCTATACAACTCCATGATCTCCCGTTTTTGTAATCTACGTCTCGACTTATAAATGTGGAGATGCCGGCGTTGGACTGGGGTGAACACAGTAAGAGTTTTAACAACACCAATGGTATTTGCTACCAAATAAACCTGTTGGACTTTAACCTGGTGTTGTTAAAGCTCTTACTGTCTCGACTTATAAAGGCAGGTGCTCCATATGCCTTTTTCACCACCATACTTGCTAGTTACATGCTGTTCATTGAATACTTTCTTGTCAAAATACTCCTTCCAAAATGCATCACCTCACACTTTTCAGCATTAAATTCCATCTGCCATTTATCTGCCCATTTAACCATTCCGTCTGTATCTTCTTGTAGCCCAAAACACACAACTTCACTGTTAACCACCCAGCCAATCTCTGTGTTATCCCTAAACTTACTAATCCTACCCCCATACAGTTATCTATGTCGTTTACATAAATGATTAATAATAGGGGACCCAGCACAGATCCCTGCAGAATGCCACTGGACACTGGTTTCCAGTCACTGAAGCAGCCTTCTGTCATCACCATCCATTTCCTACAACTAAGCTAATTTTCAAATTATGGGCATTTGCCTTCTTTATAAGTGTCAAAGGCATTGCTGAAATCCATATAAACTACATCAACTGCACTACCCTCATCGACACACTTGGTTACCTCCTCAAAAAATTCAATCAAATTTGTGAGGGATGACCTCCCTCTGATAAGTAGAAAGTAAAGTCGAGAAAATTAGTGGAAATTCCTTGTTATTTTTAAAGAAAATTTAATGAACATAAAATCATTACTCTTTTCCCCCATTGTCACAGTGCCCACGTTTCCCTTGCTTCTGGACATGCCAGTGATGACAATAATGAATGAGTGCCTTTCATAGCGTGGAAGGGGGGCTCTGGGTTAGTGAGCAGAACCACAGGCAGATTCTTAAGTTAAGCAACAGCTGAGGAGGAGGGAGTTAAAGTGATTCATATCTAACAAGATCTGTTGACGGTTTATTCATATGTGAATGCATTAACAAGAGTGACATGAATATAATATGATTTTAAGTATTTAGTATCTTTATATCAAGATACTGAATGATGTATTTTAACAAATTAAAAGTAATTTTAATATATTTGCTCACCTCAGTCAGAAATGCGAATGTTGCAGATCTGGTAATATAAGTTCAGAAGTTCATACCTGAGTAAGCAGGAATACAATCGTTTCAAGTTTTAGGGACAGAGGATGAAACATAATTATGTTCAAACAATGAAGTTTCTCTTGTCCAGGCACAGAAATGTGTCAGTCTTAGGGCCCAAGACTGATGCTATCTCTGATTTGGTAATGTGCTGTTGGGAAAATAGTCAGGTGGTGACCTCCTTAGAGACATAGCAACAAGGAAGTGGACCATACCAAGGGGTAAAGATCCAGTAATAGAAACAGACAAATAGAACATCACTATGTCAGGTAGCGTATCGTAACTGACTGAGGTAATCTATCATGGTTTGGACTGATATATTAATATGAAATGAAATCAAATTAAGCTGGTTCGGAGGAGTATCTGAGATAAGCAGAAAGTATAATTGTATTGTATTTTGGCTCAATGCTTTAGATCTTTGAGGGGGGCTTTGTGGCACTTGTCTGCGCCACCTAGCCATTCCTTCAGCCGTAGGTTATTGTTCTGTTTTGTCTTGTTTGGTTATTTTATGTTTTAATACATTTTTAGTATGTCTTAAGCTGAGATTTTGCCTTTGCGAGTTTTAATTTTGAAAGAATACTTTAGGTTTTTCTAAAAATCCGACCACCAATGAAATTCCTCACTACAGGAATTCCTTAAACTGGAAGCAGGAGTAGGCCATTTGGCCCTTCGAGCCTGCTCCGCTTATTTATTTTGATCGTGGCTGATCAGCAAATTCAATATCCTGATCCTTCCCCCTATCCCTTGACCCCTTTAGCCTCGAGAGCTTTCCACAGTTTATTAACTGTATGGTTTCTAGTTAGTTAGGTAGCCACCCTGCAGAAGGCCGGAGCTATAAACTTTCGTGCAAGTAAAAACTAAATTTTTATTAAAATACCAAAAACAATTTTTATATTTTTTCTTTTAAAATAGGGAAAATACTTGAAACAGGATGTTTAGTGATTATCATTTTAGCTAATGATTATAGGAGTAGAATAGTTAATATCATGCTTTCCACCAATTGTTAAATTAAAAATTGTTCCTGGTTATCTTTTTCTCAGTAAGAAGTTTAACAACACCAGGTTAAAGTCCAACAGGTTTATTTGGTAGCAAAAGCCACACAAGCTTTCGAAGCTCTAAGCCCCTTCTTCAGGTGAGTGGGAATTCTGTTCACAAACAGAGTTTATAAAGACACAGACTCAATTTACATGAATAATGGTTGGAATGCGAATACTTACAACTAATCAAGTCTTTAAGAAACAAAACAATGGGAGTGGAGAGAGCATCAAGACAGGCTAAAAAGATGTGTATTGTCTCCAGACAAGACAGCCAGTGAAACTCTGCAGGTCCACGCAACTGTGGGCGTTACAAATAGTGTGACATGAACCCAATATCCCGGTTGAGGCCGTCCGCGTGTGTGCGGAACTTGGCTATCAGTTTCTGCTCAGCGACTCTGCGCTGTCGTGTGTCGCGAAGGCTGCCTTGGAGAACGCTTACCCGAATATCAGAGGCCGAATGCCCGTGACCGTAACCTGTTGGACTTTAACCTGGTGTTGTTAAACTTCTTACTGTGTTTACCCCAGTCCAACGCCGGCATCTCCACATCATGTCTTTTTCTCCCCAGCCAACTATCTCCAGTTTCCACCATAAGACATTTGGAAGGTGCAGTCTCGCGATGACATTGTTTCATAGTGGGTTGGTATTCTGAAAAACTTGAGATAAAAATTGTCCAGAAGAGATTCTTCCCCAGTTCTGATGTCAAACAATCAGCCAAAATTTCAGAAAGAATGTTCAATATTATATTCACTGGAAAAACATTGATTTCTTAGAAAGTTTTAATACACAATATCTACTTTACTAGTTAGCATGACAACTGCCCTGATAGGCTCCAAACATTGCCGATTTAGTTATCCAGTGCTTAAAATGAGCAGGAGGAACTGCTAAGGGCCAAGGTTGTGAAGTAACCTCGTGTTTCTTCATTCCAGACTGGAAATGGTCCAAATTTATTTTTCTGACAAATACTCAATTAAACAATCTTTGTACACCTTTATTCTCAAAATGTTTGAAAGTGATGGCTCGCCTAAACCCCAGATAAGAAATAGTTATCTTTCTTTTCCAGATTTAGTTCCACTTCTCAACAGCTGAATCTTTTGCTGCAAAATGTAGTTTAAAAAAAATCAGAATTTATATTAAATATCAGTTTTCCAGATTAGCAACAAACCTCAAAATTATCTATCTACGTTCTTGCTTCATAAGAATACTGCCATCTGGCACAGCTCTCCGTGCTGTACAAACTAAACTGTCAGCAGTGACACTGGCAGCAGCTGGCTTCCCTTTCTGCTTCTGAAATGCAAACAAAATACACTTGCCTCATTAAATCTCAAGGGATATGAAAATGAACAGGTAACCCAGAGAGAAATAAAGTAAATTTTTTGACAAAACAGCCTCTGCACAAAAATCACCCAAAGACTGAAAATGCTGTTTCCCCCATGCCTCATCATTCTGCATACCATACTTAAAGTAATTAAAAATTTAACTTTGGCTCCTTTGAATGCCTGTCATTTTATGAACATAGAACTTCAGCTGAACCCAAGTTTCTGCTCATGCAATGGAGATACAAACTGCTCATCTAATGTTTAAATATTAAGTGGCATTCCTCAACCTATTAGGCATATGCAAGAAGAAATATAAAAGGGGGCGATAATCTGAGAAAACTCCAAGCAAAGCCCATATGCCAAACAGCAGGCAACAGATTTCAGCATTATGAATGGTCCTCATTGAGTGGATCTGTCAAAATGTATTTAATTTTAGAAATGTCATCAACAATTAAAAATAGAATTCCTGCACATGGCAAGGAGAAATATTTATTTGTTACCAGCCTACATTCCAACAGTAACACCAAGTCCTCAAAAAAGCAAAAATTATCTTCACAATCCTTGTTCTAGGGACTCGGGTTAATGCTCTGGGGCACAGGTTCAAACCCCACCACAGCAGCTGGTGTAATTTAAATTCATGGTTAGCAATGCTGCCTCACAGCGCCAGGGACCCAGGTTCGATTCCCAGCTTTGGTCACTGTCAGTGCGGTGTCTGCACGTTCTCCTCGTGTCTGCGTGGGTTTCCTCCAGGTACTCCGGTTTCCTCCCACAATCCAAAAGACGTGTTGGTTAGGTACATTGAGGGAGAATTTAGCATGGCCAATGTACCCAAACAGGTGCCGGAGTGTGGTGACTAGTGAATTTTCACACTAACTTAATTGCAGTATTAATGTAAGTCTACTTGTGACATGAATAAAAAACTTTAAAAATCTGGAATATAAATTTAGTCTCAATAAAGGTGCCCAGAAAACTACCATTGATTGCCATAAAAGCACATCATGTTCCTTTAGGAAAGGAAATCTGACAACCTTACCTAGGCTGACCTACATCTGACTCCAGACCAACAGCCATGTGGTTGACTCTTGATTGGCTTCTAAAATGGCCGAGCAAACTACTCTGTTCAAGGGCAATTCGGATTAGGCAATAAATGCTGCCTTGCAAGTGATGCCCATATCCCATACAAGAATAAAGATGCAAAACACATGCATGTTGGTACAATTTGATTAACTGCAACATAAAGTTAACATGACCAGCTTAAATAAATGATCCATTCCAAGTAAAGCCTTGTAAATATTTAAGGCATAAATCTCATTCTGATCAGCAGAGAGGCTGATCAAAATTCCAGATACAACTGTTTATGTTTATTCATTACTGTCACAAGTAGACTTACCTTAACACTGCAAATGAAGTTACTATGAAAATCCCCTGATCGCCACACTCCAGTACCTGTTCAGGTACACTGAGGGAGAATTTAGGATGGCCAATGCACCTAACCAGCATGAAGCCTAATTTCAATTAAAACTGCAAAATCTCTAGCCTATCTTTTACAGCTTAAATTTTAGATGGAGCAGAATAGCGAGCTTAAAATTAAATGTGCTGTTTTCTGAAAGAAATTCAGTTGTACTTACAAAATAAAAAAAACCACACAAATATTTTCTAGGACAATATACATTCCTGTAGGTGTTATCTCACTAGTGTTCTGAGGCAAGTTAGCACATGTTAACTGAATTAGGATTACTCTTCTTTCAAATGCTGAATGTACACAAAAGCACAACGGCGAGAAATACATTTTCTCAAGAGCCAAACTATTTTAAATCATTTCATGATATTAATGCATGCTATTTTCCTTCAGAATCTTTATACAGCAGAAATGCCAGAACAGTATGTTTCAGTTAGGGAATATCTTTAATTGTTAAAAATACACAGTCCTTTCACATTACAGTCATTACAAACTGTTAAGATCAGTGGTGGGAGTGAAATTTCAAAAGATTCCATATGCCTGATCAGTGCTTTAATATATTGGAAGTAATGTTTGATATCAAGTGTAAAATATAAACACAAAACCTAACAAATTCAGAAATTTCTGAAGTGCAAAATCCATGAAAAATCAATTGTTTGACATGTGGAAAGGTCTCTTGTGTGTGATCAAGTTAGAGAAATGGTATAATAGCTGAGAATTTATTAGGTTGCCCTTGTTTCAACTGATCATTTCCTCATCACTTTAATGGCATGGGCAACATGAAACAGAGGTACTTCTATTTTAAGATCTTCAAAGTGTTGGTGAAATTATTCTGAAAAAAATTAAGATTTTGGACATTTTCTCATTTGAAACAGTTTATAGTGTACAAATTAAAGATTTGTACTTCTGATAATTATGCTCAATATCTTTTGTTTCTATTAATTAAATAGGATACAATAAATTTGAATATTTTTGCTTCAACCATGAGATAAGCCTGATGTGTTCCAGCTTTCAGGAAGTGCAGGAGTTCTAGATGGGCAACTCATGGTACAAAATATCTCCATAAAAGTCTAATTGTTCATTCGGTGTTACACCACTTTCATTCAGAATACATGCGTGACTACAGGTTACAGATCAAGGTTTACGCACAAGAAAGATAGGGAATGTTCCTGAATCAGAACAATTTTGCAGTCAGTCAGATTTTTCATCCTTACACTGCAATTATTAGTCACAAACCACCTTTAGAAGGATCTAGGCTTTAGAAAATCTCGGCACAAAGTTAGCTCTGAGAAAAAAAATCCACTACTATGAAAAATTCTAGGTATAAAATTATCAGCTGTAGATTCATATTCGCCTTCTATTCCTTCTGAATTGCATTTCTTTCGAACACAAATGATTTTCCTGCATATAGGCTGATCCTCATAATGACCATTAAGAGATATGTATCTATGGTTTTGTTATTTGTTTGTTCCTGTATGAAGCACATGATACAAAATTATGCAACTCAGCACTAGGGAGCAACAATGAGCTTGTCTACCTAGGATCATGGAAACATTCAAAATAATTAGTACAGGAGCAAGTAAAGAATCTGCTGTCCATCCGGTTTATCCCAAAACTAATACTCCTCAATTGCTTACTTTTTCTGATATATTTTCGATATCCCCTCAAGTTTTCCACACCAACTGCTTCCCTGGTCACAAATGAATAACCTTCAGAGTAAAATTGTTCAATCTAAAGCACATGCAGTTTCCCTCTTCCAATCACGAGCATGTGTCTCCTGTATCTAAAATTTGTGGTGACCTCAAACATTGCGTTCAATGCATCTATTCTTTCAAGAACTTTCTATATTTTAATATTCACCAGATCCTTCAACCTCCTATGTATCAGAATCTTGTGCAAGTTTAGTTGCTTGTTTTGCACTGATTCCAAGGCTGGCATATTCTTCCTGCATTAAAACAGCAAGTACAATACCTGCTTTCTAACAACTGCTTCCTGATTCCACATTTTGTGCTACCATTACAAATCTTAAAATCAGATTATCTTGTTGTACAGCTGGTGTTATACTGTTTTTTTCAGTAAGCGATGCCCCTCACATTTCTCCAGAGTTGCAACCTGCATGCATCTATTTATAATCCTACTGTTAACTTCCCTTCCCTAGCTCCATTACTTGGTATAGAATCACAGAATCTTTGAGCAGCAAAGAATATCATTCAGTCCATTCTGTCTATGCTAGATCTTTGAAAGAGCTGTCCAAATTGTCCTGTTTGTCTTTCCCCAGACTCTTGCATTTTTTTCCTTTTCAAGTATCCAATTTCCTTTTGAAAGCTATCATTAAATCAGGTTGTGCATTCCAGATCATAAAGAACAAAGAACAATGAAAATTACAGCGCAGGAACAGGCCCTTCGGCCCTCCAAGCCTGCACCGACCATGCTATCCGACTTAACTAAAACCCTCTACCCTTCCGGGGACCATATCCCTCTATTCCCATCCTATGCATGTATTTGTCAAGATGCCCCTTAAAATTTACTATCATATCTACTTCCACTACCTGCTCCGGCAACGGGTTCCAGGAATCCACCACTCTGTGTGTAAAAAATCTACCTTGTACATCTCCTTTAAGCCTTGCCCCTCACACCTTAAACCTGTGCCCCCTAGTAATTGACTCTACCACCCTGGGAAAAAGCTTCTCACTATCCACTTTGTCCATGCCTCTCATAATCTTGTAGACTCCTATCAAGTCACCCCTCAACCTCCGTCGTTCCAGTGAGAACAAACAAAGTTTCTCCAACCTCTTCTCATAGCTAATGCCCTCCATACCATTAGAATTTATCCTATGGATTCAAATGCAAGTGACAGAGGAACCACCACCAGTACACTTTTCCTCCAGATAACATTTAAGATCTTTATAAAAAAGTCAATTTCTAAATAAAGCATTTCTGGTACTCAGTACTGTAAACATCACTAAGATGACTGTTGTCACAGTAAACACGAACAAGAAAAAACAGCTGATGGTGCTGTGTAGTTCCTAGCTAGGCAACATCCTAGTAAATCTTTTCTGTATCCTCTCCAAAGCCTCCACATCCTTCTGGTGGTGTGGCAACCAGAATTGAACACTATATTCCAAGTGCGGCCTAACTAAGGTTCTATAAAGCTGCAACATGACTTGCCAATTTTTAAACTCAATGCCGATGAAGGCAAGCATGCATTCTTGACTACCTTCTCCACCTGCATTGCCACTTTCAGTGACCTATGTACCTGTACACCCAGGTCCCTTTGCCTATCAATACTCTTAAGGGTTCTGCCATTTACTGTATATTTCCTATCTGTATTAGACCTTCCAAAATGCATTACCTCACATTTGTCTGGATTAAATGCCATCCGTCCAAGTCTCCAACTGACCTATATCCTGCTGTATCCTCTGATGGTCCTCATCGCTATCTGCAAATCCACCAACCTTTGTGTCGTCTGCAAATTTACTAATCAATCCAGTTACATTTTCCTCCAAATCATTTATATATATTACGAACAGCAAAGGTCCCAGCACTGATCCCTGAGAAACGCCACTTGTCACAGCCCTCCATTCAGAAACGCACTCTTCCACTGCTACCCTCTGTCTTCTATGATCAAGTAAGAGGTTTAACAACACCAGGTTACAGTCCAACAGGTTTATTTGGTAGCAAAAGCCACAAGCTTTCGGAGCCTTAAGCTCCTTCTTCAGGTGAGTGGGAATCCTGTTCACAAACAGGGCATATAAAGACACAAACTCAATTTACAGAATAATGGTTGGAATGCGAATACTTACAGCTAATCAAGTCTTAAAGGTACAAACAATCCTGTCTGGAGACGATACACATCTCTTTGACCTGTCTTGGTGCTCTCTCCACTCACATTGTTTGTACCTTTAAGACTTGATTAGCTGTAAGTATTGGCATTCCAACCATTATTCTGTAAGTTGAGTTTGTGTCTTTATATGCTCTGTTTGTGAACAGAATTCCCACTCACCTGAAGAAGGAGCTTAAGGCTCCGAAAGCTTGTGGCTTTTGCTACCAAATAAACCTGTTGGACTTTAACCTGGTGTTGTTAAACTTCTTACTGTGTTTACCCCAGTCCAACGCTGGCATCTCCACATCATGACTTCTATGACCGAGCCAGTTTTGTATCCACGTAACCAGCTCACCTCTGATCCCATGTGACTTCACCTTTTGCACCAGTCTGCCATGAGGGACGTTGTCAAAGGCCTAATTGAAGTCCATGTGGACAACATCCACTGCCCTACCCTCATCAATTTCTTCGTCACTTCTTTGAAAAACTCGATCAAGTTCGTGAGACACGACCACCCCTTCACAAAACCATGTTGCCTCTCATAATTTGTCCACTGATTTCAAACTGGGAATAAATCCTGTCTCGAAGAATCCTCTCCGATAATTTCCCTACCACTGATGTAAGGCTCACCAGCCTGTAGTAATCTGGATTATTCTTGCTACCCTTCTTAAACATAGCAACAACATTGGCTATTTTCCAATCCTCTGGGATCTCCCCTGTAGTCAGTGAGGATACAAAGATTGCTCTCAAGGCCCCAACAATTTCCTCCCTTGCCTCTCTCAGTATTCTGGGGTATATCCCATCAGGCCCTGGAGACTGGTCTACCTTAATGTTTCTCAAGAACCCCAATACCTCCTTTTTGATCTCAACAGGACTCAAACTATCTACACACCCTTTCCCAGACTCATCATCCACCAAGTCCTTCTCTTTGGTGAATACTGACACAAAATATTCATTTAATATCTCGCCCATTTCCTCTGGCTCCACGCATAGATTCCCAAGGTTTACCAAGGTTCCCTAGAACACTATGTTGAAGAATCAACTGTACAATGGATTATATTAGATCTAGTATTGCGCAATGAGAAACGGCTAATTAATAATCTCAGTGTAAAGGTGCTTTTAGGGTACAGTACCATAACATGGTAGAATTTGACATGAAGTTTGAAAGTGATGTAGTTCAATCAAAAACAAGGGCCTTAAATCTAAAGAAAGGAAACTACAAAGCTACGAGGGGCAAGTTGGCTGTGGTAGATTGGGAAACTACATTAAAAGTTGGGACGGTAGATAGGCAATGGTTAATATTTAAAGAATTAATATTTTTAAAAACAAATATACATTCCTTTAAGGAACAGAAACTCAAAAGGAAAAGTAATCCAAGCTAGACTAACAAGAGAGAAGTTAAAGATTATATTGTATCAAAGGGAGAGGCTTAACATGTTTCCCAAAAAAGTAAGCCTGAGGAATGGAAGCATTTTTAGAATTCTGCGAAAGAGGACTAAGAAACTTAAAGAAAGAGAAAATAGAATATGGAAGTAATAGAACCATAAAGTAGGAACAGGAGTAGGCCATTTGGCCTTTCGAGTCTGCTCTGCCATTCATTACGATCATGGCTCATCATCCAATTCAATAACATGCTCCCATTTTTCATTCATATCCTTTGATCCCTTTAGCACTAAGAACTACTTCTAACTTTCTTGAAAGCATTCAATGTTTTGGTCTCAACTACTTTCTGTGGCAGAGAATTCCACAGGCTCACCATGCTCTGGGTGAAGAAATTCCTCCTCATCTCAGTCCTAAAAGGTTTATCCCCTATCCTCAGACTGTGACCCCTGATTCTGGACTCCCCCACCATCGGGAATATCCTTCCTGCATCTACCCTGTCTGGCCCTTGTCAGAATTTCATCGGTTTCAATAGATCCCTCCTCATTCTTCTAAACTCCAGCAAATATAATCCTAACTGACTCACTGTCTCCTCATAGGTCAGTCCTGCCATTCCAAAAATCAGTGTGGTAAACACTCACTGCATTCCCTCCATAGCAAGAACATCCTTCCTCAGATAAAGAGACTAAAACGGCACACAATATTCCAGATGTGGTCTCACCGAGACCCTGTATAATTGCGGCAAGATATCCCTGCTCCTGTACTCGAATCCTCTCGTTACGAAGGCCAACATTCCATTTTGCCTTCTTCACTGCCTGCATGCTTCCTTTCAGCAACTGGCATACAAGGACACCCAGATCTCATTGCACATTGCCCTCTCCCAATCTATAGCCATTCAGATAATAACCTGCTTTCCTTTGCTACCAAAGTGGATGACCTCACATTTGTCTACATGGTATTGCATTTACCCACCCACTCAACCTGTCCAAATCATGCTAAAGAATCTCTGCATCCTCCTCACAGCTTTGTATCGTTTGCAAATTTGCAGTTATTACATTTAGTTGTTTCATCGAAATCATTAATATACATTACGAATAGCTGGGGTCCTAGCAGGATCCCTGTGGTACCCACAAGTCACTGCCTGCCACCTGCATAAGACCTGCATCTGCCACCTGGAAAAGACCCGCATATTCCTGCTCTTCCTTTGCTATCCGCCAACCCGTTTTGTATTCAACGCAATGCACCATCCTCAATCCCATGCGCTTTAATTTTACACACAAATCTCACATGTGGGACTGTGCCAAAAGCCTTCTAAAAGTCAAAATGAACCACATCCACTGGCTCCCTCTCATCAACTCGACTAATTACATCCTCAAAGAATTCCAATAGAGTTTGTCAAGCATGATTTCCCTTTTGTAAATCCATGCTGACTGTTTGATCTTGCCACTGTTTTCCAAGTGTTGTGTTATTAAATCTTTTATAAGGGATTCATTTTCCTCATGACCAATGTCAGACCTCCTGTCAAATAGTTACCTGTTTTCTCTCTACCTCCTTTTTTACATAGTGGGGTTACATTAGTTCCCCTCCAATCTGTAGGAACTATTCCAGAGACTATAAGAATCATGGAAGGATACCAACAATGCATCCACTATTTCTCAGTCCACTTCATATGTATTCTGGGATGTAGATTATAAGGCCCC
The DNA here is from genome assembly GCF_964213995.1 of Mustelus asterias. NCBI lineage: Eukaryota > Metazoa > Chordata > Chondrichthyes > Carcharhiniformes > Triakidae > Mustelus > Mustelus asterias. Next base: position 20,684,481 of record NC_135807.1, read on the forward strand.
GGGAATTTATTGGCCTTCAATTTCCCCAACACCATTGCCCTACTAATACTGATCTCCTTCAGTTCCTACCTCTCACTAAACTCTACGTTCTCCAACATTGCTAGTACATTATTTGTATCCTCCTTTGTGAAGGCAGAACCAAAGCATGTATTTAATTGGTCAGCAATTTCTTTGTTTCCAATTATAAGTTCCCCTATTTCTGACTGTAAGGGACCTACCTACATTAAGGCAACATAATGGCACAGTGGTTAGCACTATTGCTTCAGCGCCAGGGACCCAGGTTCAATTCTGGCCTCGGGTCACTCTGTGTGGAGTTTGCATGTTCTCCCCATGTCTGGATGGATTTCCTCCAGCTGAACAAAAACAAAGAACAGAACAGCACTAGAACAGACCCTTCGGCCCACCAAACCTGCGCCGATCATGTTGTCCTACCTACTATTGCCTGTATCGCTCCATACCCCGCCTGTTCATGTGTCTATCCAGGTAAGTCTTAAATGTCGCTAACCTATCTGCCTCAACCACCTCACTTGGCATACATTCCAGGCCCCCACTACCCTCTGTGTAAAAGACATCCGCCACCCATCTCTCCTGGACCTTTCCCCCTTACCTTGAACTTGTGCCCCCTTGTAATTGTCATTTCTGCCCTGGGAAAAAGCTTCCAACTGTTCACCTTATCTATGCCCCTCATAATTTTATAAACTTCCATCAGGTCACCCCTCAGCCTCCATCTTTCCAGGGAGAACAATCCCAGTTTATTCAATCTCTACTCATAGCTAATACCCTCCATACCAGACAACAACCTAGTAGGCCTTTTGTGTACTCCCTCCAAAGCCACCACATCCTTCTGTTAGTGTGGCGACCAGAATTGTACACAATATTCCAAGTGTGGCCTAACTAAAGTTTTATATAACTGTAACATAATTTGCCAACTTTTATACTCGATGCCCTGGCCGATGAAGGCAAGCATGCCATATGCTTTCTTCACCACCTTTTCCACCTGTGCTACACTTTTAAGGATCTGTGGACCTGTACTCTCAGATCACTCTGTGTGCCTATGTGCCTGATGGTTCTACCATTTATTTTATAGCTCCCCACTGAATTGGATCTCCCAAAATGCATCACCTCGCATTTGTCTGGATTAAATTCCATCTGCCATTTTTCCGCCCAATTTTCTAGCCTATCTATACCCTGCTGTATTCTCTTGACAATCTTCATCACCATCTGCAACTCCAGCAATATCATCCACAAACTTGCTAATCAGACCAGTTACGTTTTCTTCCAAGTCATTTATATATATTACAAACAACAGAGGTCCCAGCACTGATCCCTGTGGAACACCACTAGTCATGATGTGGAGATGCCGGCGTTGGACTGGGGTAAGCACAGTAAGAAGTCTCACAACACCAGGTTAAAGTCCAACAGGTTTATTTGGTAGCAAATACCATAAGCTTTCGGAGCAATGCTCCTTCGTCAGATGGAGTGGTCTCTGTTCTCAAACAGGGCACAGACACAGAAATCAAGTTACAGAATACTGATTAGAATGCAAATCTCTACAGCCAGCCAGGTCTTAAATGTACAGACAATGTGGGTGGAGGGAGCATTCAACACAGGTTAAAGAGATGTGTATTGTCTCCAGACAGTACAGCTTGTGAAATTGTGCAAGTCCAGGAGGCAAGCTGTGGGGGTTACTGATAATGTGACATAAATCCAACATCCCGGTTTAGATGGTACATTGGGGAAACCATGCAGACGCTACGACAACGGATGAATGAACACCGCTCGACGATCACCAGGCAAGACTGTTCTCTTCCTGTGGGGGAGCACTTCAGCAGTCACGGGCATTCAGCCTTGGATCTTCAGGTAAGCGTTCTCCAAGGCGGCCTTCACGACACACGACAGCGCAGAGTCACTGAGCAGAAACTGATAGCCAAGTTCCGCACACATGAGGACGGTCTAAACCGGGATGTTGGATTTATGTCACATTATCAGTAACCCCACAGCTTGCCTCCTGGACTTGCACAATTTCACAAGCTGTACTGTCTGGAGACAATACACATCTCTTTAACCTGTGTTGAATGCTCCCTCCACCCACATTGTCTGTACATTTAAGACCTGGCTGGCTGTAGAGATTTGCATTCTAATCAGTATTCTGTAACTTGATTTCTGTGTCTGTGCCCTGTTTGAGAACAGAGACCACTCCTTCTGACGAAGGAGCATTGCTCCGAACACCACTAGTTACAGACCTCCATTCCGAAAAATACCCTTCCACGCTACCCTCGGTCTTCTATGGCTAAGCCAGTTCTGAATCCAGCTAGTTCACCCTTGATCCCGTGTGATTTAACCTTTTGTACCAACCTACCATGAGGCGTCCTGTCCATGTAGACAACATCCACAGCCCTTCCCTCGTCAATCATTTTTGTCACTTCCTCAAAAAACTCAATCAAATTAGTGAGACATGACCTCCATCGTACTATACTCCCTCGCGAATAAGACTATTCAGTTCCAAATGTGTATAGAACCTATCCCTAAGAATTTTCTCCTCTAATTTCACTATCACTGACGTCAAGATCACTGGCCTATAATTACCCGGGTTATCCTTGCTACCCTTCTTAAATAATGCGACAACATTGGCTATTTGCAGTTGATGTTGTCTACATGGACTTTAGCAAGGCCTTTGACAAGGTACCGCATGGTAGGTTGTTGCACAAGGTTAAATCTCACGGGATCCAGGGTGAGGTATCTAAATGGATACAAAATTGGCTTCTTGACAGAAGCCAGAGGGTGGTTGTAGAGAATTGTTTTTCAAACTGGAGGCCTGTGACCAACGGTGTGCCTCAGGGATCAGTGCTGGGTCCACTGTTATGCGTCATTTATATTAATGATTTGGATGAGAATATAGGAGGCATGGTTAATAAGTTTGCAGATGACACTAAGATTGGTAGCATAGTGGACAGTGAAGAAAGTTATCTCCAATTGCAATGGGATCTTGATCAATTGGGCCAGTGGGCTGACGAATGGCAGATGGAGTTTAATTTAGACAAATGCGAGGTGATGCATTTTGGTAGACTGAAACAGGGCAGGACTTACTCAGTTAATGGTAGGGCATTGGGGAGAGTTACAGAACAAAGAGATCTCGGGGTACATGTTCATAGCTCCTTGAAAGTGGAGTCACAGGTGGACAGAGTGGTGAAAGGCATTCGGCATGCTTGGTTTTGTCGGTCAGAACAGTGAATACAGGAGTTGGGACGTCTTGTTGAAGTTGTACAAGACATTGGTAAGGCCACACTTGGAATACTGTGTGCAATTCTGGTCACCCTATTATAGAAAGGATATTATTAAACTCGAAAGACTGCAGAAAAGATTTACTAGGATGCTACCGGGACTTGATAGTTTGAGGTATAAGGAGAGGCTGGATAGACTGGGACTTTTTTCTCTGGAGCGTAGGAGGCTGAGGGGTGATCTTATAAAGGTTTATAAAATGAGAGGCATAGATCAGCTAGATAGTCAACATCTTTTCCCAAAGGTAGGGGAGTCTAAAACTAGAGGGCATAGGTTTAAGGTGAGAGGGGAGAGATACAAAAGTGTCCAGAGGGGCAATTTTTTCCACACAGAGGGTGGTGAGTGTCTGGAACAAGCTGCCAGAGGTAGTAGTAGAGGCGGATACAATTTTGTCTTTTAAAAAGCATTTAAATAGTTACATGGGTACGATGGGTATAGAGGGATATGGGCCAAATGCGGGCAATTGGGATTAGCTTGGGGGTTTTAAAAAAAAGGGCGGCATGGACAAGTTGGGTCGAAGGGCCTGTTTCCATGCTGTAAACCTGTATGATTCTGTGACTCTATCCTCTGGGACGTCACCTGTGTCAACGAGGAAACAAAGATTTCTGTTAGAGGTCTAGCAATTTCCTCGCTTGTTTCTCTCAGTAATCTGGGATAGATGCCATCTGACCCTGGGGATTTATCTACCTTAATGGCGACTTGCTCTAGAGGGTTTACATACTCCTCCGAGACACCATCAATCAATGTATCCCTCTCCTTTGCGAATACTGATGCAAAGTATTCATTAAGGATCTCACCCACTTCCTTTGGTTCTACGCATAATTTCCTTCCTGGGTCTTTGCATGGACCAACTCTTTCTCTTGCTACCCTAACGTTCCTAACATATGTATAAAATGCCTTGGGATTCTCCTTAATCCTGCCTGCCAAGGACGTTTCGTGACCCCGTTTTGCCTTCCTAACTCCTTGTTTGAGTTCTTTTCTACTTTCCCTGTATTCTTCAAGTGCTTTATCTGTTTTTAGTTGCCTATACCTCATGTATGCATCCTTTTTCTTGTTGACTAGACTCACAATTTCCCTGGTCATCCACAATTCCCAAATCCTGACTTTCCTGTCCTTCCTTTTCACAGGTGGTCTGGTTTCCTCCCACATTCCAAAGATGCACAGGTTAGGTTGATTGGCCATGCTAAATTTCCCCTTAGTGTTAGGGGGACTAGCAAGGTTAATACGTGGGGTTACGGGGATAGGGTCTGGGTGGGATTGTTGTTGATGCAGATTCGATGGGCTGAAATGGCTCCTTTGCACCGTAGGTATTCCATGATTCTATGACATATTGGTCTTCACTGGTCTTTTTCTCTTCACATCGAACAAGAAGCGTATAGAACAGAAAGGGTAGGATTTTTGCGCAAACCGCCATGTGTTTCGCAGCGGCGGAGACAGCCCCCCCATTGGCCGGCAGCGGAATCTGCTGGTTCCACTATCAATTACGGGATTTCCCAATGACTGCACTTCTTGCCTCTGGGAAACTTGCAGCTGAGGTGCGCCATTAGCTGGACCGGAAGATCCCACGGACGTGAATGGCTGGAAAATTCCTGCTAAAACTTCTACAGATATGTAAAAATGAAAAGATTAGCAAAGACAAATGTGGGTCAGTTACAGGCAGAGACAAGAGAATTTACAATGGGTAATGAGGAAATGGCAGAAATACAAATACTTTGTGTCTGTCTTCATGGAGAAAGATATCAAAACAACCTGCCAGATATATTGGAGAACCAAAGGACTAGCTCGAATACAGAACTGAAATAAATTAGTATGAGCAAAAAAAAGTAGTGCTAAAGACAATTATGGGGTTGCAAGTTGCTAAATCTCCTGGACCTAATGATCTCTCTCCCAAAGTATTGAAAGAGGTGGTAGTCGAGACAGAAGATGCACTGATGGTCAATCTTCCAAACTTCTTTCGATTCTCAAATGATTCCTGCAGATTACAAGGCGGCAAATGTAAGAGGGGGGAGAAAACAGGGAACTACAGAATGGTTAGCCTGAGCAATAATAGTGAAATTACTATAATTTATTATAAAAGTCGTTGATAACTGGAACTTAGAATGGAGCGAGATTGGAAAGTGTTTATGCCCACGAGGCCTGGGTGTCCTTGTTCATCTGTCACTGAAAACTGACATGGAGGTACAGCAAGAAATTAGGAAGGCAAATGGTATGTTGGCCTTTACCTCAAGAGGATTTGAGTATAGGAGTAATGAGCCTTGGTGAGACCTGGAGTTTTGAACTCGCTGGCCCTGCACTCAACCCTGGAACACCTAGATAACAGGGACACCTATGTCAGACTCTTATTTATTGACTACAGCTCAGCCTTCAACACCATTATTCCCACAAAACTCATCTCCAAACTCCGTGGCCTGAGCCTCGGCACCTCCCTCTGCGACTGGATCCTGAACTTCCTAACTCATAGATCACAATCAGTAAGCATAGGCAACAACACCTCCTCCATGATCATCCTCAGCACCGGTGCCCCACAAGGCTGTGTTCTCAGCCTCCTACTATACTCCTTATACACCCATGACTGTGTGGCCAAATTCCCCTCCAATTCGATTTTCAAGTTTGCTGACGACACCATCGTAGTGGGTCAGATCTCGAACAATGACAAGACAGAGCACAGGAATGAGATAGAGAATCTGGTGAACTGGCGCAGCAACAATAATCCCTCCTTCAATGTCAACAAAATGAAGGAGATCGTCATCGACTTCAGGAAGCGTAAAGGAGAACATGCCCACGTCTACATCAACGGGGACAAAGTAGAAAGAGTCGAGAGTTTCAAGTTTTTAGGTGTCCAGATCACAAACAACCTGTCCTGGTCCCCCCATGTCGACTCTATAGTTAAGAAAGCCCACCAATGCCTCTACTTTCTCAGAAGACCAAGGAAATTTGGCATGTCAGCTACAACTCTGACCACCTTTTACAGATGCACCATAGAAAGCATTCTTTCTGGTTGTATCACAGCTTGGTATGACTCCTGCTCTGCCCAAGACTGCAAGAAACTACAAGAGGCCGTGAATGTAGCCCAATCCATCACGCAAACCAGCCTCCCATTCATTGACACTGTCTACACTTCCCGCTGCCTCAGCAAAGCAGCCAGCATAATTAAGGACCCCATGCACCCTGGTCATTCTCTTTTCCACCCTCTTCCTTCAGGAAAAAGATGCAAAAGTCTGAGGTCACGTACCAACCGACAAAAGAACAGCTTCTTAGAGTAAAGTAAAAAGTAAAGTTTATTTATTAATCACAAGTAAGGCTTACATTAACACTGCAATGAACAAAGAACAATACAGCACAGGATCAGGCCCTTCGGCCCTCCAAGCCCATGCCACTCCCTGGTCCAAACTAGACCATTCTTTTGTATCCCTCCATTCCCACTCCGTTCATATGGCGATCGAGATAAGTCTTAAACGTTCCCAGTGTGTCCACCTCCACCACCTTGCCTGGCCCCCACCACCCTCTGTGTAAAATATGTCCTTCTGATATCTGTGTTAAACCTCCCCCTCTTCACCTTGAACCTATGACCCCTCGTGAACGTCACCACCGACCTGGGGAAAAGCTTCCCACCGTTCACCCTATCTATGCCTTTCATAATTTTATACACCTCTATTAAGTCTCCCCTCATCCTCCGTCTTTCCAGGGAGAACAACCCCAGTTTACCCAATCTCTCCTCATAACTAAGCCCCTCCATACCAGGCAACATCCTGGTAAACCTCCTCTGTACTCTCTCCAAAGCCTCCACGTCCTTCTGGTAGTGTGGCGACCAGAACTGGGCGCAGTATTCCAAATGCGGCCGAACCAACGTTCTATACATCTGCAACATCAGACCCCAACTTTTATACTCTATGCCCCGTCCTATAAAGGCAAGCATGCCATATGCCTTCTTCACCACCTTCTCCACCTGTGACGTCACCTTCAAGGATCTGTGGACTTGCACACCCAAGTCCCTCTGCATATCTACACCCTTTATGGTTCTGCCATTTATCGTATAGCTCCTCCCTACATTATTTCTACCAAAATGCATCACTTCGCATTTATCAGGATTGACTCCATCTGCCATTTCTTTGCCCAAATTTCCAGCCTATCTATATCCGTCTGTAGCCTCTGACAATGCTCCTCACTATCTGCAAGTCCTGCCAATTTTGTGTCATCCACAAACTTACTAATCACCCCAGTTACACCTTCTTCCAGATCGTTTATATAAATCACAAACAGCAGAGGTCCCAATACAGAGCCCTGCGGAACACCACTAGTCACAGGCCTCCAGCCGGAAAAACACCCTTCCACTACCACCCTCTGTCTTCTGTGACCAAAGTAAGAAGTTTAACAACACCAGGTTAAAGTCCAACCTTTCTCGAATCCTACCCTTCTATCCTTCTTTTTTACAGGCACATGCCTGTCCTGTAGCCCTAACAACTGTTCCTTAAAAGACTCCCACATGCCAGATGTGAATTTACCCTCAAACAGCCTCTCCCAATCAAGAGCTGCCAATTTCTGCCTAATCCCACTAAAGTTAGCCTTCCCCCAATCCAACACCTTACCCTTGGGACACCACTCATCTTTTTCCATCACTATCCGAAAGCTAACAGAATTGTGGTCACTATTTGCCACATGTTCCCCTACCGAAACTTTGAAGACCTGACCGGGCTCATTCCCCAGTACTAGGTCCAGTATAGCCCCCTCTCTAGTTGGGCTATCTACATATTGTTCCAAAGAACCCTCCTGTACGCATTTTACAAATTCCTCCCCATTCAGAGTCCCAGCTCTCAGCGATTTCCAGTCTATACCAGGGAAATTGAAGTCTCCCACTACAACAACCCTAGTTTTCCTGCACCTGGGGTGGCACGGTAGCACAGTGGTTAGCACTGCTGCTTCACAGCTCCAGGTCCCGGGTTCGATTCCCGGCTCGGGTCACTGTCTGTGTGGAGTTTGCACGTTCTCCTCGTGTCTGCGTGGGTTTCCTCTGGGTGCTCCGGTTTCCTCCCACAGTCCAAAGATGTGCAGGTTAGGTTGATTGGCCAGGTTAAAAATTGCCCCTGAGAGTTCTGAGATGCATAGGTTAGCGGGATTAGCGGGTAAATATGTGGGGGTAGGGCCTGGGTGGGATTGTGGTCGGTGCAGACTCGATGGGCCAAATGGCCTCCTTCTGCACTGTAGGGTTTCTATGATTTCTATGATTTCTATCCAGTATCTCGTGACATATCCTTTCTTCCACTTCCCTCGGGCTGTGAAAGTCCCCTAGTCGCCACACTCCGGCGCCTGTTCGGGTCAATGCACCTAACCGGCACATCTTTCAGATTGTGGGAGGAAACAGAAGCACCCGGAGGAAACCCATGCAGACACGGGGAGAATGTGCAGATTCCGCACAGACAGTGACCCAAGCCGGGAATTGAACCCAGGTCCCTGGCACTGAGACAGCAGTGCTAACCACTGTGCCACCGTCGCCCCTGTTGCTGTCAGACTTTTGAATGGACTTACCTTGCATTAAGTTGATCTTTCTCTACACCCGAGCTATGACTGTAACACTACATTCTGCACTCTCTCCTTTCCTTCTCTATGAACAGCACGCAATAAACAATACTTTTCACTGTATGTTAATACATGTGACAATAATAAATCAAATCAAATCCTTACCCAAGTAAGGATATACTTGCCATTGAGGGAGTGCAATGAACGTTCACCAGACAATCCCTGGAACGGCAGGATCATCTTATCAGGAGAAATTGAGGACAGGGGACTTGTATTCTTCAGAGTTTAGAAGAATGAGGTGAGATTTCATTTTAATGTACCAAGTTCTTTCAGGGCTCGGCAAAGTAGAGGCATGAAGGATGCTTTTCCCTGGCCAGAGGCCACCATTTCAGAATGAGGCAAAGGCCATTTAGGGCTTAGATCAGGACGAACCTCTTCACTCAGAGTGCTGATTCTTTGGAATTCTCTACCTGTGCTGTGAAGATTCAGTTACAAGCATATCCAAGACATAGATCAATAGATTTCTGGATGTTAAAGACATCAAATGATGAAACAATAGTGTGGGAAAATGGTGGTGAGGGATCAGCCACGGTCTATACGAGGCAAGCTCAAGGAGCCAAATGGCTTACTCCTGCTCCTATTTCCTATGTTCCTATGGGTAAAACAAATCTAATCTTTCCTGTTTTTTTCATCAATTATCTTAAATGATGTCCTCTGCCAAACAACGCGCCTGCCAGTAGAAACAGTTTCCCCCTATCTACTCCATCAAATCACTTAACTTCAATCAAAAAATGATCACTTTATCAAAAAATTTCTATATTCCAGAAATACTTGTGTGGCCACTCCAATTTCCATTACTTCTAGTTTGCAAAAGTGTTTCCTGCAGATGCTCTCAGTTTTGGTCACCTGTTCCAAAGCCTTATGTGGCTCGGAATTACATTTTGTTCGGTAACACTCCTGTGAATCACCTTTCACTGCCTTCAAAGTGGTACATTAAAGTAATCTTTGTTGCTGTTACTGAATGGCCTGGTTCCAATTTTATCATGTCTCTGAAGATACCCACACCAGAGGAAATACTTTCTTTTTATCTGCCCTATCAAAACTTTTAATCATTTTAAACCTCACTGAGAACAACCCTTAATTTTCTGTACTCAAAGGAACACATGCCAAATTCATGCAGCCATTTCACCTAATTTAAGCCTTCCAGCCCAAGTATCGTCCTGGTGAATCTGAGCCAAAGCCAATATATCCTTCCTGAAATGAGTGCCCAGAATTGAACTCAGTACTACAGATGGCATCGAACCAAGGATATGTATAACCAAAGCATATTTAGGCTCCCTTGAGATAGAGGCCAACATTCCATCAGCCTTTTGGATTGCATTTGGTTCTAGTCCACTAGCTTTTAGTTATTCATGTGCATGGGCACCAGAGTTCCTAGTTTCTCACCTTATAGAAAATTCTCAGATTTGACCGCCTTGGATCCAAAGTGGATGGCTTCCACAGTTTCTCACATTGCACGCCACGCGCCACAGTTTGGCCCACTTAATCTCTCAATTTAAATTTATTTAATCCAGGTTTTAGTGTAACTTCCTGCTCCCACTTGTACTACTTATCATAGAAATCATAGAATCCTACAGTGCAGAAAGAGGCCCATCGGGTCTGCACCAACCACAATCCCACCCAGGCCCTATCCCCATATCCCTACATATTTATCCACTAATCCCTCTAACCTATGCATCCCGGGACACTAAGGGGCAATTTAGAATGGCCAATCAACCTAGCCTATGTGCTTCCTATGTCAACCTATATCAACCTATGTGCTTCCAAACTTACTGTCACATGTAAACTTGGGTCAAGTCTCCACTCGTTTATCCAAGTTATTCATATTATGAAAAGTTGAGGCTCTAATCCACATCCCTGGGAAAGCACCTCGACACAGTCTCCTACCTTTCCCCACAAATTTTCAGCCTTGCCACAAGGTTGCCCTCACGTTTGTACACTCTCAATTTTGCTAATAAACTCATGCAGAATCTTATCAAATGCCTGCATCGATGACCATACAAATAGAAGCTATATGCTGGTTACCTTGTCAAGAAAATCAACCACATGACATCTCTTTCACAAAGCTATGCTGCCCATCTCTGATCACCACAAATTTTACCTAGTGCTCAGTCACGCTTTCCCAAATGAAAATTCTTGCAGTTTCCCCCACACTGACTACTAGCTTAGAGATACTTAGTTCCTCTCTCCCACCCTCTGTAAATAATTCTCCTGAACGAAACAGGAAACAATGTACTCAATGTACTTGCTATCTCACCATTTGATTCCTATTACAAGGCCCATGTTATGATCCCTGTAGAGATCAATTACCTGAAAAGAAAGGAATCCCTAAATAACTCTTGACAAAAGGAATCAATGAAAATAAAAGCAAATCACTGCGGATGCTGGAATCTGAAACCAAAAAAGAAAATGCTGGAAAATCTCAGCAGGTCTGGCAGCATCTGCAAGGAGAGAAAAGAGCTGACATCTTGAGTCCAGATGACCCTTTGTCAAAGCTAAAAGGCATAGAAAGTGGGAGATATTTATACTGCAGGGTGAGGGAATGAAAGAAGAGTCATAGCCACAGAACCCAGTGGAAAAGACTGCGAATGGGGGGGGGGGGGGGGGGGGGGGTGTCAAACAGAGGTCGAATTTAGAAAAGGGGGAGAAAAGGCAAGGTAAGGGGGATGAAGTAGGGGGAAAGAGTGGGGGGGGGGGGTAAGAAAAATGAAGAAAGACAATAAAGAAATAAAAGGTAGAGAACAGTAAAAAAATTAAATAAAATAGAATGAAAACAAAGGGGGCTGATGTGGGGTAGAGCTAATCATCTGAAGTTGCTGAATTCGACGTTGAGACCAGAAGGCTGTAAAGTGCCTAGCCAGAAGATGGGATACTGTTCCTCCAGTATGCGTTGAGCTTCACTGGAACATTGAGGCAAGCCAAGTACAGACATGTGGGCTTAGCAGGATCGTGTGTTAAAATGGCAAGCAAACGGAAAGTCAGGGTCCTGATTGCGCACAGACCGAAGGTGCTCAGCAAAGCAATCACCCAATCTACGCTTGGTCTCTCTGATATAGAGGAGACCACATTGGGAGCAGCGAGTACAATAGACCAAATTGAAAGAGGTGCAAGTGGAACACTGCTTAACCTGGAATGAATGTTTTGGACTTTGGATGGTAAGCATAGAAGAGGTAAAGGGGACAGGTGTTACACCTGCGATCGCATGGGGAGGTGCCATGAGTGACAGGAGAGATGTTGGGTGTAGTGGAGGAGTGGACTAGGTTATCCCAGAGGGAATGGTCTCTGCGGAATGCCGACAGAGAGAGTGAAGGGAAGATGTGTTTGGTGGCATCATGCTGGAGTTGGCAAAAATGGCAGAGGATTATGCTTTGCATGCGGAGGCTGGTGGAGTGAAATGTGAGAACAAGGGGGACTCTATCCTTGTTCTGGGAGGGAGGGGAGGGGGTGAGGGTCGTGGCGCGGGAGATGGACTGCATGCTGTTGAGGGCCCTGATGACAACTGTAGATGGGAATCCACATTGAAGAAACGGGAGCACATATTCGAAGCAACACCAGGAAAGTGGCATCATTGGAACAAATGCGACAGAGGTGAAGGAGCTGAGAGAAAGGGATGGAGTCCTTACAGGATGTAGGGTGCGAAGAGCTGTTGTCCAGATAGCTGTGGGAGTCAGTGGGTTGTAATGATATTGGTAGATAGTCTATTGCCGGAAATGGAGACAAAAAGGTCAAGGAAGAGAAAGGAAGTGTCTGAGATGGACCGGGTGAAGGCGATGGGGGGGTGGAAACAAAGTTGATGAATTTTGAGAGATCTGGACGTGAGCATGAAGCAGCACCAAAATAGTCATTCATGTACCAGTAAAGGAGTTGTGGGAGGGGACCTCTGTAGGCCTGGAACAAGGAATGTTCCACATATCCCATAAAAAGACCCATGCGGGTACCCATTCCTACTCCTTTGATTTGGAGAAAGTGGGATGAGTTAAAGGAGAAGTTGTTGAGAGATAGAATGAGTTCAGCCAGGTGGAGGAGAGTGGTGGTGGGTGGGAATTGTTCAGGCCTCTTTTCAAGAAAGAAGCAAAGAGTTCTCAGGCCTTCCTAGTATGGGATGAAGGTGTAGAGAGATTGCACATCCATGGTGAATAGAAGGCCTGCGAATTGGAAGCTGTCAATATGACGCAGGGCATCAGAGCCCGGATGTAGGTGGGTAGGGAATGGACCAGGGGAGTGAGGATGGAATCAAGGTAAAAGGAAATAAGTTCAGTGGGGCAGAAGCATGCTGACACAATGGGCCTACCAGGACAGTCCTTTTTGTGGATTTTGGGAAGTAGGTAGAATCAATGAAAACATTTCACTTAAAACTTTTACTGTAACAGTCAAACCCAAAATCAGCATAAAATTAAGCACATAACAACAGACAAATTTCACGAGAAACCATGAATCTCACTTTAAATAGTTCTTCAGTGCTCTATCCAACCTGCTTTTAAATGTGATTCATATTGCATCTAGGACATTTTCAGTTCTACTGCACCCTTTATATATTTCTCAATTTATCCTGCTGCCTCAGCACCAGGGACCCAGGTTCGATTCCAGTCTTGGGTGACTGTGTGGTGTTTGCACATTCTCCCCGTGTCTGCTTGGGTTTCCTCTGGGTGCTGCGGTGTCCTCCCACAGTCCAAAGATGTGCGGGTTAGGTGGATTGGCCATGCTCAATTGCCCCTTAGTGTGCAAAGATGTGGCTCAGCAGGGTAAATATGTGGGATTATAGGGATTGGGGGTGGACCAGGTTAAGATGCTCTGGCAGAGAGTTGCTGCAGACACGAGGAGCCAAATGGCCTCCTTGTGCATTGTAAGGATTCTATGAAATTGAAGTCACTCATTTTAAAAAATTCATTTTATGGGATGTAGACGTTGCTGGTTAGAGCAGCATTTATTGCCCATCCTTGGTTGCCCTTGAGAAGATGGCGGTGAGCTGCCTTCTTGAACCACAGTAAGAAGTTTAACAACACCAGGTTAAAGTCCAACAGGTTTATTTGGTAGCAAAAGCCACAAGCTTTCGGAGCCTTAAGCTCTTTCTTCAGGTGAGTGGGAATTCTGTTCACAAACAGGGCATATAAAGACACAAACTCAATTTACAGAATAATGCTTGGAATGCCAATACTTACAGCTAATCAAGTCTTTAAGATACAAACAATGCGAGTGGAGAGAGCATTAAGACAGGTTAAAGAGCTGTGGGGATTACAGATAACGTGACATGAACCCAATATCCCGGTTGAGGCCGTCCTCATGTGTGCGGAACTTGGCTATCAGTTTCTGCTCAACGACTCTGCGCCGTCATGTGTCGTGAAGGCCGCCTTGGAGAACGCTTACCCGAATATCAGAGGCCGAATGCCCATGACCGCTGAAGTGCTCCCCAACAGGAAGAGAACAGAATTTGTGGACAGAATTCCCACTCACCTGAAGGGGCTTAAGGCTCCGAAAGCTTGTGGTTTTTGCTACCAAATAAACCTGTTGGACTTTAACCTGGTGTTGTTAAACTTCTTACTGTGTTTACCCCAGCCCAACGCTGGCATCTCCACTTCTTGAACCACTGCAGTCCATCAGGTATAGGAGGGAGTTCCAGGATTTTGACCCAGTGAGTGAAGGAACTACGGTATATTTCCAAATCAGGATGATGAATGAATTGGAAGAGAACCTCCAGAGACTCATGATCCCAAGTATCTACTGTTCTTGTCCTTCTAGATGATCGTGGTTATGGGTTTGAAAAGTGCTGTCTGAGAAACCTTCGAGTTCCTGCAGCGCCTCTTGTAGATGGTACACACAGCTGCCACTGTTCGTCGGTGGTGGTGGAGGGATTGAATGTTTGTGGAAGGGGTGGCAATCAAGCAGGTTGCTTTGCCCTGGATGGTGTCAAGCTTCTTCAGAGTTTTTGGAGCTGCACTCATCAGGCAAGTGAAGAATATTCTATCACACTCCTGACTTGCGTCTTGTAGATGTTGAATAGACATTGGGGGGTCAGGAGGTGAGTTACTCGCCATAGGTTTCCTAGCGTTTGAACTGCTCTGGTAGCCATAGTATTTATATGGCTAGTCCAGTTCAGTTTCTGGTCAATGGTAACCCCCAGGATGTTGATGGCAAAAAACAAAGAACAGTACAGTACAGGAACAGGCCTTTCGGCCCACTAAGCCTGAGCCGATCACGTTGTCCTATCTAGACCAACTGCTTATATCCCTCTATTCCCCGTTTGTTCATATACCTATCAAAATAAGTCTTAAATGTGGCTAACATAACTGCCTCAACCACCTCACTTGGTAATGCATTCCCCCACCACCCTGTGTGTAAAAAAACTTCCCCCCGCACATATCCACTCAACCCTTAAACTTGTGCCCCCTTGTAATTGTCATTTCTGCCCTGGGAAAAAGCTTCGAACTGTTCACCTTATCTATACCTCTCATAATTTTATAAACTTCCATCAGGTCACCCCTCAGCCTCCATCTTTCCAGGGAGAACAATCCCAGTTTATTCAATCTCTCCTCATAGCTAATACCCTCCATACCAGGCAACATCCTGGTAAACCTTTTCTGTACTCTCTTCAAAGCCTCCACGTCCTTATAGTAGTGTGGTGACCAGAATTGGGCACAGTATCCCAAATGTGGCCTCACCAACGTTTTACACAACTGTAACATAATTTGCCAACTTTTATACTCAATGCCCTGTCCAATGAAGGCAAGTATGCCATATGCTTTCTTCTTTAAGGATCTGTGGACCTGTACTCCCAGATCTCTCTGTGCGCATCTATTCCTGTAACAAATTTATCTTACTAGGCTATCAAATTCTTAGGCCAATTCTCCTCCTCCTCCTGTAGAAAAGCCCCAACGGTAAACTCCCAGACCACATATGCCTAATTTCTATCCATACATCACCCACATTATCCATACTCCAATCTAATCAAATTCTCCTTTCTCGAAGACAACAGCCTTCAAACTATGGTTCCTGATCCAAAACAGGCTTTACGCCTATTTAAAGAGTTCACAATAATTACTAACCTCCTATTTTCATGATTGGTATCCATCTTGCCTTTACTAGAAAGTACTCAATTAACCTTCCCATGCCTTTATCCTCACCATTGATGTCAAAAACTGTACATAATAATTACAACTAATCCGCACTTATCTGGAAATCATTCCACCTGCTAAAGCATTGGTTTGCAAGAGACTATGAAGAATTATAGCCCCGCCCCTCCCAATGAGCCAAACTGACTCATCAGTCATCAACTCATTGCGTTTTATTGCACATATCCTGACTTGCTGAAGGGATTTATTAATTTACTGCAAACAAAGCACCATTGCAACTATCCCTATAATATTAATTTGCCACTAGTTACAGATTGTGAACTGTGCAGAATTCAAAAGCAAATTTAAAAAGAGCCAGTTTGTTTCCAAAATTGGTTGCTGTTTGTGGTTTAAGCAAAGAAAAATGCTGCTTTCATACTCCACTTTTCATATTCCTCATGCATCCAAACGCACTTCATAATCAATTAAATACATTTTGTACACAGTTGCTGTTCTGCAGGCTTATGTGTCAGCCTATTTGCTCAAAACAAGGTCATACAAACAGATCAGCCGAACGCTAAGTTAATACATATTTCAGTGAGGCTGGTTGAAGGAAAATATTGGCCAGGACACAAAGAGTACTCTCTGCTGTCCTTTGAATCATATCACTAGATGGTTTATCACCTGAACAGACCTCAGTTTAACACCTCAGCTGACAGATGGCATCTCCAACAATGTAGTCTGGTTAATCATCAGACTAGATTATGTGCTCAAGTCCTGGAGTGGGGCTTGAAGCCACAAGATTCTGACCGGAAGGCATGAGCACAATTAAATGAGCCAAGCTGACTATAAAAATGAACTACATTAATCAATTTTCTTCCATCTAACCAAGTAATATTACGATCTGAATTCTCAAATTATCAGCATGATGTCACTAGTTGATTATGCTGCATTAGCTGGACACATTAAAGGGTTATTTCATTCACAAACTGCACTAACATAAGATGCAGTTTCCCCCTTTTCGAAAAGTCATGGAGTTTTCGCTCAATTTCAGCACATTTTCCCTGATATTGGTGTAACTGCCACAAAAGATCATGGAATTTTAAACCAGGTACTTTCGGCACAACTCCAGCTTCTGCAATCTTTTGCACAAGCTTTAAAGCTTTAAAAACATCCTAATAATTAGATGAATAATGCTGCTTGATTCTGGGACCCCAATATTAAATGGCCACCTGCTTTACAGAATATGCGCTGGCAACATCCGGAGAAAGTCTTGGTTATAGCTGAACATCTGGAACATAAAAACGCATCTGTGGTGATAGCGGAAGAAAAAACGCTCAACTGGGTAGTGTAATCTAGATGATCATAGGATCACATTTTAGGAAAACATTTGGCTTCAAGAGTTTAATTCACAACTGTCAGACGCTGAACTGCCATTGCAATGCCCACAAAACTGTGCACGCCCCTGCGAGTTTCCACTAATTGCACTCGTTTGTCAGCCTTTGAGGAAGCCCCAAAAATTAAACTGGATTTTTGAACATAAAGGCACAAACAGGTACATATCCAAAGCTTTTGAATTTTCTCTGATTTAACAGTGAATGTACTCAATCTGACAAACTATATTTATATAGCACCTTTAACATAAAACATTCCAAGGCACTTCGAAGCATTATCAAATAAAATTTGATACGGAGCCACATAAGAAGAAAGGAGGACCAATGATCAAAAGTTTGAATAGAGGTTGGTTTTAGGGAGTGTCTTAAAGAGTAAAAGCAATGTAGAAACGCAGAGGTAAAAAGGGAATTCGATCTTTGGGGCTTGACAGCTAAAGGAATGACCACCAACAGTGCAGCGATTAAAAGTGGGGGTGCTCAAGATATTATTTTGGGAATATTGTAGGACTGGTGGAGATACCAAGATAGAGAGGGACAAGGTCATGAAAGAATTTGAAAAAAATAATGACAATATTTAAATTGAAGCATCAGTTAACCAGTAGCCAATGTGGGTCAGTAAGCACAGGAGTAATGGATGAATGGACTTAGTTGCCTGTGATCCAACTCGCACTGAGTTATTGATGACAAAAATTAATGTAGAACAAAGGAGGCTGACCAGCAGTCTGTTAATGTAGCCAGGTTTGGAGCTAATAAATCCATGATCGGAATTTCAACATGAGCCAAGACAGGGATGAAACTGGGCGAGTTACAGAGATGGAAATTGGTGGCCTTAGTGACAGCTTGTATATGTGGCAGGGTGAATTAGTGATAGGGAGTTCATCTCGGGGTCAGATACAACATGATTGAGAGCAGTCTGGTTCAGTCTCAGTTGCGAGGGAGAGAGATGGAATCGGTGGCTGTAGAACAGATTTTATAGTATGGCCTCAAGACAATGACTGTGGTCTTCCTAACAGTATTGGAGGAAATCTCTGATCATCCAGTACTGATTTTGGACAAGCAGTCTGATGGTTTAAGTGAAAGTGGGGGAATTGAAAAAGGTAGTGGTGAGGTAGAGGTTTACTGTTGTTACGTAGGTTTCCAAATTTTTTCAGTCATTTAAAATCGGATGACTTAACATTGATTAAAATATATTGTAATGTTGCCCAACACCACTGGCTCATCACCGAATCTTTGTTCAGTGTTATGCAGATGATTTGGAACAGAAATTTGAGGTGGAAGAAAGTACAGTAACAATTTTGGGGAGCAATTTTCACCAGAATTAACAGTTGAGCTCAAATTGGAAACACTACTTCTTGATGGTTCCTTTTCACCCTATTTCAAGTTACCAGGATTCTGTTATCATGGTTTCATCTCAGGATTTGTTCGCTCCTTACGGTAAAAGAGATCGTGCTGGAGGCAATGGTCTTTTATTGAAAATATATTTATTTATATACTATTTACAAAGTTAAATAAGGCCAAGACATAGCTGGAGCTACTGTTGAGATGCTTCTCAGTCATCTTCTCTCAGTGAGTGACATCACTGTGACATAGCTCCTTATGCACATGTTCAGTAGATATTAGAGTTAATCCTTTACAAGGACTACATCACGAATTATAAGGCAAGGTTCAGCTCGTGAAGTCCCACTGATGCATGTTAGTTCCAAACTCTGACTGCAATAGCCATATCATTTCAAATTCCCGCAACACGCATCAATCCCTGTTTCATCTGAATGTGGCAGCCAGTTTAATGGCAACTGCAAGTTGTGCACACAAACCTGTAAGGAATGACTCAAGATAGCTCAATTCCATTCTGTGTAAGACTCTGATAGCAGCAACAAGACTATTTGATCCCAGCTGCCTGTTTCAGATTCAAATTCAAGTCAGAGTCATAGAGTCATGCAGCACAGAAAAGCACCTCCGGCCCATTGAGTCTGCACCGACAATAGCTACTACTAAAGTTGCGCTTATCCCGTTTTCCTGCACTTGTCCCATATTCCTGAATGTTATATTTTAAGGGCTCATCTAAATACTTGTTACCCTAAAACTGTGCTCCCTCGTGATTCATCCCTCCACCAAGGGGAACAGCTACTTCCTATTTACCCTGTCCATACCCTTCATGTTACACACCTCAATCATGTCCCTCTCAGTTTTCTCCGCTCTAAATAAAACAATCCAAGCCTTTCTAGTCTCTCCTTATAGCTCAAATGCTCCATCCCAGGCAACATCCTGGTGAATCTCCTCAGTATCCCCTCTCGTGCAATCACATTCTTCCTATGAGGTGACCAGAACTGCACACAGTACCCCAGCTGTGGCCGAAATAACATTCTGGACGGCTCCAACATAACCTCCTTGCTCTTATTCTCTATGCCACGACTGATAAAAGAAAATGTTCCATATGCCTTCGTAACCACCCTATTCACGTGCTCTGCCACCTTCAGGGAATAAGTACCCCAAGATCCATCTGTTCCTCTAAGCTTTCTAGTGCCCTACCATTCATTAAATGCTCCATTCTCTTGTTCCTTCTTCCAAAGTGCATCACCTCACATTTAAATACCATCTGCCACTGCGCTGCCCATCTGACCAACCCATCTTTCTGTAACCTATGACCTTCTTCTTCACTGTTAACCACCCCATTAATCTTGATGTCATCTGCAAACTTACTTATCATTCCCTCCACATTATCATCTATAACATTTATGCATGTAACAAACAATAAGGGATTCAGCACTGAACACTGTAGTACGCCACTGACACTGGCCTCCAGTCACTCAAACGGCCTTTCACCACCACCCTTTGTGAATTATTACAGATCCATCTCACCAAGTTTCCCCAAATTCCATGTGCTTCAACCTTCTCAATCAGTCTCCCATGTGGGAACTCGTCAACCACATTGCCACCTTCTCACCTAATATTCAATATCCTGGAATGTTGAGTTACCAGTTCTGTCCTCCCCTCAACCATGTCTCTGTGATGGCAACAATATCACACTTCCATGCCCTTAATTCATCAGGATTACCTATTACACTCGCAGAACGTTGATTGGCCATGTTAAAAAATTGCCCTTAGTGTCCTGGGATGTGTAGGTTAGAGGGATTAGTGGGTAAAATATGTGGGGGTAGGGCCTGGGTGGGATTGTGGTCGGTGCAGACTCGATGGGCCGAATGGCCTCCTTCTGCACTGTAGGGTTTCTATGATTTCTATGATTTCTATGAAAAGCTTTGCTAAAATCCATATAAAATACATCAACTGTACTTCCCTCATTCACACATCCAATCACTTTTTTGAAAAATTCTATCAAATTTGTTAGGCATGACATCCCTCTGACAAAGCCATGTTGACTATCCTAATCAACCCATGCCTTTCCAAGTGGAGATTAATTCTCTCCTTCAGAGTCTTCTTCAATAGTTTCCCTACCACTGATGTAAGACTCACCGTTTCATCCCTGCCACCTTTCTTGAAAGGTGGAACCACATTAGCCATCCTCCTGCCCTCTGGCACTTCCCTGAAGCCAGAGAGGAATTAAAAATTTGCGTCAGAGTCCCTGCAATTTCCTGCCTCGCCTCCCACAGCAGCCTGGGATGCAATTCACTGGGCCTGGGGATTAGTCCATTTTTAAGCCCCTCAAAACCTCCAGTCCTCATTTCCTATGTCAAACTGCTCAAGGTCATCACAATCCCGTTTCCTGAATTCTGTACCTATATTTTCTCCTTTTCCTGAGTGAAGACTGATGGGAAGTATTCATTTAACACCCTAATGTCCTGCAATCTCGCAAACAGATTGCCCCCTTGGTCTCTAATGGGCCCTACTTTTTCCTTGGTTAACCTCTTCCCCTTAAGTATTTATAGAATATTTTGGGATTTGGGTAAGTCCCTAATGTTGTTTTCAAATCCTTTTTCATGCCCCCTTTTTGCTCTCTAATTGCTTTCTTAAGTTCCCTCTTGCACTTCCTATATTCCTCGAGGGTTGCAAGTAAATTGCTCCCTTTGGACTTTCTAAAAGCCTTTCTCTTCTTCAACTCGTCTTGAATGTTCCTAGACATCCAGGGCTCCCTAAGCTATTGTTTCTACATTTCCCCCTATAGGGGGCATGTTGGACCTGTACACTCTCCATGTCCTTTTTGAATGCACCCCTCCCCGCAACCCGCTCCACGATAGATTTTCTTGCAAGGAGTTGTTCCCAGTCAACTTCAACCGGATCCTGCCTTATTTTAATAAAATTTGCTTTTCCCCAATCCAAAGCTGTCTTTTACAAGCCACCTTTCTCCTTGTCCATAACAAACTTGAACTGTAACATGCTGTGGTTGCCATCACTAAAATGCTCCCCACTGCCACATTGAACACTTGTCTGGTTACATTCCCCAGAACTAGATCCAGCACTGCTCCATCCCTTCTTGGGCCTTGTACATAGTGATACAAAAAACTCACCAGAATACACTTCAAAAAATCGGCACCCTCTAAACCTTTTACACTATGACTATCCCAATTTACATTGGAGAAGTTGAAATCCCCGAGTAGAAAAACCCGATTATCATTCTTGCACACCTCAGTGAATTGTTTACATCTTTGCTCCTCTATTTCTCGCAGACTCTTTAGAGGCCAATAATACTTCCTGTAATGTGGCCGCCCCCTTTTTATCCCTAAGTTCTACCCACAAGATCTCATTTGAAGACTCCTCCTTATTGCACTAAGTGACTCCTTAATTAGTAAGTAGTGCAACACCTCCCCTTCTATACCCTCCTCTGTCTCACCTAATATTCAATATCCTGGAATGTTGAGTTACCAGTTCTGTCCTCCCCTGAACCATGTCTCTGTGATGGCAACAATATCACACTTCCATGCCCTTAATTCATCAGGATTACCTATTACACTCGCAGCAATTTAAGTAAAACCATCCAGCCTAGCCTTACTCTCATGACACTCAACATAGCTGAGCTCATTCTGATTTGGTTCCTTTACTATAGCATGCCGTGTCTCTATTTTACTTATGTTGTGTGTCCCATCCCCCTGCCCAACTCATTTAAACTCCTCCAAACAGCACGAACAAACATACCCCGGCAGAGATGTTGGCCCCAATGTGGTTCAGATGTAGAACGTTCAGTTTGCACATGTCCCACCTTCCCCAGAAACAGTCCCAGCAATAGAAGGATAATGTGTTAATCCACTAAACTGATTGGATCCATAAGCAATGTTTAACTCTTCATTCAATACTGTTTTACTATATACATATCATTGTGAAATTATCCAGATGTGATTAATGCTGCAATCCAACTCTGGTTTATCTGAGTGCATTTTATAGAAAGCAAAGAGTTGAGAGCAATCGGAAAACTGCAAAGACCAACAGCCTGCCAACACGGATCTGCTATGGTTCAGGTCAGAAACTCCAAAGTAGTCGATGGATCATAAATTTTGCATCTTGAATTTGGCTAGGATAAGCATAATATGATTCAAATGATCCACTAGGGAGCTTTTATCAAAAAGTTTATTTAAGAATATAGTTAACCGGTATAGTAAGAAAATTAGCAAGAACTTTATCAATTACAAACAAGAAACAGAACCACTATAATGTATAACTCTTAACAAATATATATCATGTGTTCCAATCAAAACCAAAACTTTCCAAGAACAAAACCCTTTAAACATGTTCAACACAGCAAAGATAATGCTCACATGATAATGAAAATTTGAGCCTTTTGGTTGAAGTCTGCAATTCTCTGGATTCACTCCGAACAGTTTGAAGACAAGACAGCTTCCCAAAACACCAGAGAAACTCTGGTCCAGCCCCCAACAGCAGATTTTTCACCCTTCAGGAAAACAAGATCTTGTTTTCAGCTAACCAACAGAATTTCCAAAGAAAAAACAGGGAGAGAGACTTCTCTTTCAGCTTGATGCTTCTAACACTCCAACTCCCAAACTGAAACTGAAAATTAACTCCTGTCACCTAACCTGCCCACAGTTTTTTCCTCCTCCCAACAATGACGTCACCTAAGGCTGTGAGCATTAATTTAAAAACTCTGAAAGGTACATTAACATCACACATCTTAACGGTTCAGATATGAATAATGGCTACATGGGCACACAGCAGCCTTTGATCCATGCCCAGCAAATAACTTTAGTTAAATCACATCAAAGTTCTTCTTTAAAACGAAGCATTTTACAACATTCCTGTTGTAAAATGCTTCACAGAAGAGAAAGAGATACTGCATACAAGGAATGGGTGATCAAAATCATAGTCAAATAAGTTTCAAAGAAACTATATTAAAGGCAGGGAAGCACAAAGCAAGAAGTTGGGGGAGAAAGTTCTCGGCTCAGACAGCTGAAGAAAATACAACCTATAGTTTACAGGTGAGGAGCAGAGAGGGTGATGGTGGGGCGCTGTGGGCTGCGGGGAATATAGTTGGGAGGAATGAACAGGAGGAGGAAAGCGACACACACATAACATGTTAAGTCAGAGCCAGAAACATATGACTGCCTGCGTCACACAGAAATGGTGACCAAGCAAAAACATGGGATCTTGTAATTTTTGAATTCAGGATGATGAGTGAACATTTTTTTTTAATTCATTCGTGGGACATGGGCCTCACTGGCTGGCCAGCATTTATTGCCCATCCCTAGTCGCTCTTGGAGGGCAGTTGAGAGTCAACCACATTGCTGTGGCACTGGAGTCACATGTAGGCCAGACCAGGTAAAGAACGGCAGATTTCCATCCCCAAAGGACATTACTGAACCAGATGGGCTTTTCCAGCAATCAACAATGGTTTCATGGTCATTTGCAGATTCTTAATTCCAGATATTTTTTATTGAATTCAAATTCCACCATCTGCCATGGCAGGATTCGAAACCACGTCCCGAGAACATAGCTGAGTTTTTGGATTAATAGTCTAGCGATAATATCACGCAGCAATCACCTTCCCTAAACTGTTCAACATGTTTGTGCAGGACATTACGAGATAGTAAAGGTTTAGATGAAATGGAATAATGACAACAACATGTAATATAGCATCTTTAATCGCCAAAACTATTTAACACCAGCAGAGGGTTGGGATAAATGGGTCCTTCTCCAGTTGGCGATTTGTAACTAGTGGGGTCCCGCAGGGTTCAGTTCTTGGACCATAACTATCTACAATCTATATCAATGATCTACAAGCAGGGACAGAGTGTAACATCGCAAAATTTGCTGATGACACAAAAATAGGCTGTGATGAGGAGATAAAAAGTTTACAAATGGATATTGACAGGCTAAGGGAGTGGGCCAGAATCTGGCAGATGAAGTTTAATGTGGATAAATGCGAGCCTATCCATTTTGGCCGGAGAAATAAAAGGGCAAATTACTATTTAAATGGGAAACAGATTCAAAAGGTGTCTGTGCAGAGAGATCTGGGTGTTCTCGTGCAGGAGTCTCAAAGTGGGTATGCAGGTGCAGAATGTTATAAGGAAGGCAAATGAAATCTTGGCATTTATTGCAAAGGGTCTTGAGTATAAAAGTAGAGAAGTGTTGTTATAATTGTCTACGGCATTGGTGAGACCACGCTTGGAGTATTGTGTTTCATTTTGATCACCACCTTTGAGGAAGGATGTGGTGGCATTGGAAGCGGTTCAGAAGAGATTCACCAGTTTGATTCGAGGTTTCGAGGGGCTGTTGTATAAGGAGCAGTTGAGTAGCTTGGGCTTGTACTCACTGGAATACCGAAGAATGAGGGGGGATTGGATTTGTACTCACTGGAATACCGAAGAATGAGGGGGGATTGGATTTGTACTCACTGGAGTACAGAAGAATGAGGGAGGATTGGATTTGTACTCGCTGGAGTACAGAAGAATGAGGGAGGATTGGGTTGCCATATATAAAATACTCAACAGGACTGATAATGTAAATGTTAACCAAATGTTCCCCCTTCTAGAACAGTCCAGGAGCGAGGTTATAATTGTAGAGTAAGTGGGGAGGAGGTTCAAGACAGAGATAAGGAGAAGCTACTTCTCAGAGAGTTGTAAATCTATGGAACTCACTGGCCCAGAGTGCAGTGGATGCAGAATCAATGGATTCAAGAAAGAGATAGATAAATATTTAGGATAAAGGGCTGTGGAGAAAAGGCAGCAAAGTGGAGTTAGGATAAGATGGAGATCAGCCATGATCATACAGAATGGGGGAGCGGGTTCAAACGGCTGAATTGCCTACTCTTGCTCCTAATTCCGATGTTCCTACGTTCTTACCAGTAAAGCACCGCAGGATGTTAAGTTATGCAGATCGATTGGATAGACCAGGTCTGTATTTCCTAAGAATATAGAAGATTAATGTAGATGCCTCAGAGTATTGTGGGGTTGAAGGAAGTTACGGAGATGAGGAGTGACCAAATCAGTGAGGGGTTTGAACACAAAGGCGAAAAATTCAAATTTAAGATGTTCATGGACTGTGAGCCAATGTCAGTCAGCAACCACAGTACTGATGGGTAGGACGGTTAGCACACCAACACACACGAAAATAAATAGAACAACCTTACAGTCATAATCTCTGGAGTGTTACCTAGCCACTTGCGAACTGCTGTACAGTCATCGACCAGAAATATTAATTGTTTATCTCTTCACAGATGCTACTCGAATTGACGAGTATTTGCAGCATTTTCTGTTTTTATTTCAGATTTCCAGTATCTGCAGAACTTTGCTTCTATAGTCCCTGGAATTCAGCGGAATGAAAGATGATACAATTGATAAAATTCTTAAGAGGTTTGACTGGAGAATGCTTCCCTGGTTGGGGGCCTAGAATTAGGGGTCCCAGTCTTAGAATAAGGGTTGGCCATTTGTGACAGAGATTAGGGGAAATGTCTTTACTCAGTGACTCCTTGGAATTCTCTATCCCAGAGAGCCATGAATGCTATTGTTGACTGTATTCAAGTCAGGGATCAATAGATTTTTGGAAACTGAATCAAAGGATATTAGGGTACAATATCAGCCATGATTGAATGGCAGAGGAGGCTCAAAGAGCCAAACGATCTAAACTTACTCCTATTTCTTATAATCTTTTGTGCTAAGATCGGGGCTATGCTGAAGGTGCAAGGAGACCGTCTTTGCCATGGACCGGATATGGAGTTGACAGCACACAACTCAGGGCCCATTAGGGGGCAGAGATTTTAAACAATCGGGTTCAGCCTGAAACAGTGCCTAGGGAGGAGAATAGAACTATTTATAAGGATATGTTGCGGCAGGGACAGAAGACAATGACTTTAGCCTTCCCAATGTTTCATTGGAGAAAAAGACGGCTCATCCAGAAATGTATGATGCACAAACAGTCTGACACCACAGAGGTAGTATAGAGCTTGAGAGAGGTAGTGATGAAGTAGAACCAAATATTGTCAAAGCACATGTGGAACTGAACATCTTGTCTTCAGATGATGTCACTGAGGCAAGCATGTAGGAGAAGAATTAGTTTGTGGCAGCAAGCGTAAGAGCTCGCCACTGTACCAAGATTCAAGCTTATTGGTGAGGAATGCCATTTGGGATAGAGAAAGTCCAGCAGTTCCAACGAAAATGGAGTCATGTCCCAGCATGGTCAAAACTGCCAGCTAATTGCAGTTCTATTATTTTAAATTGGTATATTTTTCACAACATGACCAACAAAAAAAAAATCAAACTTCAATGCATTAACTTTAAACAAACTTCCTCAATATTTAAAATCCATTTTTTCTATACTGAAACAAATAGGATTAAGACAAGAATGTTTATTTTGTATGATGACATGTGAAAATGATTTATTGAGAGGAAATAATTCCAAGTAGCAAGGCAAGGACAGTTTGATTGGAGACACAACCTATGTTCCAAGGCAGCACAAAGGCTGCTAACTTGGCACGAGTCCAAACACCTGCCAGATAAGCTGTTTTGTTACAACCTTTGAGTGAATTTTAAATTGAATGGGTGGGGAAGAGTGAGCAGCTTCGTAAAGCTTGCTGTATTTCAGATTCAGGCCCAACACAGGCCAACCTGCGTTTCTCGATTTATGTATGAAGTTGGAAATTAAGATGGCAGATTTATAGAATACCATTTCACAAGGTTTAAACAGAAAGATCTTATGTGGCCTTTGAAACAAGATTGTAAACTAAGAAGCATATATAATAAATATTATCAATTTGAATTATTGATGAAATAAGAAAATGGAAAAAAATCATAGTGGAGCATAAAACGGAGGCAGCATTTGAAGCTTGTTTCCAGTAGCCAACAAGTTACAACCTGACCTCAGTTTTAATGATCAATTGTTGACAAGTTCACATATTTTTTCATATGTTGGACATAAAAGTTCGCTTTCTCATATGCTTACGAAAAAGGTAATTTGGTACATTGTTGTTCTTTTCAACATGGTGTTCTGTATTATAGTTGGTGTATGTTATGAGGGAACAGTATCCCTTTAAGAGGGGAGTCCCGTGAGCCCTGGTGACGTCATTAGTCAGGTTTGCAGATTGTCAGTGACAATGGTCCTCAGTTTCGCGAGCAGGAATTTACAGACTACATGGAACGGAACAGCATTCGGCATATTAAGTCAGCGCCTTATTATTCCTCGGCCAATGGTCTTGTGAAAAGATTCATGCAATCATTGAAGCACTCATTGATAGCTTCAAAGGGCGAGAGAGTCACTCATTTGACATGTCAATAGCTTCCTGCCATATGCTGAAACACACGTCATGCCACGATCCAAAACTCGCCAGTGTACATACCGTTAAAAATGAAGCTCCAAACCACATTTCACCTCTACAAGAATATAAAGATGGGATGCTCAAATGGCCAGATAAGTGGCAGGTGGAATTTAACCCTGAAAAGTGTGAGGTAATATACTTTGGAAGGAGTAATTTGACAAGGAAGTATTTAATGAACAGCAGGACACGAGGAAGTTCTGTGGAACAAAGGAACCTTGGTGATCTCTGAAGGCGGAAGGGCATGTTAGTAGGGTGGTGAAAAAAGCATATGGGACACTTGCCTTTATCAATCAGGGCTTAGATTACAAAAACAGCAAGGTCATGTTGAAGTTGTATGGAACTTTGGCGATACCACAGCTGGAGTACTGTGTGCAGTTCTGGTCGCCACATTTTCGGAAGGATGTGATCGCACTGGAAGGGATGCAGAGGAGATTCACCAGAATGCTGCCTGGGATGGAACATTTAAGTTATGAAGAGAGGTTGGATAGGCTTGGGTTGTTTTCGTTGGAGCAGAGAAGACTGAGAGGTGACCTGATCAAGGTGTACAAGATTGACAGACATGGACAGAGTGGATAAGGAGCAGCTGTTCCCCTTAGTTGAAAGGTCAGTCACGAGGGAACACTGATTCAAGATGAGGGGCAGGAGGTTTAAGGGGAATATGAGAAAAGGCTTTTTTACCCAGAGGCTGGTGACAGTCTGGAATGCGCTACCTAGCAGTGTGGCGAAAGCGAGTTGCCTCACATCCTTCAAAAAACCTGCATGAGCACTTGATATGTCATAACATTCAAGGATATGGACCAAGTGCTGGTAAATGGGATTAGGTGGGAAGTCAGCTGTTTCTCGCATGTCGGTGCAGACTCGGTGGGCCGAAGGGCCTCTTCTGCACTGTATAATTCTTGCTATCTGAAGAAACTCACGAGATTGTCAACGAGAACCAATTGGCCCCGATGTTCAGAAGGAAAATGAACTTCAAGAGGCACTCTTTCCATCAAAGAGAGCAAGTACTGGCCCAGAGCTATAACACGACTGACAAGAGGGTACTTGCCACTGTACTGGCCCAGACAGGTCCCATATCCTACATGGTCCAGACCAGTGACAAGATTGTGTGGTGAAGATATGTTGACCAGCTGTTAGTGGCACACCCCCAAGTGTAACCATCCATCAACACAGGGCCTCAAGAAGGGGCCTCAGCCTTACTACCTGAAGTCAGCACTCCATCCCCAAAGCAAACCACTATAGTCATTGAGGATATCGCCCCTGTGCAAGAGACTCTGTACTAGGGACAAACACTCTTCACCTGAAGTTCGCACTATCCTTAAGGGAGGACAATCCTGTACCAGGAGTAAGACGACAGCTGGCACAAAACAGGCATCCATTGAACAGACTCTATTATTAAATGCTTATCTAATGGAAACTCTTGTCTACGTAAATATGCGTTGCTTTTGGAACGATGGAAATACTGGGGGGTGTTTGCTTAAGGGGAAATTTCAAGAGGGAAGGCGGTGTTATGTATTATAGTTGGTGTATGTTATGTGGAGCTGTATGCCTTTCAGAGGTGAGTCATGAGAGCACTGGTGACATCAGTCAGTTTGCAGTCTTTAGACCAGGCTTGTATGAAGCTTTACAGACTGCACAGCTACAACAAAACCTCCCTGTTGAGTTACAGCAATCAACAGGTTTGTATGTTCTTTGGTTCCGACTGTGGCCTAGTAAATAGCTCTGTACAGAATATGAGGAACCTCTAGTCCCCCTTCACAATATCCAATGTTTTTGCTTCAGCTGACAAGAATAGTGCACGTTACAGAATGTATAGACGCAAGATCCATTGAAACAGGTGGTTTCAAACAAGCTTGTACAACTGGCAGCCCATGGACCATATTGTGCCCAGCAAAATTCTAAACTTTACTGGTTAGAAGCTGTTGCACACTGACATGAGTTGGCCAGTTGCAATTGTAGATTCCCAAACGGAAACTGGTAAATAAGCAATTAAATGTTGGAAACCATGGCAAAAACGATAACCTTCACTGGTTTGCAATGCATCATATGACCGCAGCAACAGAATTCGCCATTAAATTTGAACAGATCATTACTGAACTACTGTCACAACAAGCTTTACTGCCAGAATATTATTCCTTTCCAGTGGACAGTGATTAATATCGTCACATTATTCTAAAACGTTGTTCTATCACAGGAGGCATAAGAGAGATTTGATTATTGTTGCATTTAAAATATTAACTGTGACAATATTTTTCAAATGCATTTGAAATGCGATCTCTGGATTGAACTTAATCTGAGGATCATTGGTTATCTCTGGTGGACATTAAAAGATTTTATAGGATTGGAAGACGACCATTTGCCCTGGTATAATGATAAATATTTATCCCTCAGCCACAATTCACTGAAAAAAATGGTCACCTGAGGTATAAATTGATGACAATGTTAATGACATTATATCAGGGATTATACAAGTGTAGGCATGACTTGGCAATCGGACTCGCAGACGCTAGACATCCTCCATACTTTGCCCACAGACATAACTTGTGCTAGAGCTGAAGTTGTCCATCCTTGGTTAATATTCATATGTGCACAAACAGTGATTGTTCAGTAACATCTAGGTCAGGTGCATTCTATCTGGAGGAAGGGATAGAATGCAAGGTTTCCAAATTTGCCGATGATACGAAGATAGGTGGAAGAGCATGTTGTGATGAGGATATTATGATTCTGTAATGGGATATAGATTGGGTGACTGGGTGTAAACCTGGCAAATGTAGTTCAATGTGGGTAAGTGTGAGATCATGTACTTTGGGAGGAGGAATCAAAAGGTAGATTATCTAAATGGAGAGAAACAGCAGGTGAGTGAAGTATAGAGGGATCTAGGTGTTCTAGTGCATGAATCACAAAAAGCTAGCAAGCAGGTCCAACAAGTAGTTAAGGGGTTGGAGTTTAAAAATAGGGAGTTTTTGTTGCAATTGTATAGGATGTTAGTTAGGCCTCACTTGGAACACTGTGTACAGTTTTGGTCCCCCTGCCACAAAATGGATATTAATATTGGAGGCAGTCCACAGGAGATTCGCCAGGCTAATTCCTGGGATGAGAGGGCTATCCAACAAGTGAGACAAGGCCGTTTGGGTCTGTACTCATTGCAGTTTAGAAAAGTGAGGGATGACCTTATTTGAACATACAAGATCCTAAGGGGCCTTGGGCGGGTAGACGGTGAGATGTTTTCACTTGTGGGAGAGTCTGGAACGAACTGCCAGAAGCAGTCAGAGAGGTGAGTACAATTTTATCCTTTAAAAAGCATTTAGACAGTTGCATTGGTAAAATAGTATAGAGGGTTACGGGTCAAATGCAGACAATTGGGACTACCTTAGTGGCAAAAACTGGGCGGCATGGACAAGTTGGCCTGTTTCCATGCTGCAAACCCCCATGATTGACCAGTGTATCAAAAATCAGGAAAAAAGTTAAAAGGAAGGCGAACTCAGGAGATGTTATTAATGGAAGTGTTAGAATTCCAAAAGAAGGTACAAACACTGACATAAGGGCACTTTATCTGAATGCTCGTCGCATTCGAAACAAGGTAAATGAGTTGACTGCACAAATCATTGCGAACGAGTACGATTTGGTGGCCATTACAGAGACATGGTTGCAGGATGGTCACGACTGGGAGTTGAATATCCAGGGGTATCAAACTGTTCGGAGGGACCGACAGGAAGGTAAGGGAGGTTGGAGCTCTGATACTTAAGGATGATATCAGAGCGGTAGTGAGAGATGATATAGGTACTATGGAAAAAAAGGTTGAATCCATTTGGGTGGAAATTAGAAATAGTAAGGAGAAAAAGTCATTGATAGGCATAGTCGAGAGACCACCAAATAATGACATCATGGTGGGATGAGAAATAAACAAAGAAATAACTGATGCATGAAAAATGGTACAGCAATTATCATAGGGGATTTTAATCTACATATCAATTGGTCAAACCAGGTCGGTCAAGGCAGCCTTGAGGAGGAGTTCATAGGATGTATCCGCGATCGCTTCCTTGAACAGTATGTAATGGAACCGACAAGGGAGCAAGCTATCCTAGATCTGGTCCTGTGTAATGAGGCGGGAATAATTAATGATCTTGCAGTTAGGGATCCTCTTGGAAGAAGCGATCATAGTATGGTTGAATTTAAAATACAGATGGAGCGTGAGAAGGTAAAATCCGATACCAGTGTCTTGTGCTTAAACAAAGGAGACTATAAAGGGATGAGGGAGGAGTTGGCTAAGGTAGACTGGGAACAAAAACGTTATGGTGAGACAATTGAGGAACAGTGGAGGACTTTCAAAGCGATCATTCACAGTGCTCAGCAAAAGTATATACCAGTGAAAAGAAAGGACTGTAGAAAAAGAGATAATCAGCCATGGATATCTAAGGAAATAAAGGAGGGTATCAAATTGAAAGAAAATGCATACAAAGTGGCAAAGATTAGTGGGAACCTAGAGGATTGGGAAATCTTTAAAGGTCAGCAGAAAGCCACGAAAAAAACTATAAAGAAAAGTAAGATGGATTATGAGAGTAAACTAGCTCAGAATATAAAAACAGATAGCAAAAGTTTCTACAAATATAAAACGAAAAAGAGTGGTGAAAGTAAACATTGGTCCTTTAGAGGACGAGAAGCAGGATGTCATAACTGGATATGAGAAAATGGCTGAGGCATTGAACAGGTATTTTGTGTCGGTCTTCACAATGAGACACACAAATAACATGCCAAAAATTGATGACAGGAAGGCTATGGCAGGTGGGAACCTAGAAACTATCATGAAAAAGGCAGTGTTGGGCAAGTTAATGGGGCTAAAGGTAGACAAGTCTCCTGGTCCTGATGGAATGCATCCCAGGGTACTAAAAGAGATGGCGGGAGAAATAGCAAATGCACTAGTGGTAATTTACCAAAATTCGCTGGACTCTGGGCTGGTTCCCGCAGATTGGAAAACAGCGAATGTGACGACACTGTTTAAAAAAGGAGATAGACAAAAGGCAGGTAACTATAGACCGGTTAGCTTAACTTCTGTAGTAGGAAAAATGCTTGAATTTATCATCAAGGAAGAAATAGCGAGACGTCTGGATATAAATTGTCCCATTGGTGAGATGCAGCATGGGTTCATGAAGGGCAGTTCATGTTTGATTAATTTGGTGGAATTCTTTGAGAACATTACATGTGCAGTGGACAATGGGGAACGTGTGGATGTGGTGTATCTGGATTTCCAGAAGGCATTTGACAAGGTGCTGCACCAAAGACTGCTACATAAGATAAAGGTGCACAGTGTTACGGGTAATGTATTAGCATGGATAGAGGATTGGTTAACTAACAGACAGCAAAGAGTGGGGGGTAAATGGGTGTTTTTCTGGTTGGCGATCAGTGACTAGTGGTATACCTCAGGGATCAGTGTTGGGACTGCAATTGTTTACGATTTACATAGATGATTTGGAGTTGGGGACCAAGTGTAGTGTGTCAAAATTCGCAGATGACACCAAGATGGGTGACAGAGCAAAGTGTGCAGAGGATGCTGAAAGTCTGCAAAGGGATATTGATAGCCTAAGTGAGTGGGCGAGGGTCTGGCAAATGGAGTACAATGTTGGTAAATGTGATGTCATCCATTTTGGTAGGAATAACAGCAAAACGGACTATTATTTAAATGGTAAAAAATTGCAACATGCTGCTGTGCAGAGGGACCTGGGTGTCCTTGTGCAGGAATCTCAAGGAGTTGCTTTGCAGGTGCAGCAGGTAATTAAGAAGACAAATGGAATTTTGTCCTTCATTGCTAGAGGGATGGAGTTTAAAAACAGCGAGATCATGTTGCAGCTGTATAAGGTGCTGGTGAGGCCACACCTGGAGTACTATGTACAGTTTTGGTCTCCTTACTTGAGAAAGGATATACTGGCACTGGAGGGGGTACAGAGGAGATTCACTCGGTTGATTCCGGAGTTGAGAGGGTTGGCTTATGAGGAGAGACTGAGTAGACTGGGGCTATACTCATTGGAATTCAGAAGAATGAGGGGAGATCTTATAGAAACATATAAAATTATGAAGGGAATAGTTAAGATACAAGCAGGGAAGTTGTTTCCACTGGCGGGTGAAACTAGAACGAGGGGGCATAGCCTCAAAATAAGGGGAAGCAGATTTAGGACTGAGTTGAGGAGGAACTTCTTCACACAAAGGGTTGTGAATCTGTGGAATTCCCTGCCCAGTGAAGCAGTTGAGGCTACCTCATTGAATGTTTTTAAGGCAAGGATAGATAAATGTTTGAACAGTAAAGGAATTAAGCGTTTTGGTGAGCGGGCGGGTAAGTGGATCTGAGTCCACAAAAAGATCAGCCATGATCTTATTGAATGGCGGAGCAGGCTCGAGGGGCCGGGTGGCCTACTCATGCTCCTAGTTCTTATGTTCTTATAAGCTGCTGAGAGCTACTTAATGATTATCTATCATAAATTCAATCAGCTGCAACTCCAAAATTCAAAGTGCCAAATTAACTCGCCCTATAATCTAGTAACAATGCTCCATATGGCATACATTGGACTGGATTTCACCAGCCCTTCAAAGTGGGTTGTGGGTGGTAAGCGAAGGCAGGTATGGAGTGCCCTCTTGAGCCAAATAAGTGCCTAATTAAAAAGCTTGCCTCACCACTGACATTTTACCCTCTGTGGCTTTGGGGACTACCTGGTGAACTCCCGACAACCCCTCTACAGGTGCCGCCAAGACCAATGAACTGACAGCCTTTCAATTGGCCGGCAGCTCTTGGAGATGGGCTCTCATCACTTAAGACCATAAGACATAGGAGCAGAATTAGGCCACATGGCCCATCGAGTCTGCTCTGCCATTCAATCATGGCTGACATTTTTCTCATCCCCATTCTCTTGCCTTTTCCCCATAACCCCTGATCCCCTTATTAAATCAAGAATCTATCTATCTCTGTCTTAAAGACACTCAGCGACCTGGTCTCCACAGCCTTCTGTGGCAAAGAGCTCCACAGATTCACCACTCTTTGGCTGAAGAAATTCCTCTTCATCTCTGTTTTAAAGGATCGTCCCTTCAGCCTGCCCTCTAGTTCTAGTTTTTCCTACTGGCGGAAACACTCTATGCAGGCCTCGCAGTATCCTGTAAGTTTCAATAAGATCCTCCCTCATCCTTCTAAACTCCAACGAGTGCAGACCCACAGTCCCCAAACATTCCTCATACGACAAGCTCTTCATTCCAGGGATCATTCTTGTGAACCTCCTCTGCACCCTTTCCAAGGCCAGCACATCCTTCCTTAAATACGGGGCCCAAAACTGCTCACAATTATCCAAATGGGGTCTGACCAGAGCCTTATACAGCCTCAGAAGTACATCCCTGCTCTTGTATTCTCGCCCTCTCGACATGAATACTAACATTGCATTTGCCTTCCTAACTGCCGACTGAACCTGCACGTTAACCTTAAGAGAATCTTGAACAAGGACTCCCAAGTCCCTTTGTGCTTCTGATTTCCTAAGCATTTCCCCATTTAGAAAATAGTCTATGCCTCCATTCCTCCTTCCAAAGTGCATAACCTCACACTTTTCCACATTGTATACCATCTGCCACTTCTTTGCCCACTCTCCTAACCTGTCCAAGTCCTTCTGCAGCCTCCCTGCTTCCTCAATACTACCTGTCCCTCTACATATCTTTGTATCATCTGCAAACTTAGCAACAGTGCCTTCAGTTCCTTCTTCCAAATCATTAATGCAAACTTAAAGGGATGGAAGCCTCTGGACAGCACCTAATTATTTGCCGGACTGCTAAAACATGTGGCCAGGGTTTCAACAAATAGCCAAATCTGGGTGTCCCTCAGCTTTCAGGCCCATTGGGGCTCCGGCTGTTCTGACAAAATTCTAGCCATTGACATCTTAAACCTGAATTTCTTTATCATGATCCGAGTCATGCTTTTTATGTCAATACTGAAATTCTTTGTGAAAATATTTAGAATTGAAACCACACAGGAATAATATTTGGGTATCCCACTTCATCATCACTCTTTGAGCCAATCAAATCATGTAAAATGTATTGTGAAAACATTTTTGGTTGCAGTCTTTTTTTTCAGTTGTTGAAATAACTAATTTCCACATATTATCATTTGCCTTTTTTGATGTATTCATTAACATTTTATTTAAATGTCTCAATCTATTCAAATAGCCTGGGCTTGGATTCATATTTTTGCCCAGTGCAATGATATTGTGAGCTCAAGGCAGACCCTGCAGTCTGAGCATGTGCAGTGTGCTCAATTTCCCAGGATGCATTTGTACCATTTCAGCTAGCCAAATGATAGAGAAAAGCAACCCAAAATCTGTAGGAAGTTAAATGTGTGTTTTGTTTCAAATAAGCTGTCATTTTGTGCATGAAAAAAAGTTGATAAACTATAACACACACACACAACCATAAATGTTCTATAATCTTCAGGAAGCAGGTTCTTCTGGGAAAGTGATACACACATACGTAACCAGGAATTTTTCCCACTATGGCAACTATGGCACCGTTAGCAGCCATAATATGTAAAGATCGTAATTTATGATAACTCACAAAAGACAGCATATTAAACCTCATATTTCACACCCTCCAAGTTGTGCAAAACCTCAGGAGTCTCTCTACATGGTTATATTAGAGGCCAAAGAAACAACTCCAATTGCAAAACCCCAACAGCTCCAATGCAGTGCTACAATAACCCCCATGACTACCCAAACACAGTTCCACCACTTCCTGCGATCCACATTTCCCCCAGCAATCCCCACAAACAGTTAAAGCCATCTCCCATACATAGGGTGGCACGGTAGCACAGTGGTTAGCACTGCTGCTTCACAGCTCCAGGGACCTGGGTTCGATTCCCGGCTTGGGTCACTGTCTGTGTGGAGTTTGCACATTCTCCTCGTGCCTGCGTGGGTTTCCTCCGGGTGCTCCGGTTTCCTCCCACAGTCCAAAGATGTGCGGGTTAGGTTGATTGGCCGTGCTAAAATTGCCCCTTAGTGTTCTGAGATGCATAGGTTAGAGGGATTAGCGGGTAAATGTGTAGGGATATGGGGGTAGGGCCTGGGTGGGATTGTGGTGGGTGCAGACTCAATGGGCCAGATGACCTCTTTCTGCACTGTAGGGTTTCTATGATTCTATGTGTCGCTAAATAGCAAGGTGGAATGTCGACTAAAGTTATAACAGATTGGGTCCTCTCAAAATCACCTGACATTGATGAGTGACTTTGATTGATGAACTTGGCATACCATCTTATCCTCAGCACTTAATTATGATTTTCACATAAGTGAACAGTTGAAAAATTCAATGCTTCAAAGATCGGCTAAAATCCCAGAATAATAATTAATGCAAATGGTACTGAAACCAGTGGCTGTGTTGTTATCCCTGCATTGCACCAAACAACTCAATTCTTACAGAACAGATCAATAAGTAGCAACATTTTTAAAAAAAACAAGGAGTCGTAAGCTCGTGTGTAACTCAGGGTTGACTATTTTAAACTAGCAACATTTCACGCTTATTCAATTTATCTTGTGAACTTCTTGATTAGATTATAGACTGGAAACTCACTTTCTCCAAGTGCTAATTTTTGTGACTCTCCCTAATGGTAAAAGCAGCAATGACAGAGGCCACTGCACAACAAAATCAATAATCCAAGGTAATAACTAAATGTAGCTCAAAACCTCAAGAGGAACAAACAAGAGTTGAAGTTTCTGTTTGACCCGCTTAATTTTCCTGGTAGGTTAAGGCAGCTGGCCTTTAAAACTATGATCCCCATTGGGATCGATAACTTTTAAAAAATTCAAACTTTGTGTTAATGGTTGAAAGAATGACATTCTAAGATTTCACATTTTAAGGCATTTATTGTAACCAATGACCAAAAGCACTATTGACTAAACATTATCTTTATGGGAAGCTTACCTTTAAAACCACAGAAGACTATCGCCCTTTCTATTTATTTTATTTATTTGCGTCATAAGTAAGCTTACATTAACACTGCAATGAAGTTACTGTGAAAATCCCCTTGTCACCATTCTCCAACGCCTGTTTGGGTACACTGAGGGAGAATTTGAGCATGGCCAATGCACCTAACCAGCATGTCTTTCAGACTGTGTGAGGAAACCGGAGCATCCGGAGGAAAACAACACACAGACATGGGGAGAACGTGCAAACTCCACACAGACAGTGACCCAAGTCGGGAATCGAACCCAGGTCCCTGGCACTGTGAGGCAGCAGTGCTAGCAACTGTGCCACCACGCCACCCATATTCCTATTTTTAGGATAATTAAAAAACACACTTCATAGGTATACATTACACTGTCCTTAATGTAAACATTCTCTGCTCTTGAAAACAGTCCAAAATGATCCTCGGCTCCCAAGCATCTGTTCTTTTTCTTTCTTAGCCTGGTAACCTTTAACCCTAGAACTGTCCTTCATGGTATGCATATTACTGGAGAGTCTCCTCAGAGCTCAGGCCAGAAAAATTTTCCAGCTTCGGTTTAACTCCTTACGAATCTGGTGTCTTCAATCCGAGTAAGCATTTCCACTCACATTCTGGTGCAGTAAAAAGCCTCGGGTTGCTCTCCCTCTCTCACTTCAGCAGATAACTTTTCTGTGAGAAATCCAATTTTTATAATGGCTTCTTCTGTACTCTTCCTCATGGCTATGTGAATCACATGGTCCTTGTATCTAGGTAGAAATTTTGATGAGCAATTATTGCAACCCCTGCTCTATACTATCCTGGAATCAAGTGGACAGTTCAAACCTTTCACAATCTGACATTCTTAACACTTCCCTGGAGCTTAGAGACTTTAAATCTGTTTAGCAGTATCACAACCATGTTCACCATTGTCTGAAAAATCAATCTTGGCCTTCCTTTAACAGCTCCATCACCTAGATCTATTGTCAGGCAGATTTCAGCACAGGTCACATGAACTCCCCTCCCTGTTCTCCTCTAAACTTAAAGATATTCCAATACATCACAATATAAACCTCAATTATAAAAATATCCCAGGCACTATGAATAGATAAACAATCTCAAAATATGTTTCAATATTAGGGCATATGAACGTATCACACTTTTTTTTTAACATATGAAATTGGGACCTTTCAGATGCCAGTTCACTGCTTTAAAACCAGCATGAGATGAGTTTACAACAGATGCTACCAACTTAATTAGTTTTAATGTTGTGCTCAAGAACTTAAAACAACAGCTAACAGGAATTGAGTGGCATTCTACTGTATGGCTATTTAAAAAGATGGACTTA
Source organism: Mustelus asterias (assembly GCF_964213995.1). Taxonomy (NCBI): domain Eukaryota; kingdom Metazoa; phylum Chordata; class Chondrichthyes; order Carcharhiniformes; family Triakidae; genus Mustelus; species Mustelus asterias. Next base: position 20,723,761 of record NC_135807.1, read on the forward strand.
ATGTTCTTAAAACTTTGCTGTTCATGAAGGAACAGCAGAAAAACAATAGAGTTTTCATGCAAACATGAAGTTCAGGTAAAATAATTAATAGTGCAGTCTTTAAGTATTACATTTTAGCAAACCAAATTCCTCCATAGATCAATCATCTTTTTTAGTAAAGCAGTATGGGATAAAAGTCAATTATATGCTGCAGAAGTGTATTTCAATAGCTAACCACAATAAAGAGGCTCTTCAGCAATGTGACTGTACTTTAATGAAATAAATAAAGATTTTGCCTAGTGGATTGAAAAGGATTTTATCATATCAATATTTTGAAAAGGGAACCACCTTCATAGTGTCGAGCTGCATTCACCTGTTCCTGGTGCACCATCACTTAACAGGCAACAACGTGAAAACCAATTAGTCTTCCTATTAGGCCTGACAAAGTCCATGTCACTGATTCCACTATATAGACTATAAATAGACCTAATAGCATGATGGTTCAGGGTATTAGCTAACCTGTACTGGACAGTCAGGAATGGGGAGGAAGCAAACAAATTGATATCACGTACCCCCAAACAATCTGGCTAGTTTTCAAAAGCACAGATACACCAGTGGTAAGAGGCAAGGTGAGTGAACTGCTCTCTTCATATTTTAGGCCAGTCCCTTCAGTTTTGATTCATGGATCTCCCACTCTACGCACTTATGTTTAGAAAGTTGTGCTGAACAGTAGATAAATACTGCCCTTTTCAAAATATTTTGCTAATACAGCAACCCTTTTCAATCCATGATCTATTTCATAAAGGTGCAGTTACATTGTACAAAACCCACTTTGGTGTGATTCACCACTGAAATGCAGTTTCCACAACACTGACAATGAATTTAGTGTAAAACTGGCAGGACAAAAATAGCCCAAAAAAACCTGTGGTGCAAAAATTCACCATTAAAGTGTACTAAACACTTACCACATTCCCAAGCAGATGTTAAGACATACATCCAAAGCAGTTATTAATTCTAGTTGTTCTATCATGTTAAAAGTGTTTAACAAGTATGAACAGATGTAGTTATTTGATCAGGCAGTGCAAAACTCTCCAGGATCGATCTTGCACACATACAGATGAGGAAGTGGCAGCTAATGTGGTTTAGCTAAAATGAGGCGCAATGGCAGGAAATATATTCAGGGGTAAGTTGGACCTAGGATGGAGGTGGTGTTCATCTGCAAACTTGAAATAGGAGCCGTAGAATATTGAGGTGATGGAACAAGAGGAATAGGGTATTGAAGACTCAGGTTTGAGGACTTGGTTACTGGGGTATGAACACGAGATCACTTATGCAAAGTTCAGAGTGCATGCATAAATAAGGATATTGATACCCAATGTAAATGCATAAAACTTCAAAAGAGGCATTGAGCAATAACCTAACAATTGAATAGAATGACAAAATTTACTGTGGTTAATTACCAAGAAATAAGTTCTGGAACAAAGCAAAATAAGACTGAGGCTCCAAAAGAAATGCTGGCCATTAATGTGGAAAGTTGAATAAAGGATTTGCAACACAGAACAGACATGTTTATATTAAGTTATGCTTTTTGATAACTGTTTCAAGTTTTACATGTTGCAAATTTCAATTTGGAGTGGGGTCTGTTTACATACTTTTAATGTTACCCTGGATCCAATCTTAGGTGGGGGAAAGGAAAAGGTGGTGATTACAAGCCAGTATTTGGTTAAGTTTGAAAACAGCACTGATCTTCAAGAGCAACGCAAGATATTCAGATATGACTAACCAGAAAAATGCTCCATACATTACATATTGTGTGGTTCTGTGCCCTTCACATCAACCAGCCTAAATTACAAACTGCTTCATCATTCCAGACGCATTGTTGGCATATCTCTATCACACACAAGGAGTCAACCATTTTAAGGACCTTCTCACATTTCAATTCTTAAAGCCCAAATCCAGCTATCCTTGCTGGGTGATTTTAACAAAATCTTTATGCCCCTTTGACAGCCAGTACAGGGCATTTTCATTCTTACATATATTTTAAAATCACAAAATGCAAGGGCCTTGAAAACATTTCTGCTACAATTACTAATAATTTGTTCAGCCAGTAAATGTTCTACAGATCTATAAAATGATACAAAGAAAATCAAAGATTTTTTAAAAATAAACAATAGAAACTTGTCAAATTTGACTCCACGCAACTGAAAATTTGAATTCAGGTAACCTCTGAAGTTGACCTAACAATGTAACTAGAAAGTATAAGAGGACTTAACTCACCATAATATTTAATATTCAGCTTCCAATTAAGAAAATCTTCCATATAAACAAAGAAGCTATCCCGACTGTAACAGTTCTACAATACTTATTAATGCGATTTCTAAGATCAACGTCTCAGATTTGCAGCAAATCAGCAGCACATCAGCAGTTCCACTGAACACAGAAGAAAGGGAGAGAAAATGGCTCTAGCCCTGCATTAAAGCACCGACTAGTCTGCACCATGGTATACACTGACGCGGGTCTTTTGTTATGGCAAGCACCCAGAAGCTGCACATCAGAAACAATACACATCAATCACTACAGCCCATAAGCACAGCAGACTCGACAATTTTGTCTCGCAGATGGGTACGATCCTTATAATTTAATCTGCTGTAGAAAATTAAGCAGCAGTTGCGTTGGTAATGATTAGTTCAATTGTCTAGACTGAAATACAGTTTCAGTCAAAGATGTGATTACTGCATTGAAATTCAATACTGGGACCACATTCTTTTGTATAAAAGACTTTTATTTATATTCTTGGTATTGGTAATGCAACAGATTTAGCTATGCAAAAAATCTAAGATACGCATTTAGCAAATTTTCATTCCTGGTATCGTTCAAAGTAATTCATTTTGTTTTAATTGCTGATACAGGAGATGCTTTTAAATTGTAAATATGTTTTGATAATTGTTTTGAACTTAATACACAAGTTTAGAATATTTTAGGGTTATTACTGAAATATAATCAGGCTGATAAATTAGAACAATGCATATTTTTTAAAAGAAATCCTTTCAGTGTCCTTTGTCTAGGCCTCCTTCTTCAAAGTCATAATCATGCTGTCACCACTTCACTGTTTACGGTTCATGTATTTTCGTAACTTTTCCTCCTCCCTGTATATCCCAGGGGTCTACATGGTAATGTACCAGCTGAGCCCTGCATAAACAGCCTCTCTGACATTGTAGTACATTGCAAATTACACCATGAACCCAAAGTTCAAACACAAGCACACCAATGAAGATACATCTCTCATCTGAAGCCTACACTAGCCTCAAAAGACTAATTTTTCAAAATATTACAGTACATTACTTCATGGTGAAATATGTAAATATACAGTCTTAATGCAAACACTGTGGACTAATTTTTTTCAATTTCAGTACTGATATATTCAAATCTGACATTTATTCACCACCTTCTTAGAATACAAAATAGCCAATATAGTACATGTTATCTGCAAACAATGGCAAAATTTAGATTGTAATGTTCTGCCATTATGAACCAACCTCTCAGACATTAATCAAGAGTAAAAATACATTTTACTGTTAATGCTACAATGATGACATCATCTTTCATAGAAAAGAATCAAAACAAATAAATTAAAATGCACAAAACATGTATGTTGGTTAAGCATATCCTGAGTTGTTCTTAATATTTTTACATTTTAAGTTCTCCTGGTGTCCTCCATCAACTCTATGTTAGAGACGTTTATCCAACATCCTCAACCAGAATCTTCAAAGCAGCTATTTCCCATTCTCTCCTACTTTCTACTCATTCCATGCTGTGTGGTATGAATTTGAACTTGGGCAAGTATCAAAGTTTGGACTATCGAGTAAATAACAACATGTTTACATTCCACCTCCTGTTGTAGAGTGGTCATGAATGGAGTGTATCACGCTGAGAGCAAAAGTGAAGTATATGTTGAGAGTGAGAATTCAGTATATAGAAGAGGCATTTTGCTTCTAATATTTGTAATTTTCTTTTTACTTTGTTCATGGGATATGGTCATCAATGGTAAGGCAAGTCTTTATTTCCCATCTCTACTTAGCCTTGAGAAGGTGATGGTGAACTGCTTTCCTGAACCACTGCGGTACGTGTGTTGTCAGAACACCCACAATGCTGTTCGAGAGGGAGTTTCAGGATATTGACCCAGCAACAATAAAGGAATGGTAATATAGCTTGGAAGTCAAGATGGTGTGTGGTTGGAAAGGAACTTGCAGGTGGTGGTATTCCCATGCGCCTGTTGTTCTTCTCAGTGGACGAGGTTGAGAGTTTGGAAAGTGCTGTTGAAGGAGACATGGCAAGTTGCTGCAGTGAATTGTGTAAACGATACACTGAGGCATGGTGGTGGGTTGAATACTTATGGTGTTAGACAGGGTGCCAATCAATGCGGCGGCTTTCTCCTGTATGGTGTCAGGCTTCGAGTGTTGTTGGAGATTCACTCATCCAGGCAAGTGGAAATTATTCCATCACACTCCTGACTTGTGGCTTGTAAATAGTGGACAGGATACGGGGAGTCAAGTGTGTCACTCGCCACATGATTTCTACCCTCTGATTTGCTCTGATAGCAACAATATTTATATAGCTGGTCAGTTCAGTTTCTGGTCAATGGTGACTCCCAGTATGTTTCTGATAGAGAATTCAGTGATGGTGATGCCATTGAATGTCAGGGGGAGATGGTTAGATTCTCTTATTGGCAAAGGTCATTGTCTGACAATTGTGTGGCTTGAACATTACTTGTCACTCATTAACCTAAGCTGAATGTTGTATATTTCTTGCTTCGAAAGGTTAGTCATGGCACGAATCAATTCCAGCCTCCCGGACTACCTGGATCCACTACAGTTTGCCTACCGCCGCAACAGGTCCACCGCAGACACCATTTCCCTGGTCCTGCACTCAACCCTGGAACACTTAGAAAACAAGGATACCTACGTCAGACTCCTATTTATTGACTACAGCTCAGAAGGATAGGCATTAAAGCACAAACTGCTATGTTACCGGAAACCATGAATGAACAGGGATATACACTGCTTGCTGAAGTCCAAATTGGAGGCATTCAAGTCAGGCAACAAGAAAGCCAGATATGATCCAAGGACATCCATCAAAGATGCCAAAAGACAATACCAGACCAAGTGAGAGTCCCAGGCTAACCACACCGACTCCCGCTGACTATGACAAGGTCAGCAAGACGTAACAGGCTACAAGATGAAGGCATGTAAAATCGCCGGCTAAAACGCACCCCTCCCTGATAAGCTCAATGCACTCTACACCCGTTTTGAGCAAGAGGTCAGCGAAAGCATGTCCTTCACCCTGGATGAACCTGTATCTAGGGTCACCATTTGCCTACCGCCACAACAGGTCCACCGCAGACACCATTTCCCTGGCCCTGCATTCAACCCTGGAACACTTAGAAAACAAGGATACCAACGTCAGACTCCTATTTATTGACTACAGCTCAGCCTTCAACACTATTATTCCCACGAAACTCATCTCCAAACTCTGTGGCCTGGGCCTCGGCACCTCCCTCTGCGACTGGATTCTGAACTTCCCAACTCACAGACCACAATCAGTAAGGATAGGCAACAACACCTCCTCCACGATCATCCTCAACACTGGTGCCCCATAAGGCTGTGTTCTCAGCCCCCGATTATACTCCTTATACACCCATGACTATGCGGCCAAATTCCTCTCCAATTCGATTTTCAAATTTTCTGATGACAGCACCGTCGTGGGTCGGATCTCAAACAATGACGAGACAGTGTACAGGAATGAGATAGAGAATCTGGTGAACTGGTGTGGCAACAATAATCTCTCCCTCAATGTCAACAAAACAAAGGAGATTGTCATCGACTTCAGGAAGTGTAAAGGAGAACATGCCCCTGTCTACATCAATGGGGACGAAGTAGAAAGGTTCGAGAGCTTCAGGTTTTTACGTGTCCAGATCACCAACAACCTTGTCCTGGTCCCCCCAAGCCGACACTGTAGTTAAGAAAGCCCACCAACGCCTCTACTTTCTCAGAAGACTTAGGGGTAAGTTTTTCACACAGAGGGTGGTGGGCGAGTGGAATCGGCTGCCGTCAGTGGTGGTGGAGGCAAACTTAATAGGATCTTTTAAGAGACTCCTGGATGAGTACATGGAGCGTAATAGGATGGAGGGTTATAGGTAGGTCTAGAAGGTAGGGATGTGTTCGGCACAACTTGTGGGCCGAAGGGCCTGTTTGTGCTGTAGTTTTTCTATGTTTCTATGAAATTTGGCATGTCAGCTCCAACTCTGACCAACTTTTACAGATGCACCATAGAAAGCATTTTTTCTGGTTGTATCATAGCTTGGTATGGCTCCTGCTCTGCCCAAGACCACAAGGAACAACAAAAGGTCGTGAATGTAGCCCAATCCATCACTCAAATCAGCCTCCCATCCATTGACTCTGTCTACACTTCCCGCTGCCTCGGCAAAGCAGCCAGCATAATTAAGGACCCCACGCACCCTGGACATTCTCTCTTCCACTTTCTTCTTCGGGAAAAAGATACAAAAGTCTGAGGTCACTTACCAACCGACTCAAGAACAGCTTCTTCCCTGCTGCTGTCAGACTTTTGATTACTTTGCATTAAGTTGATCTTTCTCTACACCCTAGCTATGACTGTAACACTACATTCTGCACTCTCTTGTTTCCTTCTCTATGAACGGTATGCTCTGTCTGTATAGCGCGCAAGAAACAATACTTTTCACTGTATGTTAATACATGTGACAATAATAAATCAGATCAAATCAAAATGTTAGGATGGAACTGAACACTGGTCAGTCATGATCGAACATCTTCACTTCTGGCCTTGTGATGAAAGAAAGATCATTGATGGAGCAGCTCAAGATGGTTGGGTCTAGGACATTATCCTGAGGGACACCTGCAGCAATGTCCTGGGGATGAGATGATTGGCCTCCCATCTACAATCATCTGCATTTGTGCCAGATACGACTCCAATCAGTGCAGACTGTTCTCTTTGATTCCTGGTGCCCACATGTTTTGCTTGAGCTCTTTGATGTCACACTCGGTTAAACATCATCTTGATCTCAAGGACAGTCATTCTCTCCTCACCTCTGGAATTCAGCTCTTTTTTGCCCACACTGGGCCAGGATTACAGTGAGATTTGGAGCTGAGTGGTCCTGGTGGAAGCCAAATTGGATTCCACCAGGCATGTAAAATCGCCGGGTCCAACGTACCCGTCCCTGATGAGCTCAATATATTCTACACCCATTTTGAGCAAGAGGTCAGTGAGAGCATGCCCTCCACCCTGGAAGCCCTAGATGGGGTCATCATTGCAGATGTCAGAGCAGCTTTCTCGAAGGTCAACCCACGGAAACCAACTGACCCAAATCGGGTACCCGGACGAGCACTCAGATCCTGCACGGCTCAGCTGGCGGGGGTATTCACAGACATCTTCAACTCTCTTTACAACAATCTGAGGTCCCTAACTGCTTCAAGACAATGACCATCATCCCGGTACCTAAGAAAAGCCAAACATCCCATCATTATGAAGTGCTTCGAAAGGCTAGTCATGGCACGAATTAATGCCAGCCTCCCGGACTGCCTGTATCCATTACAGTTTGCCTACTGCCGCAACAGGTGCACAGCAGGCGCCATCTTCCTGGCCCTGCACTCAACCCTGGAACACCGAGATAACGAAGACACCTATGTCAGACTCCTATTTATTGACTACAGCTCAGTCTTTAATGCCATTATTCCCAAGAAAATCATCTCCAAACTTGGTGGCCTGGGTCTTGGCTCCTCCCTCTGCGACTGGATCCTGAACTTCCTAACTACAGACCACAATCAGTAAGGATAGGCAACAACACCTTGTCCACGATCATCCTCAACACTGGTGCCCCACAAGGCTGTCCTCAGCCCCCAGCTATACTCCTTGTACACTTATGACCGTGTGGCCAAATTCCCCTCCAACTCAATTTTGCTCACACCACCACTGTAGTGGGTCAGATCTCAAACAATGACAAGACAGAGTACAGGAATGGGACAAAGAATCTGATTAACTGGTGTGGCGACAATAATCTGTCCCTCAATGTCAACAAAACGAAGGAGATGGTCATCGACTTCAGGAAGCATAAAGGAGAACATGCCCCTGTCTACATCAACGGGGTCGAAGTAGAAAGGGTCGAGAGCTTCAAGTTTTTCGGTGTCCGGATCACCAACAGCCTGCCCTGTTCCCCCATGCCGACACTATAGTTAAGAAAGCCCATCAACGCCTCTACTTTCTCAGAAGACTAAGGAAATTTGGCATGTCAGCTACGACTCTCACCAATCTTTACAGGTCCACCACAGAAAGCATTCTTTCTGGTTGTATCACAGCTTGGTATGGCTCCTGCTCTGCCCAAGACCACAAGAAACTACAAAAGGTTGTGAATGTAGCCCAATCCATCACGCAAACCAGCCTCCCATCCAGTGACTACACTTCCCGCTGCCTCGGCAAAGCAAAGAGCACAATTAAGGACCCCACACACCCCGGACATTCTCTCTTCCACCTTCTTCCGTTGGGAAAAAGATACAAAAGTCTGAGGTCACGTACCAAACAACTCAAGAACAGCTTCTTCCCTGCTGCTCAGACTTTTGAATGGATCTATCATGCATTAAGTTGATCATTCTCTACACCCTAGCTATGACTCGTTTTCATCTCTATGAACGATGTGCTCTGTCTGTATAGCGTGCAAGAAACAATACTTTTCACTGTATGCTCATACATATGACAAATAATAAATCAAATTGTGTTTCATGTTAAAGGTAAATATTTAATTAATTACCCACAAATTAATTAGTTAAAAATCGAAAAACAGCAAGTTGATTATAAATATAAACACACATTAACTAAATGAGTTAGTTAGGGATGACAGTGCAGGTGATGGACCACAATCGCAGAATGTGGGAGTGTGGTGGACTTCAGTTGTGCCTTTGTCCTACTTGGACCACCGTTGTGTGTTTGTTATGCCTGGGCACATCCCCTGCCGGCTCGGCTCCTCCCCTTGTCACCTAGTATAAAGGTGGCTGTCTCCTCCCCCTTGTTCAGTCCGGGTCGGTTACCTGTTGGGATGTGCTCCTGATTCTGTGATGAATAAAAGCCTACAGTTGTATTGGCACACAAGTAGTCTTTTGCCGAATTGATAGCGCATCAGGGAGTTTGTGGAGAACATTTGTGATACTGGACAACCACATCTGCACTAAATATCTGCACATCAAGCAGCTTTAACTTTCAATTATGGAGTTCGGGTCTGAGGTGCGAATATTGTAGGGCATCAAGTTACCTGGACACTGATCCTGGAGAATCAGCCACAGCCCTTAGGTTAGTAAGTAGTACAGATCTGGTCAATGTTCCAACCTGACTTGGAAGATGTAACTGCAAGTCAGGCAGGTCAGGGAAAGCCAGGTACCATGTTGAAGGAGCTGCAACTTTTGCCCTTATTCAAGAGGTACAAGGTTCTTGGCTGCCTGCGTGGAGTAGGCAAAGACTGCAGGATGGATCAGCTGACAATGGCACCTTTGTACAGGACGCCATTCAAATGGGAAGAAAGAAAAGCAAATGTGGTAGCAACAGTTGACAGTATAATCAAGCATTTGATGCTGTTTCTTGCAGCCACAACAAAGAGTTTTGAAAGTTGTGTTGCCTGACCAGTGCAGGATGAAGAGCACTTCACGTCTAGACAAAATTTAGAGTGAAGAGGGAGGACCCAGTTGTCACTGTTTACATGACATCCAATAAGATAGTGGGGAGGAGTGAGGTTCTAAGGGAAATTGAAGAGCTTAGATACAAATTAATAAGTGTGCATGACTCAAAGATTAGTGTGGAAGACTATGGTCGATTAACAGAGAATCAACAGTATTACTAGGGAAAGAGGGAGTTGTCCCCATTGGGTCAAACTCCACTTAAGTCAGTGCTCTGAAGAGCCATACAGACTTGAAACATTAACTGTTTCTCTCTCCACTGATACTGCCAGACCTAGTGAGTTTCTCCAGCACTTCTTGTTTTTCTTTTAAGTCAGGCTGGGACCAGTGTGCTGCGAAATAGAATAACCAACGCTGTAGAGCGTTTCAAAGTAAAGTGTGAGGAGGGGCTTCTGGGGGCTCAGATGAGGGGGGAGGTATAAATATCACGAGAAAGGTCAGGGCCATGGGATAATGTAGCAATCTGGGTAAAGATAAGCAGTGCCACAGGAAGGAATAAACAGGAAGACTGCATCAGCAAGTAAGGTCAAACCAAGAAAAAATGAGCAAGTTAAAGTTACATTATCTGAATGCACAAAGCATTCGTAACAAAATGGATGAAATAATGACGGAGGAAAATTGTTTTTTCTGATATCCATTGAAAAGACATGGTTACATGGTCACCAAGGTTGAGCACTAATTATAAAATATTTTGAAAAGACAGACAAAATGGTGCAGTATTTTGGGGGGTGGGTGGCTGTACAGGTGGATAGCCTTGATAATAAATTATATAAAGACAACAGTAAGGAAGGATATTGGCTTGGAAGAACAGGAAGTAGAATCTGTATAGGTGGAAGTGTCATGGAACCAACCAAGGGAAGAGGTTATTTTGCATCATGTCTTGTGTAATGAGACAGAATTAGAAATAAGGGATACTCTGGAACAGAAAGATCAAAATGTGAAAGAATTTCACATCAAGTTTGAGAGTGAAGCACACACATTCAAAACGAGAGTTGAAATTAAATAAAACCAATTACATAGGTGACACAAAAATAGAAAATGCTGGAAAATGTCAGCAAGTTTGACAGCACTTGTGGGGAGAGATTAGAGCTCTGACAAAGGGTCATCTAGACTTGAAACATTGGCTCTATTCTCTCCCCACAGATGCTGTCAGACCTGCTGAGATCTTCCAGCATTTTGTGTTTTTAATTCAGATTCCAGCATCCGCAGTGTTTTGCTTTTACATAGGTGACAGATTGTTTGGCTATGGCAGATTTGGAAATTAGAATAAGAGGCAAGACAGTGGAAATGCATTATAGTTAAAGAAAAATGTCATAATTCTCAACACATACATTCCACTTGCAAGTAAAAAAACTCCATGGGTAAAGTGATCCATTTGTGGCTAACTTAAGCAATTAATGATAGTATTAAAAGGAGAGGCTTCTAATATTGTCAAGAGCTGGAAGACTGAGCGAGAATGGCAGAAATGGGGGGCTGGGAGGAGAGGGGGGGGGGGGGAAAATGTGGATCGCAACAGATTTCCACAAGATTGATTCCTTGGATTAGAGGATTGTCCTTTGAGGAAAGATTTAACAGAATGTGCCTATACTGAGTTTAGAAGAATGGGTGGTGATCTCATTGACATTTAGAGAGGCCTTTGATAGTGTAGATGTTGAGACATTGTTACCCCTGGCTGCACAGTCTAGATCTAGGGGTCATCGTCTGAAGTCAAGGGGTCAGCCATTTAGGCCTGATATGAGGAGAAACTTGTTCACTCAGAGGTCTGCAAATTGTTTTGGAGTTCTCTAACCCAAAAGGGTGTAGATGCTGAATCATTGCACATATTCAAAGCTAAAATCGATAGATTTTTGAACTCTAAAGGAATCAATGGATACGAGTATTGAAAAGTGCTGCTCAAGTCCAAGTTCATCCATGATCTTGAGTGGACATTCTCCTGCTCCAATTTCTTATATTATGTTAACATAGTAAAAAAACTCTCAAGGTGCTTCACAGGAGCATTGTTGTACAAAATTTCACAACAAGCTTTATGAAGAGATCTTACAGCAAATAAATAGTTCAGTGAAACAAGCAGATTTCAAGAAGCATCTTAAAAGACTAATGAGAGGCACAAATCATTAGGCAGGGAATTCCAAAGCTTAAGGCCTGGACAGCTGAAGGTAAGGCCACCAATGAACGAGCAATTAAAATCAGAGATGATCCAAGAGGTCAAAATTAGAGATGCACAGACCACTTAAAAGTTTAGGTCAAATTATGGGGTTGGGGGGTCGTCTTCTGTTTTTCAAGGAAGGAAAGTGGGCTGACGAATGGCAGATGGAGTTTAATTTAAATAACTGCAAGGTGATGCATTTCGGTAGATCGAACCAGGGCAGGACTTACTCAGTTAATGGTAGGGCATTGGGGAGAGTTATAGAACAAAGAGTTCTAGGAGTACAAGTTCATAGCTCATTGAAAATGGAGTCATAGGTGGACAGAGTGATGAAGGCGGCATTCGGCATGCTTGGTTTCATTGGTCAGAACATTGAACACAGGAGCTGGGACATTTTGTTGAAGTTGTACAAGACATTGATAAGGCCACACTTGGAATACTGTGTACAGTTCTGGTCACTCTATTATAGAAAGGATATTATTAAACTAGAAAGAGTGCAGAAAAGATTTACTACGATGTTACTGGGACTTGATGGTTTGAGTTATAAGGGGAGACTGGATAGACTGGGACTTTTTTCTCTGGAGCGTAGGAGGCCTCGAGGTGTTCTTATAGAGGTCTGTAAAATAATGAGGGGCTAGATAGTCAATATCTTTTCCCAAAAGTGAGTAGTCTAAAACTAGAGGGCATATGTTTAAGGTGAGAATGGAGAAATACAAAAGGGTCCAGAAGGGAAATCTTTTCACACAGAGGGTGGCGAGTGTTTGGAACAAGCTGCCAGAGGTCATAGTAGAGGTGGCTACAATTTTGTCTTTTAAAAAGCGTTTAGACAGTTACATGGGTAAGATGGGTATAGAGGGATATGGGCCAAACACAGGCAATTGGGACTAGCTTAGGAGATTTTAAAAAAAGAGGCGGCATGGACAAGTTGGGCTGAAGGGCGTGTTTCCATGCTGTAAACCTCTATGACACCCTAGAAATGCAATTCAACTCCTTCCAAATAAGCTATACTTCTATGTACTATCAAAAATAAAGTTAATTATGTTGTGTTTTAAGAACCAACAAGGTTTTGTCTTGTATCAAACATTTGTTTTACGCATGACTTGCGATCAAAGGACGATTGTTCCACTGCGTTAAACTGACAATATTCAGGTTCCAAATTTGCTCTTTTCCTATCACCCTTGACACGTTCTTTTATTGTCTAACATGCTCTTCAATATAAAACAACAGAACTTGTTGCAAACATTTTTTTAAAACATATTTTTGGCTCAGAGGTGCAACTTCTAATTTCCTATAAAACAAACTATTTAATAGAATATTTTTTGTTTAAGTTATCCCTTCTACTGTCATCCTAGCTCAGATGGTGCAGCTGCAACGGTTCAGTTGCAATATAACCAGCCAGCAGATGGTGTATGTGGGCAGGCTTCAGTAGATTTTGAATTTTCCTGTCACTGTTGCCCATCATAAAAAACATCTCACTTCAAAGTTACATTCCATAAACAAAGAGAAAAATAAGTTACCCAAAATGCAATATATAGCAAGTGGAAAGTGTGACAAGCAGTCCTTGGATTCACAAGTATCATCTGTTAATTGGAAACCATGTATTTAAACTGCTCAGGCTATGCCTAAACAAATATTTGGTGCAATACGAAATCACAACCTTTATTAAAAGAACGTTATAATGAGGCTTGTGACACACTGCCATTTTAGTCTGACAATCAAATGCTCAATAAATAAAATTGCTCCATTATCCTGCAAAATTGTTTGTGAAATCAGATGACAAAAGGTAGGGGGAATTCAGTGCAAGGTATGATACAATTTGATGGGAAAGTAAGTGGTGAGGATGGTGCAAAGAGACTGCAGGTGGGATAAAGACAGACTAAATGAGGAAAGTCAGCCACTTTGGTAGGATTTGTTTTAAATGAAGCCACAAAATAGTTACAGCACAGAAGGTGGCCATTTGGTAAGGGATTAGGAAATATTCACATTCAAAGGAACCTATGATGAAGGGGAATTTCTATCAAATAATCACACAATGGTTCCAGCGCAGGAGGCCATTTGGTTCACCATGTTTCCTTTAGTTTTCTGAATGAGCAATTCAATATTGCAGAAACAGAACTGAAGACTTGTGCTCCAAAACGAGCTGAGCCTTTAGCCAAACTTTTTAGTGCAGCTGCAGCACTGGCATCTACCCAGCAATGTGGAAAACTGCCTGGGTTACAACCCTGCCAATTATCACCCCATCAGCAAAGTGATGGAAGTGGTCAAGTAAAACTGCAGTCCATGGGAATAAGGGAGAAAATTGTCCATTGGTTGGGTCAGACCTAGCACAAACAAAATGGTTTTGGTCAATGTCAGTCAATATCTCAGTCTTAGGACATCAGTGAAGGAGCTCCTTGTGTCCCAGGCCAAAACATTTCGGCTACTTCAATTACTATCCTTCCATTAAAAGGTCAGAACTGGACCAGATTCTGGTCAGTGGTAAGCCCAGGATGTTGACATGTAAATATAACATGTAAAAGGGTGAGAACAGGAGTCAGGTTGATTAGAGCAGGCAACAAGAGCACGTTAGAGGCTGTGATTTTAGCAGAGAGGAACTCACCTCCTGGCTCCTCAAAGCCTGTCCACCATCGACATATAAACTAGGAGTAAGAGTAGGCCATTTGGCCCTTCGACCTTCCTCCGCCGTTCAATAAGATCATGGCTGATCTGATTGTAACCTCAACCCCACATTCATGTCTACTCCCAATAACCTTTCACCCTCCTTTGCTAATCAATAATCTATCCAGCTCTGCCTTACAAACATTCAAAGACTCTGGGTGGGATTTCCAGCCGCGCTCGCCCCAGGACCAGAAATTTCCACCTGTGGTCAACGCACCTTTGCATGATCTGCCAAATTCTGTCCCACCCGCTACGATTCCCATGGCGAGCGAGATGGGAAAATTCAGCCCCATTTCCACTACCATTTAAGGAAGAGAGTTCCAAAGACCTTCTTAAAGATACAAGTTCCTCATCTCTCTTAAATGAGCGACCCCTAGATTTTAAACAGTGACCCCTAGTTCTGGATTCTCCCACAAGAGGAAACATCTTCTGCACCCTGTCAAGACCCGTAAGGATCTTAAAAGTTTCAATCAAGTTGCCTCTCAGTCTTCTAAATTCCAGTGAATACAAACCTAACCTGTCCAACCCTTCCTCATAAGACAATTCATCCATTCCAGGTATTAGTCCAGTAAACACTATTCCGAACTGCTTCTAACACATTTATATCTTTCCTTAAATAAGAGAACTAATACTGTACACAGCTGTCCAGATGTAGTCTCACCAGTGCCCTGTACAAATTCATTCATGGGATTGGGCATCATTAGCAGGGCCAGCATTCATTGGCCTAATTGCCCTTAACTAAGTAGCTTGCTAGGCCATTTAGGTGTCAACCACATTGTTGTGTGTATTTTTGCAATAAATCCCCCTCACAATGTGAAATAACATTCTATTAGCTTTCCTAATTACTTGCTGTACCTGTATACTAGCCTGTTGTGATTCATGTTGTTGTAGTTGTTCGGAGGGAGGATGTACTGGCAGTTTTGAATAAACTGAAGGTCGATAAGTGCCCTAGGCCTGATGGAATATATCCTAGGATTCTTTGGGAGGCAAGGGATGAGATTGCAGAGCCTTTGGCTTTGATCTTTGGGTCCTCACTGTCCACGGGGATGGTGCCAGAGGACTGGAGAGTGGCAAATGTTGTTCCTCTGTTTAAGAAAGGGAATAGAAATGACCCTGGTAATAATAGACCGGTTAGTCTTACTTCGGTGGTTGGTAAATTGATGGAAAAGGTCCTTAGGGATGGGATTTACGACCATTTAGAAAAATGCGGATTAATCTGGGATAGTCAGCACGGATTCGTGAAGGGCAAGTCGTGCCTCACAAATTTGATTGAATTTTTTGAGGAGGTAACTAAGTGTGTTGATGAAGGTAGGGCAGTTGATGTCATATACATGGATTTTAGTAAGGCGTTTGATAAGGTCGGCTTATGATGAAAGTGAGGAGGTGTGGGATAGAGGGAAAGTTGGCAGATTGGATAGGTAACTGGCTATCTGATCGAAGACAGAGGGTGGTGGTGGATGGAAAATTTTCGGACAGGAGGCAGGTTGCTAGCGGAGTCCTCTGCTCTTTGTGATTTTTATTAATGACTTAGAGGAGGGGGCTGAAGGGTGGATCAGTAAATTTGCTGATGACACCAAGGTTGATGGAGTAGTGGATGAGGTGGAGGGCTGTTGTAGGCTGCAAAGAGACATAGATAGGATGCAAAGCTGGGCTGAAAAATGGCAAATGGAGTTTAACCCTGATAAATGTGAGGTGATTCATTTTGGTAGGACTAATTTAAATGTGGATTACAGGGTCAAAGGTAGGGTTCTGAAGACTGTGGAGGAACAGAGAGATCTTGGGGTCCATATCCACAGATCTCTAAAGGTTGCCACTCAAATGGATAGAGCTGTGAAGAAGGCCTATAGTGTGTTGGCTTTTATTAACAGGGGGTTGGAGTTTAAGAGCCGTGGGATTATGCTGCAACTGTACAGGACCTTGGTGAGACCACATTTGGAATATTATGTGCAGTTCTGGTCACCTCACTATAAGAAGGATGTGGAAGCGCTGGAAAGAGTGCAGAGGAGATTTACCAGGATGCTGCCTGGTTTGGAGGGTAGGTCTTATGAGGAAAGGTTGAGGGAGCTAGGGCTGTTCTCTCTGGAGCAGAGGAGGCTGAGGGGAGACTTAATAGAGGTTTATAAAATGATGAAGGGGATAGAGTGAACGTTCAAAGACTATTTCCTCGGGTGGATGGAGCTATTACAAGGGGACATAACTATAGGGTTCATGGTGGGAGATATAGGAAGGATATCAGAGGTAGGTTCTTTACGCAGAGAGTGGTTGGGGTGTGGAATGGACTGCCTACAGTGATAGTGGAGTCAGACACTTTAGGAACATTTAAGCGCTTATTGGATAGGCACATGGAGCACACCAGGATGATAGGGAGTGGGATAGTTTGATCTTGGTTTCAGATAAAGCTCGGCACAACATCGTGGGCCGAAGGGCCTGTTCTGTGCTGTACTGTTCTATGTTCTATGTTCTCATGCACTTGGATAAGTAGATCTCTCGGAATCTCAGAGCTCTACAATCCCTCACCATTTAAATAATACGTTTTTTTTTTTTTCCTGCCAAAATGGATCATTTCATATTTTTCCACATTATAGTCCATTTGCCAGATCTTTGCTCACTCACTCAATCTATGTAGCTTCTGTGCGACCACTTCACAATTTACTTTTCTACCTATCTTTCTGTTACCAGCAAATTTCACGACGATACCGTTGGTCCCTATATCCAAATCATTTGTGTAAACTGTAAAAGAAAACAGAGGCCCCAGCACTTATCCCTGTGCTACACCACTTGTTACATCCTGCCAATCAGAAAAAAAATTATACCTACACTTAGTTTTCTGTTAGCTAGCCGATCTTCTATCCATACTAATTTGTTACCCCCTACACCATGAGCTACAAGGCACAATCAGGAGTGTGATGGAATACTCCCCACTTGTTTGGATAAATGCAGCTCCAACAACACTTAAGTTCAACACCATCCAGGAAAAAACAGCCTATTTGATGACACTCCATCCACCATCTTCAACATGTACTCCCTCCCCACACTGAAGCACAGTGGCAGCAGTATGCATCATCTTCAAGGTGTACTGCAGCAATTAACCAAAACTCCTTTGATAGCACTTTCCAACCCATGACTGCTATCAACTCGAAGGACAAGGACAGCAGGTGCATGGGAACACCGCCACTTGCAGATTCCTCTCTAAGCCACTCACCTGACTTGGAACTGCATCATTGTCCTTCACTGTCCCTGGGCTAAAGTCCTAGAACTCCCTCCCTAACAGCACTGTGGGTGTACTTACAGCACATGGACTGCAGCGGTTCAAGAAGGCAGCTCATCACCACCTTCTCAAGGGCAATTAGGTATGGGCAATAAATACTGGCCTAGCCAGTGACACCCACATCCTGAGCATGAATTTAATATAAACCTAGAGATAAGTTTGGGATTCCCTTTTCGATTAGCTGCCAGTCTCTTTTCATACTTCCACTTTGCTTCTCCAATTTGCTTTTTCACTCCCCCCTTGATTTTTATTTAATCTGGTTCTCCATTGTATTATCCACTCAACATTTGTCATAAGCACACTTTTTCTTCTTCATCTCCATCTTTTTTGTCATCCGGGGAGCTCTAGATTTGTTTACCCTACCCTTACCTTTCAAGGGACTATACTTTGACTGTGGGGGAGGAGAGAGGGGGGGGGAGGAGGAGGGGGGGAGGAGGAGAGGGGGGGAAAGAGAGGAGAGTGGGGGGGAAAGAGAGGAGAGGGGGGGGAAGAGAGGAGAGGGGGGGGAAGAGAGGAGAGGGGGGGGAAAAGAGGAGAGGAGAGGGGGAAGAGAGGAGAGGAGAGGGAAGAGAGGAGAGGGGGGGGAAGAGAGGAGAGGGGGGGGGAAGAGAGGAGAGGGGGAAGAGAGGAGAGGAGAGGGGGAAGAGAGGAGAGGAGAGGGGGAAGAGAGGAGAGGGGGGGGAAGAGAGGAGAGGGGGGGGAAGAGAGGAGAGGGGGGGAAGAGAGGAGAGGAGAGGGGGAAGAGAGGAGAGGAGAGGGGGAAGAGAGGAGAGGGGGGGGAAGAGAGGAGAGGGGGGGGAAGAGAGGAGAGGGGGGAAGAGAGGAGAGGGGGGGAAGAGAGGAGAGGGGGGGAAGAGAGGAGAGGGGGGGAAGAGAGGAGAGGGGGGGGAAGAGAGGAGAGGGGGGGAAGAGAGGAGAGGGGGGGAAGAGAGGAGGGGGGGGAAGAGAGGAGGGGGGGGAAGAGAGGAGGGGGGGGAAGAGAGGAGGGGGGGAAGAGAGGAGGGGGGGAAGAGAGGAGGGGTGGAAGAGAGGAGAGGGGTGGAAGAGAGGAGAGGGGTGGAAGAGAGGAGGGGGGTTAGAGCGGAGGGGGGTTAGAGCGGAGGGGGGTTAGAGCGGAGGGGGGTTAGAGCGGAGGGGGGTTAGAGCGGAGGGGGGTTAGAGCGGAGGGGGGTTAGAGCGGAGGGGGGTAGAGCGGAGGGGGGGTAGAGCGGAGGGGGGGTAGAGCGGAGGGGGGGTAGAGCGGAGGGGGGGTAGAGCGGAGGGGGGGTAGAGCGGAGGGGGGGTAGAGCGGAGGGGGGGTAGAGCGGAGGGGGGGTAGAGCGGAGGGGGGGTAGAGCGGAGGGGGGGTAGAGCGGAGGGGGGGTAGAGCGGAGGGGGGGTAGAGCGGAGGGGGGGTAGAGCGGAGGGGGGGTAGAGCGGAGGGGGGGTAGAGCGGAGGGGGGGTAGAGCGGAGGGGGGGTAGAGCGGAGGGGGGGGTAGAGCGGAGGGGGGGTAGAGCGGAGGGGGGGTAGAGCGGAGGGGGGGGTAGAGCGGAGGGGGGTAGAGCGGAGGGGGGGTAGAGCGGAGGGGGGGTAGAGCGGAGGGGGGGTAGAGCGGAGGGGGGGTAGAGCGGAGGGGGGGTAGAGCGGAGGGGGGGTAGAGCGGAGGGGGGGTAGAGCGGAGGGGGGGTAGAGCGGAGGGGGGGTAGAGCGGAGGGGGGGGTAGAGCGGAGGGGGGTAGAGCGGAGGGGGGGTAGAGCGGAGGGGGGGTAGAGCGGAGGGGGGGTAGAGCGGAGGGGGGGTAGAGCGGAGGGGGGGTAGAGCGGAGGGGGGGTAGAGCGGAGGGGGGTAGAGCGGAGGGGGGGTAGAGCGGAGGGGGGGTAGAGCGGAGGGGGGGTAGAGCGGAGGGGGGGTAGAGCGGAGGGGGGGTAGAGCGGAGGGGGGGTAGAGCGGAGGGGGGGTAGAGCGGAGGGGGGGTAGAGCGGAGGGGGGGTAGAGCGGAGGGGGGGTAGAGCGGAGGGGGGGTAGAGCGGAGGGGGGGTAGAGCGGAGGGGGGGTAGAGCGGAGGGGGGGTAGAGCGGAGGGGGGGTAGAGCGGAGGGGGGGGTAGAGCGGAGGGGGGGTAGAGCGGAGGGGGGGTAGAGCGGAGGGGGGTAGAGCGGAGGGGGGTAGAGCGGAGGGGGGGTAGAGCGGAGGGGGGTAGAGCGGAGGGGGGGTAGAGCGGAGGGGGGGTAGAGCGGAGGGGGGTAGAGCGGAGGGGGGGTAGAGCGGAGGGGGGGTAGAGCGGAGGGGGGGTAGAGCGGAGGGGGGGTAGAGCGGAGGGGGGGTAGAGCGGAGGGGGGGTAGAGCGGAGGGGGGGTAGAGCGGAGGGGGGGTAGAGCGGAGGGGGGGTAGAGCGGAGGGGGGGTAGAGCGGAGGGGGGTAGAGCGGAGGGGGGGTAGAGCGGAGGGGGGTAGAGCGGAGGGGGGGTAGAGCGGAGGGGGGGTAGAGCGGAGGGGGGGTAGAGCGGAGGGGGGGTAGAGCGGAGGGGGGTAGAGCGGAGGGGGGTAGAGCGGAGGGGGGGTAGAGCGGAGGGGGGGTAGAGCGGAGGGGGGGTAGAGCGGAGGGGGGGTAGAGCGGAGGGGGGGTAGAGCGGAGGGGGGGTAGAGCGGAGGGGGGGTAGAGCGGAGGGGGGGTAGAGCGGAGGGGGGGTAGAGCGGAGGGGGGGTAGAGCGGAGGGGGGGTAGAGCGGAGGGGGGGTAGAGCGGAGGGGGGGTAGTGCGGAGGGGGGTAGAGCGGAGGGGGGGTAGAGCGGAGGGGGGGTAGAGCGGGGGTGGGGGGTAGAGCGGAGGGGGGGTAGAGCGGAGGGGGGGTAGAGCGGAGGGGGGGTAGAGCGGAGGGGGGGTAGAGCGGAGGGGGGGTAGAGCGGAGGGGGGTAGAGCGGAGGGGGGGTAGAGCGGAGGGGGGGTAGAGCGGAGGGGGGGAAGAGCGGAGGGGGGGAAGAGCGGAGGGGGGGAAAGAGCGGAGGGGGGGAAAGAGCGGAGGGGGGGAAAGAGCGGAGGGGGGGGAAAGAGCGGAGGGGGGGAAAGAGCGGAGGGGGGAAAGAGCGGAGGGGGGGAAAGAGCGGAGGGGGGGAAAGAGCGGAGGGGGGGAAGAGCGGAGGGGGGAAAGAGCGGAGGGGGGGAAAGAGCGGAGGGGGGGAAAGAGCGGAGGGGGGGAAAGAGCGGAGGGGGGAAAGAGCGGAGGGGGGGAAAGAGCGGAGGGGGGGAAAGAGCGGAGGGGGGGAAAGAGCGGAGGGGGGGAAAGAGCGGAGGGGGGGAAAGAGCGGAGGGGGGGAAAGAGCGGAGGGGGGGAAAGAGCGGAGGGGGGAAAGAGCGGAGGGGGGGAAAGAGCGGAGGGGGGGAAAGAGCGGAGGGGGGGAAAGAGCGGAGGGGGGGGAAAGAGCGGAGGGGGGGAAAGAGCGGAGGGGGGGAAAGAGCGGAGGGGGGGGAAAGAGCGGAGGGGGGGAAAGAGCGGAGGGGGGGAAAGAGCGGAGGGGGGGAAAGAGCGGAGTGGGGGAAAGAGCGGAGGGGGGGAAAGAGCGGAGGGGGGGAAAGAGCGGAGGGGGGGAAAGAGCGGAGGGGGGGAAAGAGCGGAGGGGGGGAAAGAGCGGAGGGGGGGAAAGAGCGGAGGGGGGGAAAGAGCGGAGGGGGGGAAAGAGCGGAGGGGGGGGGGAAGAGGAGGGGGGAAGAGGAGGGGGGAAGAGGAGGGGGGAAGAGAGGAGAGGGGGAAGAGAGGAGAGGGGGAAGAGAGGAGAGGGGGAAGAGAGGAGAGGGGGCTGAGAGGAGGGGAAGGGGAAGAGAGGAGGGGAGGGGGAAGAGAGGAGGGGAGGGGGAAGAGAGGAGGGGAGGGGGAAGAGAGGAGGGGGGGGAAGAGAGGAGGGGGGGGAAGAGAGGAGAGGGGGGGAAGAGAGGAGAGG